>NC_042289.1:2290000-2890000 GCF_901000725.2 Takifugu rubripes
CACACACACACACACAGGTGAAAACAAGCTGACACACATGGTAACCCAATCATGCGCATCTACAGCATCTGGGAACTGTAGGATTACACTGAAATATTTATCAGTGTCCAGGTGACCTCACACACACACACACCCACACACACACACAATTTAAAAGGTATTGGATTGAAACTAGCAGAAGTTTCAGTAATCTCCCTCTTTCTCTGTCCTCAGCCCTCTCGCCATCATGGCTGAACCCTCCCCCAGCTGGTGGAAGTTGACTTTCCTGAGGAGAAAAAAGTCCCAGGCCAGGGTTCTATATGAACTGCCCTCAGAGTTTCTGAGCAACGGCTCCTCTGCCGTCCCTCCCCCTGCAACAGCAGCCCACCCCGAGGCCGAGGCGCACGACCCTCAGCTGGAAGCCCGCCTCGAAAGGATCGTGGACAAGACAACAGCCAGAGAGGGACGCCATGTCAAGGTATCTCACTCGGGGAGGTTTAAGGAGAAGAAGAAAGCACGAGCCATGCTAACAGATAAGCCAGAGATGTTTGAAGGTGACCCCAGAAGGGCTGAGAACCAGAAATGAGCCGTGTGTCTCAGGCTGGAAACATGAAATCAGGGAAAAGCCATCAATCAAAACACAAGAATGGCTCATTAGAGTCTGAAATGTGACCAGTTTACAGTTTCCCTGTTTGCTCCTGCTTCATCCACCTGAATACACGTGGACAAGCCTACGTGTCCACCCAGCAGCACAGGGCAGACGTGCAAACATGCTAAAGAGGAAATAAAAAATCAAAGATCACAAAAGTCTGTAGCTTGGAAGTGATAAATCATGTTGGTGTCGTTTATAACAAATCAACAACCTTCACACAAGAATTTTTATACACTTTGGTTTACAGAATACTGTTTTAAATCATTTTTTAGTTATTTATTTGTGATTTTAACCCTGGGCCTCTGCTTCTTCCTGTGAAACAATTGCAATATAAGATCAAATCAAAGCAAATCAATCTTTATTTATATAGCGTCTTTTACAATCAAAATAGTTTCAAGGTGCTTTCCAGAATCCCAGGGCCTGACCCCAGACAAGCAACAGTGGCAAGGAAAAACTCCCCTTTAACAGGAAGAGGAGAGGAGAGGAGAGGAGAGGAGAGGAGAGGAGAGGAGAGGGAGAAGGAGAAGGAGAAGGAGAAGGAGAAGGAGAGGAGAGGAGAGGAGAGGAGAAGGAGAAGGAGAAGGAGAGGAGAGGAGAGGAGAGGAGAGGAGAGGAGAGGAGAGGAGAAGGAGAAGGAGAGGGAGAGGGAGAAGGAGAAGGAGAAGGAGAGGGAGAGGGAGAAGGAGAAGGAGAGGGAGAAGGAGAGGGAGAAGGAGAGGGAGAAGGAGAGGGAGAGGGAGAAGGAGAAGGAGAAGGAGAGGGAGAAGGAGAAGGAGAAGGAGAGGGACAGAGCACAGAAACACACACAAAAATACACTATACAACGGGTCGGAGGGGCTGGAGGTCATCATGAAGATGAGATGAGAGATGAAGATGAGAAAAAGAACTATCCAGCTATCCATCATTCCTTCCTTTGGAAAAGAGTTTTTATTGCACCTTTAACAGCAAACTAGCAGGAATGACTAAAGAAAAAAATCTTACATACTGAAGCAAAGGCATTTTGATCAGCGATTATTTGAAATTTTTAATTTAATTCACCACCCCATGTGGAACATTTTATTATTGATGCCACCAGCTAATGCTTACAGGAAAATGATTAATCTTGTTTGGATAAAGGCTGTATTGACATATTTTAGATGCATAGAGGACATTTACCAAACAGCCATCATTTACATGACGTTGCCAAAGGATAGAGAAATAAAGACCCATCATACATTGCATACATGCATTCTGATATTTCTTTTAAGTATTGGTTGGTATGTGTACATTTTAGATGCCTCCTACATAGCAATTCAAGCTGCAGTTTAGCTGATATATTTCATCTCTCATATTTGTTATGCTTGACATGTCAAAACTACAGAACTGATGTATATATAGTGTATTTATTGTGTATATTGTGTGTAATAAACAGGGTATGTAAATAAATATCATATGTAGTTTGTTCTTGTAGTTATACTTTTGACTGATTTATACCATGATTTGCACCCTTCACTAGTGCATCAAGATTAATGACTTCGTTAACAGTAATATGAAATTGCTGCAGTTTTACACCACAAGAGGGCGACAGACTTCAGTCCGGCGATTCTCTCTGACGCGACGCTGCCGCCTAGTGGACACAGCTGGCACAGCCCTGCATTCTACTGATGTGATATTTGTTGTTTGTTCCTATTCCACCTACTCATTCGAAATAGTTCATAGAAATTTCGATTCAATTACACAATGCTGAGTTCAATTAGGCCTTTTTAGCTGTAAATTTTCATGAATTCTCATTTTTATGAAAATCATTTCCAACTGAAATAGTGAGCTCAAATAAAAAAATATTAGTCAATAAGCTCAGCATAATTAAAAACAAAACACGGTGTATACACATGCACACAGTGCTTTTACAGTTAAATAAAAGTTATAAACATAACAGACTTCAGGTGAACTCCTCACAATGGAGATAAAATAAACTACTATAGCTGTGAGCACCATCAGGAAATTCTCAAATGTGACATGAACACAAAGACCACTTGGAGCCAACAGAGTCCGTTTTCTCATCTTTTAATAACACATTCATATCTATGCTCTGTTTTGTTTACAAGGAGTTCAAAACAAGTGTTGATGAAGACTAAAGGAATCAGGCAGGCAGAGGATGAAAGTCCATATACTGTAAAGACCATGGGCGCCACCTGGTGGAAGGAGGAAGCCTTCTCATGCTTTCATCAACCAACTCTGCCAGAATCTGTTTTTTTTTCCAGGCTGACCCACATCCGATGGCTTTCAGCCCGCTCAGAGCAGCAGAGCAGAACCCCTCTCCTTCCATCCAGCAACGCAGTCAGTTAAAAACAGGTCCTTTATGATTTTTTTTTTTTAAACGACTCATTAGAAGTGAAAAACAGATCATCGATCACTGTAGAAGGTCCTCGAAGGGCGCTCTAACTCATGTAGTCTTTCATAGAGAAAAAAAAAAGCTAAATGCACCCAAACACAAGAGATACAATCTGCTGTCATAAAAAGAAAAAAAAAAACAGAATTCAAACCAAAATAAAAGCAAGTATAATTTGAAATCAAATATGCAAGAAAGAAGATGCAAATTGGATACAGAATCTCATTTATGTTGGGTTTTTCATAAGAAAATTAAGCTCAGATGTGAGTTTTGTCTCCCTCTCATGATTATTTAATGTCATAATATCTTGAAAAATAACTAAAATGGAGAAAGCGAAGAAAATCATCTTTGGAAGAAGTAAAACTTGTTTCCTTTAATTAGACTATTCACTACAGTATATGGAGCTGACACTACCCAGTTATTTATTTACCTATATTTATTTCGAGCATTTTTTTTAAAATTTTTGAGTCCTTTTTCAAAGAAAAAAAAAACCATCTATTTTTTTTCTGCAAGAGGTAGATCAACAAAAGATTTAAATGGTAAAAAGGTGTCGTGCCCCTTGATTCAAAAGGTGAAATCACACGGAGGGGCGTGAAGCAGCGCGGGTGATGTCAGGGGACAGTTTTAACGTTTAGAGGCGTTACGCACCGGATCAGACCAGCGCCAAACGCCTCGTCCAACCTGCTCCAGCTGCTCACGCCACCTCACACCACAATGTGTCCGTTTTGGAATTTTTTGTCTTTTTCTTTTTAGATTTACCTACGTCTTTTTACAGTTCCATCTCAAACTGGTGAGGTAAAATTTGAATAACCAAAGAATAAATTAAAGTTGAAGAGTGGGGAAAAAGAAGAAGTATTGTGAGTATAAGAATACAATGTTTGTCCAACTGTTTTTCAGGTCAATGAAAGTAAAAGAAACAATCTTCTGGCTGAGTTTGCTTAAGTTTTGAGGTAGCGTTCCTAGTTAAGTGTTACGAGGTTTGTGTGTTTTGTCGCAGCGTGGTGTCCTTCTGCCGGGTCTCGTCTCAGAATTATCAAAACCAAGGGGGGAAGGGGGAGCAATATTTGAAGGTCTAATGACTAAATTGTACTGCCACGTAAAACTCTGAATAATCCAACTTCCAGTCATCAAATAAGGACAACACCAGTGAGGTTATATCCATTTCCATTAGTGCTAATGCATCGTTTAGTGGCTAAAGTTCTAGATGCAATGTTGTTTGAATGAAAACACAGTTTAACACAAGCGCGGCCATGTGGGAAACGTAAAGGTTCATCACTGACAACTTAATTCAGAGGCATTTCAGTGCCTCTAAATCGCCGCCTTTAGTCTTCAATTTCAAAGTATTGTTCAGTCTCCACAGCAGGAAGAAGCAGCAGTGCTCCTTCTACCAGACCGACATCCGTATTTACCCACACAATCCAGCATGATTCGTGTAACTACAGTCAAAGAAACAGGTACAAAGTTTGCACAGAAGTAAAAGAAAGTTGGATAAAACGTACACTAGTATCGTCCTTTCGTTATTGGAACTTTTTTTTTGTTTTTTTTTAACACGGCGTGGCACCTCACACTGCCAAACTCTTCCCTCGATCAGATCAACGTCAATACGTCACCTAAGTTGCATAACAAAAGGACAGGGGGGTCGCACTTTTGTCTCCAGATATTAGCCAGATCCATTGCAAACTGGAGGAAAAAGAAACATTTTTTTGACTGTTTTCTGTCCTAGTCAGGATGCATCAAAGCAGAAGGAGTAGACACGGTGCGGCCATAAAATGTATTTTTTGTACTGTACATATAAACACAAGATGATCGCTCAGTTCTGAGATGAAATAAATATCATTTCAATGTATAATGATCACCAAATACTACTGAAGACCTCTTCTATGTGTTGGGATTCTTGTATCAAAGTGGCTATACTACGTTGCATCCTGAATGGAGCCCTGTGTGTTTGGCACAGTTACCGTCACGAGCTACACGTTAGTAGGTTGTCGCTTTTAGAAGCGCTTCTGTTAAGTTGTGCCGTCAACAAACGAACAAAAGCTTAGCCAATTCTGCTAGTTTCGAAAGAGTCAAAAACGATCGTATGAAAGATAAACGTGAGTAAAGTAAGAAAAATTGAGGTCTTGAACAGAAGCGAGCGAAACAAACACAATGGAGACCAGCGCAAGAGAGGGCGAGGGACTCTTACGTTCCTGCCCGCTCCGAAAATGAAATGAGTTTTTTTTCACCCCCGTAAAAAAGGAAACGAAAGCATTTCATTCTTCCCCTGGAGTACAGATGGAAAAAAAATGAACAAGGAGAAGACGGGACAGAACTTCATCCTGTCCTCCCCTCTCCTCCTGCCTCCCCTCTGCTTCCTCCCTCTTTTTTCTCTAAAGAACATAAGGTGTTAAAGGAGTTTCTCAGTCCTTTTTCTATGACGTCGTTCACACATTTCAATTAGTGCAACAGAACGTCCCCAGATGTCACGTCCAAATCAAGCTTGCTGTATTGTCGAAACTAAAAGAATCAAAATAAAAAGAAATGAAACATAACCAATCCAAATGGCTGCAAGCTGAATAACGAATCCTAAATAATGTGTCTTGGTGGTTGTGAACAGAGCTCTATGGTTTGTTAGAGAGGCCCAAACCTGACACAGGACGTGCCGAGTGGACCCCTTCGGGACAAAAATGGAAGCACAGACATGATAGACTTCTCTGTGATGGTGAGCTGGTGGGTTTTGCTGATGGAGACTGGCGGTGGATGTTGCCAAGTGCAGGTAAGATATTAAGAAGATTGTGTTTTCTGGCAGTGTCCTTCAGTGACAATCTTTCCTGCCTACACAGCGTTTTTCCCAATGTGATTTTCTAAAAACTTTTTTTTTTCTCCAAAAATACAAAAGTGTCATGTGAACATCTTATGTACAGATTTTTCTTTCCTCAGATCACCCAGCTGCGTCAATGTTTTCAAACTCTCTTGCTTTCCTTTACTGCTCCCATTTTTTTTCCTGAAAAGTTCTTAGATGTCTGCCTCCTTGCTCAGTCGGAGCGGAGACAGAGGGCCATAGGTTCTTGTCCTACTTTTTTTCTGCTTTTTTTTCTCTAAAGTTTCACCAAACCACACCCGCTGACAGAAAAATAACATTTAAAACCAGTGAACTCACGCACGCGCACACACACACCCGCACACACACACACCCGCAGGCACGCACACGCGTTAACTGTTTTCACACACCAAACAAACGTGTGGCCAACAGGGAGCAAGCATCTGAGGCGTTGCGGTCAGTGCACAGGTAATAAATATTCACATTCAGAGAAGTCGCAGCGAGTTCAGGCTTGCCCACGTAAGTTGTAACTTTGAATGCGTCTCCACGAATGGCTACTAATGCGCTCAACACAACTGTTCCCCCTGACTTCTACATTCCAGGATCGGTAACAAACGAAACCCTCGAATGAACACTTATAGCCCTCGCAGTATGTTTGGCGCTTTGTTATGATGTCATTACCACAAAAAAAAAGGCAGGAGAGGTCCTGCAGTGCACAAGGTGGGCTGGTAGCCACGGGACTGCCCAGTCACAGTGACGAATTACAACCTGAGGAGGAGATTGTCTGCACGGAGAGTAAAGAATCATTCAGAGATCACCCCCTCTGATGAGCTCCGGTGGCATGTTAGGCCACCGTGAGCACTTTAGGACCTTCAAGAGGTTGATACCGCTCCCTATTGGCCATTTCCATTTAGGTCTACAGCTCCTCCAGTCACACATCAGGAAGACAGAGAGCAGGTTTCCTCACTAAAGGCAAAATGGCACCATTTCCTCCTCTGCACCAACAATTTAACCCACCCTGCTTCGGGGTGGACACAGCCCCCTAATCATCCTGAGCTCATTCAACCATCCTTACACACAAAAAAACAGAAAAAAATAACCAAAGCAACAAGACAATAACTAAAAAAAAAAAGGAAAAAAAAAAGAAAAAAATACTTTTCTTTAAAAAAATAAAAAATATTCAGGA
Organism: Takifugu rubripes; assembly: GCF_901000725.2. Lineage (NCBI taxonomy): Eukaryota > Metazoa > Chordata > Actinopteri > Tetraodontiformes > Tetraodontidae > Takifugu > Takifugu rubripes. Next base: position 2,296,986 of record NC_042289.1, read on the forward strand.
CTATCAGCTCTTCTTTTTTTTATATAAAACACCAGCAAGCAAAAAAAGTTAGGAATACTGAGGTAACTTTACCCTGAGGTAGGTTTTTTTCGTTTTCATTTCTTTCTCTAATCTGTTTAATCTTGGCAGGAGCGTCCAGGCATAGACCACGCTCCTCATTATAATATGCGGGCGGGGTCTGGAGGCTCCGCCCACCGGCCTTTGGCAGAATGGGAGAGAGAACCAAGAAAAGCCTCTGCCCACCAGGCTGAGAATTCCCTCTCTGGGTGCAAAGCAAGGAGCTTTGGAAGACTTTTTGGTTCCTTGGCTGGCTCAAGGCCAGTTTTAAATATCTAGCATCTAAGCATTAATGGCCATTGTTTGGAGCCATGATGCCTTTACAGGAGCATGAGGCTGCGTCCTCAAGTAACCAGCTCTGCAGTAATGCAATGAGCAGAAAACTCAGACACACCTTGTCCGTCTGTCACTGCAGGACTGATTCATATTCCTGACTCACTGCCTTCAGTACATTCACCTGAGGGGCCGGGCTAACTCACATATCATATATATAATATATATAAAATATGCCATTTAAGGGGCTGGTCGCTAACCAACTAGCATAGCTGCTGGTTGTTTCTAAATAGCTGTTATGAGCTAAGCCACTGCAATAGAACTGCAGCGCCTGCTGCGACCACCGCTCCCTTTACTGTCTCTTTGCTGCGCCTTGCCGCCACATGATAAAACACGGAAAAGGGAGCTGTGCCTCCCCAGACCCATGCCTAGCTGTGGGCTACATTATGCTGCATGTCATAAACAAGGGTCTAGAAATTAACAGAAGTTCCCCTTTATAAAAAGGCAAGGCTGCCAGGCACAGCAGTTGCTAACATTTACATGAAGATTATATATTTACAACCTCATATTTTCTCTCTTTTTAATGTCTTCAGATCTCAGAGAGGTCTTTAAAAGAGCAGTGTTAGCATCTACGGCCCCTCTTCCTGACACATCGGGTTGGAAGGGAAAGAGTTGGGTGAGGTCAATGCCAAACCCATGACCTCCCCATCATGTGCCACTGCAGAGGTTTACTTGCTCTCTCTCCCATCTCTGCCTCACTGCATTCCATCAATAATAGCTCTGAATAAAACATTTCTATACATATATCTCTATGTTTGTTTGTTTTTTTTAAACCACCCTTAAAATATAGGACTGAGAGCAGATGGCTGGAGAGGTGTGTCGAGGGCGACAGAGGCGAAGAGAGTCGCACTAGTGTGTTACGTGGTGATCGGGGTAAACAACAGCGCAAAGGCTCCATCCTTACAAAGGTCAAACCGTCAGACATGCTGTTTAAACCCATCTCAGCAAGCATCTGGAAAAGCTGTCAAGGCACACTAGGAGGAGGCTGCAACTCCCTCTCTCCATCCCTCCTTTCCTTCATCCCTCCATCCTCAGTCTTTCTTCTGACCTGGCATCTGGTTTCTGTCCTCACATCTGTTATCTTATTCCTCTTTTAGATTCATTTCAGCTTTTGATTTTAGTCATCTTTCCCCCCTCTAAATGCCAATCTTTCTCTCTGGCAACCGGGCATAATCCCTCCCTCTTTATGTCTCTCCCTGTCTATCGCTGGGTCCGTGTGTCGCTCTCCTGTCCGTCCATCTGTCTGTCCGTCTTTTCGTCCGTGCACGCGTCGGTCTGAGTCTGTCCGTCAGTTGGGGGGGTGGGAAGCAGGTCTGGAGGGCCTCACTTCCTGCGTGGTTGTTGGTTCACTGCTTGTGTGGAGTTGTCCATCTCTGTGAAGCCCTGCGGGGTTGAGCAGGAGCCCGCACCCATTTTCTGTGGCTGCTTGAACTGCATCAGGATGTCCCGGATCTTCCTCTGAGCACACTGGAGGAAGAAATCCGGTGAATGCAAGTGGTGAATGAAATTATGTTGACAGAAGAATATTTCAAAATGTGGCCAGTAATTCTGTACAGCAGGAAAAAAACACATTTAGGCAAATTCATTCAATATCCATCAGTTCCATGAAAGTTCATCTGATGACTGGCACCACAAACAGCCATTATCAAATATAATAATATAATATATATTACCTGGCTGGCATAGAAATGTCCGTTGATCTTAACGATGACCTGGTCGTTTTCATCAGGCGTCTGCTCCCTGGGGACCACGACCTCGGCTGCCGTCAGATTCTGCAGCTCATTGACCTACAAACACCAATCGTTATTTTAGGAAAACCCGATAAACATGCCGACCACAACGTGCCAAGTTTTGGAGAAATGTGAGTGGATTCCCGAAGGGGTCAGTTTGCTTACAGTCTTGCCTCCCTTGCCAATGACTCTTCCTGCTGCGGCAGCGGCCATCTTGATGTGGGTCTCCAGTTTCACCTCTTCCTTTGGTCCAAAGAAATTCTCTTCCTTCAGTTTGCCGTAGATTCGGCCCTGAGCCTTCAGGAGTTCAACAATGTAAAACGCAGTTTGGGTCAATAGTTTGCAAAGATTAAAGATGTAAGGCTGTCAAAATCAACACATTAATCCCGATTAATTAACAACCTGACACATGTAGGGTGATTAATACCGTCAAGGCTTTCTAAAGGTTTTCCAAGTTACTTCTCTATCTGGGTAACATATTTTTCTGTTCGAGTAAAACAAGTTAAGCATCTACGGTATATCACAAGTATTGGTCATATTTTAAAAACAGAAAAACAATTGATTGGGAGGATTTAATGCTTTTACAGCCCAACATATATTCCATTTATTTGATGGTATGAGAGTCTTTACCTTAAACTGAGCCTCAGGTGGCCCTGTCACAATTACCATCCTCATTTTTGAGTCTGGTGATTCAGCTGGAGCAATCTGACAGGAAATAAACACATACCGTAATTAACCTTTAAGCCTCTCACATTAAACTACCAATAGCACTTCCTGTAGTTGTACTAAGTTTTTAGCGATCTGACATTCACCAAATATTGACTCTACATTATAATTAATGACATATAGCCATGAGTAGATTTAGCAGCTTCACATGTATAAAGACACGTTGGTCAGATTTAATTAAAAAGAAAATGTAAATTATGTGCAGCAGGTCTAGTTATAAAGTACAGACCTTGATGGAGGCCCCGGCGAAGCGGCTCAGCTGTTTGATGTGCTGTCCTTTCTTACCAATTATGGCTCCCACGGCCTGGGCTGGGATGTAAACATGGACCGTTTCGATCTCTGGGGTCTGGACACACGCGCACAGCAAACAATTTACTTCATATACAGTCAAGAAAATTCTTGTGATGTCTGCATTTGATGTTATCCACAACACAAAGTGAGTTGGATTGGACAAGGTTCTCCGAAATTACTTTCTTTTCTCCCAACAACAACTGGCTAAAACGACTTTAAATATTGCTCGTTACAGACTATTGATCAATTATGCCTAAACAGAAAACTCATCTTTGTTATGAACGCTTTGCAAATGTCTGCCGCGTCTGTCCACAGACAAATGTGGGGAAACTCTTGATTCATGCAGTGGGTCAAGCAAACACTCCCCGTCTGTTCTGACAAAATCGGCCGACAGAGACTCTCGAACCTCTACAGCTCTTCATTTGAAAGATGTGTTTTCTTCATTGTAATCTAAACACAACAGGGTTTTTGTTCAATTTGATCCGTCACAACAATTTAGCATTGGCTAGCATAGGGGGAGACCAGAGACAGAAGACCACATTGCGTGTCCCAATGATCCCAGGAGCTCCGTTGTCTGGGGCTTTATGCCCCTGGTAGGGCCACCCATGGCAAACAGGTCCTAGGTGAGGGATCAGACAAAGCGTAGCCCAGGACCCCTAATGAAGATAAATAACATTGGTCTCAAGTTTCCCTTGCCTGGATGCGGGTCACCGGGGACCCCTCCTGGAACCAGGCCTGGGGGTGGGTCATGTTGGCGAGCGCCTGGTGGCCGGACCTCTGCCCATGGAGTCCGGCCAGGCACAGCCCGAAGAGGCAACATGGGACCCCCTTCCCGTGGGCTCACCACCTGCATGAGGGGCCAAGGGGGTCGGGTGCATTGTGTGTTGGGTAGCGGCCGGAGGCAGGGACCTTGGCGGTCTGATCCCCGGCTGCATAAACTGGCTCTAGGGACATGGAATGTCACCTCTCTGGTGGGAAAGGAGCCTGAGTTGGTGCGCGAGGTTGAGAAGTTCCGACTAGATATAGTTGGCCTCACCACGATGCACAGCAAGGGCTCTGGAACCAGTCTTCTCGGGAGGGGTTGGACTCTCTACCACTCTGGAGTGAGGTGACGGGCAGGGGTGGCGATTCTGGTTGCTCCCCGGCTCAGTGCCTGTATATTGGAGTTTACCCCAGTGGATGAGAGGGTAGCCTCCCTTCGCCTTCGGGTGGGGGGACGGATCCTGACTGTTGTTTGTGCCTATGGTCCAAACAGCAGTTCAGTTATCCACCCTTTTTGGAGTCCTTAGAGGGAGTGCTGGAGAGGGCTCCTTCTGGGGGCTCCCTCGTCCTCCTGGGTGACTTCAATGCTCATGTTGGCAATGACAGTGTGACCTGGAGAGGTGTGATTGGGAAGAACGGCCCCCCTGATCTGAACCCGAATGGTGTTTTGTTATTGGACTTCTGTGCTCGTCTCAGATTGTCCATAACGAACACCTTGTTCAGGCATAAAGGCGTCCACATGTGCACTTGGCAGCTTTGGGTCATGACCAAAAGAACAAGATCACGGGTACAAGCGGCCGAAATGAGCTTCCTCCGTAGGGTGGCTGGGCTCTCCCTTAGAGATAGGGTGAGAAGCTCTGCCATCCGGGAGGAGCTCGGAGTAGAGCCGCTGCTCCTCCACGTTGAGAGGAGCCAGATGAGGTGGCTTGGGCATCTAGTCAGGATGCCCCCTGGACGCCTCCCTGGTGAGGTGTTCAGGGCATGTCCCTCCGGTAGGAGACCTCCGGGAAGACCCGGGACACGTTGGAGAGACTATGTCTCTCGACTGGTCTGGGAACGCATGGGGATCCCTCCAGATGAGCTGGAAGAAGTAGCTGGGGAGAGGGAAGTCTGGGCTTCTCTTCTCAGGCTGCTGCCCCCGACCTGACCCCGGATAAGCGGTAGAGGATGGATGGATGTAAAAATGTCTGGCAGCATTGTTTCGTTTTGCACGTGTACGTAAATTACATAAATCAACGCTTCCAACATGAGTGCACATCTTCCACGACACATTCAGCAGCACCATCGCCAGCCCGCAGAAGTGCAGATAAGTACACCTTCCAACAGCCATACTCAGACAAAAACAAAACAAAATGACTACAGTCGGGCCTATAAACCAAAGAACACATGGAACCGTGAGCAAACTGTATTGTATTGTAGCGTCCCTAAATTCTTACCCCAAATCCATACGGGGTAGCAGCGCATGAGTTTCCTGGCAGAGGTGGAGGCATGCTGGAGGTGGGTGGGAACAGTCCCAGAGCACCCAAGTTAAGTCCAGGGATCAAATGTGCTTGCTGCTACACAAAAGACAACTACATGTTAGAGATGATTCAATACTTGGTGCACATTATTATAACATTCCAATAGAATCACATACTATTTGTACTCTTCAGACATTTGTGCAGGCTTACATTCATGGCAGCGATGTCATTCTCATAGGCTTCTCTGACTTTCTTCATGACCTCCACTTCAGCCTGACAACAGCCATCAACGGCTCCTTTGACGGTGATAGTTCTCTCTTGGTTGTACAGTGACAGGTCCTGAAGACTGTACACACAGGAGCAAGAAGAGTGTTAAAGGAGGAAAGTAAGCCATTTCAAAAAGAAAAACGGGTTTCATAAATACGCTGATGCAAGAAAATAATGCAGTCAATGTTTTATAGCCACCAACAGTCCCTTATCAACAGCATTCCCTTCTGACTTAATCTTAGGGATGTAAATCGAACCATGCAAATGTCTTACGATGAGATGGTGATCTTGGTGTTGGTGTCCTGTTCTATTTTTTTTAAGTTGCGTCCCTCTTTCCCAATCAGGCGTCCAACAAAGTTGTTGTGGGCCAGAATCTTCAGAGGAACCTCATCAGCACTGCAAACAGAAACGCTCAGCTTATCTTAATAGAAAGAATAGCAAACTTACCTAATTCTCCACTAAACAAGGGGAATTTTCAGTTTACAAATGGATACTTTAGGTAAATGTTACCATATTGATGTTAAAGTAAAAAAAAAAAGATATTTACAACCTTAAAAGACCTGAACTTAATATATTATTTAGTTTTTTTTTTTCCAGGAGGCAAACCTACGTCTTGGTATCTTTAGCTTCCTGGTTCATAATATCCAGGATCATCCTGCAAGCAGCGGAGCAGCCTTCGGGGCTCGAGTGGATGCTGATCGGCTTTTCAGCAGCACCTGCATTCTCTTTGCGGTGAATGTCGATCCTGCAGCAAAAAAACAACACAAACCAAATAAGTTACTGAACTCAGTAGTTTTAAAGTTGAGGACATTAAGAACAGAAATGTGTCTATTTGTGCATAGAACAGAATAGAATAGAGCCAAGATGGAGGCGTAATGATCTATGATGATATATTTGAATAGCTGCAAAAACTGCCAAAATAATGTCCATCTTTTGCTAAATTTTCTAGATTTCCAACACCCAGTCAAGGTAAGTTTTCCTGAAGAGTGTTTCTACATTTGTTACCAGTACAATGTTACTTCTGGTTCAATTTCCGGACAGTCTAAAAGCAAACTGTTTCAATAATTCAAAACAATCTATGCCCATTGGCAGCCGTTAACATGCACAGATGACAAGAGTACCCACTTGCTTCCAGTTTGCTTGGTTATGTTGCGGATAGTGGCTCCCTCCTTGCCAATGATGGCTCCAACGTACTGTGTTAGTACCAGCAGCCTCAAAGGGAGGTCAGCATGTGGAGGTTTAGAAGGCATCCCCGAGTTAGGGGACACGCCTCGGGGCCCACCTCGAGGGCCATAACCGGGGCGCCGGCCGTAGTCAGGTCCACGCTGGCCATCATCCAGCTCGGAGTTCTCGTCTGGGATGTAGGACACATGTAAAGCGTTGTTCTCAAACTGGTAGCCATTTAACTTCTGGATGGCTCTGGTGGTGGGAATAGGACATTGGTGGTTACTGCAGCGGCCATGTGATTCATATGACAATTTAAATAGCAATTGAAGTGGTACGTTTCCCCCAGCTACAGCCACTATCTCAATTACCAGCATCAAAACTGACCTACTAGTTCTCTGAAAGGTGATTCAAATTCACAAATATAATAGAACTATGAAAATAATTGTAGCTAAATGAATGAATGTGTTCCTAAAAATTCCAAGTATAAAAAATAAAAAATAAAATCTGCTATCTGGTTTATTAAGTTGAAATTCCAGTTGCCACCAGTAGATGTCAGGATAGGAGCGTATATAAACATACGGTCAACGACTCAGTCAGCAATTATACTGTATATTGCTCCTCGTCTTCAGTAGAGATTCTACCTTTTATTTACCGGTGCTCATAGCATTTTAGAAATTCTGTGGATGATATATTCTTTCCTCAACTTTATCCTAAAACAAATCTAAATGAAAACAAAGACAGAAACTTGTATTTCAAACTAGGATTTTAAAAGAGAAATGATGGTAAACTTACTGTTTAGCGTGGTCTCGAGATGCGTAGGTGACGTTGACTACAGCAGTCTCACTCTCTGTATTCACTGAAAGAGGAAGAAGGAAATCTTGATGATGTTCTTTTTAATGTAACTGTTCCTTTTTTATGTAGGAGCCTTTCAAAATAATATTTAACAGCTGCTGGTTTGACTCCATTTTGATGCATTAAGTTATAGATTTAGTTAAAACTATTGCAGTTTCTGCATAAATATGGAGTAAATATTTACAAATGTGATGATGTTCATCTAAGACTTTGAAGGACTGAGCGGCCATGACTTTGAGGGGGGGTGGTAAATTATTTCTCTTATGTAATATGGTCAATGTAAAACTATATTAGAAGTAATCGGAAGGATTAAAAGGTTAATGGTTGCACTGATTAGTCAATCTCTAAATGAAGTCAGCTTTTCTGGCACCATGCCTGACCACAAATTTGATTCATTCTAAAGAGAACATACACAACTTTCACTGCATACAGCTTAAAATGATCACGATTCTTTTACAATCACTTCTCAAAACCAAATGTTAACTGATCAAAAATTTGAATTTTAATACTGGCAAGTGTTTTAAATCCATAATTCTTTTAAAAGCCTCACCTTGCTCACAGTTTTCAACAGTTCCACACTGAGCCAAAAGTCCATCGAGTACCTTTGAAGTGAAGAACATCATCAGCTTATGCATTAAAGCTGCAATTTAAAGAAAAAAGGTGTACAAAATACATGACAAATAATTTCTTTATGTGGAATTTGGTCATTTGGAGTTTAATATATCATATATTATATTATATGCTTCAATGTTGCTCCACATCATTTGACACTCAGTCTTATTCAGCGATTTATTCAGTCTCTGAACACTGTGAGGTGAATCTGCAGCAGTATGAAGCAGCTTCTTCAGACTCTCCGGAACACACAGCGCCACACTCTTATTATACATACATGCAGAAATACAAAAATGGCTATGGAGACATAAACTGAGATAATTAGTGTTGCAAACATTCATAACGCACATTGCATTAGTAAATGTATTAAAAGAAGTTAAACTCCAGCTATCTTGTTAAACTAATAGTCACATCATGCACCGGTAACAATCTGAAGAAATCATCCGATTGCCAACACTAAAAGGAGATCAGTTTTGTGTACTCGAGCCTACTCTTTTTGATTCTGCTGTTCTTATTGTGGCAATGCGGGTTACATGTGTGTGTGTTTTAAATCTTATGGCTTCAGTTTTGAATATTCACCCATGGGTCTGTCACAATCAACACACCCGGGGATTCACCAGGGTACAGCTCTATAAAGTGGTGAAAGTGTTACATCCCGAGCCTTAAGATGCACCCATGTAGAGCTGCCAATGGCTCAGAATACACTCAACATGAGCCACAGACACTCACTTTCAAAATGTTACATGCATTATTTGCAACAAGAAAAACGTGTCGCAGCAGGGCTGCGTGAGTTTACCCTGACTCTCCGTTGATTCAGCTTGGATGTCTGTTTTCATTTATTTCCCCCTACACGTTTCACAAAAGTGATAATCGCATTTCCTTCAACATACGAAGTGAGAAACTCACACCAAGCCGCTTGTTATGCAAGTGTGCTACTCATTTTACACCGTTTTCTCACAAGACAACTCATTAAGCATACGGCGTTCTTGTCTGCCTCTCAAATCAACATGACTAAGAGGGAGAGCGTGTGTCTGCACAATAAGTCAAGTGCACGTTACATACAAGATTAACAAAGCTGTACTTAATCCAGCTTTCTGTTGTTGAAAGTATCTGTCACCTGACCTGAAAATATGCATATCCCCACCTAGTGTTGAAGAGGAGGACAACTCCTATCCGACTTTCTCTGTTGCATGTAAACTGGGACTAGGAGTGAATTCCACAAAGATTCCATAGTTCAAATCTGAGCATAAGTTGTTTCAGCTGTGCATGCAAACGTGCTGTATCTTGTTAGTTGCTGGTTACCCGAAGTGATTACAACATAAAAATGATCCTGTAGTAAAGCAATACAACAAATAGGAACTCACCTCCCACTGCAGGTGAGGTGGAATGTTTCTAATCTGCAGCTTCCTGGTTCTGGAGAGATAAAAAGAAAAAGATGTTAGCACATTTTAAAAAAAACATTGGGCTTAATGTTTTAGACAGAGGTATTTGAGTAAGAACGAAACCTCCCACTGCGTAAAGAAATAATGTTTTTAATCTCGAAGTGTCAGACCTGTTGGTCTGCTGATACAGCACTGAGAGAGTTCTCAGTTGCCTTATTTACCATCTGAAAATCTTATTTCGAATCAGACTTCAATTCAAACTGAAGGCACAATTAAACAAGCTCAGTCTAGCCAGTCAGTAAAATGCGATTTGATTTGGCCTCATTTTCTCCACCAGTGTCCCTGCAATGGTTCTGCATTATGGGAAGAAAACTGTATTGTCCAGATAAGACATGGAGGAAAGTTGAAAAGAACAGGTGGCAGGTGCATAAAACCAACTTAATCCAGTACATTTGCGAGAATGAATTATGCTTATCGGTTCCTGTGTGTGACGCTCTGGTTAAATGGGTGTTTGTGGTTACCACTGTAAACAAATATCATAGATGGCAGTTTTCCTCACAGACTCACTGTTGTGTACATTTGTTTTTACTCATATGAACTCCACTAAACACTTTCTTTGCTGTTTTATGTTGATTTTCCCTTTAAGTTCATTTCTGGAGCGCCATCTAGTATTGCAGATGTTGTGACTGGGTCTTTAGGACCAGACATATGCAGGACTATCACTCCATCTGTTGCATGAGTGCTACACCTTTGACCTTTGGCTTTCCTACTTAAACTATTGAAATGTGCAGCATTCCATCTTTTACCGCTCCTTATCCAGCCCTGCACCCCACCCAATTGATTATCATGGCCCAATACCCCACCAACAACCAACCCCCATCTCCACCTCACACACAAAACTGCACCCAAACCCCCAGGAGGCAGCAACACAGATGAATAGTCTATTGTGTCTCCAAAATACCTGACAACCCCCACCCAGAAAAGAAAGAAGAGTCTTTTGATCCTTGATCAATACTCGGGCAAATTACCGACTCAAAATCACCATCCCAATCTCCAGGAAAAAAACAGCCCAGTTCTGAACACATCAAATCCTTAATGGCCCCACACATGTGGGGAGGGCCACCTTATCAACACATCAACACCATTATCCTAGTGTACCCATGACCCGCACACATCCCAACCCCCATCAAGCCCCCCAACAGTGAACTTGTTTGACCCCTAAGAATACTGCCTGCCAGACCACGGCTTACCCCATGGGCTGAAACTATGGCAACTAGTTGGGAATAGGCGGGTAGAAAAGATGGATGGAGAGGCGGGGTTCAAAACAAAAAGCAAGTTTTTCAAGTGCTTATGCACTTGTTCACTCATCTGCTATCTTTTATCATTTAAATCATCTTTCTCATTTACCTACACGGTGGTGGCTTCTCCTCAGGTCTCATGGCCTTTTGACAACCTCTACTCAAATGCTAACCTTGCTTTTAAGCACAATACTATGCTTATTTCCAAAAGACCCATCTGAATACAAGTAATTAATAATGTCCAGCATTATTGTGACTGGGGGAAAAAAATGGGTAAATAATCTACTGTTTAATACATTTAATTAATTAAATGTTCCATTTCAGCTAATATTTCTCACAGTAGCCATTGCTAAATAATATTTATATACCAATATTTTAATAACATTCAGTGAATGCTGAAACTGTGTTAAGTGTTTTAAAAGAGACCTGGAGCTGTTGAATTTCCCTCAACAGTGAATGCACCAAAATCCTACTCAAATCTATCAAAACAAATGGAGCAGAAGAAGGAAAAGAAGCCAAAAAGAAATAAAATGTGTGATCCGGGGGGGATGCAGAAGAGCAGAGAAAGGTATTTTTCTAAGAGCAGGTCAAAGGTCCTGGGTTAGTACCCCTCAGACCAGACAGAGGGGCCCCTGGGATCACAGCAAGGCATGTTGGGTGTGTGTGTTTTCCCAAAAACAAAAACTTTTATCACAATATATGAACCACTGCTTAAGGTGCTGAAGTTATAATGACACAGCTGAATTGTCCAGTTTTAGATACTTTAACAATACATTGTTTTATGAAAATAATGTGTTTAAGAGGCATAGTGCACTGTCAGAAATGTGCCGTTTCAAATTCTGTTGAGGACCTATTCTCTTTTTCCCCTCGACGCTTTACTCCATGCCACCAAATGACCCCGATGCAGAATACAAATAAATGCATGAAAAGACGCAGAAGACAAAACGGCTAGAACCACCTCATAAAAGGCTTAAACAATTTCCTCATCTTTAAGAACATGAGAAGCAAGACATGTGCCTCTTGTGTCAAGATTATTCTATTTAGTTATAACCAATATCAGCAGTGTAGTAAGGACAATGAGTAGAATGTCCTTTATAGCAAAGTATGAGAATGGCTACTGGAGATGTGGCCATCTTGCTTTCTGACTTTGTAAATGAAATGATGACTACACGACTGTGACATCATTCCCAGCTACGACTTCAGCACAATTTAGCCTCAAGGCGCCTGATTTCTCCTTAAAAAATGCCATGAGTAACCACATCAACTCCAGACAACAAGAATAAAATCATGCCTGGTTTTAGGTTTCTAAATAATTTCTGAGAAAAATTCAAGGCAAACTCAAGGGTTTACGCTGTCCATTAAGTTAAAGGCACAACCTAATCTGACACCTCCTCGCCATTTCAAATATATGTGTTTCCTTGGACAACATTGTCCCAGTATTCACATCTGTAAAGTAGATTTTAAGCTCCAGCACCCACATCAATAACAGCCCAATGACTATAAGGAACAACTAGCTTCCCCCATGATAACTGGCCCGCTGGCCTTCCACAAATAGGTTCTTGTGGACAGATGTCGAAGCTCACACCCATCAAGGAAAAGGCACGATCTTTCAAATGATAACCCAAATTTAAGAACTGTTTTTGGAAGAAATATATCCTTAACTTAAGCATGCTGGAGTGTGATCAGATAAGTAAGTCCCACTCCCCCCACTTTACTATGCCATAAAATACTATTCAAATTCAATCATAATAATAACAATGGTCCCTAGATGCTTTAAAACAATTGTGATTAACTACCCTTGAAGAAGATGATGAGTTTGATTGCATGAGAGAAAATTGATTGTCAGGGTCTCATCAGCAAAATGCCGCTTTATATAAAAGTGTCCAGTCCAGATTTTGTTCTTTGTACAAAACAAAACCCATATGCAATGTACAAAGGAAACATTGCCAGCAGGTTCAAAATACCCAGAAGTGCAGAGGGTTAATATTTTATAAGATCTATCTGGTCTACATTAAAAAAAATCAGTTGAATTTTTCATTGCTAAGGATGAAAGAATGGAAGGTGAAGTGGGCACCTCAAAAATGTCCACACTGACCTCAATAGTCCACATGTATGCTTGTACGTATGCAGGTACACACACACACACACACACACGCACACACAATATAATAGTATAAAATCAGTAATAGTAAAAATCAGTTCTAAAAAGGCATCAAAGTCATACAAAAATGTGAAGTGTCCTTGATTCTTTTCCTATTGGACAATTTAAAATTCTTATTTTTACCAGATAAAGATAAATGTCTTCATGTTAATTTCACTGAAGACAGTCTCATCCTTCCAGCATTGTCAAATATGGAATAATCCTAAAGCCACTAAATGGCTCTGCTTTTTAAAATATTGTCTTTCAAAAATAAAATCCACCCCACTAACACCCTGAAAATGATAATCACACTGATCATCAACAATTTATCTAAATTTGTGGATCATATTCTAACAGCTGTAACAGCTGCTTAATCTAACTCTTTAAGAGGCATTTTGTTCTGTCCTGCCAGGCTGTAAACAGTACCTAAATATCTGTGACCAAATTATCACTTTACATGGAGAATTGAGAATAAGACTGACAAATCCACCTAGGACCATATGCGCAGGAAACTGCTTCCTGATGCTTGATGTCACCATCAGAATAAAATGTTGAGATGTCGCACCAAGGTTGTTTAAGCCCAATCCTATGATGCTGTAAACCACCAGGGTTTTCGTCGTGCAGACACCTCTCTATTACAATGACCACAAACACATTTAACAATTCGTTTGGAGATTTCTTAAAGAAGCTAAAAGCAAATCTGTGGCCAAAACTGATGCCACAATAACATTCAAAATACTGCAGAGTGTGGTGTCCCCTCACCTTCACCCCACAGTAGAGATTACCCATTAGGCTGCCGGATCCAGCAAGGATCCATATTTTAAAGCCATCTCCAGTAAAGATCATTTTGTTTCTGACTTTGTCATGACATTGTTGGGATGATAACGAGGCCGTTTAGGTGTAGTACTGCCAGATATTGTGATCAGAAACATTCATAGCTGCAGGTCAGTGGTAACAGGCCACCTAGATGCTGAAACACTTCCAACTTTATGAATGTGAGACACAACAACGAGCCAAAACACAAAATGTAAACATTAAAATTACTTGTGGGATGAAACTTCACTTTTGGAATGAGAAGATTTTGGCTTGACTATTGTTGTCAGTGATATAGGTATTTGAAATTAGCCTGATTCCTTAATTATCTGGTGACATATCAGGGGCATTCTATCATCACATTAGATAATTTTCTTACATATGGGTCTTTAAACTGACTACCGTTCAGTCACAATCATTCTCTTTCTTAGGCTCAGGAAACACCTATTTTTTTTCCCTACAAGCAATATAATTTAAACAATACACATCAGTGCAATTTCTAAGTATTATTCATCTCATGCTACAATTTGTTTTACTAAAAAAATATGACCAAGACAAGAACATCATCAATAAAAGCCCATCACCCGCTTATAATGAAAATAAAGCCACCACTACAGTAATGCCAATAATCAATATTACTTCCTAATGTGCATGACTGATAATCCTGTCTCCTTAAACACAGAGGCCCCATGTTTTTGTCTATGATGTTTTACATATAGGTTAGAATTTAACATAGGGAAAGTGCATGTTAGACAGAGGCCTCAGTTCTGGGGCAGCAAACAATCAAAGTTTAGGCACTCTCCACTCTGACCTCACATGCAATTTGTATGATGGGCGTACTATCATGGACACCATTGTGGCCTAATGGAATCTATATTTTTTCATGCTTTTCATGTGAAAGACCCACTAAAAGAACGGTGGTGTGTGTGTGTGTGTCTTTGAATATTACATTCTATAAATGACCTGGTGATACAAGTCCCATTTATGAAATATTTGTAGAAGTTGAACCTTGGAAGGTGGGCCCTTGGTGAGGCGGTCCCCCCTCCCGCCATGTTGCGTCTCCTCGACCCTCCCCCGTATAGCCATTTTGCAACGCCTGTAGCCATTTCATGTTGCTGCAGGCGGGGACCAGCAGGCCCACATGACGGCGGGGAAAGGAACCCAGCTGGTGCAACTATGGAGTTTATGGAAAATGTTCGAATTCAAACGTATATAATTACAAAGATTAAACAAATTCACGCCACAAAGCGTGCGCCGGTGAATGACCCACAATTTCCATATAATCGTTTTGGTGGCGCATCAGCGCAAAAGACGCGCACGATAACAAAGAACGTACGACGGGAATTGTAATCAGTAGTGCTCTTTAATTGACAACGAGCATCGCCCTTGTCTACGGTTAAAAACGTACACCAATGTTAACGGGGACCCTATAGGTGGTTTAACCAGTTCTAGCACATCTACGGACCGAGGGATCAATTTTAAACCGTTGATTATACGCGTTGATCCAATAATCCAAATTACGCAATAGCGCGTAACGTTTCTCCGACCGTAGATTGGACTAAATCTTAATAAACTCTATTCATTACATCCTGCGTCATAATATCGAGTAAGGCCTGATACCACACAAGCGCCGTGCATGGGTGAGGGAAGGGCCTTTCACAGGAAACGCCATTTTTCTCGCCCTTTCTCTCAGACCCACCAGCGTACATGTGAGAACAAGTAGGCGGCCATCTTGACCAACGCCCATTTAGTTACTACTACAATGAATGCGCAGTCACGTGACAGCGGAGAATTCACCAGAACAGCACATACAAGAACACACGAGGGGGAGGGGTGGCATCTCACACATGCACACACCCACGCGAATATGGCATCATGCAGTGTTCGGTTGGGCTGCGTCTTTGTCAGTGTAACGGCAAAGTAAAGCTCCCTTTAGTCGAGCCATCTGTTTCATCTCACAACCACCATGGTTGGACAGGGGGACACCTGAATGGTTAAATACATATTTAGCTAACCCAGAGAGTTTTTCCTCCTGTTGGGCCGCCGCGGGTTACACAATTGCTCAACATTGGGCTTATGGCCGTGTGCACGGACACGCCTCTTGATAGAACGCGTGACCGCGCACGTTTTGGATTTTGGACCCCGTGAGCTGTTGACAACGAACAGCAGATTAGAACAGCAGAATATCTGGGTCTCCAATCTTTCCAGGCATTTTCCTGTGAAGGGTTTGGCTCTTTACTCGGTGTGCTGCTCGAGTAGAGGAGCAGCTTCCGCCCATTCACAAACTGCAACAAATTACGGTGAGGGGTGTTAAAACGAGCCAGCTCAACGAGCCGATGTCTGATACACCCAGGTTCTACGGTCTTATTTATTCTTAAAGACTAATATACTAATAGGCTACTGAATTTCAGAAAACGTAAAGGTTGACACATCAAGAAAACAAACATTCCATCTCGGTGTAGCCCCGAAGTAGCTGTTTCAAGTTATGGGAAATACATTTTGATGACTGCTGCCGATGATTATATGGTTGTGGTACAGTGAAATTCGTTTGTAATTACCATTAACTACGATGAACCAACGACATAATCAGCCCTAAATGATTATCTAAGTGCTACCGGAACACCAGGCTTGAGACGCAAGCACTTGAATTTTAGCGACATAAACGTCTTTATACCATCAATCCTGAAGATGTCATTAATTGGTTAACAGTTTGCCAACATATTTGGCTTTTATAGTACTGCACAAAAGGTATTCTGCAGTCGAAACAGTCCTGTTATGAATGAACTGGTTCAAATGTCATGCCTCAATTTCCCGGCTCGAACTTT
Organism: Takifugu rubripes; assembly: GCF_901000725.2. Taxonomy (NCBI): domain Eukaryota; kingdom Metazoa; phylum Chordata; class Actinopteri; order Tetraodontiformes; family Tetraodontidae; genus Takifugu; species Takifugu rubripes. Next base: position 2,313,701 of record NC_042289.1, read on the forward strand.
CCATCCCAACTACTACAGCTCGAGAGGGGAGGGGAGGGGCCGGGTGTAGCGCGCGCAGCGCGCGCAGAGGGGAAGGGAGGAATAAAGAGGGATGTATAGCCTACTATAGAATGTGTGCCATCAATGTTCACGCCTGAAATACAGCGTGGACAATTTCGAAGTTGTAATATGGGAAGCGAACAGGCAGGAATGCACATTTATGCTTCCCGTTTGAGTTTAGGAGTCGGCGCTCTCCACAGCCCAACAGGTAGAGAATAAACCATAAAAACCCGGATTCATAGGGAAATGCGCGGCTTTTACCGAAAAATATGGAGCCGACTGTGGAGCTGGAGTACTGAGTACTATAGGAGAGACGCGTGTTCGGGTTTAAATGTGTAGGATTGGTACACAAAGCTGTGATGTGACAGGAAAAATACATGGAATAAGACGGGGGGGGGGGGGGGGGGGGGGGGGGTTAAAAACGAAAATCGCTACTGCAAGATAATATGCAGTGTTTCAAACGCCATTATTCAAAGAAACAAGTTCAAATAATTACTGTGATAGAAGGCAAATCTGACAAGGTTCTTTTTGTAAATCTTTAAATAAACAAAGATTAGTAATAAGCATTATTACTACTCTTCAAACATCTTTGATTTAATAATAAGAATCTTTGTCAACGAAAAATTCATTTCATTTGTATTTCAACAGATTCAGATGCCACACCCAAAAATGTAAGAAAAAAAAATTGTTATATCCAACATGTTATATTCCTGTTACAAACCTTTGGTATTAAATAAAAAAAATACATCAACTAGTTATGGGAAATGAAAGCTTTTTCATTAACATGAAATTTTTCTATAAAGAAAATCTGACAACAGCACACATGACCAAACAGGGAAAAGGAAATTGTTTGCTTTGTCTTTACAAATGAATCTGAAACTGCAACAAAGGATAGTGACTGAATTTCATTTCATATTACATATAATGTCAAAATTACACTTTATTTTTAGATTAAAATTGCAGTATCAAATGTTTAGTTTTGGAGCAAATCTTTACAGCAGGTTACAGCAACTAATAAAATGGCTAATATTAGAAAAAAAATTATCAGAGCATCTGAGTTTTTAAAAAAAAAAGCCCACTAATTTGTGTTATAACAGTATAGTATTAAACCATACATTTTGATACATTAAACAGAATGAGATTTTACAGTGAACATTTAAAATATTGCTTTATTTTTTTGATGTTTAGGATAGAAGATTGAGGAAAAAGAAAGAGTGATAGTGGTCAAGACTAACAAGTCAGTGCACGGGCAAGAGTTCAGAACCGAGAGACTGATGTGTGATTGAGTAATATGCAAATAATACTCTTTCCGTAGTGTAAATTACAAATAGAAATTTATTATAGTTTATCAAACCTATCAACCTTTGCTTCTGTAAAGTGAAAAGACGCTACCTGTTATCACTACCAAACTCTATAATGGAGACTATTGTTCTGAACGAATGAGTTATAAAGCTATGACTCAATTTCAGTCATGCTGAAATTAACATTTCTTGCATTTCCTAAAAGGTAATTTCCAAAGCTTTATGATAGGTAAATGTAATCCTGAGTTACATCAAGATGTTACAGAGAAAGCCTGAAAGAGAAAAGCCTGCAGTTTAGTTCTGTAATCCCAAAAAACAGTCTGCTTGGGGTAAAAGAAAATCTTTTTTTGGAAAGAGGGTGTAGTCCCTATATAGGAACACTATAAAGGCCTATATGCACCCCCTCTTTAAAACAAAATGGGGGTGAAGAAGGAAGATGAGGAAAAGAGGGAGTTTCTGCTTTGTGTGTGTGTGTCTGTGTGTGTGTGCACTTTATTTTGAATCAGTGGAGGAACAGGGTGGGGTCAATGGCAGCCTATAGAAAGGCAGCAAAGAAAGGGGCCCGTCTCTGACACACTCAAGAACCTCCCTCATTGGATTTCAGTCTGTTCTTTGCTGCTTTGAACAGCAGAGGGCCTCCATCTATTCCAGCACTGCCCCGGTTACAGCACGATCACATTTGGAGGATATATCCTATTAAAACATATTTTTTACCTGCCAGAAAAGAAAATGACGCAACAAATAAGTTCACATGAATTACCAAAACACATAAGGGTAACAGCAATGTGATGTCATTGCCATTCATGCTAAAATTGAATGATTTAACCTGATTGATTTTCTGAGCACACTAGTCTGATTTAAACTATATTTTGATTATTTAAATGGTCACACAATCTCATCTATGACAGCTATAGCTGGACTCATCTTTATCTTTCACTACAATTGCTTGAGTTACATTTCTGTGGCATTCTTTATATCAAGTAGCAGCATTTATGTCTTCTATTTTCATCTAAAACCAAATGTACAAATCCGATAGTGTTAGCTAAGTTTTTGGAACTCTAGGCACTACTATTATGTGTGCGTATAAATATATATTTAAAATGACACATATTTAATAGTTAAACAACTTTAACATTAAAATGACATGTTTCACAAATATTTACAATTTACTTCTGTACTACAATCAAATTTAATAAAGAAAATATAATTAAATACAGGTTTAATTCCTATGCACCTACTATACACATTTCTTTCAAGTTCAAACATTTTCCAACCATAAGGCTTCTGACAGTGGAGCATATCTTTTTAACCTTTCCACCCATCACTACAACACCATAAAAGACATTAAACCTTCATTCTGGCTTTGTAGAACTTTCTTTTATGTGAACCTTGCACATAATTGCTGCATTTTGTATCTACTAAATCAATATTAGATGGGTCAGATTTCCTTAATTACATCAACACAAAAACTTGATATTTTACAGTAGTTGATAAAAACAAGAAATGGCCAATATGAAAAAAACACAAAGCAGCAAATGTGCGTGAAGACTCCAATCAAAAAATGAATATGTGCAAACTTTAATATATCTAAAAATCAGGATTTTAATCAATAAATACTCAGATGTAAATTAGGTTCAACTATGTGAATCTTAAGAGCAGAGGTCTTGTTTATAGAAAATAGGTAACATTTTAATTTTAAAAAACAAAGAACCACTTTCAAAATGTTACAGGTGTTTTTTGCCCCATCAACCGGTTAAAGGAAATGCAGCAAGCATGAAGCCACGACTAAAACCACTACTGTGTTCACCTTTATTCAACAACATTGGGCCATTGTCTCCACAGATGCTCCTCCTCCAGTTCCCGCAGTTTGGCACATACATTCCCCATTCAATGCTCATAGCTCAAAGCTAAAACACTGAAAACAAAATTGATACAAAAGATTTACATCCTTAGAATACCTTTAAGATTATTACTGATATTTGATCTTCAGATTTTATATTTTTAGATTTCCCCACAAAAAAAAAAATCAAGATTTGGATCTCAAAAATGGCCCTTTTTACTGTCATGTCATGTGCTTGTCTCTTCAAAATGAAAAAAAAAAGTTTCTGAGGTCCACATCCTTGACTGTAGAACTGCTGGGATGCCTTCGAGCCTCATACATACCTCCAGACCACGTGAGCCAATGCAGTGGATGTGATATGGCACACCCCCAGCTTGCACACACCCACTTTGGCAAGAAGGGGAGGGGGAGGGGAGAACGTATGAGGGAAGGGGGAGGTATAACACGTTATGAAGATGGGGGAGGGGACTGGGTGTCTTGCCCTATCTTCTCTGCTCTCTTCCTTCCACTGCAGCTCATACATGCCCACATGTGTGTGCATATGTGCTCACACGGGCTTACAGCACATGCATGACAGGCATGTGACCAGCAGCCGTGGCCTCCATTTTAAAACGTTCACAAAACCCATGGAGGCAGCAAAGCAGAGAGCATTATGGGAGAAAAGTTGAGAAAAAAGATAAATAAAAAACCAACATGTTTAGGCTCCATCAAGGGAAGTAGAACCACACTATAGCATGGTGGGGAAACACTAAATATATGCACAAATGGCTGCTAGCCTAGTCTGTCCAGGGTCTTTATCTTTTTTTTTCTTTTTAAAAGAAATTATAAAAAGACCACAACAATTTACATCTATGATCATTAGACAACACTTTAGTCAAATAAAGAACTTTTTGTTGTAAAAGTATCCAGTTTATACTGTATGCTCCCAGATGCAGATCTGCAGCACACTTAATCAGTGTTATCCACATAACCAAGTGCAGTCAACAGCAATATTTTGTATTACATTAGTAATTTGATACTTATGGGGTCACTTTAACTCATGGCCTTTTGTCTAAACAGTGTACTACATCAACTAATAATTTTGGAGGCATATAACATTATGGTCGAATGTATGTTATTAATTGCGAGTTATCAGGGTCAAAAGCTGCATATTAACACCAACATGTAGGTTATTACCGTTTTGCGGCTGTAGTGATCTTTAAGTATCATGATGAAGTGTAAAAAAAAAACTCCAGGCTGCAAATTTTGTACCGAATCATTGATCGCCACACCAGCAGTTTTGCCTTTTGATTCTGTACCAAATACAAAAAAAGTAAGGAGTAATTTGATATTAAATACTTCACTTGAATAAGCAAACGTGACCAGTATAACAGAAGGACTAATGTCACATTAAATGGACTAAAAGTCCTGCCATATTCTTTATGCTTTCATTCATCTTACAGGTTAAAAATACTACATTGAGCCCCAATACAACAAACCCTTTACAATATCAGATAAGAGGAAGTAGTTATTTAACTTTGCAATCACAGCTAAAAATGAGTATTGCTGCAGTATTTTCACTATGTTTTATACACTTAGATTGACAGCACAGTTTTCCCAAGTTGGCCTCTAGACTTTTGTGAGTAATGTTATATGTTAAAAATGATTACAAAAAGAGAAATCAATTCCAAGGTCAGCACTAAATTTCAGAAGGTGCTCTTGTTTTACGGGGCATCCTATATCAGCACTTCAAGTTGTAAAGTTTCAATTTTAATGCAACAAATCCAAATAATGCGATAATCATTCCAAATAGGTCGATCTGTTATTTTAAAAAGAAGTCTGTTGAAAGCATCTAGCCGTCAGCAGTTACATTTGCATGCAAACAACCTCTTTAAACTTACAAACACCAGACAGTAAATTATGCACAACCACTGCTATTAAAATGTACCTTTGCAATTTGCATACCTTATGGGATTGCTTTGTGCTGGAGTACAGTTAACTATTAACATCCGTTTTCTTTTTCAGTACTTCAATATTGGAAAAGAATGACTAAAGCACATAGAGTGTAAATTCTATTTTTATATTTAGCATTATTTTCATTTTAAACAAAATTAAAGTCATGCTTTCAACATTACTGGAAAAAATGCAACTACCTTCAGAGGAGAAACATAGATACTGTAAATGTGACTGAATGATTTGTCTTTCCGCTACGTGCCCATAAATCATTTAAAACGGGTTGTTTTTTTTTTTAAGTCAAATGTCTGATTACAAACAGCCCAGATCAGTTCAGTTTTCTGACAGGTACCATATAAAAACAAAGCGGAATACCCCTTTCACCTTGAATTTATGATGACTTTCAGGTTAACTCGCAAATGTCTAAACAAAACCAATGTTCTCGTAACAGGAAACACTCTTTATTCTCCACTTTCTGCATGTAAATCCATCCCCTCCCCAGCGGAAACAGACGAGCAGTCATGGTGAAACCATGCAGACAGTCAAAGTTAGTAAGTCATCTAAAGACAGAAGCCTCCAAGGTTGAGTCCAGAACCTTACTTGCTCAGTTTAGACTTAAAAGGAAAAAAATAAAAATAAAAATTGTGATTCTAAATATAGTGCATCCACTCCATCACACTAATCTGATGCAGTTCATTCTCCCGTCTTGCTTCTCCAGACTGTCAAACCAGAGATATAATTTGGCATTTTTCAAGCTCGCCCAAATAGTGAGCACAGTAAAAATATCTGCAGTGCAAAATAATTAAGCTAAATGTAAGGCTACAGGCAGAAGGAAAAAATATTGTGACTCATTTTGTTTTGCTGTTAGGTTATATCATGCGTAAGGGCTGAATCAATTCTTCGAGTAATCATTTATTTAGACAACTTTTACAGTGGTGCAACACATTTATATCACCCACGCAAACGAAGGAGGAGGAAGTGAAAATGTTTGATAAAGAGCGGAAAGATGTAAGAGTTGAGGGGAAAGTGGCGATAATGACAACCTTTTCTCGTGTGGACATCCTTCTTTCCCCCGACATTTTTTTAAAAACCTCAAAATTAGATTTCAGTCTACTAAAGCTTCAAATATGTTCAGCGGATTTGTGCTGCGTTTCTGTCATTTACAAAGTCGTTCGTGCCCACCCTTCCTCTCCCGTTGCAGTGTGCTCTTTTTCACAAATTCAAATCTGTTTTATCTGATTAGTCGTTAATTTTCAGTAGCATATCCGATACCTGCAGTCCTGATTATTAGACATTCATAACACTTGTTTTCATTTTTGAGCAATATGTGAAGAAATCCCTGTATCACCATATTTCAAATAAAAGAAAACACTAAATGTACACCAAAGGGCTCAGAGCAGTGACTCGGAGTGGTTTTAGGCAGAGGATTGCCACATCCAAACAAAAATGTGATATTTTTAATGAATAGATGGTTTGTGTGCATTGTAGGATCCAGAAAGATGAGCATGGATAAATCAACCAATTAGTGAAATGTTTTATAATCCTGTTAGTTAATGGATGTTTGGGTTGATATAATTAATCTGTATTAAATGAATGTCCACTTGTCATAACTTGTTTTACACGCCTTGCTTTCCAAAATGTAAAGAGTCAAATTACAAATAAGATTTTACTGAAGAGAAACCTACAAATACAAACGCAACAAAATATGAAACCCTGTCTGTTACTTTCTTGTAGTACTGAATACAGGAATAGAGAGAAAGTATGTTAAGAGAGGGAAAAGACACATTACATGCCGGTAACAGGCTGAAAGGTTGACAGTTCAGTGCTCACTCAGACCAAGAAGGAAGAGGTCAGGGATTCAGGAAGTACGATGAACAACAGCCACTATAGTACCTGCCTCAGCCAATCCTAGTATAGCACATAAAACCCCAGGCCAACCAGAAGCATTTAATATCTATAGGTTCCTGTTAATCTTGTTCTCATTACTTCTGAAAAAATGTGAAGAATTTGGATCCAAGGTGCAATGCCACCTCTGTGAGGACTGGCAGGGTAGTGAGGTAAAGGATTTTTTTAATGCTTATAAAAGGAAAATGGAAGGCATCACTATTGAGGTCAGTTTTTCTAAATCTTCATCTGAAAACGGTAAAATTGTTTCAGCCAAAATCAAATAACACCTCTGAACAGTTATGTAAAAGTTCCAAGTGTTTAAAATTAACGTCACAAAAATGTAGAACACTAAGGATAGGTAATTTCTTTGGATTATTTTTTTTCCCCCAATCATTGACGTTACTTACAAACAAGAAATGAAAGATTTGTTTCATCTGATATTTCAACTTCTCTATTCTAAACTAAGCTTGCTTAACATGTTGAATGTACTTCAACACCCTGATTGAACCCTATGGCCCATTTGTTAATTTTTTTTAAAAAGTTTTATTCCAAATTTCACACCAGTTACATTTTTACCTGTGCATTTTATATAAATTAGAATTAACTGTGCTTGATAGACACTTTTTTCCCCCCCATCAACAGGAAAAAAATGTTTATTTCAAGTCTTTACGTGTAGAAATAAACAGTTTTAAAGGGCTCACACATTTACTCATTAAACACACAAAAAATGCAGTTTCCTTTTAAATCAATGTTTCAATTAAACACAATCTACAGTTAAGAGGAAACTCTAATCGACATACTTATTATATGTAACACAAATCTATTTTATTATATTTAAACAAAATCAACACTGAAGTAATTATTTCACCAACGCTGCATTTTGAGTAAAAGTGGCAAGACTACTTTTAAGTAAAAACAAGAAAGGACAAAGGCATACATCTACAATTAACAGATGTTTATTCAGCTGAACCAACTTTGCTACAACAGAAACACATCTGGTGTAAATGCAGCAAGAAATCCACAGTCCTGTAAGACCGCTTTCACTTCAGAAGAAGCAGGAAAAAAACGGTTTTATCCCCATCATGTGACTCAATGTTTGAAACGAATTACAAAAACACACTCATAGTAAAAACGAACAACTTAGAAATTAGAAAAAAGGAGACATGTACACCTACACACACACCTCAGTGTCTCCCACTGGGTGACCCGACTATGACGACTGAGGCCAGCAAGAGGAAGGCACTCTCGCACATACATATGTGCACATGGGGCCCCAGCCACCATGCAGACTCAAACACTGGGCCCCAAAACCCCACAACCCCCACTCCTCTTTATTCTTTCTCTCTGTATTCATTCCTCAGTATTTCCTCCTTCTCTTTTGATGCTCACTATTCTTCATATGTGCGATGACATGCATATACTTACATGTGTGTAAAATGCATCTGGAGCAAGCAAAAATATAAAGGCGGAGAGAGGGAGAGAGAGAGAGAGAGGACAGATGGTTTCAAGGGAAAAAAAAAACAATCAGTTGGGGCTGAAGAGGAGGAGGAGGGGAGTACGAGGGTCTTAAAGAGACAGGACCATTTACCCCTTCACCTACATACAGCCAGAGAGCATCTCGACTGCCCTGTCTCTCTCACTTCCTCCACCAGGACAGCATTTCTAAGATCCACCCCTCGTTTTAATTGTAATATTATGTACAAAATAGAAACAAGTAAATAAAGATTTTGTGAGCAGATACTAAAGTAAACTGCAGGGTGTTGACAGTGACCTCGCAAATCATTATTCTTATTTTGTGCGTAAGGACAACAACGTATGTAAATCACTAAAATATATGATTTGCACACAGGTTGATATTAAATGTCAATTGACTGTTTCGGTATGGGCAAAATGAAAAGAACCAGAAGTGTAAATAGGTTAATAAAAAAAATTAAACATTAACCAATAAAGAACCAAAGAAAACTAGTGCGGCACATCGGCCAGTGTTCTGCACAATATGTTCTGATTTGGCTCATTACCTGTTGCATTAAGAAAAATCATTTCAATTCAAATTGTTTTCTGAAAACGATAAGTTTTTTTTATTTGACATAATCAACATTATGTTTCAAAAGCAGAATTCTCATTATTTATTCTGTAAACTAACCAAACATCGGCACCGGCCATATATCCACTAGTTGCTGCATCCCAGGTATTGTCATTATGCTCAGCTTAGAATAGGCTGACTTTTGATGGAACTTGTGTTAATAACCTGCAGGAATAAAACATCAAACTGGCATCGGACACGCAACAGCAACAGCAGAAGTGCATGTAAAGTGTGTTGCTTTCATAAGACATCTTAAGTTCAATCTAATACTAACTTCAATGTAGTCAAGTGTACTGTTTCATCAAGTGTGCATTAAAAAGTGTCTAAAAATAATAGAAACAAAACTTTAACAATGTAGTATTCTTTTTGGAAAATACCTTATCAATGATTAATAACGGACACATAAATGAGCAGCATCATTGGGGGTCACAACCTGCCCGAGTCCTCATTAATCATCAGAAAACTACCCATCCGGTTGATTCAGCTCTCCTCAATTCTGAGACCTAAAGCTGAAATTCAGTACACAAGCCCTCACATTTCACTTGTCAATTTATTTTTTTAACATTCGCATTAAAAATAGCACAGAAAGATGGCACATCTAAAGTAACACAGAACTTTGTGAAATGCCGGTCGTTATTCAGGTTACCAAAACCTATGACAGTGAACTAAATTCCGACATTTTTTAAAAACCCGTCTTAAATTACTGCTTGGAAACGGACATGACACCCAGCAAGAGAAAACAGCATCTAAAAATCCTGATTCACTGACCAAAGGGATCTAATTTGATTGCCTATGGCAAAAGATGTAAAGTAAAGCAGTGAGGCTCTTACACTGCAGACAAGCTGATGGGCTGAGAAACCATTAAAACAAAAGCTTTTCAGGATTGGGTCAGACGCGCTCCATCACTTCTGCCTGCATTGTCCCTGAGGCCAGGACATTGTCCAACTATCAGGCTAGTGTAAATAAAAATATGATATAGGTAAAAAAAATAGTAATCATTTTTTTTACTTCATTAAGAGTCAGAGGCAAATGACGATTGCCCGGGACAGCATGTGGTTATTCGCTAGTACTCCTGGAGCTTAACGTCCAAACAGGTTTAGCTTGTGTTAAAAAATGTGCTGGTGAGCAAGACAATTTAGAAAGGTGGAACGAGGGATTGTAGAATGTGGACCGAACACAATCCCAAAAATGGCTTTCATGCACCGTCTAATGCACCCAAGTACTCTTCAGAATCATACAGACACATATTATATAGTATTCCCATAAATATATTTTTTTGGATTTGTAATGAGCCACAGCAGCTTTGCAACATTTCCCAGTTCATTTATATTTCTATAAAGTTTGTTCCAAGATTCTCTCTAGGCACATCCTGGAAGTCCAGAACTTGACACCCCCCCCCAAACAGTGGCAACAAAAAGAACGCCCTTTTAACAGGAAGAAACTAGATTTATGTAGAAAGTAGGAAATAGGGCCAGGCTCATGTAGGGAACCCTCCTTCCAGCAGGAAAACCAGTAATAGGTCACTGAGGAAGGACAGAATGAGGAGGGGGACAGAGACATACATCATACATGAGAATATCTTCCTGTAAGAAAGGAGCTGAACTTAATCCGAGTGGGTCAGTGGGACAAAGCATTGACCAAGATGAGATCTATTGAAAAGGTAAGATTTTTCATGGAAATGTACCCACCCAGTATCAAATGAGCAGTCTCTATGGAAAAGCAGCATTATAGTGTAATGCGTGGGGGACGGGGGGGCTTTTTGCAGTGAGTCTGAACAAATGAGTGCAGCAAGCCAGATGTTAATGATATCTAAACCCATTCTTTATGGTGCACCACTGTTCTGTGCCAGACTGGCCAGTTAACAAAGACCTTCTGTGACGGCTGAAAAGCACAGCTGGAAACAAACACCCTTGTCACTGAATCTCAAAAACCAATGCTGCAAACAGGGGATGCACAAACAAACCACAAAATATATTCACTGACCACAGACAAGCCACCACAACCAAGTGCCACAGCAGCAGCAGTGTTTTTATTCTGATTAGTTTCCTTTATTTCAAGACGCCGCAGAACTGCAGCCCATCTGATGGGAAAGGAAAAATCTAATGTGCGAATTTTAGGCAGTCTCAGTTCATCATCTCATCTGGCTGAGTACCTTTCAATCACTGTTGAAAATTCTGGAATTGTGCAGAGAATGTGGCTACACGCCAAGAGAGGGGGAGAGAAAGAAAAGGGAAAGAAAGAGAGACGAGGGGAAGGTCGGAGCATGCGTGAAAAGTCAGCAACGCAGCGAGGGAGGACCTATGGGAGCCACTCGTCCCTACGCTAGGCGCCCGCCTCCTGCGCTGCTTGGAGCCAGGGGATTGGTCGCACCCCCCTGGTTCCCTCCGCCCACTATCCCCTCCTCCTTTACAAACCATGGTGTGCCATTACCTTCTGATCCTCCCTCCCGTTCTGTGCATGAAATCCACAGCCACACACATTTCCTCCACATGCACAATCATTTTCAGTGCATAAACACAAAACAGCACAAAGAACATAGCTGCATATGAAAACAATATCATGTTAGTAAATGAGCCTAAAGACACAAATCGACGGACAGGGAAGAGTGATTCTAAACTGTAGACATTTAAACAGAAGAGACACAATGCTGCACATTTAAAGAAATTAAACAAAAAATCTTCATGGCCAGTCATTTTAGAGTGAGGAATCCTGTGGCGTTGCTCTATCATGTGCAGCATCCGATAGACTCTGACATACTGCAGTTGAAACCCTTCAATGCTCATAAGTTTGACTCACATGCTTGAGGGTTTACGTGACTTTTTGACCTGGACCTAAGCAGCAACTCCACTAAAGCATCCTAAAGCAATGCTCCAACCGAACCAGTTCAACAAAAAATAAATAAATAAATGCAAAAAAGTGGAGCTACTTTTCCCTGCCCGATCATAGTCTGATGCTTTTAAGGACAAAAGTATCATGTCAAACCGATATAACCATAATTTGTCAAACGATCAATACCCTGACTTTACTAAATTGCTTTATTGTTATATATTTAAGTCCTAGTCCACCCCCCCACCCCCCACAAAACAAAGAAGTCTACATATTTTAAAAAGACAAAAACAAAGATGCAATATCTCAGAATGTGGGAGAATCTTTTCAAAAACTGCATCACACTGGTTGGGTAAACTACAAAACTCTACCAACAGACATCCAATATCTTGTGATCGCCCCCCACTTCAGCTAATTTGTCTCAAGTCACTTCAAACCGGGATCACGAGACAAACTGAACACCTGTGCGAAATGATCCTTCACTCCGCTTAATCTCGTTTAAGGCTTTTCAACAGCACACACACACCTCCCACGGAATGTGATAAACAGGAAGTAGTTTTACTATTAGGCATATAAGGCCAGCAGGCAAATTATCACTTACAAAATGGCTTTGTGGTATTCTGACCCAGTGATGACCTGCCCTACCTCAGCTATTATTCACAACCCAGCTCTTAAAATGTAGCCGTTACACAAAACATTTCAATGATTTCATCCAATCTTTTCAAATCTGACTGAAGTCGATGGAGAACCCCAGCCCTTAACAAAGTAACCAAATATGTAAAGTTAGAAATCAAGTTTTAAAAGAAGGGTATAGCACTGACGACTGAATCACAAGGTAAGACAGAGGATTAAAGGGCTCGACATTAACTTTAGCAACAATCTGGTTTTACTTTTCTCCGACTTTTACACTTCTTATGAAATACTACGATCTTTGAACACTTTGGGAGCCTCTAAAACCCCTTACAGGCAAAGCCCATCTGCCTGCTTTACCATCATTTTAGGCGTACCTCACACAAACCATATGAAAGTTCAGAGGGAATATGGACATGTAGGGTGCTGAAAGCAATACCTTAGAAGAACTGTGCTTAGAGGTGGCAAATTATGCCATTTTGTTATTAGCATATAAAGGAGCATGCTATGTACATAGAGTCTGTTGGTACTGTTATAAAGGTGGCAAGTATTTTACAACTCAACAAGGGAGTCATTAATGTTTATTTATCCAGAACAAGCTGTGTGTGTGTGTGTGTGTGTGTGTGTGTGTGTGTGGTGGTCAGGAGAGCTTCTCCGTATATACTGTATGTGTGCGTGTTACTGCCCAACCCTTGGTCGACAGCCAATGAACAGGAGGTCCATCTAAACTAGAGGGGGGTTCATAATTTGCAGTACATGTTAAACCAAATGTTTCATCTTTAACAATAAATCAGTATTTTTAAAAAGTAGGGGAGAGGATCATTAAGATCCAGAAATATTTTAATGCGTCTGAAACATAAGCCCCTAAGAAACCATCAAATAAGTTTAAAAATAAAACATTTGCACTGAATAGCTTGAAGCTTTTGCTTAGTCATACGAGATTGTACAAAGAAGAAGCCACAATATAGGCATTCTAACCACTGGCATCATTTTAATTGGTCAAATATGGAATCCATGCTTGGACCAATGGGCTAGATCTCATGATAGCCGTGTGTTGTGTGCACAACCAGGGACCAAAAATAATTGTGAAATCAGCCAAAGACGTCTGGATCAAACGAATAGGGAAAAAAAGTATATATTCAGGATAGGCTACATGCAACAGACTGTAAGTGCATTTTAGTATATATTTCAACACCACTGCTTACAGAAAATCCAGTGTTCAAGAATAATAAAGGATTGTCTTCACTTTGAACAAAAAAAATGCAAAATTAGCATTCTTACATATTTAATTTATTTTCTTAATGCCGACATTTCTACTTAAAACCAATATGACAAACAGATCGCAGAATTGTCAGTCAAGCACTCACAAAGAAAATAATTACATTTTTCATGTGTGTTTTACAGCAAGCCAAATAAGTGCAACGCACCATAGTCAGGAAAATGAGAGCACTTACTATTCCTAAAGGAAATTGGAGTATAGCAGTAGCATAGGTAGTATACAGCTAACAAACATGAAATATAATTGTTTCATTTTTAACTTTCACCATGCTCTCATATCAAAAGTTATAATCAGTCATTTAAAAAGGACTGCAAAAAGTAGCCAGCTAATACTACGCAATTATGCTTTAGAATGCCGTTATCACATTGTCAGTTTCTATAGACTATTATATATTTAAATATTATAATCCATAGAAAATTTACAAAACAAAGATAGATATTCAAACATTTGGTTCTTTTAATCTGCCATATTGTGAGCATAAACAGTAAAAACACACACAAGAAAGCACATTCACCAAATCAAGCGGTTCAGACAAGCAACTCGGAATATCTGAAACAAAGAAATATTTTTCAAACGTGATCCTTCTCTACGCTCCTTCTCAGACGTTCTGAAAGCATCGCTGTTGATCAACCTCATCGATTTCAGACTGTCCTTTCCTTTTGGTCTCTTCTATGCTCACTGTGCATTCATTCTCTGCAGGCATCCAAGACATTTTCTCTCCAGAAAGGATGGGTTGTTCCCTCTGTCCAACCTCAACACACACACACACACACACACACACACACACACACACACACACACACACACACACACACAGAGTCCAGCCCCAATGCCTGAAGAGCCCCAAACTCTTCCGTCTTCTCTACCGTTCACTGACCACAGCCTGATGCTCATTTCAATTAACTTATTCACCAACATTACAAATCTCGCTGAAATATGATCCCTCGTATTATTGATGCATACAGACACATGGGTCAGATGGTCGGTGGTAAGGGGCAGTTATGGGCGGCGCCCCCTGCGGCCTATATGGGATCCAGCACCAATAGTCTATAGAATGGAAAGAAGGGATTGAACCTTAGAACTTCCCCTTACAGCACCACCCCTCCCCCACTAAAATAAAGGATTTGTTCCCTCTGAATGCCCACCCCTCCCACATAAACACACACCTCCATTGAGGCTCCACATAGGGGGGGTGGGGTGGAAAAAACAGCATCAGACCAACTTTATGGCGTTGAACACATAAACCCTAACCCAAACACACGATGTAAATTCATATCATCTAAGACGAATCACAAGAAAGATGACAAGGAGGGAAAATTACAGTTGGGATTTTTAAGTCAATATTACAAATTCAAGTAAAATAGGATCAATGCTACAAGTCGCTGAGATATAGCAACGGTTTACATCAGAATCTGGTAGGTAGAAATTCTTTCTTTTTTTTAAATAAATAAATAAATAAAAAGTCACTGTTCCGTCAGCAAATATTTGACATCAATATTTCAGCACAATAATCCGAGATGTCATTTGGATTGGTTGCTCTCGCTCTGTCAGTATGAACGGCCATTTTAAGATGGGGATTCCCATAACTGGCTTCCATGAATTAATCCACATTTGAGGTATTTATCCCCCCCCTCAG
Organism: Takifugu rubripes; assembly: GCF_901000725.2. Lineage (NCBI taxonomy): Eukaryota > Metazoa > Chordata > Actinopteri > Tetraodontiformes > Tetraodontidae > Takifugu > Takifugu rubripes. Next base: position 2,329,154 of record NC_042289.1, read on the forward strand.
ATAAACACACACTCATGCATGTTCAGTACAGTCATGCAGCAGGGTGAGCCTGGAATTGCATAAACCCAGAAAAAGGCATGAATGTAAAAACACTCATAGACTAACACACCCACACACACAGCCTGCAGTTTTCTTCAGCCAGAGCTTCGCCATTTTGCCCTCACTGCCTAATGTGGAGTTACTCCGCTGCGTGAACTCAACACGTGTCGTGGAAAGACGGAAGGTCTCAGCTCACCCACTGTGGCCCCCTCCTCACAAATCATCATTATCACACAGCTCTCCAGGGTTATCAGAGAGAAAACACAGGACAGCCCTTTGCACAAACACGGGGCCTTACGAATAATCTGCTGACCTGCTGAGAATTTTTTTTAAATTACAGCCAGCCATATTGGTTACATACAGTATTTCTGCTTACAATTTATCCAGGGAAAAATGCAAATTTGCTTGGATTTTGTGTAACACCAGTCATGCAACTACATAGAAACTGAAGGCAAAGCCACCCCACCAACCCTAACCCCCAAATAACTGCCCCAATATTTGACCATTTTAGCTAAAATTGCCACAAAGTGACATTTGCAGTTACCTTAACTATTAGTGCTCATTGAATCCCTCTGCAAACCCCTGGTTAAACGATCCACTAAATGGTGTCTGGATCATGGGAAAGAAACAGACACACGTGTGCATAAATGGCGGAACATGGAGAACTTCCCTCACTGCACACTTTGTATCTGTGTCAAAGGTTACAGACATGAATGATGATCTTTAGGCAAATTCCACAATACTTGTTTGAAAAGCAGGTCAAGTCAGTCTCCCAGGAAAGTGCAGTGGACCTGTAATGGACCCCTTTTAAACACAATAATTACAGGATGTTTTTTAAATAAATGTTAAACAGCCAATATAAATAAACCAAATTGGTATTTCAAAAATACTTATCCACAATTGCCTATTTCAACCTAATTCTGCTGACTATGGAAAACAATGGCAATAGTTTGTAAAAAAAAAAAAAACGTTTACATTCAACTGTGCAAAACAAGCAGTTAGCTGTGTTTAACCACCTGTTTAGGCCATCTATGCTGTAAATTAGGTCAGGAGTAGGCTATATAACATTTAATATACGTGGGTAACACTATGATACGAAACTATTTTCATGAAATATATATATAAATATATACATATATGCAATGAACAACGCAGAACCACTTGCAAAACGTAAACTTGTCCCAAATAACGTGCACGAAGAAAACGTACACCCACTACTTCCACTAGCAAATTACAAATAAACACAAGATCCAAAACGAGTTTAAAAGTGTCTCCATTATACTCTGCGGGAATTAAACTCCGGATAGCCTAATGGGTGATTTTTAAAACACTGGACCTCTGCGTTGGAGACGTGTTTGCATAGTTAGAATGTAAGTTGCAGTAAATGATCCTGTGGCCTGAAAGTTTTTGGGTTTAGGGCAGCAACCCCAGCAGGAGGAGACCCCCATCTACATGACACAGCACGGCAGGCGGCTGCTCACTTCCACAGTAATGGCCGACAAAGTTGGGTCTCCCCACGCTCGCACCAACGGGCACAGCCCCGATACAGCTTTTCAAAAATCACATTATATCCTCACGAATTTACACCACGACACCAGAAGATGCGAGTGACCGTGCAAAATCGTCGCCCTGAATAACAACTTAATGAGAAAAGTCCATGGCAAGGTGACGCAACACATTAAAACAGATTTGGGGGGGTGAGGGTAGGAAATAAAAAGGCTGTTCAATACCTTTGCTTCTTGGGAACAGAATGCTCGACCTCGATACGTTTCCCCTTAAGTTCCACCTTACCTGCAAAAATTAAAAATAAAATTACAGTTTTTGAACACAGTAGCTACATGCTACTTCTACGCATGTTGCGTAGAGGGTCTTGAGGCCTACGAAAAATACGCTAAATTTAGTACGGCTAAAATGGAAACGAGTGTTTAGCTAAGCTAGCTGGAAACAATAGGAGTCACGTAATTGGGAAATAAGAACAAATTGAGAGCAACAAAGCTCCAAAGGTTAAGGTTGTGCCAAAGAACTCTAAAATGTGATTACGAGGAGTCGCAGTTGAGTGTACGTTTGATTTCTGCCACCTAAACCTTCATCTTACAGCACCGTGACACAGGTTGTGGGTTAGACGTTCTGCTGAGAGAGTTATTGGAGACTTTTGGGTGGTTCGTGTATTGAAAGCACACCGCTTACAGGCATGTCGACCTTGCCTGACGTTCCGTAAGAGAAATAGGCCACGAACACTGACGCCATGGTGTGACCCAAGCCTCAACTGTACCACCGATCCTTGTCGACCATTCCGGGTCCACAAAGACCCGGGGTGTGAATTGATTCCCGTTGTAAGGTAAAGATTTTAATATGGAACCGTAGTCACAGTGAAGTATGGTTTTAAAGGGGTTGAGGGGCTTTCATTTGAGACTTCTCGGTGCTGAGCATGCAACACATGCACGTTAAGTTTCCTTAGTGTCTGTTTGACACATCATACCCGGATTACGAGTGAGAGGAATGGAAATATGTTCGACTGGAATGTCCCCAGTCCGGAGGTTACACTGCTTTACGTTGGACAGGCGACTCAGGCTTTACGGTAAAGCTTTACTACGTGTGTCCCTCCCCCTCCCACAGAAGTTGAATGGATCCAAGGGGCGTACGGCTATCTCGTCGACATTAAGCCACCGCCAATAAAATAATCGTGTGGCTGCAATTTCAACCAAATTAAGTAGCAAAAGATGGGGGGCGAAACTCGGGTGCACAGCTGAAGGTGTGCACGCATGCAGCAGCGGATATGTGTAGCGCTTTAGAATGAATGAAACTAAGGGGGGGTGGTGGGGCTCTGGGGCTGTCGATAGTCCACCTTAACTCACCAGAAAACGTCTCGATAGCCTTCATTGCCCACTGATCGTCCGGGCAATCCACAAACGCATAACCGGTTTTCATCAGAAACTGTCCGGTGTATGGAATCTTGTGGTCGTCAAAGGTTTTTCCCAAGTCCTCGGCAGTCACACTTTCGCCTAAATTCCCAATGTATAGCTTGTGCATGGTGGAGATTGTTTGTCCAAGTCCAAAAAAATACAACAAAACCAGGAACAACTGAAAATTAAAGCCAGCTACGAAAAAGTTAACTCTGCTGGATTTGCTACAAGCGCAAACAATATTGTCGCACTTGCCACACGAAACTAAAAGTGGAAATCACACGAGATCAAAAGAAGGGATGCAGAAAATATTCAACAAATTTAAAGCGGCAAAAGTAAGTTTAAAAAAAAGTGAAATCAATGTGGTTAGGTTGGAAATAAGCGGTAAATCCAGTTGAATCAATGGAGGAGAGAAGCGATATCCCCTGACTTGCAGTCGGCTCCTGCAGATGAACACAGCAGCAGTCTACAGCCTCTCAATCGCAGTATGGAGGAGGTGGGTTGTACTGGATGGGTTTGGTGATGGTTCTGTCTGTGGTGGAAGAGTGGGGGTAAAACTATGGCGGGATCAGATCGGGAAAATGTTTTCCTCTCTCTCCGCCTCTCTCTGGTTTTCTACCCTTCCCTCTTTCGGCGATCCGCCTGCTGCCGGCAGATGGGTGACGCCGCCCATGCTTTTTTTATTATTTGCGAAGAGGAACCACGTGGTGTATTTGGAGTAGGTTGGAGAGAAGAGAAAGGAGGGGGTATCCCCCATCGTCATCGTAGGGTATTCACCAGATGACCAGCGTTTAGCAATAAATCCAGACCCTTAATTGCGGTCAATCCGCGTTGCCTTATTCACTGTATATGTGCACGACAGGGCAAGTCTCGCATGTGGCTGTCTTGCAACACGACGTGGCTACGCGCGCACGCCTGTCATTGCGTGCAAAGTTTAAACTCCACATACCTTCGCGAGATAAAGCCTAACACGACGTTGCGTTGGTCGCACATTGTACACTCGCCCGCAGGCAGATCCTTCTCTCTGCTAGCCTAGCTTAGCTTAGCAGAAGGCCTGTGTGGCGAACACGTTCATATTTAAATATGGAGGCACCGCCTGCTACAACCCCCCTTTCTCCCACCCGCTGGATGAATATGATGAGTGTTGAAGTCGTCATGATGTTACATAAAAGGCCATCGATGAGCTTCGGACTTTTAGAAACACGTAACAAAGGTTCAGGGCCCCTTCTGCCTCGAGGGCCACGAGGCTTGACAACTGCTCGCGGGACCCGTGGGAGGACTTCCACGGGTTCCGCTTCCACGCTGAAACCAGCGACACGGACGTGGACCTAAACACACACACCCCTTCGCTCTGTGGGGCACTAAAGTAGCCTAATTGCACTTTCGCAACAAGGCTGTCGAAGGCAGAAGACTGAAATATAGCATATTGTCAGCCAGCCTGCCGCGTTCGGGCTCAAACGTAGTCGACTTATTTCTCAAAGTGGACGCACAGGAAAAGCGCGTGACGCAGTCACCCGGCAACAGCGCCACACACGCAGCGCGCGCCCCTCTGCGTGGAAACACAGACGCTTCTCAAAATGGAGGCTGACTGAGAGGCCTGCCTGCCTCTCCCCCCTCCGCGCACACGAGCACTGGCTGGCTGTTGCACACTGGCGCTCTGGTGCTGCGTGGTCGCTGAATTTCGTGTGGATTCGTCTTTTAATGTAGTATTTCCTTCACCTGAGCTGCCGTGTGCACACTGCAGCCACACAATGCTGCCCGCAGGCAACGTGGCACTGCGCGCGCTGTCAGAAAATGGCTCCCCCACACAAAATGGATCCAAACCTGCAACTGCATGAAGCCATTCCTTCATCACGAGTGGCGTGCAGTAGCTATTCCCTATTATTGCCGTACGCAGTTCCAGAAAGCCAAATATTTTATTGTAAAATTCCGGTTTATGAAATGGTTGACTATAGACGTTACCGTCACCTCCCGTTAAAGTGGTGCGTAGGTCATGTTTGGACTCTCCAGTGCGCGTTAAGTGCTGAGCACACGTATTATTAGCCTGCACTGAAAATGTTTTCTTGGGGTAGTAATAAAACAAAAGCAACAAATGTTTAAACCCTTCACGCTTTACTCATCCAAAAATAATATAATCTCACAAGCAATATCTTTTATTAGATTAAACAGATTGAGTTATAAAGCAGTAAGTGTGCAGTATATGCATACGCTCCCCAAAAACAACCAATCAAAGTCTTAATTTTCAGAGTATTGAATTAATTGCAGTAAACCAACTATATAACCCACTTGTCCCTCACACCAGCCAGTCTCCACTTCTCTTTTCCCACTCTTTTAAGGGGAAACTCTAAAATGCTCCTGTCTGAGAATGACTTTTGCCCCTCTCACTCCACTCCCACACATGTATAGTCTGACATGCACGACACTATGCCAACGTTTTGGTTTTTTATTTGTTAAGCAACCTGATTTAGGGGGCTGCTACACTGCCGGCATTCGCAAATATATTCGAAACATCTGAAAAGGTCCATCTACCTGTGATATAACAGGTATTTCCAATGTTGCAGGCCTCGGGTTAATTGCAGCTCATGGCAATCAAATTAAACACTTTTGAGCTCAAATGCACAATTAGGGTGTCTTGTTGTTTCTTTAAAATTAGACCAGCATGATAAAACACTTTGAAATACAAGCACAAGGTAGTAGAACATAATGACTTAGGTCATAGTCTTAGGTCTTAAGCACCAGTCTGACAGATAGAATACAGATATGCAGTACATTGTTTTTGATTGACCAAAAAAACTCAAATCTCAGACTGACAAAGAAAATGAGTGCAGTATGTTTTGACACAGCTCATGTTTTTGTAAACAACAAAGTATTAAAGAAATTACAAGAAATATTTTTCTTTGAAATGCAATGAATCAATAGTGCAGCGGAAAAGTTTATTACTATTGCAAGTTTGTCTAAATGCACTGGAGGAAGAGATTTCAGGAAATGACTTTTTCCTCCACGCATGCCCTGCCTTTATGCATAACGCTGTTCAGTAGTGGGGGGAAGGGTGGATGGGTCAAAGGCTACAGGAAAACAGGGTGAATTAGGCAGGAATGCAGGAGGAGGAGACAAACGGCCCCTAGGATGTGCAGAAAAAAATAGACATTTATTTTTTCTTTTTCATAACATATGAAAATCATTTGTTAATTTCTGTATTGACAGAGGTGCTATCAAACTTGTGGACACTGTTGTCCACTTTAGCAGCTTTGCAATCACATCCTACAGGTTTGATGATTCAATTTTGTTTTAAAAAGAGCAATCACTGAAATCATTCTTCCCCTGCCTGATGTAAAAAAAAAGAAGTCATATACAGACTTGATATTGGAACACAATCCATACATTTACATTTATCAAGCACATGTTTCAAGTACAACACTGGGGACATTTAACTTAAAATCATCTTCGTATTTCATGTTGTCAGATCAGAAAGCCACAGTGTGAGACTGGACAATTCTTTACAACACACACAATTAGGCATGATTCGACCTGAACCTGCACACTGATGGCTAAAACCCACCATATGTGGATTAAACTCTGTTGAAAGTAGTCCCTGACTAAAGTCATATTTGCATTTCCTTTGTTGAAACTACGCTGAGCATCTGTTTCAGCAGATAACATATTTGAAGCAAGGCAATATATTTGTTTTTGTGAAAACATTCTTTGCAACCCAACAGTAGTTTTTGAATGGTTTTTGCCACCAAACAGCCCTGTTTCTGTCTGATTTACAGCCTGGCGTCAAAAACAGGGTAAAGAAAATGAAGCAACAATGACTCAGCTGATTGATTTTTCATATTTTCAGGGGAGACAGACATTCCCTTTTATTTTGGTACTGACTGAGTTGAACAGTTATCTGCAGAAGTGTGGATGTACAGTGCATAGTTAATCACTAACGGAATAGCAAATGATGAGTAAATGCTGTTCGTATTTATGAGAAAAAGATTTTTGTACATATTTTATTTCAAAATTAGAGAATGTTACAAGCAACTCAAGTTTAGTAAAGCTAAGACTGAGAATCATCACATTTTACATTAAATCTAGTACCCAAGTGAGCTAAGTACCTTTCTGCTTTAACTTTGATAAGTCACAATTCCTTTTTGTGACAGAGGTAGCAAGAGCCCTTGTTAGATGGCTCATACAGTAACAGGCGAGGTGACTGAGCTTGTCTTTCCCATCCCAAATTAAACGCCTGAATCCCAATGATTCAATACCTATTTGTGCATGAACTAGAACATATATTTGTCACATTGTACTTAGCCTAAAGCAGGTTCGTTACCCCACCTCAACCTGTGCAATTTCAATCTCAATGGACGTTAAATGAGGTAATGACATAGAAGTTTAGTCTTCACGGTATACCCGTATCATCCAGTCCTCTGTCTCCTCAGACGCTCATCCCACGATACGTCCACTGCCGGACACTGTCCCTTCTCTGTCTCAGAAGTAACAAAAATCTCCATCTATATTTGCTGCAACAGAAAAACAGACACAATACTGCTGGGTAATGAGCGCCATCATTAGAGTACACAGACATTGTTAGTGTCTACATGCTGGTTCTGTCTGTGTTACCTTTCCTTCCCATTATTCTCCCCCCTGGAATATCTCTATAATATGATGTCAGATGTTCAGACTATGTAGCAAGCTAATGTAGACACTGGGCCTGCTAATCAACTAACAGTTTTACGGCAGTGTTGAAAGGGTTAAAATATTTCTTTGAAAGCATCAATGGTATTATTGTCAATTATTTGCATGGTCAGAATCTTTGGAGGGAGAAATTCTGTTTATAACTGATCTGTTCTTAATCTTTCAGGCAAAATAGGCCTAGAAGAGCTGACACATCATTCTACACAGCAATGGCAGATCGTAAAGGTCTGGTAGGTAACAATCAGTCTGTGGTCAAAGTCTACGGAATTGTTGCTTCAGAAGAAAAAAGAAAAACAGTAGTTTTATATACCTTAGTTCATTATATCACACTAAGTTCAAATGCTTCTCAACAGAGGTAAAAACTTTCCTCAGAATACAGAAATAAAGATAATCTCAATATGAGATTAACCTCTATGGGTTTTTTTTTCCCGATGGGTGAAACAAAAGAGAATTATGAATTACTGCATAACAGGTTTATAAAACATTGTGATAGGTTTACTGCCTAAAGCTTATGAGTGACTGTTACTAAACAGTAGTTAATGAAGCTTTAATCCAGGTATTTTTTCACACACAAGAGAAAATTAGAGTTGTTTAACCTTAATGTTCTTGGTACAATTGTGAAGATGTTTTAGTAACAGCAGCACCTGTATCAGTTCTGGACATGAAGAAGTTTTTCTTATAATTTTTGACCCACACTTGATGATCTTTTTAACATTTTTGTGAAGGGCAATTAGGAATCATTCATCTTCATTTTAGTATCCTTACATTTCTGTCCTGCATGCCTGGTGTCTTTTACTCATACATATATCTGAGCTTTTCAAAAGTCCTGAATCAAAGAAAATGAAACAAAAGGACTCAAAGTATTTTGATTTGAAATATTACTACTGCAGTACACTACAGTAAAATATTAAAAGATAATCAAAAGCCTTTGAAAAGAGTAAAAATGTAGTGTAAAGATAATAACAATGTCACACAGAAGGTGATCTTCCACAGGCAAGTTCCAGAATGATATTGATATGATGCCTTTTCAGAAGTTTACAGAGGTTTATAAGGGTTTACTTTAATGTTTATGCTTTTGATTTCCTAAAAATGTATCTAATCTGACTGTTAACCATCATCAGAGATCAGACTTGATTTGCAGATTCAAACCTTAGGGTTTAAGGCCTAAATAATTCTGTTTTGTTTCCAATCAGAACTCTTTAAATGGCCACAGGGTGAACCACAGAGAAATGTGAGGGGTACTGACTCACATGTGTTCTTGAGAGAAATTAGACAAACACTGGACAGTTTGGGGGATTCACACAAAAGACTGGGACATATTTTCACAATTTTTAAAACTTGAAACAAGGTCAAGTTGCCATATTTGTTTTAACTGACAATTTAAAATGAAATAGAACAAGGTGAGTTAATTAGTTAAACAAGGTTTAAGTCGTGTATGATCCTGCTGAGAAGTAAAAAATACTATTTTTAGCCTATTTACACAAGGCCACAAACCAACATGGAGGACAGAGAAGTGCTCAAATCCTTGGAACCACATATAAGGGAGGTATTCTGATGTGTTACAAAGTAACAATAACAAGAGTAAATTGCTGTATTTAAAATCTTACTTAGACACTAATGTAACATATATCATTATTATGTATCCAATTCTAAATATATATGTAGCAGTCTTCATTCTTTATGTTGTAAAGAATCAAGATTTTTTTGTTTTAAATGTTAAAATCAGCCAAATGAAGTCAAGAAGAAAACAAAAACAACACAACAAACAAAAACAGTTGCAGCAAAGCTACAGCTGCACTTTACTTTAGTAAATGCGCTACTGTTGATTGTGATTCACCTGAAATAGTTTAGCTTAACCTTTTTAGTTTGGAAGTTTTTATCAGTAGGGAAACAAAATATTACTATGCAGTAAGGTTCTTACAACATTTTTAAGCTGTTGTAAATACAACATTGCAAGGAACAGACGTGGGGGAAAATTGTATTACATTTGGATAAAACACACACAAAAAACGCACGGACAAAAATCCTACCAAATCACACACTCCCTCAAAAGATTGTGTGTGTAACTGTGGAAAAGTAGCCCCACTTACCACAAAGCTACTTTACTACTTCATTTCAGGCTGAAAATAGTGTGAGATGATGTGTGAATCGGACTCACCGATCAAAATGGGTTTGTCCGATATCCCTCATGTGGTGAACAGCGAGAAGACTTCTTTTTAAACAAAGTCCACAAAATGGAGAGGGAGGGTGGGCTGCGCGCGCGCGCGCGTGCCAATAGGGAGGAAGATGTCATGAGAGACAGGCGTAGTTTATGACTAATAAGATGCATTCATTGTAAAATATGGGCTGAAAATGGTGAACAACACTGACCAAAGAGAACCTCTTTCAGCTCCCCCGCTCTTAAATAAAGAGGTGGCAGGTTTACAGAGAGATGTCGCTAGGAATGATCGTTGATAAAACGTGACTGCTGCATCCACACAGGCTACGCAGTCCTAAAACAGCGCTGAAACAGTTTCAAGAATGACGTGTGCTTCGAACAAAGACCTCTTAATCATCTGGATTGACGAGATTTGAAGAGATTATTTATTGTATGAGCTTTAGGTTTGGCCTTATCTTCCATCAGTTCGTTCGTTGTTTGAAACTTACCTTACTTTAAATGGCTGTTTATTGATGGTGTGTGCACCGGTGTCACCGTAGACTGGCTTCAGTTGAACTGGTGGAGCATTTTATCCATTCTGAAGCCAAGTCGCACCAGCCTGGGCGCTGCTGGCGTCCACCCGGTCCACTATCGCCCCTCAGCGGTGAAAGGGAGGCACTACAGGCGGGCCTGCGGTCAAGAAGGCCGTGCACGTCATCCTGAGGCTCAAACGCTCACTCGTAATTGAATTGAGATCCGTCTCCGTTTCGAAGTAAATAAAGTTGTAAAATTGATTTCTGTTCATGTATGATTTGACTAATGTTTTTTAATGACAGAAATGTATTTGGAAACAATGATATGTCTTTTTACCAGTCCCCTTAATTTGCTTATTATTTAATCGAAACAAATTTAAAGTCACCCTCACGTTTTAATAAATGTACAAATGTTTTAATCTGTTTCGGCCCATTAAGCGTTCCAAATTGATATTGGAAATAAAAGAATCCGGTATCCGGACCTTCTGATTAGCAGCACAGTTGCTAATAATCAAAGCTCTATCTGTTGAGCCTAATTTATTAGCTACGTTAAATCATAAATAACGCACTATTTAGCTGAAGTGTGCCGAATAAAAACCAAATTTAAAAGACCGGTCCGGAATTTTCTTCCACGGAGGCCCTGAAACTCTGAAACCGAGCCCGGCCATCGAAAGAGTGAATGATTTTTAATCGATAACCAAACGCGGTGTGGAACAAGTGATCGGTCCCCCGGAAAGTGAATATTAATTCACCCCGATCCGCACGTGACGCTCCCGTGGCGAAGCAGTTCAAAGGCTTCAATCGGCAGAGAAACGCGCGCGGTTCGGCTCAGTCCGAGACCGGAGTACTCGGTATCAATGCGCGTTGCCGCCACGTGCGCGCGCGTGGGTTGGACGTATTGATAAAGTTTGATTGAAGCGATCGTCTGAGGGCTTGGAGTGACGCGCAGCAGACAGGCGCGTGCAGCTTTATCGATTCCTGATCGAACACGGTCATGAACAGGGTTAAACCTATTGTCTGTTTTCATTTTTAAAGTAATCAGATTAGTTAAATTACAATTCTGAAAAAAGGATTAGTCTCGTTGAGCGGATTTTAGTTTTAGTCACCAATGGAATTGTTAAAGGATTAATAAACCAATCATCCGGACTTTCACTCTTCTAGTAGGCAATTTGCACAAAAACTTGAAACCTAATGTAACAACTACTTTTATCCCATTTTTATATTTCCATTCATTAATTATCAAATCTCAGCTGCCATTCATTTTCTTGTCAGTTCATGTCACGTTTCAGTATATGAAATCGCAAACAAAGACTAAACTGGGTATTTACGTACAGTTCCAACAAAAATGGTGACTTTTATATTTTCTTGTAAAGATACAGGCAGATGTGTGGAAAAAAACAATTAATCCATGCGATAAAGTCACCACTTAACAGGCGGTACTAGCCCTGAATTTCAAGTGGAAAATAAATAATGGGCTTTTCATGACGCATACAAGCGAACTACTTTTTCCACAATTCAATTCAATAACGTTTATAATGATGTGACTAACGTTTATTTTTGTGGTTTCCCCCGAATTAAAAAAAAAAATGCTATTGTCGCCCCCTAGTGACCACTCTATAATCTACACTACTTCAAAGTCAGAATGGTAGAGCAGCTTGACTTTTATTAAATTCCAACCCAACAAACTCCCCTTGTAAAACGTCATTTATATGAATGATATGAGATTGGAAACTAGTCGGTTAGATTTAGGGAATAAGAAACAAATCCCATGAAAGTGTAATTTCCACAGGTAAAACTAATTTAAACTCGTCCATATCCTTAAGTTTAGGATAGTTAGCTTCAAAACGGTCCAGTTCTCCATTCTGGCTGCAACATTCCTCACAGCTGGCACGGTTCAAAACAACTTAAAAAGGGGGAAAATATCATTTTTAATGGGAAAGAAAACAAACAAAAAAGTAGCACACTAATGGTGATAATAATAAAACATTTTATTTTATAGCACTTTCTAAATACTCAAAAACACTTTACAAGAAGAGAGAAAACAATGAAAAGATGAATAAAAATAGAAACAACTTTTAAAAAGAGATAATACAATGTCAGTAGAATCGTGGGTATTTCAATGACCACCATGTTAGCGAGATAACAGTCCTACATGATAAAAAGTTATGGGATTAAATCAAACTGTTTGCACAATTTGCTTTTTTTGTTATCTGGCCAACAGCAACTAGTTGCTTATTGAAACATCCTGCAGGTAGGCGACGCCTAAATCCATCCTTGGAGCCGTTTATGGTAAAAACAAACGCTTAAGAATGGGATGGTGTGGGATCCAGAAGCGCGGACATACTCTTATTAGGCCAAAGTTTCTTCCAAACACAACAGCTACGTCCTGGATTGAAACCTGCTCCAGTTATGAGGAGGTGCAGACCTACGGCCACCTCACATTATCACAGCCAGTGCAGTTCTTGATGGTTGGTAACAGTGTTTAATAAAATAAGCACTTGCTTGCATGTAAAATGAACAAACCTTTTAACAGTCAAACTGGGACTTGAACCATTACCCTCCAGACCTGCTGCCCAACAGCAGATCCTTAAATCTACAATAACAACTAGAAACCAGAATGAGTGAGAAATACGAGATTTCTGTTGTGTGTTAAAACAAAACGAGGAGCACCAAATTGTTCTTAGAACACTGAGGAGCTTTTTTTTTTTTTTTTTTTTTTTTAATAACAGTTTCAGTCTTCACAACACACAGAATCCAAACTGTACATGTTGAAATCTTTCGTTATTTCTGAACAGCCAGTTGGGATGTTTCCATTGTGGCGGATTTTGGGGCTCTGTAACGGCTTTCTGAGAATAGTGGAAGTTCACAATCCAATTCACATCCAGGAGCATGTTGGAAAATGATTGGCTTTTGTAAACAAAAAAAAGTTTATTCTTTTTCCCACAAGCTGTAACAAAGTTAGGTTTAAACGAGAGGAAAAAAAAGGACTCTTGGCAAAATGTTGTGAAAACCTGGTGCTGCGGAATCCCGAATCCTTCAAGGTTTGGATAAAAAAATAGCTTTTTTGTTAAATAGATGGGAAAAGGGGATGGAGCAGGAAGAGACACTTCAGAATGAAAATGATAGATATTTTCCTATCTAGAGGAGCAGAGAAGACAAATTCATAGTGACAGGACAGATATCTTAACTTATATCCAGTACATGGCATAGATCATACATGAGGGTCAAGGCAACACATTGAAAAATAAAAAAACTAACTACTTAGGATTCAATCTCAACTAGTTCTTAACAGGCCCTTTTCCTGTTCCCAACGCAACGTTCCATTAACGGGGGGGAGGTGCTGCAGGTGTCGACTCCTCCCTCTTTGATGCTGGGTCCACGACAGGAGAAGAGGATGAGGAGGAGGAGGCAGATGTGGGTGTGTGACGGCGGTGGACGTGAGAGGATGAGGAGCAGTTGGTTCCCCGGGGAGTTGGGCGGATGAGGAGGACGTGGTCTCATTGATTGTAAAGCGAGCGCTGCTCCCAGGGCATGGGCTGGATGGTGCGGTGCACCGGAGAGGGTTTGAGCGTGGGCGCTCCGTTTGGATGAAGGTGGCCGATGGGGTTGATGGTGGTGAGGGGTCGCTGAGGGGCCAGTGAGAAAGTGTCCTGGTGCTTCGGCTGGAGGGAGAAAAGAGGGAGGGTTAATCAGACCCAGGAGCGAGTGCGTCTGTTCATAGAGTGACGCATGTGTTGGTGAGGCTCAAAATGCAGAAAGCAACAATGAGTAGAGATTAGCATGGAGAGCAGGGAATAAAAGACATTCAGGTCTGTTCTGGGTGGAGCCCAGTTAGCCAGAACAGCATTATTGGTCCTCAAATGTGAGGGTGGATCATAAATCCTTGCCAATTTTATGGATAGCTTCCCTCCGATCACTCGAGCTCCTTTTTAGCTGTATTGCTAAAGCAACTGATGAGGAGCAAAATCAAATGGCTGATTAAAGGGCAAAATAAATCTGTAGTTGAACCACTGGTTTATTACCAGAAGGTCACAGATTAGAGGGTAATTACTTTATGTTCAATGGCCAATTATCTGAATATTATAACATCAAAGTCTGATGAGAACAAAATCTGAGCAGTGAGATGATCTGAAATATGTTCCCTCAATTTCAGGGGTGTAGTCACATATACTCGTTTTCCAGATAGTTAAAGATATTTACCGTAATTTCCGGACTATAAGCCGCTACTTTTTTCCTACACTTTAAACATTGCGGCTTATTCTATGGTGCGGCTTATTCTACGGTTTTTTTCGTGGCGCACTATCACAACTATTGTGAATCAGTCATTTTTACTAAACCCTCATCAACATGGAAAATACTAGAAGAAAAGCATATGATGCGGCTTTTAAGTTAAAAGCGATCACTCTGGCGGTTGAAGAAGGAAATCGAGCTGCTGCGTAATCTTGGCATTACGGTAATCAATGGCGAGAAGGTGGAGACGCCCGCCTGAAGAACTGATCCAAAGCAAAAAGACGACAAAAGCTTTTAGACGTAAACATCGCAGGAGGCCCGAGCTTGAAAACGTTCTGGAAGACTGGGTCAACACACAGAGAGCAGGCGGCCGCGGTGTTTCCACTGTACAAACCAGACGGAAGGCAAAAGCAATCGCCACGGCGATGAAAATAGAAGATTTTAGAGGTGGGCCATCGGGGAGTTTTAGATTGTTCATTGTTTGAGTAAAAAAGCATAAACAACGTTATTAGTGTGTAGCTGATACAAACGTATATTTCAAGGTAGCTGCATTACAGACACCGTTAGAAAAAAAGCATTTACCGGTAGAATATATTTATGTTGCTAAGCGGATTAAATTAAAAGAAAAGTTAAAAAATCCTGATGTGATAAATTTCTGATATAATGTCTCTGTATAAACATACTAGTGAAAAGAGTGGCTGTTGTTTCTTACCCGTCTGTTTGTCACTCCTCAGTGACTCGTCTCTTACGGTAATAAAAACATCTACCGGTACTGAATGTTTTCAATCTAATTTTTCATATCACTACGTGGGATACCTGCGGCACTGCGGCTTGTATGAGTACAAAATTTATTTTCTTTCTAAAATTATATTATGCGGCTTATAATCAGGTGCGCTCTGTAGTCCGGAAATTACGGTATTATTTCTAGTTTCAGCAGAGTGCGTCACAATGATCATGAGACATGAGAAGATGTGATCAATGGGCGGCACTAAATAGAACCAAAGCGCTGAAGGGATGATTGGTAAGTCAAACAGCTGTGTTAGAGACAGATCACCGAGTTAGTAGTGTCCTAAGGCTGGAGAGTTGGGATCCAGAGCAGGGATAAAGACTGACCCATCACATGGCGTTTAGCCTGCTGCACTCTGAGGACACTGCTGGACACCTCCTCTCTGCTGACTACACACTGACAAAACCTGTCTCCTGTGCATATGCTGCCTGTTCTGAGGTTCAACCCAGGAGAGACGGGCGAAGATCGTGAAGAAACTACTCGCTAAGGCACCCGTGGTTCAGCAGGATGCACTTTTTTCCCCCCTCGTCACAGAATCCAGCTTCGTCTTTGTCCAACAACGAGGAACCCCCATCCCGTCAGAGACCAGGAGGACTGGCAGGTTAGCCAAATATTAGCCAGGGAATGAGGCAGGAGCAGTAGTGAGCAGCAGGAGGACGACTCCTTCCTGTCGATCTACATATGTTAAACAGATTCTTCTGAACTTATGGGTTCCTGAGGTTGACAGCGGACACCCAGGCAGCGACTGAGCACAGGGAGAGAGTTTCAGGTCAACTAGATCTTCTCTCCAAAGGCACTTATCGAGTGAGAGAACAGAGAATCCTCCTCTTCCTGTCTGTTTCCTCAGTAGTAGCCCATTAATTAGATATTCAACAGCAAGGGTCTTCCACACTGGCCCTCGTGTTCCACCACAGGCACGGCGGCCTCACGGGTACGGCTATCTGTGAGCGCCGTCTGCTCTGTGGCCAGCTGGTCACCGAACATTTGTGATCGCTTTTATCGTTTGGATGCAACAGCCCCCCCCCCCGTTGACTCACTCCATACACGATACACTAGTGTGCTGAGGTTTGGCTATTTTGGTGGCGACTCCACAGATTGTCTGTACCGTATGTGATGGACGGAGCGGCTTGAAAGGGAACTAAATGTTATGGCTGTAATTTGTGTTCCCTGAGGGAGAAGAATGAGGTACAGCACCTCTTTTTTGGACTGTCGTAGCTCTTGGAGCCAATGTTCCAGTAGATTGTCCCACTGTGCAGCCGGGCTCGGAGAAAAGCGGCTATCAAACCAAGTAATGACTGTAGAGACATCAATCTAAAAGGCCTCACGTCACCACAGGGGTGTGATATCCCATACAATATAATACAACCGTTGTTCCTGTTCCTCTCCTACCATGTCAAAGTCCAAGACACTATTAGATAAGCTAATCAATAGCTAATCAAATCTAACTGTCCAATGTTTAAAAATCCACAAAAGATTGATATTCTAAAGCGTGCAGCAGCTTTAGCCCTGACTGTGGAGGAAAACACAAGCTGATAACATGTCCCCATATATTCATCCTCATTAGTAAATGTAGACCCCAGCCCTGCACGGTCCCTCATATCTGATGGCTCTATCCTCAATTCATTCCTTTATTGGTTAAAAAAATTACCAGTGTCTCAGCAATCATGTCCCTCAGTTCTCCCAGAATGTTTCAGGAGCAGCAGACTAAAGCCTCAAATAATCACACAAGTATGTGTCCAGCAGAAGTCTCCACAACCTGCATCCTTCGACCTCGTTATGAACATCATCAAATACAGGAGCCAATGAAAACGGGTGAGTGGCGGGGGAGACTCCCGCTGGACACAAAGGATTGAAATATCAGTCCCTCTCTCCTGGTGTTAGTAGCCAGACAGGGAGAAGGCAGCGAGCCAGCAGAGAGCAGATGGCGGGTGTGTGGTGGGTCTCTCTCCTACCATGGAGTTGGCGCTCAGCCTAGTGTATCCCGAGCTCATCTCCTTTACCTCAGGCACCAGGGGCTGGAGCAGGGAGTAGGAGGAAGACGGGGTGGCACTGGAAGAGGAAACGTGTTTGTTGGAGGACGAGCTCCTCATGTTCTGCTGGCTACTCTGCGAGGATACCGACCTGGGATGGCCCTGCAGAGGGAAAACGAAAACCGGATCATCGCACAACCGCGTTAGGCGCGACACTCGGGAGGTTTGATCCCCGGTACCGACCTGGTGGGGATCAGGCACGGGCTGCCCACTCACACCGGCCCCCTGGCTGCCCTGTGACATGGGTGAGACGCAGTGAGAGGACAAGGAATCCTGCTGGGCATGTCTTCCATGCTGTGGCTGCATCATGGAGTTTGCGCTGTTCTGTTGCTGCTGCTGCTGCTGCTGTTGTTGTTGTTGTTGCTGCTGCTGCTGCTGCTGCTGCTGTCGTTGCTGCTGGCGGCGAGCCGTACCGGAAAAATTGGAACGTCGACCGCCCGACTGAAGAGGGGTAGGAGGAGGACAGAGAAAAACAAGGAGGGGTTCGGGTGAATCATTTCTCTTTGTTCACTGTGGGAATTTGTGACAAAGTGAAGCAAGACGGATGAATGTGATGACGATTTTTCAGAGTACTTTTCACACCGAATCCGATTATTCTAAGTACGCACGTCCTTTACTGCTCATTTCAAACGTCCTTCAATGCTTCCTCTTCTCTACTGTTATGACGAGATGGAGTGGTCAAATTTTACACACACACACAACCACACAAACACAGCTCAAACATACACCAATTCTTTCCCGTAAACGTAGAGTTTTCCAAACATTTCCTTTACATATATTTCCACTGCAGTTACGAAGATGACAAATACGGCCAGGAAAGGTGAGGATTGCTTTTTGGAGTCTGAAACCAGATTCAAAATCCAATTTACTTTACTTCACAATGTGCAATTAAACAACTAGCACACCACTTAACACTTTCAGAGAGTGCTTTCAATGTTACCAATTCATTTCACTCACATCTTTAGCAATTTGGGGAAAAAAAATAATCCTGTTTCATTTCAAACACTTGGTCATTTAATCGTCTGTGGGATTTATATTTTTTGGATTCCTGGTGAAAAACTATATATATTTTTTTGGTTTCATTTTTAGGTGTCATTGCTGACACAACTATCATGTAACAAAAGGTAAAATAAAAAGACCTTAATAACTCCAACACAACACAGATTTGAACAAGGCCTTTTGTTTCCAAAGGGGTTGGAGCTTGCGGATTATTTCCCGATGTTTTTGAGAGCTAAAGCTCAGCCTTCCGTTCCTGATGGGTTGGAAGCAGAGTGAACCAGACGACAGCATCAAGACGAGACAAATCTACACCCGAGCTGATCACGAGTGTTCAGAACCTCTCCGGTTCCTGCATGAGTTGCCCCTAACTCGCAGCTGCGCTCCAATCTGCCAACGTCACCTCGCACACAGACACATGCACACTCGCGCTCACACCAACCTGGTTTTTGGCCGCGGCGCTGCAGCGGTGCTGGGCCAGGTCCAGCATGGTTCGGTAGCTCTTAAAGCAGGACGGGCAGTTGAACCGGTTCTTAAGAACCAACCCCATGCATACACACAGATACACACACAGACACACACACACAAGTTTTTGATTACTAGGCTTGTCAGGGACATGGACTGAATTTGTGTTCAGTAGTTCAGATGTCTGACCCTGGCCCTAAACTCGGCCCGCCCTGCTCTCGCCCTCACTACCCAGCATGCTTTCACTTGAGCGGGACAGGACAGAAGGTCAACAGAAACAGTACATGCACAAACTCCATCTAATCCAACACAATCAGTGCACAGTACGGCTTTCATCTCACTCACACACTCACATATACATGCAGGAATAGAAGGGACGTGTGTCTAGTACATATGTGTATACATATAGTCTTTACCACCACGTCACCACGTCAGAATTCTGGACATTTTCACGTTCAACAGCAGAGCACGACGTCAATCCAGGAAAGATTATGACTGTCCCATAAAACTAATTTACAGGTCTTCTCAATTTAAATGCCCATATTATTTATTGTTAACACTAAAACTGATCATCAGTTACTAGCAGGATTTCTCTCCTTGCTCCCTATACGAGCCAGACACAGACAGTTTGGGTGTTTAGCTCGAAATCTGCAAATTTTGGGCATTCGGCTCAGGTAAAGTATTTTTAAAAATCACACTTCTGAAGTAGGCAGGGCCGTGGCTCAGCATTATTTCAAACTTTAATGTTATGTACTGTATATTGCTGAATTACAGTAGATTGGTGGTACACCGGTAAAACCGTTGTATTTTCGGCCCACTTTAAGGAAGTGTAAAAACTAGAAATTCCATTTTCGGGGGGGAGACAGATGGACCCCAGCTAGTAAAGCAGGAAACATGTTGTTTTTCATGCATGAGCACATGAAGTTAGGATAAAAATAACCAAGAAATCATTTTCAAACTATTGTGCAAGTTCAAATCCCCCTGTAGAATAAAAATGCACCAGTTATTTATAATCTAACTATTATCATTATCAGAAAAAGGTATTCGTTTGATCCTGGTATACTACACGAGAGGAAAAAATGTAATGTCTGAATCAGTTAAAATGGGAAAGATAAATCAGGACTGCAAACATCAGACTAAACAATTAACCAGTGCAATAGGTGGTTTGCAGGTGATGTCACGACTGCAGATGGGGGGGCAGGAAGTTTATTGCCCACAGAGAAAGAGGGAAGATCTGGTGTTGCCTATGGCTGCAGCAACTGGTCAAATAGAGTTGGGGAAGCTACGTCCACATTCTGAAAAAGTACGGTAGTCACTCACAAAACAGGAGAAACTTAAAAATCCAGCCAAAAAACAGTGGCAGATGTGGATTAAACACCTCCACCTCAAATCAGGAGACGCCAGGAGGGGAGTCAGACAATGTAATGACCACTTCATAACAGGTACGGCTGCAGGCATGAAACGACATGCATAGCTGGCTAAAAATGTTAAAAATACAAACCAGTGTGTCCTGAAATTCCAGGAAACATAACTAACTGTGACATCATCCTGTGGAGTTTGCTCTTTAGGTGGTTATTTATCTTTGTTTTAGCAATTCTCGCTCCACTTTCTGTCACAGCCAGTTCGCAATAAAATCTCTGTTCCAACTAGAAGTAGGAAAAATCCCTGGATCATATTCCACTGTGTCTTACTATTTTAAGATGATACCTGCCATGTGGAAGCTCACATGAT
Organism: Takifugu rubripes; assembly: GCF_901000725.2. Classification (NCBI taxonomy): domain Eukaryota; kingdom Metazoa; phylum Chordata; class Actinopteri; order Tetraodontiformes; family Tetraodontidae; genus Takifugu; species Takifugu rubripes. The sequence goes on from NC_042289.1 coordinate 2,349,685, forward strand.
GTTTTTGCTCATCCACTTCCTGTCCCATTTGAACGTTGTGCGCCATCGTACTGACAAGATTGCAAACCACCTATAGAAAGAAGCCCTAGAGATCTAAAACACGCTATAGATCACACACTTATCATGCACCAAACTAGTCACAATTTTACGTTTTATAGCTTTTGGCTGCTTCAGCTGAATGAACAATCACAGCACAACCTGCAGGCATGCCAATAAATGCTGCACTCCACAGTTTTTTAGTTTACTGTGCACAATTATACACATAAGAAAGGTTTTAGAAGAAATACACCAGCGTGCCCCAGATACATGCAAACAGAATGTCATTGTGAGCATATTTGAGCCTTTTCTTCCACGTGTCTCTGGTGACCACTTGTTTTTGGATCTCACTTTCCAGCTGTGTGTGTGTGTGTGTCTGTACAGAATTTCTGTTTGACGTTTTCATGCTTTCTTTCCACAAATTCTTGCCCTTTACTTGCAACACTAGGAAAATGTTGAAGCTCTCATGCTCAAACTGAATGTAAAGGACGAACATGGTTGTCACAGCGATGATTGATTTATTTTTAAATCAGAGAAGGCTGTGACGACACACTCGTGAAACTTGAAAACACCAATTTATTACCCCAACTACAACTGCACAACTCAATTGCATGTAAACACGTTGACACCCAGAAAATGCGACTGTAAATCGTCCTTTTCTGCATATTAACTGGATTTAAACTACACAACACATGTGCTCATGACCCACACCCCCCGCACTTGTGTATGACCCCAGAAGAAAAACAAAATCACCATGACCACGAGGGACATCGTGCATCTCATCTGCACAATAAGAGCCACGTACATTACACACGAGGTGAACAACGCTGTACGGTTATCCATCTTTCTGTTCTACCAAATTCTGGTCTGCTGCCTGTGTAATATATGACATAAAGGAACTGGAAAGGGGGCCGTATGGACAGACTGACCACCACATATCACCCCCTAATCCTGAGGAGGATGCCGTCCCATCATTTATTCGATTTTGGGTTTGCTGATGGCAAACAACATTAGTTAATTCTCAACTTTGTCCCTTAATTTTTCATTGAAATGCTCCAACAACTCACAGAATGCAGCCTTAAACACAGCAGTGCAGACGCCACTCTCTAACACACACCTGGGTCGATGCGGCAGCGGTGCAGCGGTGCTGGGCCAGTTCCAGCATGGTCCTGTAGCTCTTGCAGCAGGAGGGGCAGTCGAAGCGGTTTGGACCATCGTCGTGGATCCTCTGATGGTTGCGGAGGTAGCGAGCTAAGCGGAAGGCCTTCCCACACAGGTCGCACATGTAACGTTTCTGACCGTGGATTCGCATGTGGTTGCGCAAGGACATGTAGTTGGTGTAAGGCTTGTTACAGAAGTCACATCTGTAATAAAGGTCCATCAATGTGATTAGGCATTTTTCAACATTTCCTGGGGAAAAAAAGAACTACAAAAATCAACAAAACAAACAAAAATAACCATTAAAGCCTACTTGAAGTCCCCAGTTCTGTGAGTGAGTTTGTGGTTGAGCAAGGAACTGGCGTGCTTGTAAGCGCAGCTGCACAGGTCACAGACATATGGTTTTTCATCTGACTCCATATCATCTGCTGCCGTCGTTGCTGCCGCTACAGAGGCGCGGGACTCCAAGGACAGAGTGGAGTTGGACAGTGACGCTGAGGATAGATTGGAAGTAGAGAGGGCTGCAGAGGATGAAGGGAGCTGACTGCACCAGCTAATGGTTGAACTTGGCTGTCACAAGGAAGAGGAGAAATATATTAACACACATACATTAACAGTGCACCCACATGTGAGCTGAAAGAAAGATGACCAGTGCATCACTCATCTCTCAATACAAGATTGCTGCTGACTGGGTGTAAATTATGCATTGATGCAAAAGGTGTAAGCACATGCGTATGTTACCAGGCACAAGGTGACAAACACCATGTAGGTGCTCCATAAATTACATTTCTTTCAAGTGAGGCCTCTCATGTGATCTATAAAATCCCATAACTGCTGTTTAAAAAAAGTAATAAAGCCAAACAATAATAAAAACTGGCAGACAGATTCTAAAGATCAGGGGTTTGCACTTAAAAATGCACATTTTGTCTGAAAATTCCTGTCTGGCCAGTGCTCAGACACATCCGTTTACCGCTTTCCCCGCTAAGAGGGAATGGGCACACTGCTATCTCCTTCACATAATACACTTACAGCACAAATCAGAATGTAATTGACATCCAAGAGAAAAGTCTCCTGTAAACTGAATTTTAAGAGAACTCAAAGAAACATGAGCCAATAGCCGTATGCAATAAAACATCCCAACTACGTTAACCAAGGTCAAATGTGGGAAGCAAGTATAATAACCCCCCTGCCAAGCGGAGACTGCTATAACCAGACCTGAAGAGTATTTTAAACATACTCTGAGCAATCCACCTTTCCCAACGCTCGGTGCACTCCCAGTTATAAGAGAAAGAGACATCATAAAACTGTAATCTTGATGCTCTCTAGCAATGCAAATCAAAACCACAATGTCTTCAACCATTGATCTACAAAAACAGAGCAAAACCCTGAACTTCTTGCAACTAATTCATTCTGTATACTGTCTATATCACAGCTTAAACTAACTAATGAGTGAGTTGGTTGGCAAATACAAACGCTCAGGGCGTTTGTATTTGGACAAGTGTGGCAACAACTACTGAAAGCTCTGGGACTTCACAGCAAATTCAAGTTTTGGAAACCATGGCAACATCCTCCCACAGCATAAACGAAGTGCAAAAGATGCACTGATGGCAAACACAGTTCACAAGTATTAAAAACATGTTTGCAAATGCCTGGAAGTCTTTGCTGCGTGCAGAGAATCTGCCGCTGAAGGCGCCCGTGAAAGCAGCGTAGTCCGCCGTCACAAAGAGGTCTTTCTAAGTCCTCCGCGGGGCGTCTTCCGTTCCCGTTTCCTGTGGGACACTCTGGTCGTGTTTACTTTGAGCCGCCTGCCAATAACGTGGATGGCCTTGTGCAAATTGCCAATTTTAGCCTCCGCCAATTAACAGCGTTTCATTAAAATTGTGAATTCACGCAGCAGCCTGTAAACTAACAGCGGCACTTGGACACAGTGCTACCCCGTGGTGATGGACGGGTCCCGTTAGCTGTGCGTGCTAGGTTAGGCTGAGGCAGCCAGTGTTGTTGGATGCTTGCCTTGACTCTGTGATGCTCCAGAGTGCATACCTCTAATTAAAGTCTTAGGGCAATTCGACCCTGCCATACTTATACGAATACAAGTTCAATTCCGTTAGCCCAGAGCAGAACCTAGAATATGTACAAATTACGGAACAGCTAATAGTAACTAGCCACTTAGCTTTGCCGCTAACTAGGCCGTGAGCCGCTCAGCATGAAGATGGGAGCGATGCTAGCCAGCTGCAGCCGCTGAACAGTGTCAATAAACAGCTCTCAGGCCAACACCTGACCAGCAACCCGTGCACAGAAAGACAATACACAGTGCCTATGAAGAGATTATTCATTTAACTCTCTGATACTGCTATTAAAAATTGCTCCCTGGGGTCGCCAGCCATTGGCTGTGGGGAGATGGCTTTCTTACTCCGGAGTCGTTCGGATCCTTTTTCCAGAACAATTGAGAGCAGTGACCAAAAGACTCTGTCGATGTCACGTAATTCACTCCGTTTCTATCTTGAAAGTCTCCATGTGTGGTGCCGGTGTTTGTCCTGGCATACATCGTGGGCTTCCAGATTCTTTGAGTTTTTATGGTTGAAAAGAAATTAGGCTGCTTTGTAGAGATCTTCTTCCGAAAAGAAAAAATATTTCCTCTGTGAAATGAGCGTTTTGGCGGCGGACATGTCGGAGCATGTGGAGCGTTACTGCCGCCTACTGGACCGGAGCGGTACCGTAGCCAAAATAAACTGAGCCACTTATTAACCTTTCAAACTGAAAATATACTGCCTATATATTTCAATATTGTGGTGGAATTCTAAAAATATAATAACATTAAAAATTCATATTACGCTATTTTTGTGCAGTATTTTTATTGTCATGGTTAATATTGTGGATGGTGTTATTGTTGTCAGCTGCAGCACAACAATTTTTTTAATCAATGTATTATCATTACATCTCACAACAATAAACCTGCACCAGGTAGATTTGTTACGCCCTGTAGACTTTTACCTGGTTGAACTTTGATCACATGAAGAACACCCAGTAATCTTTCACTTTCAGGCTTCGTGAGAAAACATGGGCTTGCTGTTCTAAAAACGGAGTAAGTAAATGCAAATTGCTGCTTTTGAAAACTACATATATTTTTCTTATTGTTAGTTTGTTTCTTTAATGAATATGGTAATTTCCAAATAATTTCGTTATTTCTCTTGTGTCTGCATTTAGTTTCACTCTCAGCAGCAGTATTCAACATGGAAAGGTACCTAAATACTTTTAAAATCTAAATTCTTTTTTTAAATGCAATAATAAACAATTTTGATATATTTAGATAATCATTTTAACTTAAATATACTATACTCTAAATGTAAAAAGTTAGAGGTTATTTTCTGTCATTGTATCTGTGAAAAAATAAAATAAAAATCATTGGGAAAGAAATGGAAACTGAATGGAAGTCAGGCAAAAAGTTAACCCAGATTGTTTTATCATAAGATTTTTACTCTTTGAATATTAATTTCTAATTTTGACTTTGTTCCTGCTTTAATTCCGATTATTTCTATATTGAAGCAGTTTAATTCAAATATTTGATTTATTATAAAAATAAACTTAGCATGTTTGATTATAGAATCATTAGAGTAAATGGAAAGAATTTGCTATGAGGATAAAAACAAACTGTTCTTCTCAAACATGAATAATTGTGTTGATCAGGACCCACCAGGGGAGACCAAACTCTCCTGTAGCCAGCTGTGCTTCATTGAAGAGCAGCCATTCAAAGGGCAGCCAGATCGACTTTAGAGGCCATCATGAACCCTTGGAAAAGAGGCAAGTATCAGCATCAGAATCTTTACAACAAGATAAATATATAACAGTGCATTCTAACAGGGTGTGTATTTTCTATAAATCCATTTGGGTGGGTCTACAGTCTTCGCACATCTCATCAACAGAAAAATGAACTTTATTGAACTTATTTAAAGACAATTTCATATTTAATATAAAGCAACTTCTGCAGGTTGCTGTATTAAGCAGAGCTTACATACAGCACAAACACTCCCACCGTAAGAGTTTAAACTATTAGTGCTTCTGTTCTTCTCAAACATGAATAATTGTGTTGATCAGGACCCACCAGGGGAGACCAAACTCTCCTGTAGCCAGCTGTGCTTCATTGAAGAGCAGCCATTCAAAGGGCAGCCAGATCGACTTTAGAGGCCATCATGAACCCTTGGAAAAGAGGCAAGTATCAGCATCAGAGTCTTTCTAATAACTATAATAATAGAGATACAGAGCCTACTGATACTCAGTGCATTCTGTTTTTATTAAGGCTCAAAAAACAAAATGAATAAATTAGTTTTGAAATAGGTTGATGATGCTTGTCATAGATGAGGACTAATTTATTTCCCAGTGAGTGGTGTTGCCTTCATGTGATAGCGAGTATAGCACAAAGAGGGTGAACACTGTGTAGTACATATATACAGATGTACATAGTGCCAATGAGTGAGGAAATTCAGTATAAAAAAATGCATAACTTTCCCTTTTTATCTGCACAAGTGTAAAATGAAAGGTTACTTCTACATAGAAAAGTGTTCGATATGAAATCGAACCTTGTGATGGAACAATAAAATCCTGGTTAAATATTGCCCACAAAGTGTCTCCAGCCATAAAATGAATGAGCAAAGTCATGAACAATAAAATACATTTTATTCACCATGTGCTCAGAGTCCAGGGGCAGAAGTCCGCTCATCAGGATTCTGTGGCGTACCAAACAAATCTCCAGTCCAAATTTAAGGTGTGCAACATAAGAACCTCTGTCATCTGATAATAATACACCTGAATTCATTGCTTGGCTGTTAGTCTCATTTAGTCTTATATGCTTGGTTACAGATGCTTGAAGCAAAGGTTGACACGTTTGTGACGACCGAGTTGCAAAACTTTCAAAGGATTCTCAGTCTCAACGACGTTGAGGAGTCAGAAGCTCAGAGGACAGAGGAACATGAGAGGGAGGACGAGGGCAGCAGGGAGGCCTTTCTAAAGTTCACACTGTCAATGCTGAGGAGCATGAAGGAGCACCAACTGGCCGACTGTCTTCAGACCAGTAAGACATTCACAATGGGAAGAGAGCAAAGATGAAGCACTGAAACTGTTGTGGCATCAACAACAACTGCAACAACATCAATTATCTATTTCATTAGGTGGTCCTATAGTTGTCGCTGATACTTGTATCTCCATGAAAACACAAACCACTGAAGAATTTAACAATATTCCTCAGAATTCCTGACTGTAGGCAGAGTTATCCAGGTACTGAGGATGAAAGGCAAGCCCAGTCCTAAAAATTCGCACCACCGCTATCATGCTGCACTCTTTGTAGAAGGTGCTTTTGGTCGTCTACAGCTTCAACATTTTGTCAACCTCTAGCCGTTGTGGTCATGACCAAAACAACTGTGGACTTGCCTGTCCACAGAATAGACTTTCAACAAGCTTCACATTTGTCCAGGTGCCCTCCAACCAAGCTGGGACGGGCAGCTTTGCTGTTGTTTGTCTCCAGCGGCTTCCTTTTAGTGAACCTTCCCTGACAACTAGGTGGACTTTGCCTCTTATTATGGAAGCATGTGTCTCAGATGCATCGAGAGAGGCAAGCAAATCCCGTTTGGGTTGGCTTTTACCTGAATTATCATTTTTCAAATTGCTCTTGCTGATGTTTTAGTCACTTATCCACTTTTTGGCACATTTGTGGTCTTTTTTTAAGCTTCGTGATGCTTTGACCAATCAGTGGATAAATACCCTCCAAAAAAAATTAAAAAAATAAATCTTTATCCAAAAAAAATTAAAAAAAATCAATTTTATTTATATAGCGTCTTATACAATCAAAATTGTTTCAAGGCGCTTTCCAGAATCCCAGGGCCTGACCCCAGACAAGCAACAGTGGCAAGGAAAAACTCCCCTTTAACAGGAAGAAACCTTGAGCAGGACCAAGCTCATGTAGGGGGACCCTCCTGCTGATGGCCGGTTGGGTTAACTTTGGGTTAAACCAACCCTAGGCTCCAATGTGTTCTAGTTATTTACTTCTTTTAAGCTACTACATAAGTGGACCAAAATATCTTCTTCAGTCTACATAACTGATTAAAAACCTATACTGACTTGATTAACCTATTATTTCATATTAAAAATTATTCGGATTAAATGAAGAATCAGATTAAAACAACAGAAAACTACAAAATGCAAATAAAATGGAAATAAATGAACAATATGCATCTTTTTCGTTTCAGGGGCTATTGTTCCTACGTGCCAATCCAGACTGAAATCATCTCTTAAACAGAAGTTTGGATGTATTTTTGAGGGCATTCCCATGGCGGGAAAGCCCTCGCTCCTGAATGACATTTACACGGAGCTCTACATCTCTGAGGGAGGAAGCGGAATGATCAACGATGAACACGAAATCAGACAGATCGAATCATCCTTCAGGCAAACTTCGGGACAAGACATACAGATCAATTACGAAGACATCTTCCACCCCAGCTGTGATCGGCCGGTCAGAACGGTGCTGACCAAAGGGGTGGCCGGCATCGGGAAAACTGTCTTGATGCGCAAGTTCACTCTGGACTGGGCTGAAGACAAAACCAACCGCAGCATTCACTTTACATTTCCCTTCGCTTTCCGAGAGCTGAATGTGCTGAAGGAAAAAGAGTACAGCTTGATCAAACTTCTGCATCTTTTCTTCGTCGACATTAAAGAGGCAGAAATCTGCAACTTCGATGATTTCGCAGTGGTGTTCATCCTTGACGGTTTGGATGAGTGTCGCCTTCCTCTGGATTTCTACAACAACAAGACCATTTCTGATGTTACACAGCCTGCCGCCGTGGATGTACTGCTGACAAATCTCATCTGTGGGAACCTCCTTCCTTCTGCTCGGCTCTGGATCACCACACGGCCGGCGGCAGCTAGCGTGCTTCCGGCCCAGTGGGTAGACCGGGTTACCGAGGTGAGGGGCTTCACTGACACTCAAAAGATGGATTATTTCAAGAAAAGATTTAAAAAGGAGGAGCAAGCTGAGAGAATCATCGCCCACATCAAACAGTCAAGAAGCATCCACATCATGTGCCATATACCGATCTTCTGCTGGATTACTGCTTCGGTCCTGGAACCCGTGTTGAGATCAGATAAGAAGGCGGCGCTCCCCAAGACCCTGACCGAAATGTACATCTGCTTCCTGTTGGTTGAACTCAAACTAATGAATGAAAAGCTCAACAGACCTGAAACAGATACACTGTGGAACACCCAGACCTGCGAAACCACCATGGCACTGGGAAAACTGGCTTTTGATCAGCTGCAGAAAGGCAACTTGATCTTCTATGAATCGGACCTGATAGAATCCAAAATCAATACCTCTGAAGCCTCGCTCTACTCGGGACTGTTCACCCAGATTTTCAAAGAAGAGTGCGGTCTGTTCCTGCAGAAAGTGTTCTGTTTCGTCCACCTGAGCATTCAGGAATTCCTGGCTGCTCTCTATGTCTTCGTCACCTTCTTCAACACTGGTGTCAACGTGTTGTCAGAACTGCAACCGAGGTCCCTTTCGTGGTCTGAGCTGTTTAATTTCCAATCAAAAGAACAAATGTTCTTCAAAAGTGCTGTAAAAATGGCCTTAAAAAGTCAAAACGGACACCTGGACTTGTTCCTCCGTTTCCTCCTGGGCTTATCAATGAAGAGCAGCCATGTTCCTCTACAAGGCCTGCTGAAGCTGGCAGAGCCCAGCTCATATGACAATAGCGAGACAGTGCAGTACATCAAGCAAAAGATCCAAGAGAATCCATCTCCAGAAAGGTGCATCAACCTGTTTCACAGCCTGTATGAGCTCAAGGACATCTCTCTGGTGGAGGAGATCCAACAGTGCTTGAGTTTGGGAAGACTTTCCACAGACAAGCTCTCCCCTGCTCAGTGGTCAGCTCTGGTTTTCCTGTTGTCATCAGAAAAGGACATGGAAGTCTTTGACCTCAGGAAGTACTCCGCTTCAGAGAAGGGTCTCCTGAGGCTCTTGCCAGTGCTCCACATCTCCAAAGCAGCTGTGTAGGGGCTCTCATTAACCGAGTCAAAATAGTAGAATATCAAAGCAGATACTTGTTGACCACATTTGTGCATGTTCCTTGCAGGCTCAGTGACTGTAACTTGTCAGACAGAAGCTGCGAAGCGCTGGTCTCTGTTCTTACGTTGAAAACCTCCAGCCTCAGAGTTCTGGACCTCAGCAACAACAGTCTGATGGACTCGGGAGTGAAGACGCTTTCCTCTGGATTAGCGAGTCAACACTGTAAACTGGAAATTCTGAGGTCAACATTATTATCATTATTTTAGAAAATGCTAACCAATCAGTGCTAAACCTAAACGTGCAGTGTTTACGGGTCCAGATCTTTTACAAAGACGCCTTAAGGTTCTTCGGAACGTAACTCGATGTGATGACTTTTTGCGTTGACTTGTGATTTCAGGCTGTCTGGCTGCCAGGTCACAGAGGAGGGCTGTGCTGCCTTGGCTCATGCCCTGAGTTGCAACCCCTTCCATTTGAAAGAGCTGGATCTGAGCTACAACTACCCAGGTGATCTGGGCACCAAGCAGCTCATGGCTGCCCTGGAGAATCCCCGCCTGCAGCTGACGACTCTCAGGTACGGTGACAGAATCAGAGGTAATCAGATGTTACCAATCGGAGGTCATTTCTTCTCAGGATGGATACCTGCCATATGTTCACAAAAATTACCAGTGAGACTAATCATCCCCCTTCTATGGCCATTTATTTAGTTTTTTAAGAGTTGTTTTCAGCACATTAGAGAATTGCATTGACACACATATATATTGTCCTCAGTTTGGAACATGGTGGAATTCAGAGGCTGAAGCCAGGTCAGAAGAAATGTAAGTGGGTGTTTATCTACCTTTTCCATTTATGTTGAACTGGTAATATATGAACTGATCCAAATGTAAAAAGTTTAAAAAAAAACAAAAAACTCTTGCCATCAGACGCCTGCGAACTCATGCTGGACCCAAACACTGCAAATAACAATCTCGCTCTGTCTGAGGACAACAGACGCGTGACATTGGTGCAGAGGGCGCAGCCGTACCCGGATCATCCGCACAGGTTTGGTCACTGGAATCAGGTGATGTGTAAAGAAGGGCTGACTGGGCGCTGTTACTGGGAGGTGGACTGCGAGGGCTGGGTTAACATTGGCGTGGCCTACAAGAGAATCAAAAGAAAAGGGCAAGATGACGACAGTTGGATCGGTCAGAACGACGCCTCCTGGAGTCTGGTGTGCCATGATAAGTTCTCAGCCAGTCACAAAAACCAAAGGATTGTCATACCCATGCAGCCCTCCGGTGGCAGCAGCAGAGTGGCGGTGTATCTGGACTGGCACGCCGGCGCTCTGTCATTCTACAGAGTCTCATCCAACGCGCTGGTTCACATCCACACCTTCCACAGCACATTCACCGAACCTCTGTATCCTGCGTTTGGGTTTGTGCTGAGCTCCGAGTCGTCGCTTTCTCTGTGTCAAATGTGAGGAGGTGAAAACGGTCGAGGCTGCAGTTTAACTGAAACGGAATTAGTCACCGTTACCTGAATAGGAAACGATGACCGCTAACATCCACATGAATTGTGATTGAATATGGGTTGCTAGGTTGTTGTAAACTGTATCTTTGATGATAGAACTATTGTGGGATTTTTAAGCCTATTCTGCTGCAGTGTTTTGCAGAGGTTGGTTCTTTTCTTGAGATTAGCCGAAATATCACCACTGTGGGAGTTCTGTGAGGTTTCGACTTCGCAATCTCCATCATCACATCCGTCTCGAGCTCTGTTGATCTTTTCTCACTTGTTGTACCCCCCCTGCGTCGGCCACCTGACCGATTCAGCCGACTGCCGAACGACTAATCAATCCTTTCGACCATCCAGATTGGCCAAATTCACCTGCACAGCCTGAGGAGAAACGCCCGCAGACACACACACAGACCACAGTGGTGACACATTGCCTCTGTATATGAGTTTAAGTGTGCATATATGTGACAATTAATGTTTAAAATCTCTAAAAAAAATTCTCTATATATTGATGTGTTTGAAGACACCATATAGAGAATTCATAGTGTATTGTAGTAGCCATCGAAATTACAACAAAGGGTTGCCTGGAAAACTGAAGTCAACTTATTTTCGTCACACATTTTTTGTCAGGCCCAGTTTAGCAACTTCATCTGTTAAAATTTGATCCAGTTGTAATAAATCAAGTAAAAACATTAGCATCAACTGATTTTCTCCATTTTATATCGCATGAACACATTCGATTTTCTGTCATGTTTTTGCATTTGTTTCAATGAAACGCTGGATTTTATTTACATGGAAATCAAGAATTTTTGATTGAGAAAATAAAAATCAGACGCAACTTCATCATGCCAAAGACAACACATTTTATTTACATTAGGTTGTATGTCATGTCATCTATAATTCCATGTTTAATTCACTGTTACAGAATTCAAAATAAATGTGCGTTCTGACAAAATGCAGTTTGTCTTAATGAGATATTGCAACCGTGAACACATAACGGTGCTATGGCACTTTAAACTGCAATAAATTCCTGTTTTTGTCTTTTTTAAATATATTTTTGTCAAAGATTTTTAAGCAAATTCACCTGCACATACAATAACATTCTGTACAGGATTTACAGTGAATTCAATGACACGTCATAGCTTAAAATGCAGATATAATAATGCACTAACTATCGTGATAGAAAATAAAAATAAATGGTTTCCTTGGTGCCAACAGACAAAAAGTGAAGAAAAAATTAACTACGAAAAAGATCACTAAGTGAACAACTTGTGCAACAAAGCAAAACTGTCTTGTTTATATAGTGCCAACTACAGCAGTTATTTCCTGCTTTTGTCAGGTGATACACCTGTGAAGAGTATGTTGGTGTGACAAATATTAAGTTAAAAATTCAGAATATTTAAAGATAAGTACTGTACTTCCAACAGGATAAAGTGAGACTGCACTCTAGGTTTACATAGGTAGGTTGCTAATTTTAGAATGTGTTTTATGTAAGCAAAATCATTTTAAACATGACGCCTCATATCAGCGGTAGCCTACTTGGGACATGACATTGGCTCCAAGCACACTTAAATGCAGTTTTATTAAATTTGCATCACGTCTGACACATCACTGCACTTCTCCAATATCAAAGTGGATTTAGTTCAGTAATTATTCATTTATTATTTTGAGATAGGTTGCTTAAACGGTTGAAATATATCAGATCAAAGAGAACCTGAGTGGGTCACCAAAAAGATCGATCTGTCTGTCTCCATATTTATATGTTGCAGTAAATGATTGAATATTATATTTAATTAGCTTATATTTTCACCATGTTACCATGTTGTATTTTTAAAAAAAAACCTTATGTTTTCAAATGTTTGTCCCAATGACAATACAATCGAGAAGGGTATTCACAATCTAATAATTACAGACTGCAAACACTAACACAATTCTTGAAATCCGCATTAGTTATATGTGAGGTGACCATACAACATTAGATCTAAATTTACACAATGTGGACAGGTTAGTGTAGTGGTTGGTGTAAAGGGAATGTGAGCATCACGATGCAGATCCACCAAGTGCCTGATTCTAGTGAATAAGATCCTCTGCTGTTCATTTGTGAGTGAATGAGTGAGGGTGCGAGTGTGCGCGCCACCAAGATTTGTTTGCAACGGTCAGTCACAGTACCAAAATTTGAAGCAGCATAAATTCCACTGGGGTTTAAAGTTATAACCCTTAAGTTTCTTAAGTCAGGCAGCCATTTCCATAACATTGCTTTTGCGTTCATATTTCATTGACAACTGTTTGGTCTCTGTGAGAGCTGAAAGCCCAGTACCAGGACCAAACTGCCCTCCGTGTACAAACAGGTAATCCACACGTCACTACTGACAAATATATCACAGCGGCAATCGTGTACTTTAAAAAGGCAATGCGTTTCTTAATTTTCCTGATTTAAATACAAAGTATAGAGGCGGGTCAGCGTTAGCAGCACTTACAGTAAATCTGAAGAGGGGTCTTCACAAAAATAATCATTTGCATATTCTGAAAGCACTGAATCATTACCACCAGTAAACAGATATTGCATGCTGCTCTTCTGTTGGAATAGACACCCCCCACACCCATATTGAGATTGGTGGCTTCATAAAGCTGTTATCACCATCTCCATAAAAGAGCCAGCGCTAGAAACTTAAGGAATATAACTTTAAGAGTGCACCTAATAGCCTGGTAATGGTAGATATCCACAACTACACTCTACCAAGGATGTGTGGTTCTACTTGTTACGTTTAGGTCTTGATCTCCAGGATGGAGGGATTATGGTCGAGGATGGCCAGAATAATTTTGTCCATGTACTGTCTCAGACGCAGGTTAATCTCCTCCTGCTCTTTCAAAGCGTCGACCAGCTGAGAGACACGCAGAGGAAGAAAAGGATTCAAAATCAGTTCAGTTGTATTAGCAAACATTACAGCTAGCACCCATCTCTTAATAGCAGGCTAACCTCGTCCCTGGAAGCATTGTCGATCTCTGCTGCCAGACACTGAGCTTTAGTTTTGACAGGAAAACAGGCCTCGTACAAACTCAAGCTGAGGATCTGAGCGTTCAGGTCGTCGTTCTGGTCCCTCAGTTTATAGTTCTCCTGTAGGAACAAAAGGTTAACAGTTGCAAGATGAAAGATTACATTTTTGCCATCAATTGAATTGAATTTATTTTGATAGGTGGAACCCAGTGATGTGCAGTGAGGGTCATTCATTCAGTCACCATTTGATCTGCAGCATTTAACAGGTCATGATTCATATCTCATATCACAATTCTTCATTAAAAAAAAAACAGACAAATGTTATTATGGCATTACCTTGACTTATAAATGACGTCAACTCGATGATTGTAACAAGGACTGTTAGCCACACGTCAATGCAGTGAAAATGCCCGACTCTTAAAGTATAAATGATAATTGTCCAAAGAAAACAAGGCTGTTGTGAGCTCACTGTGTCATACTGCAGCTGCAAAGTGTCGTAACAATCTGTGGGCTAACGTGATGCCTGCCTTACCTATTACCTCCTCCTCGCAGTTGTAAGATCACTGAGCACATGAAACAGGCAACACACATTTACATACACCAGCGACACTATGGAAAGTCAAGGTGGCACATATTAAAAGTGTGGAGATAGGGAACATGCTCTCAATGCAGGGGAACCAGCAAAGATAAAGAGACAGAGAGAGACAGAGAGAGAGAGAGAGAGAGAGAGACAGAGAGAGAGACCATCGATTCTGGAAGTACGAGGATGATTTTACGCAACAACTCCAAGGAGTCATTCAGCTCTTTGCTGTCCCACACTCACATTAACCCAGGTGTACTCAAACAGTGTTGCCTTTGACACACGTCATCACATTGATATACGACATTTGACTGCATCTGCATGTAAACAATGAACATTTTTATGAGAGCAGCATGCTCCACTTCCTGGACTTTGTAGTCCATTCTTGCAAATATCCAAATTTGCTGACAATGTGAACAGACGATTTGCACCGTGCTTGTGCAACTGCAACCACCTCTTCCAAGCGCACAGGGCCAGGGAAGCGTACTGTACTCGAGCATGGTACACTGGCGCTAACCCTGGCCAGATAATACAGGCGTTGGAAGGCAAACGCGATCGGGGACGGTATGATTGCCTGGAGAGACTGAGCGAGTGATATTCCTATTGTAACATAACTGTGGACACTTCTTTGAACTTTATATTTTTTACTTTCTGTTGCGTTGCTATTATGATTTATTTGAAGTAGTCAGAAAATCAAAGTGTGTGTTTAAACCTGTTTCAGTCTCTTGACTTCATTTTCCATTTCCATCTCTCTGGTTCTGGCGTTGAACTCCGACAGCCCTTTACCCTGTCCTGGATGCTCCATCTCCAGCTTGAAACACTGCAGATATTCCAGCTCTCGGCGAAGATCATCAATCAGCTACAAAACAAGGCGGAGATCAGAGGAAACCAAACAGTTGTAATGCAACAGGTCAGGTCAGGTTAGTTGGACTGCCTTACCTCCTGCATGGACTCTTTTTCCTTCTGAAATTCATGGCGATTGTGCCAGAGCTTATCCATGATCTTCCTGTAGAGGTCCATCTCATCCTTCAGTCTCAGACTGGTGTCTTCCAACTTGTCTGTCATCCTTTGCTTCTCCTGCAGGGCAAAAAACAAGCTTCAGTAATGATATTTGTGCCTTAATACTATTCTGTGTTGAGTTTTGTAAAGATGAATCAAATCGGCTCCTGAACGCATGTTTTTAAGACTCCACAGAAAGGTCATAAGCAGCTAAGTGGTAATAGAAGATTCTTCTAGGTTTGATTGAAGATAAAGGTTTATCACCAGCTTTACTGCCACACAGAGCTGAAACCCGGTCGCCATATTTCAGTTTGTTTAAGGAGTATCTGCCACTACTGCACACAGATCTAAAGTACTATTACAATGTATCATGTATAAAATGGCAAAAATCAAAAAAGAAAAGATCCAAATCAGAATCACCTGGTCCAGTTTCTCAGTCTGAGACTTGAGTCTGCACACATTTATCTTCATTTTTCCATTCTCCTCTTCGAGCTGCTGCAGTCTGTGTAAACAAACAGTTAATTTTTTTAATCTAACCATTCCACAAAATCTATTGACATTGTAATGAAAAGCTCATGTCAGAGGGAATCCTTCTGATGACGACCGTACCTGTTACAGAGCAAGTCTATCTCTAGGTTTCTGTCTCTCTCTATCTTGCTGTAAGCCTCCCGATGCCGTTTTGCCTCTTCCACTAGAACCTGATCTGCCTTGGTCTCTGCATCCTTCACTTGCTCCTCCAGTTCATGCACCCTGGGAGGTGAAAAAACATTCCCCCCCTTTATGTACATTAAATACATACACATAACAAGGCCCATGAAACCTACAGGTATATTAATCATGAATAATAATTGGTTTTTATGTAATGTGTTCTCTTGCCTGTGTACAAGATGAGTGTTGGCCTGTTTGAGTTTGGATTTGAGGTCACTGTTGGCCAGACTGTCACTTTCCAACTCTGTGACTTTCTTCTCCAGGTAACTGACCTGAACAAACAGGTTGACTGTCATTATCTTGGGGAAATGACAAACCCCACAATCATGGGGCACTTGTTGATACTGCAATTAGTGTTGGTACTTTGTCTGTGATGTCCAGGTCACAGGAGTCAATGCTATCGGTGAACAGATCCTCGGTGCTGCTGCCCTGACTGGATCCAAACACACTTTGGTTGGCCTGGAACAGCTGACTGTGGGGACATGGAGACCAAGAGCAAAGAGGACATCAGAACTTTATAGTCACACAAAGAATGTGTCCTCTAAAGCCTTTTATCACCATGCTTCAAGCTAAGCCATTCATTAATGACAACTGATTGACCAATTTCTGTTTTAATCATTTATTTATTTTTTTAAATATGAAGGTTGGATCACTCACCGCCCGAACGCTGTGCTGGAAATCTTTCTGTTAGGGCTAAACCAAAAAGACAAACTTCAGTGAGACACTCAGCAACACAACTACTGCCCAGATTGCTCCCTTAAAACAACAATGATTATTGATTACTATTGATTGTGATGGAGGAGATTCATTTACCTCAGGCAGCTTTACAACATTATGGCCTCATTCATTGGGAGTTATTTATCCTCATTTACCTTCTTTATTTTTGACTATTCTCACTTAAGGCAGTTTTAACTCTTTAGAGAGAAACGAACCAGATCAGGTGTTAGACACACCCGTCTAGAGTCATCAGTGATGACAGCTTAAACAGATGACACCATTTGGTTTTCAATGAGGTTGGTCATCAAAGGTTACAAGATACAAATATACATATGAATGTGGTTGTGAAGCCAGAAACTGTTTGAGCTGTTGTGTTTCATCATGTATCTGACAACAATTTTACACATTTTCTGGAGGAAACCCTTTCTTTCTTGCAGCACTGCAGCTCATCACATGTACACACTCGCACAAAAAACATGACAAGCAGCAACTCCATGTAGTTAAGATACTGTTACTATAGCAACACCACGGGATCCCCCCTTTGATGTGGGTGCAGCTTTTGGTGCCAGAGTGAAAAAAGGGTGGGATTTGGGCGGAAGGCTAATGCGTATTTTCAAAAGAACCAGCAGCTTAAAAATCTTCCTACCCGCATTCTAATACATTAAGATGCACATGTAGTTATGCGCGTTTGTGACTAATTTATATTCCGAGGGAACAATAACAAAAATGACAGCATAAGCTCACTGCATAATAAAAACATAAATCTGCATGGATCTATTTCCTTATGCTTGTTATCTTTGAAATAGAGACCAAAGAACCAAAATATTGCACCAAAATCTCTACCCTTGTTGATCGCTGGAATAATTTCTTTCCAATTTACCACTTCCTGTACCAGTTTAATTTGGAGATTTACTATGCCGCATCTACTGGTGCTGCAGGGGTAAATTAAAGCTGAATTGTGACACACCGTACCTGTTGGCTTTGAGATTTCGAAGTCGGGCTTCCAGATCATTTAGCAGATTCACTTTCTTGCAGCACTGAGAACAGTAGATGTCCAGAAGCTCACTGTTATAAAGATGGCGCATCTTCTGGGGAGTGTGCCCAGCACTGCCACAACAAAGGTAAACGTTCATTTAGAACATGCATACAGTGCTATCCTGATTCCTTCCAGAGGGGATGGTGGAAGGTTCTCTCCTCTGGTTCTGATTATGTTCACGACATTCTTATGTAACCCAGCTAACAATCCACCTGGAGGGAAGAGAAGATCCCAGGTCTGAGAAGCCATTTGTTCGCGTGTCTTCTTCTGGGCAAGGACTGCTGGGAGTGAACTCCACGTCCTCCGACTCACCATAGTCCTCAAACTGCTCCTCCCCAGAGATGACGGATGCAGATGTTGAGCAGGTCATTTGACTAGGGTTAAAGATAAGAATGTAAAGTGTTTTTCTATATACAAAACAGCTAAATTCACCCCAGATTATAAAGCTTGAAACTAACTTCTAACAGTTGTTATTTCCATTTTATATAGCTTGAATAACTGCCGTATCCTACCTGACTTGCCTCGTTGGGTCCACAGAGTCTGGGCTGTTGCCATTTTCTGCAGTGCTGTCCATGTCGCACTCTCCATCAGCGCCGTCATTATAACCTCCACATTCAGGGTAAGAACGCGTGCACATGATGACAGGAGGACTCAGCTTGGCCTCACCATTCTAACCAAATATAAGGCATGACAAAAACATGTAAACTGAGCACAGCAGTTCACATCCACTCAGGTCAGGATCCATTCTACCATCACGTGCTGCGATTCCCCGATATCCCGTATCAAGTCGATAACCTGGCAACTAACGAGATGATAAATGTTCCATTTCATTTTAGATTTGTCAAAACCACCTAAAAAAAAACACACAGACATCAAGTCCATTCATGTTTAGGCATTAGTAGGCTTATTACCTACTAGTTAGTATTAAGTACTGCTATATTTATAGGATTTTTGTTAAGGTACTTTTATCACATCATGACAGTTTTATTAAATTTAACAGATGTATGGTGCAAATATTTATCTAAAACATGTTTATCAGGAACTGTGGGAGACATAACATGTCTGTGTTATTCATAATTTATGTCTCTGTCTGGCTGGGCCAGGAAAGGAAAAGGGCAAGGTACACCTTAAAACACACAGCCAACACACACAGCGCATTAATCTGCTTTTACATATGATGTCCTTCCTTTTTATAGTGTAGACACACACCTACACACACAGCACAGTCAAGCATACACAACATAATCACCGAGGAGCCGATTGTTCATCACTGATGCAAATGTTTTTGTCTGCAACTAATTTAGGTTTCTGATAAAAGTGGTTTAATACAGCAAATTATCTTCAGTACAAATCTGGATCAACCCTGAATAACAAGCCTTGGCTCTTCAGAGAAAAGCTTGACCTCCAGGTTAAAGAAAAGCAGTTTTAGATGGAGTTACACAAATCCGCAGAACAACTTTCTATTCCGCTCCAGAGAAAAGGACCATATTGCACGGAAGACATTCCCTGGACCATTGAGGTCACTCACTGGATGTTGCCGTTACGCCATATTTTTAATAACATAATTAGGACTTAAAATGCTGTCAATCAAGTCCAGCCTGAATCCACCCCCCCCCCCTGAAATCAGCAAAGTAATTGCTTCTTCATTTACCATTTTAAATCGAATCTCTCTCTGCCTCTCTCACACACACCCTCACGCACCTCTTACCAATCAGGACCACATGATGCCACGTGCCTCCTCTCCTGCCCAAAGCCACCTCAGTGTGTGCGTTTCCAGATAGACACACTATCCTTAAACATGACGATAGCTTTAAAATACTCTTAATTCTGCCAGCAGACAACCTTCACACAGACATGCATCACTGCAGCTCATTTGAAAACACACCGAGACAAAGCCACACCCCTCTCTCTCTCCTCGCTCTCTCTCCTGTTGCTAAGCAACAGTTCTCAAGTGGGGATATGCGCTGCAACACAGTGTGCATGATGACAGACTGCATCTTTATAAGAGTGTTATATTATATATATATATATATATATATATATATATCAAAGTGCAAACAGGTGTACCTGGTAAATGTAGCCGTTGTCCGTCACAGAGGCCTTGTTCGAGGCAAGACGAGGGCCCGCTGCCATTTTCAGGATCTCCTCGCAACCTTAAGGAAACACAGTAAGGTAGAATATCAAGGACACATTACTCTAGCTTGTGTTAGCCCCAAGAAACCAACAAAAATATAAATATTCCTAATACCTATGTAGAGGGGGGGATAAACTATTTACCTTTGATAGCAAACACTCCATGGCAGAAATCTTTAAAGTTGATCCTCCCATGAGCATTTGGATCCAGGCACTTGGTCAGTTTTTTCACCTGGAAGAAGAAGGAAGCCTTCGAATGAGGAAACAATGTCAGAGCTTTTGGTCCTCGCAGTAAAGGTCTTTAAATATCAACTGCCTTTTTTTATATCACAATGTGGCCCCTCGTGACCAGTTGTGAGACTCACAACAGCCATATTTTAACTTCATGTGGTTCTTATGGACCACAGCTGGTGCTCTTGTGTCCTGAGATGATTGGGAACAAAATAACCCTACAATTACCACATCGGCTTTGTCAGACCAAAGTACTGACTTTCACGGGAACACTTGTTCCTCCTGTGGTTTTCCCACCTTCCCATTGGCCTTGTCTGTGTCCTACTGACACCCCCCACCCCTCTTCTACAGTGCAACAAGGGATCTGTGATGTTCCAGGGGTGTTCGACTGGATTCTGGTAAACAGGTGAGCCAGTCAATAGTATCAATGCTTTCTTCATCCTGGGGTGCGACTGACTTGGAGTTTCATTCTGCCTTTTTATTTTTTAGCAGTACAAACAGACAAACTGTTTCTCTTTCCTTCTCTGCCAGATTGTGTCTCAGTAGTATCTTCTCATATGGCCTTCAAGCGTTTAGTTATCTCTAATCCTCTCTGATTGTGAATACTTGCCCAGTGTTTCTGGTCCCTGTGGCTGTCCAGATGAATCACACACATACACAGAACTATTTCAGGTTTGTCCCTTTTTCATGGATCTGCTTTCTAGCTCCAATTTTGCCTCATTCTCTCCCCCTGAGGAAGCTCATTTATGTTCATTCAGCTCATCTTCAATTGAAACACTCCCTTTTGTTACAGACACACAAATACAGGTCAGGTCAGCTTTGGTGTCTAAATTAGGGCAGAGAGGTTGATAAATGGATGAGAATTGCCCACTGGCTCTGTAAACGGACCAATACAGTGTACAGAGGCTGCTGCTAGCTGATGGATCTAATCACACATAATAAAATCAACATTCCCAGAGTTCAGTGTCACATCTTATATTTTTGAATGTAAATGCCTTGATGTCCAGAATGAAAGGAATACTGCCGATACAAAATATTGTTGAGAATACTGTATAATTTTGGTTCTTCAACCTGTGTAAGACAACCTTCAGTGTCCAGTGTCCATGGACTGTGCCTACATGTGCACACATGCCCTTGCACACACACAAAACAAATGCATTATCCAATGCATTTCAGATAAATAATGCAGTTTTTCTGCAGCACTGCCAACAGCGTATGTGCATAATAAAGAACAGGGGCGCCGTGACAACATAAGGAAACGTTGAGGAATATGAAGAAATGTATGAGGAAACGATGTTTTCAAACCGAGCACATTCTCACCGACTGGTTTGAGGGGGATTATTTGATATCTTGCTAACAGGCCAATCTGCTTAGCTTTCTCGAGAAGCTCGTCACCATGGTGACAAAGACCACAGAGAAACAGAGCTGCAAGAGATGAGAGGAGGAATACAAAATAAGTAGCTTCCTCAGTTATTTTTAGTGATCTGGTCTCGGTCCTCTGCCGCCATGACAGCTAAAACAACAATCCACTCCAATGCAAGGACAGCTTACCTCAAATGCTGCCATGATTTACACAAGTGAAAACAAGGATAACACATATACATTTTCAATGATCCAGCACCAGCTGCTTTAATTCTAAAAATCTTGCCAATCCAGAATCATGGACAAACCACGAGACATGGAGGGTGCCCTAAAACATAACAAGATGCTCTCCAAAATACTCAGGCACACATGTGCCAGCTATGTTACGTCTATAAGGGGCACAATTCATGCACTATTTAAATTCCTTCAGTTAATCCGAGTCCTTGGTGTCTTTTCAAAATGCAGTTCAGTATCCTGAAATTCTCAGTTGCATTCATGCTTAAAAAGAAAGGAAATACAGGAATCAGTTGAAATGTTGCACTAACATGGCGTTATTTAAAGAAAGGAACATCTACTGGAACTACTTGTAGTAGCGGTTCAACTAATCTGAATATTTGTACCGTTATCGAAACAAATCCCCCCAGACTGCACCATTAACACCTTTTCTACAGTTCTTATGTGTTTAAAAATAATGGTAAATAATGGAACCAAAAATATGCATTTCCTTTCTAAATAAGAGATCCATAATGATCTTATTTTAAGCGTTTAGGCCGTCGAAATGATGCATCAAGAATTGTTGTTTTGATTACCGTCACCTAAATGAATGCACATTTCATACCGAAAGTGTAAACACAAGCAATATATGACGCATAAACGAGGAAAACACCACTTTAAGTGTCAGGTTGGGTAAGATTAACCCTGTCCGCCACATTACTGGTCCAGTACTAATCGTTAGTTAACGCACCTGTGACATTTAAAGCGGTCATGCCGGTGTGTGTGTGTGTGTGTGTGTGTGTGTGAGCTCATTAGGCCCGCCAGGTACCACTTGTTCGCATATATATATATAAGGAGGCTGAAACACAGAGAGAGCCGCCACTTGTTCACTATAGAATGAATGCGTTGACCAGTCGCCCTGGAACCCCGCCGGACTCTGACCTCATCTCCTTGGCCGAACCGGAGACCGAGGTCCTCCAAGTGCTCCACCCGGATGTAACCGTCAGCATCCTCGTCACACACGTCGAAAACCTCCTTGAGTCTCCTCAAAAACTGCAACAGCTGCTCCTGGTCGGAAAAAACGCGTCCTTCCATTTTCGCCTCGTCCGAACGTGCGTCCCCCCCAACGTAAACCAGCTGTTAGAGATCGGCTTTCACCACCGCCACCATCACAAAGCTCGGCCCGGGTGGACCGACTGGTACCGCCGCTGCTCCAGTGACATAAGCAACGGCGCGAGGAGACGCGACTTACGGAAAAGGGCGACGATTTACGACTCAGGCACGAGGCATTGCGTCACAAGCCAGCTGCTAATTAATAATACAGGTGTG
Organism: Takifugu rubripes; assembly: GCF_901000725.2. NCBI lineage: Eukaryota > Metazoa > Chordata > Actinopteri > Tetraodontiformes > Tetraodontidae > Takifugu > Takifugu rubripes. Next base: position 2,372,717 of record NC_042289.1, read on the forward strand.
ATGCCACGAGACTCAAAATGCTACGGAAGAGGCGAGTTCGGCTCTATTGGACGCTCACGAAATCGAATAACAATGTAGTAAAAAAAAAAGAAAAAATCCTTAAGTAAAATTTTGACACTTGTTTATAAAATAGCAACGTTTTGTAAAGGAATATATGGGGCGGGATTGATTTGGGGCGATTATTTCATCGATTCATGTCAACATCTTTAAAAACCACACAACAGATGTTGCTTTGTATATAGAAAAGTTTAGGTTCCTTTGGCATTATTTCCATGTCAGATTTTAATATCAAAACAAGGGCACAATATCCATACAAGTCTGAATTCAGTGTCACATTATGCACATATCCTAAAATTCGATGCAGAGTTTTATTTAAAAAAAATATTTAACCTTCAATAACACGAATGTACAAACATAAAATTATGTTCCTTTCCTGGAAAAACTCATTGACGTTAAAACAGGGTTTCACATTTCAATATGAATGTAACTGTACAATTACAATACTGGTATCCACGTTCTGTTGTGATGATGATTGGAGAAGCAGAGAAAACAATATAATCAATTGTAGACATGTCCCCCAACAGTCACGTGGAAAACGGGGACTCTCTACAGTCCACTGATGAAGGAGAGAAGGAAACAATGCAAATCTGTCTGCCAGACTGGATTCAGAGTCATCCTTTGGAAAGGTTTAAATGATCAACCTGGGCTCCAGCAGGCAATCCCAACGTTCCACTACCTGTAAGAAGAACAGAGAAATAGTGATGATGGGATTAAAACTAATTTTAAATATGCAAAAATTATCCTAACAGTGGCCTAAAAAACCACAAACATAATACAAAAACCAGCACTTGCTGTACACCAGTAGTAATTATAGTACACAGAGAAGTCAAGATGACCACAAATAAAGGTAAGAGCTTCTAATACACGTAACACAAACCATCATTTACTGTTAGGTCATCTTATATCACTTCCTACAAGTGGTAGGAATGCAAAAATGTGGAGACCTCTTTGTGGTACCCCTGAATATGTGATGTCTGCCCTTCCATCTGGCTACAGGTCTGGTCACTTTGGCCTCACAAAATCCTCTGATTTATCTGGAGTCATTTTCTTATGATATATCACAAACAATAGGAATCTAAAATAAAATATCAAATGTTTCTCTAACACTTCAGCATAACTGGCAAAAATAGCCTGGGGTTGGAGTCACATCTCCGTGTGAAACCTGCGGCCTTGATTGGAGACTACTAACTAACTACTGAAGTTGTAACCACAGCAAGCAAGAATACACCAACAGACACACAAAGAAGGGCAGATGGAGCAAACATTCCCAATGGCTACTTTCTTCAATGATGACTCAGTTCTAAAGCAAATGAGGAGTCACAGCAACCTTAGAATCCCTATTCCGAGTTTCAGGATCTAGATGTCTTCAAGAGCAATTTTACTCAGGTTTAAGAGATTATTCTGTAGTGGGTATTGACAAATGTTTACCCGAGCATCTCTGGACACTGCATATTCCACTCTCTCTGTGCCATCTGGGTTTTGGTAAACCAAGTCAAACTTGCCAGGTTCCACAGGTACTGAGGTGAAAGCAGCAAGTTTGGAATTGTGACAAAATAACATAAAATTGCTAAAAAATACCTTTTTAAACTGTCATTTATGCTCACGATGACAAAAAAGCAGGAGAATTAAAACAACCTTTACCTTGAGAGACTGCTTGTAGTTCCAGCTCAATCTGTGTGGTGGTGTGGTCAAAGCTGATCATCTTTCCCTCCTAAAAAAGGTACATTGGCTGGTCAGTGGTTATTCTGGTATAAAGTCAGGCGATATTTAAGGTCACTGGAGCAGAAATCAAAGGATTCACCTTGTAGTCTGAAACCTCTGGTGTATAGTTCTCAGTTAACTCCAGCAGCTTTGAACACACAGAAGGAAAGCAGTTAGTGCAGGGTCAACTCATAACTGACCTTTATTCCTCTCCGCCAAGAGATTGTTTTTCAAACACTTAAGGGCAATCGAATAAGTTTTTAACTAATTTACAGTTTAACCAGGCGACAGCGTAGTTCCTGATCTATTCAATCAATGCGACAGTCCAGAAAACCATCCCATACGCTGTAGCTAATAACATTGGACATGTGTTACCTTGAAGGCAATCCTCTGTCCAACCTGTGGAGGAGCAGCCAGCAGAGGCATGGAGCCATAGTCCTTCGGAGTATTTTCTGTTTTGTTCTATATACAGAAACACACAAAAAGCAGCCATATTCTTTTGGGTTCCAGCAGTTACTAATAATGATAAACACCCTGATGACAAACCTGAAGAACCACTGATGCGTTGCTGAGTGAGTCAGTCTGGTAGGATGGGTGGTTGACTCCATTATTGTCACGTTCAAAGCTGCCCGTCTGCCCTCTGAATCCCCCTCTATTTCCGCCCCTGCCCCTCTCCCTCTGTGCAGAGCCATCACGCCCGTTTTTCCCCCGCCTGCCGAATCCTCCCAGGTAGGATGGACCACCCACACCAAAACCAGGAGGCTGCACCGGCTTGCGAATCACAAACTCGATCTCCTCTTCGCTACCAGAGACAGAAGATTTTGATGGCTGCTCCAACGTGCTTGAAGTCTGGTTCTGCGCACAGTTGCCGAGTGACTTGACAGGAGGAGTCAGCTGAGATGTTAAGGCATCGTTTGTTGGGGTGTGGGTATGTTGGGGTGTGGGCTGGGATGCAGATTTATTAGTGTTGGCTTCATCGGAGGAGGATTCTGAAGAGGAAGATGAAGGAAGACGCTGTTTTGGTTGGCTCTGTTTGCAGGAGGAAGTGGGGGCAGAGAAGGGGGAATTGGGAGCTGGTTTCTGAGGAGCTTCCTGCTCTTCACTGCTGCTGCTGCTGGAGACCTGCTGAGCCACAGGGGGCTTCTTTGGTTTAAGGGGCTGATCTACTTTGACTGGAGAGTTCTTGGTAGATGCAGCAGATTTAACCTTTTTCTCACTCTTTTTCTTCTTCTTCTTCTTCTCTTTGCACTTTCCCTGTTCCTTTTCATGAACTGATGCCTGCTTCACATCTTGCTTTTCAACTCTCCTTTTCTTCTTCCGTTCTACACCAGCTTTATTTTCCTCTTTCTGATGTTCCTCTGCATGTCTACGTCTCTTTCTTGTGCTTTCATTTGCTTTTTCTGGAACTCTGCTGTCTCCATTCACCAGATCCAGATATTCTAGTTTGACCCTGAAAATTTCAAAAGAAAAAAAATTATTACTTCAAAGTATACTTGGCCCACTGCTTGCGTTCAACTAACTTTAAACTACAACTTCCATGACAGTAAAAGCTGATAGTAACTAGTCATCATACTGTGAGCTTCCACCAGTGTATGTTTTCATCCACCTTCTGAATTTGGCTGCAGAAAAACTTCCATCACAAACCTTTAATGACTGAATTTTCAAAATCAAATGTAGTTAGTTCTCTGTTAATATCACTCATTTTTCTACTGTGTCAACTGCATCATTTAAGCTACAGAGTAACTCAAAATACTGAACAAACGCATGTTTGTTACATTTAATCTATTACTTTTTAAAGGTGTTGCCTGTTAGCATATACTGTTTCGTTTCCCCCAAGTTGCCACTGCCACCCTAATCAGACTGGAAGGGGAAGAAAGTAGCCCTCAAGTGAAGAATTTTCACCAAACTACAGTCAGCCCCTTAAAATAATTGAGGTGATGCAAACATGAACTGGGGACAGACGTTACACCCACCTGACGCTGTCGTTGTCCCGCACCACATAGATGCTCTCCGTGTGCGGCAAGTAGCAGCTCTCTATGAACAGGTTGAGGATGCTCCTGCGGCTGAATTCAAACTTCTCTCTGATGATGCTCTCCAGATCCGCCACCACACGACACGTGTTCAGGTCCACAAGCAACCAGCACATGCGACAGTCGACCAGCGCCGGCGGAGGGTAGTCAAACTCCAAACGCACGCGGATAAAGTTGTTACTGGGAGCAGCCATCGTCACCAGCGGGACTTGCAAACTTCCTGTCAGAAGCAATACTATTTCCGGTGGACGTTTTAATAAGGACTATCGCCAAAAAATAAAATAAAACAAAACGCGGGTAATTAACATATTTTCAAGTATCATTACTCGGTTTGATGTTATAGAGTGTATGACATCCTTACATTAAAGAAACTCATTTTAAAATAGGGGTTATGTTCTATGTCATTTTTCACACGGAAATGGAATGCAAAGCATAAATTAACGAGGTTTTTTTAGTGGTTTGATATTCTAATAAATACTAAGACAACACATCATACTACAGAAGCAGTGTTTTTCTCAATAAAAACTATATTAATTATGCTCTTTTGTTGAAGGATTAACCTAAGGACTCGGATGTACTTACTTGTGACGTTCTACAATACATTGTATAAAGAATAGAGCCCCCTCGTGGCATGGAGGCATAACTACTTGCATAGAGGACTATTAAGAGGGTTTCCAAGACATTTAATCTTCTCAATTATTCAATTTCAGTAGTTATATTCTACCTTTATAACATGCTTTTACATTGTCATGAATATACGGTGACACAAAATTAGCTCATTGTCTAGTAACAGAAAACTGTTTCTTAAAACACCAGCGATGTTTGTGCTAAGAGATCCATTCTGGAACAATCAAATTATGTAAAACTCCTTTTACTCTTTCATTTCAACTATCCAAATTCCATGAAAAGTAATTTAATACATTTCATTGAACTTTTTGGTCAAAAATGAGAAAATCCAAAAAATCAAAGAAAAAATAGACTGAGCCCTTTAAAACGAGGAAGTGTGAGTAGGAAGTGCGTCAGCTGACTGGGGCGGTCATGTGACTGTTGGGACTGTTGGGACCGCAACATCTCTGCTGCAATGGCTCTGATGGTTGCTACTGCCAGTTTGACTTTACTCGCCATTATCCTGACTATAGGTATGCCTTTACATTTATTTCTAGTTATATTGAGTCTGTGGGGAGCTGTACAGTTATAATATCAAATCCGACGAAGCGAACGCTGCTTCACGTGTGGAAGAAGGTGACTTTAAAACGAAAGTTTCAGAAAACTTATTGTCTAGTGGCAAATCGTGATTTAGTTTGTTTCGTTTTCACAAATAGTTTAAATGTTTGTTCGTTTGTTTTTTTTAAAAAAAAAAAAGAAGAAAGATTTAAAATGAATAAACCATGCATTTAACGTGTTTGAAAGTGAGTGACTGACTTTTTCCTGTGAGGCCACATAACTTTTCCCTTCTCTGATGGGGGACCTGGGTCAGTTTGTAACAGAAAAAGTGTGAAAGTGTGACGATCGCTGGGGTACCTAAACGTAGAAATGTATTGTTTTCCAGAAAGCCACACATAACCAAATAACCCTTTCAGGTTCTTCACGAGAAAAAAAAAGCCAGGAAATAAATAACACTATTGATGAAATAAATAATTACCAAATAACCCTCTCTGGATTCTTAACAGATAAAAGTCAGGAAATAAATAACACTATTTCTGCTGTGCTGTGTACTGCACGTCTGTGCTCTCCTTCAGTGATAATGAAAAAAGTCAAATTCTTTTGTTTTCTTCTTTTCTCCAGCATGTCTGGGGATTGTACTTGCCAACAGACTCATGGCATTAAAGACATCTTTCTTCCGGGGACTCACCTCCTCCGCGATAGAATTCATACATTTCTTGACAAACTCTCCATCAGTGAATAGTTTAACAATGTCAAATAAAAATACACATATATGAAGAAAAAAATAAATCAAAATGCGTCTCTGGTATTGTTCAGGGGGCCGGGCCAAATGTGAAAGCGGGCTGTATCTGGCCCACAGGCCGTAGTTTGGTGACCACAGGTTTAAGCAGCTGTTTGGATCCCTTGCAGGACTCCCCTGTCCTGTGGCTGGTAAAGAGTCCTGGAACTATGTGAAAGTGAGAGATGGGGCCCACATGTTCTGGTGGCTGTATTATGCTGACAGTCCGTCTGCAGAGTTCAAGGATCTGCCCCTGGTTATGTGGCTGCAGGTAGGCCACCATTTGCAATGGCATATTTGACTCCAGGTTTCTCACCAAAATTCGGTAGCTCTACTTTCTCAGGACTGAATGGGGATAACCTTAGATGATGTTTGTCCATTTTTTTGGTCTTTAGGGTGGACCAGGAGGATCTGGAAGTGGGTTTGGAAATTTTGCAGAAATTGGGCCTTTGGACACAGACTTAAAGACCAGAAAGACAAGCTGGGTATGATGTCAGACAAGTCACTCATTTAGACTTCTGCAATTGAAATTGTACTGAAATTGTTCTGCTCTTTAAACTGTTGTGACTTCTGTGCTGATTTGTGATGGATGTGTTTGGTTTGCTCTTTTAGGTTCAGGCTGCCAGTGTTTTATTTGTGGACAACCCCGTGGGGACTGGCTTTAGCTACACAGAGACGCCCGATGGTTATGCTACCAACGTGGCCATGGTGGCCTCAGACATGCTCGTGCTGCTCAAGCAATTCTTTACTGAGAAGTCTGAGTTCCAGGTATGCCAGATGTGCACTAAAGCATATTAATGACTTTAAATAATGGGCTCTTCTTAGATTTTGAGTATTTGGATTTTTTTGATAGTCTGATTAAAGAAAATGAATAATTAATGTACACTACAGTGATTGCATTAAGCTATTCTAGAAAGGCTGTAGTTATGCCAATGCTAATGGAATTGCATCTTTGCAGAACATCCCCTTTTACATCTTTTCTGAGTCATATGGAGGCAAAATGGCAGCTATGATCTCCCTGGAGCTCACCAAGGTGAGATGAGAGGTTAAATTTACAGAAGTTTATAGAGCTGAATATTGCTTCATAAATTACAGGCTATTTTGCCAACCTGTCTTTTTTTAGGCCATAGCACAAGAGACGGTGAAATGCAATTTTGCTGGTGTAGCCCTCGGCGATTCTTGGATTTCTCCGCTGGGTATGGGCCACTCTTTGGTTCTTTCCATGTTTGTGCAGCCGGAGTAGGAATGTGTTACTTAGATTTTGGAACCTTTTATATAACATGTAAAGACACTGGAGATCTGAACCAACCACTAGATGAGCTAGAACTAACTCGTGTTGTAACTTAACCTTCGGTGTTTCAGTTCAGTGTATTCAAATGCCTTTCTGATACCAATCTTCATTTTCAATCTCACTATTCTATCAGATATGAGGCGGTTAGACGCCAATATTAGCTTGCTGCTATGGCTGTTCAGTTATAAAACATGACGATGTTCTTCAACCCCTAAAGCTAAAGCAGGATTTCATCTGTCAATCCCTGACTGAAATAAACTGACCTATGCTTCATCACAGACTCTGTCCTGACGTGGGGACCATACCTCTACTTCACCGTAAGTAGCAAACGCAAAGCTTTTCATAAGTGAGGACATCTTTAATGAAAACCCTTGTCCTTGCAGTCCTTGTTGGATGATGTTGGCCTGGCAGATGTCAGCAATGCAGCAAAGGACGTAGAGATGGCAGTGGAGCAGCAGCAGTTTGAGAAGGCCACAGAGCTCTGGTCTGTGGTTGAGACAGTAGTGGAGCAGGTCAGTGCAACAGAGGGTGGAGTCACATTAAAAGATGTTACACCACGAAAAAGGACACACTCATGTTTAAATTAAAAAAAAAATCGCAAAATTTTATAGTCTGTAAGATTCAGTTGAAAGCAGTTACAAGAATTCCTGTTGTGTTTTTCATGGCAGAACACCAATGGAGTCAATTTCTACAACATCCTCACTCAGGATCCAGATATAAAAGTCAGTGAAAAGCTCAGTAATTCGACAGAGAATTTCATTGGTAAGACACAGACGGAATGATCCCAATTGTCAATGAGGAGCTCACCACACCGAGCTTGCTGGATCTGGAGACATGTCATTAACGTGGTGTTTTGCGTTGCCCCCCTCCCCCCTGCAGCACTGCAGATACATCGTCATGTCAAACCTCTCCACAGGCAGTCGCTGAGTCAGCTGATGAACGGTCCGATCAGAGAGAAACTGGGTATCATCCCCAAGAATGTCACCTGGGGAGGTACTGTGGTTTTGACATGCAGTCCTGGAAGAATATTAGCAATTATGGAAACAAACAAACAAACACATATTTGGGTTGTCTTGTTTTTCTGTGCAACCAGGCCAGGCAGAGGAAGTGTTCAGCAACATGGCCGGAGACTTCATGAAACCCGTGGTGGATGTGGTCGACCAGCTGCTGAGCGCAGGAGTCAACGTCACCGTCTACAATGGGCAGCTGGACCTGATCGTTGACACCATGGGTGTGTACAGCTGTCCACATGAGCAGCAGCATCGTTAGTGAGCGTGGCCTTCTACACGTACGCTTACCAGTCTGAATCTCTGCAGGTCAGGAGCTGTGGGTTAAAAGGCTAAAATGGGAGGGGCTCCCTGGTTTCAGTAAGATGAAGTGGACCGCCCTGTATGACCCATCCAGCCCAGGCGTTACCGGGGCTTTTTACAAGACCTACAGGAACTTTGCCTTCTACTGGATCCTCAAAGCTGGTCACATGGTAAAATACTGGCATCATTTCACGTGCTCCACTGTTAAACTGTAGCTGGAATCTGTAACTCACAAATCCTAAAGGCTGGAAATTGCAGTGAAGGACTGTGATTCTGAGTAATAACTAAACTACAATCACACATCAGAACCACAACATCGACAAATGGCGTCACCATTCATGCATAATCGCGGTCGACCACACCAATTAAAGTAACCAGACTACCGTAAACATACTTGCGGTACAACCTGAGCTGTTGGCACACCTTTGTGGTTGAGGCGGTGCAACTGACTTTTCCTCTGAAAAATATTCCAATTTCACAGTATGTTCACAATTTTTATCCATCAGCCTTGTGAGTTGCCATCAAGCAGATGTGCAGCATGGATTTTGAGCATATAGATCTATACATTTTCAAAATCATCTTCAACCTCCATCAGCAGAAACATAAACAAACATAAGTTTGTTCCATTTGTAATTAATTCTACAACACCACTCATTCTCAATCATGTTTAGAAAAGCTGAAGCTATCGGTAAAATCCTCGACTTAAATGCATTATTTAATAAACCTGTATGGGGTGAAACGGCGAATTATAAGATGTGACACCCACTGCAGCAGATGGAGGGTGTGAATAAGCTGGACGTATGCATCTAACACCAGTTGGCAGCTGTGCAGCATCTTTATCAACATGATACATTTGTGTACCCTCATGCTCAAAATAGTCAAAAGTACTTTGAATTACCATTAAAACAACGTTTTCCTCTTGTCACAGATCCCCTCTGATCAAGGACCAATGGCCCTGCAGATGCTGAAGATGATCACTCAGCAGCTTTAATCCATCAACTGGAACGGCTCTGACAATCACGATCTTCACTTTTTATTCTCCTCCACACCAAAACATATCTGTTCACAGCAAAATTAACAGGAATAAAACTTTTCTTTCTTTTGTAAATGTTGTGGTGCTGAGATGCAGTATAAGATCCAGGATCTGCACGTCAATCAATTCGAGTATTTAATAGCAAAATGCAAACGTAATTTGACCTATACCACTATAATATGAATTGGGGGAAACATTTAATTAAATTAAAGGTTAATGGTGTTTTAGATTTAGCAGCCTAGTGTGTTTGCAGTTACAGACATGGCTTTCCAAGCTCTTTCATATATGTGTACATTATGGCTGTGATTTGACCTTAAATGAAAGGGTTGGGTATTTCCATTGCAGTCACATGGAGGCCTTTAAAGCCCTCCTAAATGTTTGCTATTCTATTATTATATTCCATCATGGCGATGCTAGTGACATAATTCGAAAGCCTTCCATATAAGAGGCTCTGTCACTGTGTAGTGTCCTCGGTATAGCTGAGGCTCCTCCTTCCCCATTGGCTCTCTGGAACAAGGAAGCCCTTCCTGATCACTGGCTCAATGACCAGCTCTATCAGGCTAGGTGGTTCTGGCACGACCAGCTCTGTCACTCGATAGCAATTAGAATATGCACGACCCACCAGGACCAGCTGACCCGGTGGGATTCTGGGATCAGGTCCTCTCAGTCGACGCCAGTACACCTTGAAATGGCGAATGAGTTTTGTTGGGTATTTCCATTGGAGAGTGGCATTAAGGTGCAAGCACGAGGACACGGGCTCCATAGAAGGACCGGCACCACGCAGCCACACCACGTCATAGATGCGCAAGTCCTGAACTTGCTCTGTAGGTATTTGTAGACTGGCTACATCTAAAAGCTGGAAGAGATGGCGATGAAAAACGTTTTAAAAGGGAGGCTTTACTAATAATAGAAGTAACAATTTCCACAAAACATTTTCTTTAGATTTAATAGACAAGTGCATTAACAATGAAAACACAAATGAAATGTTTGTCTGAGGATATTGACAAAATTGTACTATAATCTCACCATGATCTCTCCGACCCTGCAGATAAAAGGGGTGTCCACAGCCTCCCCCTTCCGCTGGATGTTTATACAAAGTTCTGTAAGTACAGAACACTCCTGGAGCTCCAGCTGTGCATACCTGCACACAGCGACATTAAAACATCCCTAGAGATTTAAAAAATAAATACAATTCTAGCATTTTGATTTCAACAGATAAAACAGAAATATAGTTGAATTAAAATAGCTGCAACTAAGGAGTACCTGACAGTCCAACCAGCTGGTTTAAAGTGCCCACACAGCTGAGCGAGCTGATTTAGTAATGGATGCCCATCCTCCAGTGTGGCAGGAGACACGCTGGTCCCTGCAGGAACAAAGACAGACTGCGTGTGACACAGAACCCTGGACATAAAGTTATAAATCCTTATGATGATAAAATCATTTGATAATGGATGAGCCAGAAATCCAGTTACACTCAAGCAATCGAATATTCTGCCATCGTAAATCTCCAGGTGAAACCATAAACACACACAGTGTGTGGGGTCACAGGAGGGATGGGTCGGTAAAACAGTAACTGCTGCAGAGGCATGTTAAACGGTTAACATTACATGTTAACTTTCGCCACTGATTAACAAAATAGTTCTTAAAATTAAAAAACTCAAGGATAGTGTTTAACTGCAGACACGTGGAGGCTGCAGTAGCAGATTTTACTTCGATGTAAAGCACTTTACTTTGCATTATATCTTATGTTTACCAGCATGGTTGTCTGCGCGTTGGCAAAGACCAGCCGGTGCCGTCTTCAGCTCCACAGAGACTGTGATCCCATCAGAAGCTTTGTAGATGAGCCTCACCAGAGTCTTAGAAAGCAGCGCGACATTGAGGGAGAAGATCCTAGGAGGTAGAGGACTTGTGTGTTTAAGGAAGTAACTGTTGGCGAAGGAGGAAGAGAGTGGGCAGACACACACTTGGCACAGACGGGAGAGGCGCATACAGCGGGGATGAGTCCGTCCAGCATGAGTGAGGAGCCACCATTCCAAGCGTCCTCTGGGCAGCCGCGGCTCCTCAACCAGCCCTGACCGTCCTGCTCGTAGTAGTACAAAGGCTGAATCTCCTGTGCAGTCAGGTTAAACCAGCTCCTTTTCTTCTGGAGCTGCACGTGCACAAAACAAATCAGGCAAATACTCTGCTGGTTGAGATAACATTTTATAAGGTTTATTATGTCCGCTGTAAAAGCGAGGCGTATCAATGATAAAAATAAAAAATGAAGAGCAGCAAAAAAAATGCCTCGGACGGTTACTTCTAACCTTTACCTGTCAAATCCCTTTTTACATTTGTCTATTCAACTTTCCATTGTCTGATCTGACAAAGCTGCCCAGCAAGGATCCTTCTTATGAGTTGATTCCAAAACTGGTTCAATATTCAGAATCTTGAAATGAAGTTATATTACACTGGTGGCTTTTAAGTACCTCACTAAAACTAATTGTAATGAATGAAGAGCATCAAAATAAGACCAAAAATGCAGCTGGTAATTTACATTTTTGTAAATAAAACCATACCAAGTTATAATTAGATTTCAGTCTTTGTGATTGACTGAGAAGATAAAGTAAATATAAATGTGATGCTCAAACATTGTTAGGATTATGTTTTGTTTTTTCTTGGTTTAAAGTGAATTTTGTACACATCTGTGTAGGGCAGGGCTAATCTGGCACGAGGAGCTTGAAAATTAAACCATAAATTTTTCGACACAGTGGTCTGTTCAAACATTTTTACTGGGGACAACTCATTATTTTATTGTTTTATGTATCAGGAAATTTAAAGTTTCCTTGTGTTTTTTGGGACATTGTAATGTTATTTAGTATAGGTACAATGACAGAATGTGCTTCCTTCTGTATCACTGCACTGCAAATTCCTTTTTTAATTTTAAACAGAAATTAAACTCTGCATCACTGTATATTTTGCATTTAAAAAACACATTTGCATTAAAAGTTGCTATTATTTTAAAAATAAGTTAACTGTAACTGAAAATTTAAAAAGATTTTTGACTCTTTTTCACTTCTGGTGATCTTACAATTATGCATTTTTTAGAATACACGAAACACCGTTAAATTAATATACATTTATGAAAGTAAAATCTTAGTTTAAGTTATGTGCATGCAGGTGTAGAAGCTCCTTCAGTACCTGTCCTCTGCAATAGAAAGAACTGCCAAAGCCCTGACAGAAGGAGGAGACAAAGGGAAGCGGAGATGACAGCTGATGGACGTCGAGGTAACCTGACAGAAGAGCCCAGAACCTGCAGAGAGGACAAAGCTTGTTAAAAACATCAGCCAGTGATATTTACTTCTTCAGCCTTCTAAATTAATATTTCACTGTTGACCTCACTTGTCCTGATTTTTGCGAAATTCAGCCCTGTCAAGAGCCTCATACACCCAGCCTGGAGCAAACAGGGCGGCAGAGAAGTTGTACTTCCGAATGACCTCCAGCGCCTGTGTGGAGAAGCACACGCTTAATCCTTCATGTTGTTTAAACAGGTACAGCTGCTGCATATCAAGTACCTTTTTTGTGTCAAACATTCCGCCCACCACTTTCCCTCGAGCAAACACATCCACCCCAACGTAGATATCAGCCTGGCGATCTTGAACCTCACTGTAATCCCTCATTGACTCCAAACTCTGCTCTGTCCAGTTGTAATTAGTGAAGAAACCATCACAAGCACTGAAAAACACCCTGCAGATAAAGTGATATTTAAGTTAACTAATTCCAGAAAGACATCAGTAACCATCGTAAACCATTTTAATGATGTCATTATGCTTTTTAGAAACTCATAAACACAGAACAAAATGTGACAAGGCTGTAACAGTAAATCATTTCTGTTAATGCTGAACAAATAATTAAATGTGAGGTTCTGCTTGAACTGAAAGCATATTACTACTACCAACTAACGGTGCAGAGCTATGGAGTGGGAGTGAAGAGGGATATAAGGGGATATAAAAAGCTTTTTGAGAGAGGCCCCACATGGGTTTATTAAATATTTTTGGGTTATTTTTTGTTAATTTATTCTATAACGTAACAACTGTTTTGAAACTGGTTAAACCACTTTAGTGGTTATTTCCATTTTAAGTTTGTATTCTACGGTTGATGAAGGGAAGCCTCTCTACCTGTTGGACGGGTTGAGTTCATTCTGCCACTGGAGCCGTCCATTCTCCGTGACACTGTCATACCACAGGACCAAGCTGCCAGAAACTTTCTGGTGCATCTGGTCCGTCAGATATCGCAGGAACAAAGGTGTGTTCTGCACCGCGATCTCCTGAAAGCGTACACGCAAATGTGAAGTACAAGGTGCACACATGGATAAGCCAGAGTGATGATGTCATAAAATAGATGCATGCAAAGACTTGTCTCAAACTGAACATGAGGGATAGCAGGGATCGCTGACTGGAAAAATGCTGTGTTTGTATTTTACCATGGCAACAGCCAGTAAAATGGGACTCACACTGAGAGTGTTCTCTATGTTAATGAGCCAGCCATCAAAGCCATAAAAGTAGCAGATCTGGACTAGTTTGTCAGCAACTGCCCGGTATGATTCCTCATCTTTAAGAAATGTCTCACATGCCACAGATCCATCCTCCCACTCTGTGATGAAAGTACCTGGGGCCAATAAGAGCAGACGACTGTATACTTCAGGACAGACAACCATAATTTCTGAAAAGGTGCTGCATAAACAAATCATAAAATAGAGTAAATACACATCCTAGTCTTTGCTCACCAAGAACAAGAACACCGTGCTTATGCGCAGCATTGGTCCACATGGCAGGAGGAATGGTTACCATGTTGTGTGTGAAGTAGTTAAAAATATCAATGTACTGCCAGTGATAGAAGGCGTATGGAGACTCTGCATAGGTGCCTTGAATAAACCTTGACAACGGGAGAAAACAATGACATTATGGAACACTGCTGATAATTAAATAAATGATAAATTACTTATGAATTCAACAATAATTTACAAAACAATAGGGAGCTTAATAAAAATACATTACACCATATAATAGTTTTTCAACAAAACTGTCAACGTCATCAGAAGCATTTTACAAAAACTATATAAGTTGTGGTTATAAACTATAGCACAGATGCTAAAGCCAAGTTAAAGAAAAAAAGTTAGGTCATTTGATTTGTCCTCCTACGCCGAGTTCCATACCTGTCATCCAGGTAGCCACCCATCATGTCATGAGACACCAAAGTCCGATGTTTACAACCGTCCAGAGGAGGCTCACGAGGCACCAAAGGGACTGCTGCCACATTGAAAGGGTTTGCCTCGTTCCATGACAACAACTCCTCCAAAGTTTGAAGACCAAATATGACTGGTTCAGTGGTGTCGGGATCATAATACTTGCCTGAGGAGCACAGGAACACTGGCATTAATTATGACAATGAGATGACTTCATGTTACTGCAAAAATCTAACAAGACGATAAACTCTGGAATTGAGTCAAAATTTGGAATAAAACCTGGTAGAGGTGAAGGAATGTACTTTATTACTTCGTGGATACTGTTAGAATCCACTGGCTGATCCAAGTGAGACCCCAACCTGTGACAGAGCAGAAAAAAGACCTTTTATTTCATGAGAACTGACAATAAAATAACTTGGCCATGAATGAAGGCTGAGTAGCAGCCCAATAAGAACAAAACATGAAATATGCAAAACTGCTTTTGATGACTAGTAAAGATGTCAAAATGATGTTACTCACTAGTTACATTTATTTGTTATTGCTTTTATATTTACCATCCATCCTGTCAAACTTTAGAAACGGTGAGTTTATACAGTATAATGTATACTATTAACAGGTTTATTTATACATTCTTGACAGACAGACAGACAGACAGACAGACAGACAGACAGACAACTTCCTATATCCTGTGTAACCTTTATAAATGTAGCTGGTTGAAAACGACAAGGTAAGAAAAGAAGATTAAATAAAACTACACCACTGACCTTATTGTCCATTTTTGGATTTTATACATACAAAATCAAGCATTCACTGTCGTTTTAGTATAGTATGGTATAGTATAGTACAATACAGTTAACGTGTGCTTAAGTACTTCGTGGCACCATGCTGTTGTGTACTTTTCAGTAATATTAATATCAATACTGCAAAAAAGAATCTAAAAGTAAAATGAAGCGACCCACGTACCGCATGTCATCTCTTTTCTCCCTCTTTGCGGGAACATTCTCTTCATTTTCTCCTTTGTCACTTTCCCTTCGCTTGTTTTTTGTCAGAGACAACGCCATTTAAGGGAGATTTAATCATACATTTAATAATTAAGAATGCAACACAAGGTAAAATGAAAAGGCAAATAAGGAAGCGGAAGAAGTATGTATTAGACGGACGGCCGTCTTCCTTTGTCATTCCTTCAAAATAAGAGCTCCATGCGCAATTATGAGTACGGTTATGGATAGTTATACTTTGTTTTTTTGTACCGTACTTTTAAATCCTGCATTTTAATCTAATAATTACACAAAGATGATAAGGTGTGTTATATTTTCGTGTATTATTGAGGATATTCAACGTAATTTCGTTCTGAGTCGTTGCTGACATGATGCCCTCTGAATGACAATAAGATATAGTAATTGAATACTACTACTACTACTACTACTATATAATTTAATGCTACCAAGTTTAATAATACTAAGTGTCATTCTATTTTCGTCAGCAGTTCTTTTTAGTATAGTTCTATTAAATAAATTAAGCATTGCGCAAAATATCATAGTCCTTCCACAGAAACAAGATGTTCAAAACACTTGTAGTTTTACCGTCACTGATTAGAAAACCGCCAACAATAGTTAAAAAAAGTTTAAACACGATGTTTTTTTTCCTTTTTAACAATGATCTGTGCGCAAAAGGTTGCACGGGGGCATATGGACAAAGGGAGCCAATCCCTTGTTGCGCAAGACCAAACTGTTGTATTCGGAGGAGATTGTCTCCTATCAGGCAACACCGGAAATAACAACCGTAAAGGAAGGAAAAAAGGCAAAGATGGACGCCGTTTTTTTTTCTTAATTATCCCAAAAGGTCATTGATAGATTTTTTTTATTTACTAAAGAGATGTTCGACAGTTTGTACAGCTATGTTTCAAGCGTTTTTCCCCTTAAAATTTTGGGGACGTATTTACAGATATCTTAATGGAAGTCACATATATTTTTGTCTTTATTCGGCATCATATTAGTAGACTAGAGCAAGTTTAACACTACTGTTATACGTATTTAATGACCACGAAAAAGGCTATATTTTTCCGTCTTTAAATTTTCTGCGATGATTATTATCTATCAACGTAGGGATTATTCTTGTTTGTTTTCTGATCATCACTTTTTCGTTACTATCCAGGAGTAACTGGTCTGATTATACTCACAAATGAAACGATACGAACTTTCTCAATTTTAAATGTTATTGATGGGTTAGCTTAGTCGCCACCAAAAAGCCGTACATACTAATCCCATTTATTATTGAGTATTTCCCTGCCTGTTATGAAAACAAGAATCTATTTTTAAAATCATTTATATGAAGTTGTTGGAGTGAAATTAAACATGTGTAAAGTAAATATAAAATGACAATGATGGCTTCGTGTTATGTAGGTGGCCTATATAATACATCTGTAGGTAACATTCTCGTACAGATAACAAAATTGTGACTAAAATGTGTTTGACTTAAATCTGACAGACGTAAGCTTAATTGTGTTACTTTCCCTTGTTGTGTAAGCAGTTGCCGGCAGTGACACGACTGGCGTCATCTCTGCGCTGAGAGGGCCTCTGTCGTCACGCGACAGGAAGTGATGTCAGAGCCGCTTAGCCGTTCACCGTGCAGGCTTCCAACAGAGGAACGACACAGGAACCTGAGGGAAATCTTCAACCATAGCTTCACAAAATCCGTCTTCATCCTCGGATAATTAAAGTGTGTCGCTTTTTAAAACAGCGAGAGCATAAACTACACACTGCAACCTTTTTAAGGAGCACCGTATTGTCGCAAGATGTGGATCGTGACATTTTAAAACAAGTGGCGAAAGATTGTTAGGGCTCTCATCCAGGAACGACAGAAGACACGGTCCCTCAAAGGCGTTTTAAAGTGTCGAATGTTTTGCCAGTTTTGTTTTTAAACAAAAATAGTTTACTTCCTCCAATATATTTTTGAATTTTTAAGCTAGCGAGTGTGCTTGCTAGCCAACAACAGAGTGCTTACAATGGAGTTAAGGGTAGGAAACAGATACAGACTGGGCAGAAAAATTGGAAGTGGATCATTTGGAGACATCTACTTGGGTAAGTAACAGTTCGGTAACTTTGTCAACCGGTTGCATTTAGATAACAATCAGCAAAGTCGCAGTCAAAGGCAGCTGTATTGTCAGCTGATGGTCCGTTTTTTCCATTCCCAGCAGATAATCAGCTGTTCAGTGGTAGCAGCGGTCGCCTCTGCTGCCCTGTTAGCAGGGAAGCTAATACAAAGAAGACTGATATCACGAATTAGCAATAAACGATATGTTGAGGGGGTATATTCAAAACAATCCAGTCATTCTCCCTGTAGAATTGTTCAACAAAAGGCCGTTTACGCCAAGCTGAGAAATTGACGTCTCCAGCGTAATACCAACACCCTTTAACACAAGTTAGCCTAATGTCCTCTTTTCCTCTATCCCATCCCCTTTTTCAGATATCTATCAGCCGTATATAAGAACAAAACAAACCATATCCCATACTTTAAACCCTATTAATTGGCAATTTCCATGTTCTTCACTGGTTCAGAGGACAATGGTTAAAAGTCTTTGGGCCTTTTATGTTATTGGGCAGGAATTTAACTACAATATTTGTCTTCAGAGCGTTCAAGCATGATTTATACTATTCGTGGTAACCATATGCTTTTTATAAACTACTTTTGTCAAAGCTGATTATGACTTGCAGTGTCTTTGAGCCTTTGAGAGGTGTGAAGGAACTGTAAAGTGAAGAAGGACTAATATCGGAGACAGAAGTGCATGTTTACCACAGCCGGGCATGTTCATGTGTCACTGGGGTTCATTTACAAAGAGCCCGAGGCTCAAGCTTATTGATCGGGTGTCTCTTTTTTAAACAATTGATTGTTAGTGTTCACAACAGCAAAAGTCAGAGATCTAGTTGATAGGCGCACACATTATCTGTTCTTCAGCACCCATTAGGTGGAATTAGCATGGCTACCATGGATGATTGGTAGCAGATATTAGGACGTGGAGGTCTGCCAGCTTCAACAAAACGATTGTGACTCGGGCAAACACAAGCCTTAATCGTGTTAGTGCAACTGCACAGTAAGCAGTATTTAAATAAGTATTTGTGTAAGGAAGACTTTAAATAGGTAAGGTCTGTTTACTGCCACTGAATGGCCTCAACTTCATGGTAATGCATCCTGTGGTTGCTATGCTGCCTGTCATTGGCTGTTGGCAACGCTGGAGAACAGCTGATGATCACATTTCTAGGCTTAACACTTGGTAATCTCAACAACAAAAGACAGGAGACATTGTTAATTCATGACCCATTCTCATTGGGCGATACTAATGTCTGATATCTAATCAAGCCAACCAGAAAAACACCCAAACAATGACCATTTGATTTAAAGGTAATGGTGTGATAATGTGCGGTTCACCTGATTTGAATCACCTCATCTTGGGATGTAATGGAATTACATACTTTAAGTGCCAAAAATAAATATCCAGAGATAAATGATTCCAGGTGTAAAATGACCTTGATTTTAATGTGGAGCTAAACACATTTGAATTAACCTGTAAGTTAGTTCTGACATATTATTTTTTTATTGGTTGTGTCATGGTAGAATGAGGTATAAGATGGAAGGCAAGATTGATTTGTTTTTAGTCCACAATACAACATGCATGTTTTCTATTAACCATCATTAAACACTTGAGTACTCGATGCTATTGAGTTTTATTGGTCCAGTCCCAATATTTATAAGTGGTTGTGAAGGGAAATTGTATTGTACAATTGAAACATCTGTATAAATAGGAATTTAGGATCAGCTCTGTACCTGATCACTCGATTTCCATTTGATTTCAGCACACTTCTGATTAAACTGGTAATGTAATCTGGCAGCCGCCTGCCTATTAAGCATTTCCATGTCCTCCCAAAGCCTGTTGACTAATGTGATGTAACTGTTAATCATCCAGAACAGTGTGGCTCTCCTGCATCCAATCCCCCACACTGGAAATCTCAGACCGGGCCACAGGTTTGTCAGCATCATATTCCATTATTGGCTCAAGGAGAGGATGTGACTCTTTGCATTGGTTCCTGTCCTCTCAGTACAAAGTGTTCCTGTGGTAGTCATGACCACAAAGTATGCATTACATAGTTCTCCACATGGCTGGGGGTTCAGAGAGACTCCCTGCCCGATCTCCTCCTCTGTATGGCTCAATGCAAGTGTTGAGTGAGCACGCATGAAGTAAACACCAAAGTCATGTACAGACTTTCACAACCACACTCAGAAACACCCAGAGACACTTTAACAAGTTCCTCCATATTTCTCGGGTTTCTCCACACGTGTTTGGCCAAGCTCGCTCCAGATGTGCCCTGTTTTGCTAACACCCCACTAGAATGGAAGTCCCGCCCCAACTTAGATTCATATTAATGAGGCTGCAGTAATAGTTAGCTCCTTATGTAACCTGCTCTTCTCGTATTTGCTGAGGAATCCTCCAACAAAGGGCAGGTACCTGTTTGATGGGGATTTATGTAACTGATATTGTGCATGTGGTGTCTTGTTAAACTGAAACTGTTCAACCAGTGTGTGCACAAGGGGAGGGTTGCCTTATGTAAGTGTCAACAAGTGAGCTGCGTGACAGCTGCCGGAGTAACTGAAAACACAAGACATGCGTTGGCAGATATCAAACCTGCTGGCTGTGACTCACTTTTTAAACTAGTGTCTGGTTGTCACTGCCCTCCTGCTTTCTCCTGTGATTGTGTAAGAGTTTTTCTGGGGGGGGTTTGCCACTAAAGTGGGTGATGTCAGCTGGAAGAGCTGCTTTTCCTAAAAATGTGGAGTTGAGAAATATTCTTGGTTGCAAAACTCCCATAGCCTGGTTGTTGGGCAAGATGAGGGCTTTACCGTTGTTTAGCTAAGACTAGTTGTCCAAGTTTGACTAGTTTTTTGTGACTACATTTCCCAAACCCCCTTAATTGTCATGATTTACAAAAACATTCACCCCTACTTGTATGGGTCGTCCACAGAATTCTGTCAAGTTTCATGATATTTTCCATTTCTCGGGATCTGTTGGAACATGTTCTGGTGGGGGGAGAGCACACTCGCAGCACGCTGGAATATAATGTTCCGAGTATGCAGCGGATGGGCTTTTTTCCCAACAATTTTTATTACACAACCAAGCATAAGCCTCAGTGTGCATGTAATGTTTTTTAGTAACTTGTACTGGACCTGTAGTCAAAGTGGAAGTCTTACTTTTACGCTTCCGTGAGTAAGAGTAAATGAAACATGCTGTCTGGCTGTACATCAACATGCAAATAAGCTTGATCCAGGGTGTGACCAGGGAGCTTTGAAGTAGCTGTTGCAATAACTTGTTTTCCTGCATTGCTGCAGTAGCACCCTGCACCCAACAGGAGAGGATTTACCGGATTTTAGTTTTAAGTTAGGTGTTGGGTTCTTATCACACAACATGGTGGCATTGATTGGGTCTGTTTCTGGTGGTGTGCCTGCACAGATGACATCATACAGAGAGATCAATGGTACTCCATTGGTGCTGCTGTTAGGCGACATCTGTGTGTGTGTGTGTGTCTGGGTGAGAGAGTGAGTGAGAGAGTGAATGAAAGGGAGGAGGGTGGGGTTGGGGCTTATGTAACCAAGTTTTCATTCGGCTCTGTTTATACAGATGGAGCCAGACTTGATAACCATAATTGGGTATTTTGCCTGCACGAAAGGCGTGCTGGGCAGGCCTCAGACACTTTAATAACTAAATAACAAGACAGATTTGTTATATGTTGTTGTTAAACCACTTACTGTCGTGTTATTTGGTCAATTTGTGATATTGACATATAGGACTTAGTGCTAGCTAATACACTGCTGGTGTACGTCCTGCTCATAAAGGCTAACATGTCATTATTCTTTAGTTCACCCCAGAAAGTAATTGCTCTGTCTGTTTTTTCTTTCTTTCTAGGCACGGACATCTCTGTTGGAGAGGAGGTGGCCATCAAGTTGGAATGTGTCAAGACCAAACATCCACAGCTCCACATTGAGAGCAAAATCTATAAGATGATGCAGGGTGGAGGTAATGTATATTTAATCCTGGCATTTGTGCGGAGTGTGAAACTGTTTGGATTTTGGAAAGTACCTAATGGGTCATTATTTCTATGTGTTGGCCAGTAGCATATACACTCACTTTTATACTACTGATGACAACAGACTTTTAACCAATGTTATAATTAGCCCAGTACTTGTTCTTGTAAACACAAAGTGTTAACACCACAAATAATTAGAATGCTTGCAGAGTGCAGACATTTTTGAACCCCTTTGCTTTACTAAGCCTGTCTTTACAGATCCACTCTGTCGGGTTGGATTGAAACCCTCAGTAGACAGCTGTTCACAGCTGTTTACAGCTGTCTACTGAGGTGTTTGATTGGGGCTCTGGCTGGTCCATCCAAGGACATTCAGATGTTCTCTAAGCCACCCCCCGTGTTGTCTTGGCTGTCTGTCCAGTCAATGTCTTGTTGGAAGGTGAACCTTAACCCCAGTCTGAGGTCTTGAGCTTTCTGGATAAGGGTTTTCTGAAGTATCCCTGTACTTTGCTTTAGGTTCTAATTTGGTTGTGAACTGTGTTAGTGTGAGAGGAAAACTGACATAGTCATTCTAGCTGGCAAACATTTCAAACCATAATTGTTGCATTTAGGAAAAGTAAAATCATTCATTTGACTGCTAGCAAAGCAGAAATAAGCATCTGACTGCATACACGGCTTTATAGTCTCTCTCCATTGCAGTTAGCTTCATTTGGAGCATGGGAGCTGACCTAGACTGTGGGATATATTTGCATTTGTGTGCGTGTATAAATAGCTGAGGCAGTATGTCTGTGCAGTGCAAGGTGCTGAGCACTTACATTGACTAGCGGTCTGCCTGTAGAAGGAAATGCCAGATGGTCTCTTCGTCATACCAACTTCAGCCTGTTAACAGATCCTACTGAACCAGCCAGCTTCAGCATTCGTCCTGTGTGTCAGGAAGACATGGGCACTCTGTTATACAGTCCTAGATTGCGGGCTGTTTCTCTCCTAAGAGAATATCACACCAGCCTCCGTGCATTAATCTGCATTGCAGTCCGGGAGAAATATGCGTTCGTCTGCTCTGTCACTTGGCACAAAAATGTGGTTCGAGCCAGAACTGTGTCGTCCAAATAAATTTTAGTGTGACACACATTAATCATTTATTCTTGGCATAGATTTATTGCACTGTATTGAGCACTGAAATGTTCTAGTGTTCAACTCGTTCATTAGACTGAATACATTATAGACATATGTGTACGCATGTATACAATATTGAAGTAAGAAGTCAGCTACACATTATTACAAATTTCAACTATCCTGTAAGAAAGTTTATTTGTTAAGTGGCTACATTAGTGCTACATATCTACCGGTAAATTACATTTAACACTTTCCTTTCCAGTGGGTATCCCAACAATAAAGTGGTGTGGGGCTGAGGGTGACTACAATGTGATGGTGATGGAGCTCCTGGGGCCCAGTCTGGAAGATCTGTTCAACTTCTGCTCCCGGAAGTTCAGCCTCAAGACAGTTCTGCTGCTGGCGGACCAGATGGTGAGAAAATGTTGCTGGATTTGTTTTTTGTTGTTGTTTTTTTTACTTTCGTAAGAGCTCAGTATTTATCAGGACAAGATTCTAGTTTGGACTACTCATCACTGCTGTATCTGACTTGGAATCTCTTCTGCTTTTAGATCAGTCGAATTGAATACATCCACTCCAAGAACTTCATCCACAGAGATGTGAAGCCAGACAACTTTCTCATGGGACTGGGCAAAAAGGGCAATCTCGTCTACATTATCGACTTTGGTTTGGCCAAGAAATACCGTGATGCTCGCACACACCAGCATATTCCCTACCGTGAGAACAAGAATCTCACCGGGACGGCCCGCTACGCCTCAATCAACACACATCTGGGAATTGGTAAGTACTGTTTTTTTTTCTTTTTGTCTCGGTGCTCTCTCCCGACAGACCCCCTGGCTGCAGATCTGATATTGCCCCATCTATGTCCACAGAGCAATCCAGACGAGATGACCTAGAGTCTCTGGGATATGTCCTCATGTACTTCAATCTGGGGTCTCTGCCCTGGCAAGGCCTCAAAGCTGCCACAAAGAGGCAGAAGTATGAGCGCATCAGTGAGAAGAAAATGTCCACGCCTATTGAGGTCCTTTGCAAGGGATACCCATGTAGGTTAAGCCTGCTTTTTTCTTTAGGATTTTTCATTTTAAGATAGAAGTCACTAAGTTTTTACGTCATGCTTGTTGTTTTTGTTTGCCACAGCTGAGTTTGCTACATACCTGAACTTCTGCCGCTCCCTGCGTTTCGATGACAAGCCAGACTACTCATACCTCCGCCAACTGTTCAGGAACCTGTTCCACAGACAAGGCTTCTCCTATGACTATGTATTTGACTGGAACATGCTCAAATTTGTAAGTAATGTATCAACACAGCTTAGAAATCACATTAGAAAATAATGGCAAATGAATACAGTGTACAATTTTGTACTTCTTTTTAAACCACTCACTACTTCTACCAGGCGCTTCACATGTGGCCTTAAAACTAGGCTTTCCTCTGATCCGATCAGCTTTATGGCAACAGCCAGTATTTTACATTTTGAACCATTTGTGTGATCGGCTGTAATGTCTTAATTCACTGATCCAATCAATCTGGCTTTGAAACTTTGTTGCGGATTCCTCCGTTGCAGATATTGGCAGATGTCTGTGTCTTTTCCTTCAAAGGCATTTGCCTCCATCGATGGGTTTGTTTGATAGTGACAATGTTCCAATCTAATGATTCAAGGTTCAAATAACTTTATGGTCCATCACATCAAGACAGGCTCATGATTTAAATGCCACAATGATGTAAAACACACATTTAAACCAACGAGACACACATTTGTTTTGCTCTTAGTAAGCAAACACCAAACTAGTCATAAGTCAGTAGTTTAAATTAGTTTGTTTTCATGTCTTTGTAGATTTTTTTGAGTTCTGTCACTATATATAAAGTTTATATAATAAAGTCTTGAATTTTAATTATGAATGATACAAAGAAATGTAAAGATAATTAAATTACATTAAAGTAATTTAATTATGGGAAGTTTATTTTTTTCTTACGATATTTTGTTTTGTCCTGATTGAGATTTGAACTCGTATCTATAAAACATATAAATATATATATATAAAAGATGTTGAAGTATACTTGAAATGAACAAGTTATTTAAATAGACATATTGCTCCCTCACGTCACTGCTCAGTCCTGATGGTATAAAGCCTACTTAAACACCAATCTTGGCTAATAACTTTCATACTCGCTGGTAATGTAGAGAAATCTTTCTCTCAGCTCTCCGTTTCATCTTTGTTTCAGGGAGCCAACAGGGCCGCAGAGGATGCAGAGAGAGAGCGTCGGGAGCGGGAGGAGAGGCTGAGACATGGCAGGAACCCTGGAGCCAGAGGCATGGCCTCGGCCTCAGGAAGGGCCAGGGCAGCACAGGATGTTGCAGCCCCCTCACCGCTAAACCCCACCTCACACACAGGTCAGTAAACTCTTATATACCGTAAGTTCCGGACTATAAGCCGCTACTTTTTTCCTACACTTTAAACATTGCGGCTTATTCTATGGTGCGGCTTATTTATGGGTTTTTTCGTGGCGCACTATCACAACTATTGTGAATCAGTCATTTTTACTAAACCCTCATCAACGTGGAAAATACTAGAAGAAAAGCATATGATGCGGCTTTTAAGTTAAAAGCGATCACTCTGGCGGTTGAAGAAGGAAATCGAGCTGACGCGTAATCTTGGCATTACGATAATCAATGGCGAGAAGGTGGAGACGCCCGCCTGAAGAACTGATCCAAAAGACGACAAAAGCTCTTAGACGTAAACATCGCAGGTGGCCCAAGTTTGAAAACGTTCTGGAAGACTGGGTCAACACACAGAGAGCAGGCGGCCGCGGTGTTTCCACTGTACAAACCAAACTGAAGGCAAAAGCAATCGCCACGGCGATGAAAATAGAAGATTTTAGAGGTGGGCCATCGGGGAGTTTTAGATTGTTCATTGTTTGAGTAAAAAAGCATAAACAACGTTATTAGTGTGTAGCTGATACAAACGTATATTTCAAGGTAGCTGCGTTACAGACACCGTTAGAAAAAAAGCATTTACTGCTACAATATATTTATGTTGCTAAGCGGATTAAATTAAAAGAAAAGTTAAAAAATCCTGATGTGATAAAAATTGGATTTAAGGTCTCTGTATAAACATACAAGTGAAAAGAGTGGCTGTTGTTTCTTACCCGTCTGTTTGTCACTCGTCAGTGACTCGTCTCTTACGGTAATAAAAACATCTACCGGTACTGAATGTTTTCAATCTAATTTTTCATATCACTACGTGGGACCTGCGGCTTAAAATCCAGTGCGGCTTGTATAAGTACAAAATTGATTTTCTTTCTAAAATTAGATTATGCGGCTTTTAATCAGGTGCGCTCTATAGTCCGGAAATTACAGTAAATATCTAATTATATTGGAGAAGGAAAAACGGTACCTTGTGAACCAGTGTTTACTGTAATTTTGCTTTGAGTTTAGACTTTCGGCCTAGTTTTCTTATATAAGACAAGTTGTTCACATGTTAGCCTCGCGTCTCCTGTTTACTCATGATCCTGGTTTGACTGTTTATTCAAGGCTTGGAGAAGGAGAGGAAAGTGAGCATGCGTCTTCATCGTGGGGCACCTGTAAACATTTCCTCCTCGGACCTGACAGGACGCCAAGACACATCCCGCATGTCCACATCACAGGTAAAGCACATCATTTAAAAAGGACGAGGAGAATAATGTATTGTATAGGAACAGCAGTATAGACTGGAAGTACCGTCAGCTCCTATTTTGTTTCAAGCGGTGTGAAAGAACAAGCACTTCCTGGTTCAATTGAAACACATTTGTGCTCTTTCCTATGATAGACAATTAAGTGATGCGTCGCAGCCATCTGGAACCAGCAGAAGCTAATATGAGATGCTAATAAGCAAAAATGAGATGAGAGTGAATAATATTTGGTTTTCTCCTGGGTGTTAGAATATTCTCTACCATCCTCCTGGTACCAGCTCCTTTCTGCTTTTTTAAATGAGTTTCGAAGGACCTTTGTTCTTTTTCATTATTCTTACCTTCAGTCTCCGGGGGGGGGTCAAAAAGAGTAACGGCCAACATTCATTAAATCAAGGCCTGTTGACCACCAAAGGGAAGTGGTGTTTAATGCAAATCCCATGTTTCATATGGATTTGAATCCTAATTTTAATTACGTTGTGCCTTTTTAAATTAAATTTGAATGCCAGGCCAATATACTTTAAAATTCCTAGGAGAATACGGCATGACACCAAGGATCTAGTGAATAATCAAGTTGATATTAAACTGTTATTTGTTGTTCATGTCGAATTTTGCTGTGTCTGGTTTATTATTGCATTTTAAACTCAAAACAGTGTTTTATTACCCATAATCCAGTTCACCAAGATCCAAGAATTACAGAAGTTTTACTTAAATCTCTTAACCTTTAATTAATAGGATCAGAGACAAACATGACATTATCTAGACTGGCAGATTAATTTATTTTTTTGTTGTTATCCAGGTTATTGTCAACATAAATTGACCATTTCTTCCCCCACAGGCTTTGTCCCGGGTCACTCCCAGTGGCCTCCAGTCTGCAGCTCCACGGTGAAGCCCTGTCATCCACGTGTGCACCAAGGAGGCCTGAACATGCACCACCGGCAGCACACACACATACACACTTACACAAAGGACTCTTTATTTGACACAGAGGACTGCCGAATCCTTTTGCACACAAGTCATTCGATGGTGGAAGAGGTGCACAACCAGGTGTGTGTGTATGTATGTGTGTGTGAGAGAGAGAGAGAGAGAATGAGAGGAAGAGAGAGGAGGAGTGGGTGCAGTATAGTTTGGTTGTCTTAACCAGCTTGGCAAAGTAGCAGCCTCAGCCTCCCCTCTTCTCATAGTGAAGATGTGGAAACACTCCCTACATTGTCTTTACCATTGATAAAGCCACGGGGTCATTTTTCCCTCTGGCTTATTTTCTTCTTTTGTTTTATAAACTTTGATTTTACTTATTTTAGCATTAACAGTTCTATTACACCAGCTTGATTGGACAGAACTCTTAAGGATTTGAAATTAGAAAATGATAAGTCTGTTGGCTGTTTCATATAAA
Organism: Takifugu rubripes; assembly: GCF_901000725.2. Taxonomy (NCBI): domain Eukaryota; kingdom Metazoa; phylum Chordata; class Actinopteri; order Tetraodontiformes; family Tetraodontidae; genus Takifugu; species Takifugu rubripes. Next base: position 2,400,541 of record NC_042289.1, read on the forward strand.
ACGTGGGCCTATAAGGGCAGGAAGACATGCTGATCCATCAGGGCAACGTTAAAAGGACAGTGCCTAAACAATTTTGTCTCCCGAAAGAGTCCTTTTTTTCATTTCTATGTGTTTTAGTTCTAGACATAACAGACTGGGCGAGAGCCCCCTTGTTTTAAAAATGGGACAACGGACTTTTAATGTTCTATTTTTAGAGCTGAAACAGAATACGGTATAAGTTGTGTTCTTTGTTTTGTTTATTTGATTTTTTTTTTTTTTTGTCCTCCTCAGGTTTGCTGGTAGCAGGATCATGTATTAAATCTAAAAAAACAATGCGGCACACTGTTTCTGTGTTGAGGTCGTGGGTGTAGTGTGCTGCTTGTGAAAGCTGTGAATGGTAGTGAAATGGTCGGGAGGAGGGCGATCTGTCCACGTTGAATGGATGAGATGTTTTTAAACCCAGTACATAGTGATGTGCTTCTGTGTGTGTTTGTGTGGTTCTGTTGTAGGCTTATACAAGCTCAAGTGGGTGGGGGTAAACATGTTAAGGTCAGAATTTTCCCTCCCCCTTCCCCAAAACTCACTTTAACATCTCGCTGTCCACTTCCTGATAATGTTTGTTTCCAAGCATAACCTGCAGCCATTTCCTGCTTGGACATTGTTCAACACTTGAATGTTGATGAATAGATGCTGAGCAGACGTAGTTTGTGGCAGTTTGTTGTCTCTCCTGTTCAGGCAGCCGAGGCAGAAATTGAACATCTCTTGTATTTTAATCACTGATATTGTTGTGACTTACTGCCCGAGGAACACTAGGAACCCATAGACGACGGCTTAAAACTCGATCAATACTCCTGTCTCCATGTTCTAGGTTACATCAGAAGGGCCCCATTAGGGTCACATGACAATGCAGGCGGGAATACGCTGATTTCCAAGTGTTCCTTTATGCTGCATGACCACGTGTGGAGTCGGTTAATTTCATTGAGATCTTTAAAACTCATGGTGGTGATTGTGTAGACGTGTTCTTTACATGTGGGACGGGCTGAACAATGTGTTTCTGTAAACCACAAAGCACATTTTAGCCCTCTGTTCAGCTCGCCAGTCTAAACTGTCACCCAAATAGTTGTTCCTTATTGTGTCTATTGGAAATTGTCATTTGAAAAGGAGGATCAGGATCAATCATTGGGCATCCTGCTACCACGACAGTCAGTCAGCGATGTTCTGCACATTGGAACTACATGTCTCAACATCTGCATATGAGACCAACAAAGGGGCAGTTCGAGGAGGAAATGGACCTTTCCCATCAGGCTAAATGGAAGTGAGTGTTTTGGAGGGAGCCGGGCTGAGTGTTGAGAATCCCAACTGTAATGGTGCGGTGAAACTCGGGCGACTCGACTTGGTGACGCATTTGGCCAAGGTGACCAATGAGAAATCGGCAGTGTGAAGTAGGAATCTTTGTGGTAGACTGATTGCAAAGTATTGTAGTTAAAGGGGAAGGGGGTGTAGTGGTTATTTGTACACTTATTGTTCTGTTGTGTATAGGACGTGCCTGCTCTGTCTACCACATCCACATTAGTCGCTGTACAACTTTGGATGGTGATGACATCAGTGTATGGAGGGACTTGGAATGCCTCACTCCATTAGAGCTCTTGCTAAGAAAGTTTTCTTAAAAATATGTACTTCACATACGGGCTTAAAAAACGCTAAAAAAAAGCAATGGGTTAACTTGTCTCACTGATGATGACTATAAATGCAAGTACACTTTATGTGGGAGAATAGTTTAACAGTATGTCATGCCTGCTTCTCAGTTATTTCTTATTTTGTCCAGGTTTGCTTTTAACTGTGCAGTGGAGACGGTCTCTCATGCCCCACAATGCTATTCTTACTGTGGAATCATGGGAAATCCTTTCTCTCCCACCTTAAGATTTTGCTCCTCATTTGTAATGCCACTGTTTTTGTGTATTTTGAAATTGTGTAAATAAATTAAGTACTTGTATACATTTTCTGTGTAATTTTTTTTATCTCACTTTAACAGCAATCTTGTTTTGTCAGCATATTTCCACATGGAGAAAAAAGGCAAAATGAAAGATGAAAGTATTTTATATGATTAAAAAATAGAAAGTGAAGAGATCTGCAGTGAAGGAAACTGTACCAGACACTTGGTGGCGTATTAGAATTACCCTGCTGGAGCCACCGTCGGTTCCAGGTGCTGGTCTGTGACCTCTTCTGCCCCCCTACTGGTAGATTAAGGGAATATACTCACTAGACTGGTGCTCCATGCAGACCATGAAGTCCTGTGGGGCGTTCAGGGCCTCCGCCTGTTTCTGGTCGTCACACAGGTGTTTCTCTCTCCACATCTGTGTCGGGTGTGAACCTTAAAGTAATTGATCTGACGCCATCAGACCTTGGACAACCTGAGTGGACGCCGTTTGTGCTTTATCGAGGTTGACCCGGCCTCCTCTGTTTGCAGCGCCCCCTCCTGGAAGAGACGCTTCGACTGCGCACACAGTCTTTCCCTTACGACTGCTTTTTGTGAGCTATTGATCTGCTCTCCTCACTCAAAAGCTTCCTGCATCAGCTAAGGGACGAGAGGGTTCAGCGTCGAGCCAAAACTAATTATATCTTCATAATCTATATATTGGTTATACGTTCCAAACCCTGGTCTTGTGAGACTGCAGCACTTTGCCAAAGTACATTATGACTTTAAACTGTTATTCTTGGGGTTTTGAGCTGGGTCTCTTTGATTGATGTACAAGTCAAATCAAGAATAACACATATCTGCTGATTTTCTTACCAAACACGGGTGTAAAATATGCAAATGTAATATGTAAATAAAAAAGAGGAAAGTATACATACTGTGATCCGTGCTGTAATGACGGTGTTTGCCCACTGGGTGTCACTGTGTAACACCTTGCGCCCTGCTGAACGGGCAGGACAGTTACACAACAGGTCACGCTGCATCTCCCTGCAGGAAAATCAGCCAGCAGCTGCGTCCAGCATTAAAATAACAATGCAGCGAGGGTGACACCGCAAAGATAATTAGAAAAGCTTCGATATATGTCATAATATTGTGGTGCTAAAAGAAGAAAGAAGTGTATTTGTATTGTAAACTAGCGCGTCTGTCTGCAACATGATACCCAGAGGAAAAGCTGTTAAAGGCTGCGACATGTTGCCACGGCAACACAGCACATGGATCAATATTGCATTTTCAGGTCTATTGACATGCACCACAAGCGAAAGTGAGTGAAAGTACATGTGCGCGCACGCAAAAGCATCTGAGGCTGTAATGTACCAATAATAGGAAGGCATGACTGAGAGTGACAGAGCGTCACAATCTGATGAATGATTCGCCCTCACGACTATACACATTCTTTATGATAATAGAACTATGAATAAATTCATAGATTCTTGTAGAATTGCAATTACTGAAACGTTCACCTTGTTCGCCCAAACACAGTATCCCCAACGGAGAGGTGGGATGGCGCTTTGTGTGTAATATACAGAGTAACTGCGGAGGAAGCTTTTCTGCTCCCATCACAGCAAAATAAACTCGAAATTTTAAGAAATAACCACAATATCGCCTGTCACAAATACGTACAAACTCACAATTGAGTCGTTCAGCTTTGTTGGTCAGGATAACTGGGTTGAAAATTCTCTATTACAATACACATGTAGCTTTTTATGAGTGTGTGTGTGTGTGTGTGTGTGTGTGTGTGTGTGTGTGTGTGTGTGTGTGTGTGTGTGTGTGTGTGTGTGTGTGGCGGGCGGGGATCTCGTTGGTCGGTTGGGGTGTTGAAGAGGGGGCGCTAGGACCCGGAGAGGTAGGCGCGTCCTCGTCCCCGTCCCCAGCTGACGCGCTGCATGCAGACGTGCAGCCAGAAACGCCGCTCCGGTGCTGAGACAGGAGAAGGAAGGCGGCTCTCCGCAGCATCCCCGACCCGGTAAGACACGCAACAGTTTGGCTGCGCCTGGTTCCGGGCCGCGCTCACCATTTATGACCTTTATTGCAACTCTGTTATTGGTTTGTATCGAGCAGGACAGATGGGGGGGAAGACCACAAGTCTGACACACATTTATCGAGTGGTAATTAACACATTTTTGGAGAATTTCCTTAACTTCAGCCCATTTATGACGCACATTTGATGGCGTGATACTCGGGAGAGTTCTACTCCTCGACCCGGTCAAGTAATGAGCTTACAGCCACTAAAACAGGTTCTGTACCACAATATTTCTAATAGTTTTGCGACACACCTATTTCATGTACACTCGCGTTAATATTTGTCTATTAATTAAAAGAAGGCCGGATCATCTTTTAACAGAGGTGCTCGTCTGCCTGACATGCTTCCAAACTGTTTAATAAACTGGAGTCAGTTTACACATTCCTATTCCATCCTGTGCTTCAATAACGACATCATGAATATTTTATAAGCATTTTTAATGCATGTGTGTTAAATGTGTCAGGCATATAAATGTACTTCAGTAATTACCAGCATCTCAGTTTTGTGGTTCTGACTTTACAGCTGTGGTGTAAGGAGACTTAGAGGCCATTTTGTTTGAAACCACATAACTGTCCGGTGAGCATTGTGCGAGTGAATTCAGGGCCGTGTTGGGTAATAATGCATCATTTTCCTTGAGAGAGCCTGACAGACACAGACTCAGGTGGTCTGCAGCGCTTTCTACGCAGCTCACGTCACCTTTCTCTTTTTTGTGAGGCAGAAAAGCTCCTGTTACCTGGCGACAAGGGTTTGCGGGCTGTTTTGGCCGGGGCCCAGCATGCCTCTCTCAACTCAGTATCAGTGCTTCAACAGGTTGTAAATTATCTGATGGAGCCAGTCGGCTATCCTGCTGTGCAAACAGGAGTCCTTTGTCCGTACGGCTTTCCTTTTCAGATGGATCCCTTTTGAGGCATGGAACATCAAAACTTCTCAGGCCCTGATCTTCACTCATAGTTAAAGTTCAAAGTTTATTGTCATGTGTGCAGTAAGGAAACGGGTCTCCCTCTTCAATGAAATTCTTCCTTTGCTCTCTCCACAATGAATGCACAAAAGAAGTCTCCGTGCAAAAGATAAAATGATGACAGAGCGGTGGGTGAGGAGCACCGCACTGTGATGGGATGCTCCCAATGGAGCGGCTGTAGAAGGTGCTGAGGGTCCTGGCTGACATACCAAACATCCTCAGCCTCTCCTCGACCCTCTGAGAGGTGTTAAGTGAAGTCCTCTCTGATGTGAGGCTCCATGGAACGCTTGTCCTCTTCTTCCTCATCACACCACACTGGCACCCTTTCTCTTCCGTGTGGTTGCACTTCCTCATAGGCTTGTGCGTTCAAAAACCTCTGTGTGGCCTCATTATGGGCTGTTAATGAGCGGCTCTGGTGGTAATTCCCACATCTGTCTCTGGAGGCCAGTGAAACAATAAATCTACCTGTTCATTAATGGTTAAAACTGGCCGTTGCCAGCGATAATTAGAAACCCTTAATGTATTCTCTTATTTTAACTAGTTCCAGCAATGTGCAAGGCACTGCTCACTAATTATTCCTTTTCATTTTAATCAGCCATAAGTGGCATTAATGTGGGTGTTCTATGACTCCAGCACTGCCAGATGTCAGCCCTGCTGTAGGTTGTGGTGCAAGAACATACACATTTCAGAGTACTGCAACTCTAAAATCTGACCTGTATCGACTCACAACCTCCTTATCCTTGCTCTTGATTACGTATCGGTGTTAAGGATACCTGTGCGGTCGAGTCAATCACAGCCACAGGCGATGATTGAGGAGTCTGCGGCCACAGATGGCGGCCCACACAGACAGCGACATAAGTCCGATGGCTGTTTGTTGGGCAACACGCTAATTCCAGTGGGCAAGTATTAAGTATGAAGTGATACAGACGACCGTCATTCTGGTACGCCGGAACTTCCCATTATGTTAATGACAGAAATCTTATCATTTTTGCTGGCTACATCCTATAATACAAACATAAAGATATCAGGAAATGGTTTTACAATAAAGCCTAATATCAGGCTACAGCACACAAACGAATCAGAACCAGACCAGTCCATCGTGCCACATGTCCAACCTCATTTAACAGTGTTTTTCTCTGGATGGAACCGGTTTTGTTCCTATGCAAATATAGTAGCATCTACCAATCCATCAGGAAGTTCTCTTTAGATAATTTAATATGTTCCAAGATGCTGGATTAAATATTTAATTAAATATGAGGTTGTATTATTTTATCCTATTCGATCACTCTTTGGTTGAAACTCATTTAAAAACAACAAACACTAATCCTCAATGAATACCACATTTCATTTCATATGTTTTATTCACATCTTAGTTTAAAAACCAGATGTAAGAATGCATTCTGTTTTGTGGTTGTGAAATGGGAAGCTAAAGAGCTTTTAAGAGAGGCCCAGGCACAAGGATTAAATAGCACGTGACAAATAATACAAACACATTGTGCACTAAGAAACACCCACTTGCTCCCACAATCAGTTCAGAATTTCCAAGCACGATTGACTGTCACACACGTACACGCGTCCAAGAAATCACCCGAACCTAAAGCTAACCTAAGCTGCGCCCTGCTCCAAGTGGTCACACAGTCTCATCTACAGTTGGAGACATTTGGAAGTCTTTATCAGAGTCGTTCCTTAACTGCATGCGGACCTTTACAAACTATACAACATATTTTGTATGGTCAGTTTGGCTCGTGCAATTTAAGAACTCATCCATATGGACTCCCGGGAATCGAATTAATGTCACTCTCTCAATAGGGCTGCCAATTTCTATTCAAACAAAATGAAAGCTTTTTTTAATATTGAAAGATAATGATTGCATTTTAACATGTCATTTATATTTGTCTAAAATACAAAGATCCTAAACTCGATCCCTGGGGAACACCACATTTCCCAACCCTGTATTCAGACTTGACTGTTTATTGAAACATATTATTTCCTCCCCGACATAAACCAGTTGATTGCAGTACCTCCAATACTGTAATATTGAAATTTATTTAAAATAATTCAATGTTGTAAACGCCTACGGCAGTGAAGGAACACTCCAGTGCAACAGACCCCTTTTTCATCACTATATAATTTTTTTTTCAAAAGATCCAGGATGTGTCCACCAAGTCATTTAGGCTATTATAATTTAATGATAAAGACAAATCATGTTAACCCAATTCAATGATTCAGATCCTGCATTATTTAGCTGATTATTTTTAATTGAGTCTGCTGAAGGATCATTTGCATTTTCTTCTCTTTTCAGGTGAAGGCTTCTGTTACGCATGATGTGTATCTGTGATTTGTGAACCCGTGGGCGTCTCTTCAGCACACGTCAGTAAATGCAGCTCTGCATTCTCACATTGATAAATGTACATATGTCACCCGCTTTAAGCCTAGGTGTGTAGAATTGAAAAGAATCCAGCTCAGTAAAGATGAGTAGTGTCTAAGATGCTGAGATCGACGCTGAAATGAAGAATCACAGCTAATGTCCTGCTGCTAATGTGTGCTGTCATATTAACTCGGCTTAACTCTGCATTAACGCTATTTGGCTACAATTTGGAGCTGTCTTAAAGCTACTGATAGAAGGGCTGCAGCATTCAATTACATCTAACTATTAAGAAAATTGATCCTTTTTCCCCCCTCTCTAGCGCCGTTTCAACTGAGCCCTAAAGCAGGATGGGAGGTGTAGCGTTGGACGTGGATTCAGGAGGAGTGAAGGCTCCAGATGGAGGCTGGGGCTGGGCCGTGCTTGCAGGCTGTTTTGTCATCACGGGTTTCTCCTACGCCTTTCCCAAAGCAGTCAGCGTCTTTTTCAAGGAGCTGATCAGGGAGTTCGGGGTGGGATACAGCGACACTGCTTGGATCTCTTCCATACTGCTTGCCATGCTGTATGGCACAGGTGGGCTGCTGCACGTACAAGGAGGTGGTCATTAAAAAGAAACCAAATTTTTTTTAATTTCTTTTATTAACAGTGACAAGCATAGAAAAAGCTAAATCTCTAATTGTGTTTAATTATACTTCTGGGGACATTACACTAACTCTCCATTTTCAAGTCTGTTTTCCTAACATCAATATAAGAACAGAACCATGAAAAGGATCAAAGTAAGTCCTGACATCGTTGGTAATGTTTCCAGGTCCACTCTGCAGCGTGCTGGTGAACCGCTTCGGCTGTCGTCCAGTGATGATGGTCGGCGGGCTTTTTGCCTCTCTGGGAATGGTCCTGGCCTCCTTCTCTACCAGCATCATCCACATCTATCTCACCACCGGCGTGATTACAGGTGAGACCACCTGCTGGCTACGCGTTGGCCTGGCCCGTGTCGCACCTTCGTCCTTTTTTAAAAACAGTTGAACAAAAGGTTCGATGGTTCTCTCTGCTCTGCTGCAGGTTTGGGCTTAGCACTGAATTTCCAACCGTCGCTGATTATGCTCAACCGCTACTTTAACGAGAAGCGTCCTCTGGCCAACGGGCTCTCAGCTGCGGGGAGCCCAGTGGCCCTGTGCTGCCTCTCACCACTAGGCCAGGTCCTGCAGTACCAGTACGGCTGGAGGGGAGGCTTCCTCATCCTGGGCGGCCTTTTACTCAACTGCTGCGTGTGTGGGGCTCTGATGAAGCCTCTGGTGGCCCCCAAGACCACCAAGGATAAGGCCTTGGAGCAGGCTGCTGGGGATGGAGCGAAGGGGCCAGAAACAAAGAAGAAGCCCAAAGCCAAGCTTCTGGACTTCTCTGTCTTTAAAGACCGTGGCTTTGTTATATACACTGTGGCGGCGTCCATCATGGTGCTGGGGCTGTTCGTACCCCCGGTGTTTGTCGTGAGTTACGCCAAGGAGCTCGGTTACGAGGACACCAAGTCAGCCCTGCTGCTCACCATCTTGGGCTTCATCGACATTTTTGCGCGGCCCCTCTGCGGCGTGATCGCCGGACTCAAATGGGTACGGCCTCGGTGCGTGTACCTCTTCAGCTTCGCCATGCTGTTTAACGGAACCACAGACCTCATTGGCTCACAGGTGGGAGAAGGTTCTGACTGAGACCAAACTGGGCTCGGCAATATGCATTAAAATTCATACCCTGTTATCATGAAAACAGTATTTTATACAGAAATAGAGATAATTCATTAGTCAAGCAGGTTTTAATAAAAATGAATAACTAAATCGAACATCCTTGATAGGAAACACATGGTTCTGCTCGCTCACACTTGTGTAAATTACAATAGCGCCCACCAAAAATTTCAAGTAAGTGTTTCAGTCAGGCGGAACAAAGCAGTGTAAAAAAAAAGAAACAGACAAGTTGAAAGGATGCTTTCATGTCAAAAAAGATAATGATAACAATAATACCAGTATGGCAACATTTTTTTAATTGTATTTTGCCTTCAAAAATATAGCATATACAGTAAGTAACCAGCTCCCAACCCCAACCCACATCCTATAGATTTTTATCTTTGATATGTTTTGTATTCCAGGCCAAGGACTACACCACTCTGGTGGTCTTCTGCATCTTCTTCGGGGTGTCCTACGGCATGGTGGGGGCGCTACAGTTCGAGGTTCTGATGGCGATTGTGGGCACCGAGAAGTTCTCCAGCGCCATCGGCCTGGTCCTGCTTATGGAGGCCATTGCTGTGCTGGTGGGGCCACCTGGTGCAGGTCGGTGATGACAAAACAACTACTTCAGCATCCAGTCTAGTCCCTCGTGACACATCTACAAAGCAGGGTTTATTTAGATAAAATAAAATCTAAAAGACTTAGAACCGCACCATTGTCAGTGCCTGTAAACACCCTGCCATTGTCCTTTGTTAGTGATTTCTTTAAAGATTGTTGCTCCTCCCTGGAGAGCAGATGAAAAGATATTGAGTAGGTGACTGAGTTAGACACCAGAGCACATCTCTGCCCGGCTGTAGATCGCTGAATTCACTCCCCACATGGATAAATTCTCGATCTGTTACAGTAAGCAGCGTTATTTAACTTTAGAATGTTAGATTAGAATTCTCAAAGGGCCCCAGAAACGATCAGTCGTGCTTGGTAAGGATCTTGCAGCACCGCACAAAAACACCCAAGATTAAAACTGATGTTCAGGAAACATATTTATGCTGGGAAATGTGCTCCATACTGGTTTGTCGGGCTTCTAGGTCAAGATTTTGCCTTTAACTCTCATATGTCAGCTCCACAATAATGGCTTCAACTCACGAGTCTGCTGGTCTGAGGCAAGTTTAGCTGAGAAAACTTTTCTTTAATTAAACAGACTTTTTTTTAGACCCCCCATAAAAACCCGCACCAAATTTGTTGTTTTTCTACTACTGTTGAAATCAGTCCGACAGAACACACCAGGTAACACTTGCGCTGAGATGTCACTGCATGTAAACGCACAAACATCATCCAGGAGGTGATTTTTTTGCCCCCTAAGTGACGTCTGGGAATCTCAAAGTGTAGAATATCAAAATATGTTGCCAGTGTAATGATAGTGGAGCGTGACTGTTTGCTGCTCGATTAGTGATAAAGGTTATTCATCAAACCTGTACAGCTGCAATAATGTAATCTAATTACTACAAGGTATTTTTATACTTGTAGCCAAAAGTTGTAGTATTTTAAATACAAACCGTTACGTTTATAGTGATTTCACATATATTAAAATCAGGACTATATATATATATATATATAGATGTTAATACAGTAAGACTAAAAATCTAAGGTGACTCCTTCAATGTCGTTTGAAAATCTCAACAGTGGCTGCTCCTTCATCGTTCAACCCTTCAGCCAATATTCCTTTAAATTTATGCGAAATTTAATGAATCATTAGCTCCAATGAGTCACCAAAAATGCGTCACTGCAGCTGGTCAGGCAGACCGAGGCAGACAGGCAGTTCAAATCAAAGTTAAATTCATTTCCAGGTAATGTTTCTGTGTGCAGTCCTGAGTTGATCGCATGAGGATGAATCTCCACCAGACTTACATCACTGCCACCTCCTCAAGTATATTTTAGTGTGGTTTAGTTATTAGAAACAATTGTGGATGGATCTATTGATAAATGCTGCTTGGCAGATGTTTCAAGGGCTGAAAACAGGCACCACATCACACAGATAGTTGTCAAATAACACAATTATTCCATTAAACATGCGCAAAGAACAGGGTTGAAAAAGATGGGAAATTATATGAAATGTACACCCATGTTCTCTTCCTAGGGGAACATAGAAAATCTCAAACATTAAACAAACTAAATCTAATAGTCTGAGAAAAATCAGGCCGTTTTTGAAAGCAGCACAATCTCTAACAGCAGGTTTCCTACGGTGATTTTGATTAGACTGACACCTGATGTGGGGCATCATAAACATTTCCCAAATATACTTCATGCTTTCACTGGCACCACATTGCACATCATTATAATTGATTGATACGTATCTATAATTGTATTCCTCTTTAGCTAGACCACCTACAGCTGGTCAGTTAAGGACTAATGAGATTAACTTACTGAGGCTAGAAGCTTGTTGGCATGAAAAATGGGTTTTGCATTACCTCAGTCACCCAGGAAACAAAGATATCATGTTCAGGACAACATCGTTTCATAAGCGACAGCCATTTTGTTTGGTCGTTTGATCAGTTCAGTTTTACATTTTGATCTAAAGGTCATTCATCTTTGTCTAGTCTTAGCTTAATGTGACTTTTGTCATTTTTTATAACAATTTGGTGTCTCTTTGCCCTCTCAGTCGGCCCTACAGGCTCACCGCTGTGCACTGCTGCTGTGCTAGCAGGATTTACACACCTCACCCCGTATCTCTGCATAACAGCTGACAGTTAACAAGTGAGGCTGGAGGCTGGAATTGTAGTTCATTTTGTCCGCTCATCCGTGTCCCTGTCCCTCCATCCTCTCTCTCAGGCCGCCTTCTGGACACCACAAAGAAATACATGTTTGTTTTCCTGCTGGCGGGCTGCGAGGTCGTCCTCTCCGCTATAGTCCTGGCTACCTGCAACTTCCTGTGCATCAAGAAGTCCCCAACTCCAGCAGACACGTTTGAGAGCATTACAATGAAAGATGACACCAAGATGGAAGGGATCAGCAACTCCATAGCAATGGAGAACGAAGAGCACAGAGGCTCTGAGCCGGAGCCAGAAAAGGAGGTGAAGGAGGACGTGGCAGAGGAGGAGAAGGTCAAACCAGAGTTCGTGAACTCGCAGGAAGGGGAGAAGTTCTTGACAGAGGCACAACAAAATGGGGGCGGGAGCCCCAGCCCTGAAACCAGTATGTTGAAGTGACACGTGATCAGAATATACTACTGAGTTAACCCAGTATGAAGTGTTCTAATCAGCATCACTTATTTGTGCTTTCTTAATCACTCACTATTTAATCTGGAGGTAAATGTTTATCATTTGCTGCAAGCTTATTAATGTCACACTGCCATATGAAATTGTAAAGAATGTCAGCAGTGTCTTAATGCTCGATGTTTCAAACGTGCTGGTTTGTTGAACGCAGCACCACACTGCCTTGTTACAAAAACTATAGTTTTTTTTGTAGTGACCAGCACGTAAAGGAGAGGGGTAAATTCAACAATATTCTATAGTGTTACTGTCAGCAGCATTCACAAAAGACTGTAACCGCAGTTTGAAACTTCAGTAAGTTCATTTATTTAGCCATTTACATAGACACGGCTGGATCGTGTGTCATCATTTGTTATTCAAAGGTGAAGCTATTCATGATACGGGTGCTGCCATCTTGCACGGGAAGAATCGGTTACAGCTGAAACAAGTTCTTACCTGTAGAGCCCAGCTGTCAATCACCACACATCAGCACATTGTAGAACCCCGAGAAATGGTAGAAAACATCATCTCGTCACTGGAACAGCAGCCTACCCGCAGAGGGAGATCCATTTCCATTCGTTTCTATATATTTGATCCTCGATGTGACGTACTGTATTTATAGACGGTCAATAATTTGATCCTAAATCCATGAGCAGGCTAACCAGTGGCACAGAGATAACCAAACACCTACCAGTATGTCATGTGCTGTGCTCTATGTGCTAGTTAGCTGATATGGTTGTTACCAGTAAATGAAGAATCGCTAAACAAGCTTTCATTAAAAGCATAATAAGCAACAAAAAGCTTCCTCGTGCTTCAGGCAGAATTGTGTGTCTATTGATCACCAGAACTTTGCGTCAAAATTGGTAATTTTGCAAATTTACATCAAAACTAAAAATTGTATTGACATGTTGTGAGGTGTAAAAACGGACCTTTTCCCAGTGGGGTGGCGTTCAAGTTCAGTCTTTTCAGTAAAATTGTTGGCATTACCTTATGGAATTAACTCGCCCCTGTCCTTTGACATCAAAAGGCTGCTTTTTGTAAGTTGAACACTTGTAAATTGTGTTTCCTGTGTAATTGTTCAGAGGTTTGTTATCGTACACATAAAGGTCTTCCCTCGTGATCTGAGCTGTCGTAATCAAGGCAGGTTGATGTCAAAGTGAGATTTTCTGTTCCTCTGGTCAGTTGCCAACGGTTGCATGGATGGAGTGTTGCATCCAAAGATTGTTGCTGATCTTGTGGTGGCTTTGTGATTGAGTGTCGGCCCAAATGCTTGTCCTTGTTCGATGCTGTGGCAGACAAAATGTTTACACTCACCTGTGTTCAGCAGCATTTGCCTTTTAATCACGTTTAAATGTGCTTACATGCTAATATGTGTCGCCTACATGTTGTCGAAGAGTTGCCGAAAAAAACAACCCAGTATCTTGTGGACCAAAGACAGGACGGAGTGGTGACATCATCTGATGGACGTTGTTGGAGTTACACAATGTTTCAAAGCAACTTTCTTTATTTTTTCTGTCTCAGTTGCAGACTGATAAGTTTTGTTACAAGTAATAGTAAAAATGCAGAAAGACGGTTCAAATGTGTTTAATGTTCAGTTAATTGACATACTTTAAGATAGACTTTTATCCATTTATTTGATAGCACAATTTTTGCTGTTGCATTTTCTGGAGAGCGTCACACAACTTAACGCAACAGCTGTGAAGGAGAAGAACCCATCAGTATCCACGGTGACGGGAAGTTGTTAAGTAAAGAGTGAGACTTCATGTGTGGCTTTCACTCATTAAGAAATGACTTTGTCTTGGTTCAGGAAAGAAATGCTGCCGTTCTTTTACTGTCCACCTTCAATAACTGCTGCAAAAATTCTTTATTTTTGTAATGATTTCTAATCCCTGTTCAAGTGCTTAACAAATATTATCTTTGCTGTTAAAGAATATTTCATTATTCTGTAAGAACATAAAGCTGGATTTGACGCTCTCCTGTTTATTTTTCTCTAAGAAGGTGATTTGTGATTTGAATATTATATTTCTGTGATAAAACTACAGTTAAACAATGTGTGTGGTGTCTGTTTTGTGTGTGTGTGTCATTAATGAAGCCGCACAGATAAAATCTTCAGGTGAGGAGGACAAAAAGTAGATATAAGGGAGCTGAAATGATTAAAAAAAAACAATCAAATCATGTTTTTGAATAAATTTCATCCTATGTTAGCCAATGTTTTGTTTGTGAAGTCATGAGGATGAAAGAACAATCGATGCAATCAGTTTCATCTTTTACTGCTGGAACATCAATGCAGAATCAGAAGGTACCGTAGTATCGTTCCCAGAGGGAAGATCAGCTGGTGTGATGGATTTAGAGTTGTGCGTTTGACCTAATGGTGAAACTAGCAACAGCAACAGTAATGATAGTAAAATGGTTATAAATGAATTCAATAAAATGTTGCCAAACAGGGTTATTGTGTTAAAGTTAATGAATGAATGTATCAATTAATCAATAAATAGTGGCGAGCAACAGTGGGAAATTACAGAAACAACATAAAATTCTGTTCAACAGTGCCGTCCTTGGTTATTCCACTCTGGTTGTTTATGATGCCATCAATAGACTTTAATAGAAACCATCAGATGGGAAAAATCTTAACAGGGGTTTGCTGATGCTACTACAGAGATGTATATTGAGTCATATTACAGAGATAAACTATCTTCACTGATGGTTCCCATGTAGGCATTGAAGGAAATGATGTTGACATATTGGTAGAGGAAGCATTCAAAATTCAGTAAGCACAAATATATTCTTATATAAGGAGGAGAGGAAAGCAATCATTAAGACACAAGTATAAAAAAACATGTCACGAATACTAGCACATAACCAACACCTATATAATATTCAAAAACAGGTTGGCTTGGGAAGAAAACTGCGCAGGAACCCGAAAGAAGAGGCAGACAACACTGTTCGTAGGATAAGACTGGACACTGCGCAGGACACTTCAGGAAATAGGAAAACAGTGGAACACATTCACGCTGTTCAATATAGAATCTGTTCAACATGTAGTGGTTGGTTGCAGGGCCTGCAAGGGCGAGAGCAGCAAATTTAAAACAGCAGTGCTGAAATGTTTTAGAAATTTACAGAATCACACTCCAGGTGGCGGTATTCTATATTTATGTTGGCTGGTCGTTGCCAATGAAATCAAAGGAAGAAGAAGAAGAAGAAGATGTTTCCTACCGGCGATATTTCGCTGTTACACACGCTCGGAAAGTGCTGCGCCAGAGATTTCCCACAAAACCGGGAGCTTTACAGGTGAAACGAACTTCTGTGGGAATATTTAACGTCATGTACAGTTAGTATATAACCAGAAGACGGTGTACTGCTCTCATTGGAAAATTTCATAGAATTTGCTCTCGTTTTTTGCCGGTGTACCTGGCTGTTACATGTCATGTGCTCATGTCATTTCACTAGCTTGGTCAGTTTCGGTACATTAGCACATCAGATTTAGACAAAGTTAAAGACAGGAACATAAGAAAACAATCGCATTTTAATGTTTTGCTATGGTCGTGAAACAAATGATACTGTCAATTTAGCTAGGTCTATATTATGCAGACTAATTCAGAATGACTGTAAAGTTCAAACACTTTGAATCGCGTTTATTACTCAACAGTCTTTGTCTCCTAAAAAAGTCTCCTCAAAATGTTTGTTTTACTCAAATTTAACAAAAGAGTAAAACGAACATTTTGAAGAGACTAAAGTGATCTGGTCTGGATAATATTAGTCTCCAAAGTTTTCTGTTAGTTTTGTTGATATCCTATTGTGTCTACTTTCTTAAGAGGAACCAACTAATGGCCAAGCTCCAGGGCTTTGAGTTCTGGAAGAAGACCCTCAAAGAAGCATGCTTCGTGGTGGCCCCCATGGTGGACCAGAGCGAACTGGCCTGGCGCCTGCTCAGCCGGCGCCACGGCGCTCAACTGTGTTACACACCCATGTTCCATGCTCAGGTGTTTGTCAGGGATGCCAACTACAGGAGAGACAATCTCTATAATGAAGTCTGTGAAGAAGACCGACCTCTGATCACGCAGGTGAGACCTGATTTACCAGTATTCACGGAACCCTGGGCGTTGATCAAAACTCTGTTCTTGATGTTTAGTTTTCTTTTTGTTTTAGTTTTGTGCCAATGATCCAGAAGTGTTTGTTCAAGCAGCTCTGTTAGCTCAGGACTACTGCGATGCTATTGATCTAAACCTCGGCTGTCCACAGATGATTGCCAAAAGAGGTAGGAACGCTAAACTCAAACCCTCAGACATTTTGTGTGCAGGCCAGGAGTACTAACTTGTTTTTTATAAGGGCATTATGGAGCTTTTCTCCAAGATGAATGGGAACTGTTGGAGAAAATGGGTAAGATTGAATTGATTTTCCCAATCCTGGTAAAATACACATTAAAAAAACACCTGTTGTATTAGTACAATATCACATGTGTCTGATCTTGACAGTTTTCCCATCACTTGCACAATTGTTTGCTTGATTTCCAGTCAGGTTAGCCAATGAAAAGCTCTCTGTGCCCATCACATGTAAGATCCGTGTCTTCAAGGAGTTGGAGAAGACGGTCCGCTATGCCCGGATGTTGGAAAAAGCTGGATGTCAGGTGTGATTGAAATGGTTATTTACAATATATATTTCTCAATAAATGTAATATTTTTTTCAGGTTTTAAGTGTTCTTTATTGATCTTCTTGCAGCTGTTGACAGTGCATGGCAGAACCAAAGAGCAGAAAGGAGCCATGACGGGTATCGCTAGCTGGGAGCACATTAAGGCAGTAAGGTGAGCTTCCTTCTTCCCACTCACTCTCCTTGTTTGTGTAGCCCAATCACTGCACACAAAGGGATTTGGAGGATGCATACTGCTTTAAAGTTCTGCCGATGAGGGGGAAATTTTGAATAGTTTGTTTGTTGTGTTTCCCCACAGGCAGGCAGTGAACATTCCAGTGTTTGCAAATGGAAACATTCAACACCTGAGCGATCTAAAGAGCTGTCTACAGGAGACAGGAGTGCAGGGAGTGATGAGTGCAGGTTAAGAATCAATGTCACCAAGCTCTCATATCATACTTCCTTTAGTTTTTATTTGAGACATGCGTTCTTCATGCATGGTGCATCTTTAAAGTTGCATTATCTGACGATTGTTTCTTTTTGCATTTTATTGTAACGTTTCAGAGGGCAACCTCCACAACCCAGCACTGTTTGAGGGCCGCAGCCCCCCAGTGTGGGAGATGGCTGAAGAATACCTTGAGGTGGTCAGAAAGTATCCCCCCTGCTCCCTTTCCTATGTACGAGCCCACCTATTCAAGCTCTGGCACCACACGTACGTGCCTTTCATGGAGTTATAGCTGATATTTTTTTAGTGAATTTTAGTTTAAAAAAGAGTCATCAAATGTTTCAGCAGGTATCGAACATTAAAATAAGTTCTGAAATGTATTTTGAATGTGTTCAGATGGATGCAGTTACAGACATGTTTGAGTAGTGACTTCCAGAGGGTGGGGGCATTTGTGGAGAAGGCTGAGTTGCTTGCTTTTAAAGGAGGTTAATAATGGTAGAGGTTTAACTCTGCAGTTTAATATGGATCTCTCCAAAGTCTGTCTGCTCTTTCAGAGCTTGTTGCACATGGTGGCTGTATTGAAACAGGATGTTCAAACTCAACCAGAACGTGGCCCAATTTTAAATGAGAAAAAAAAAAAGTCTAATGACAATGTTTCTTTTACAGACCTGACCTGGTCATGCCTTGTGCTGTATGATCAATTGACTGTCATTTAGCCGACCTTTGTAAATAATCTTGTGTTTTTACCTCTTTTAGATTTCTTCTGTAATTCTTGAGTTGCCTCCACTTTAGAGCCAATCGAAGTGATCACACTGGACTATTACTGAGTTCAAACGGTGGCCAGTAGCCTGGTGTGTAACAGCTCTCAGTGTTAAAGATGGCCCATAATGCACCAGTAATAATGTCATTCATTAGGCATAGACACTGGAACATTTTAGCACAATTTTTGGGTGCCATTTATATGACATTTTATAAGAATGAAATGTCAGAACAGTATTGACCAGTGTGACTTGAACATGGTCTCTTAAGCTCTCTTTTTTTTAATCTGTTTTTGAACTTTTGAAAAAAAAATTTTTTCAAATGATGTCCTAAGTGAGATTTTGGTCGGTGTACAAATGGAATGGGGCATAAATATGATCATTGTAATAAAACAGCTTGTTGTGTGACTAACTTGCGTGAGTGTATAAAACCATGCAGCCCTGTGGTTTGTGTGCAGGCTTCAGATCCACCAGGACCTGAGGGAGGACTTGGCCAAAGTGAAGACCCTTGATGGACTGGCTGATGTCAGCAAACAGCTGAAGCAACGCTGCCAGGTAATGGCAGCTTCGCAGAAGTCAGGAGCAAATGTTCAAGTGCTCAGTGATATTCACGGGGGCGATTTCTCTGCCCATACGAGCACAGTGACCGTTCACTATAAGAGACTCGACGGTCACTGGATAAATGTCATGTTTTTGTCCCTCCAGCAGACGCTCAGCATCTGTGGGGGTGAACATAGCCGCAGCAGCCTTTCTTATGATGCTCGGATGATCAGTCAAAAGGCTGACTCAGTTTTGATTGACAGCTATTTTAAGATATACACCATCGCTTGAGCATTGGGAGCTCGGTCCTGATGGAAAAATAAAGTTCTTTTGAATTTGAATTGACAAAACAGACACAAACCAGTCAGTGAGGTATATTTAAAAAGCAGCTCCTGACTTGCATTGTTAATATTTTTGTGTTTATTACTTTTTAAAGGTGTGCCAACTATTTATACTTATATATAATATTTTGAAAAGCCAAAGATTCAAATATAATGCAGCTTAAACATTCTCTGGATCTCACTAAGGTTGCAAACATCCTGTTTTCTGTCTTGCTTTAACCCCTGACAATATTTCAAAGCAGATTTCAAATATATTGTGAGGTATAAAGGAAAAAACACTAATTGACCATAAACATGATTATATAATTTTACTTTATATGAGCTAGGATCTGCAGTAGTCCCATCTTTAGTTGCAGCTCTAATCTACTGAGTGTTCTTTTATGTTGGAGAGAATTATAATAAATCGGTGTGATTGTGCAGGAGGAGATTGCCAGAGGAACAGATGCTAAAAAGAGCGGAGACCTGCCTTTTCCCCACTGGATCTGTCAGCCATACGTTAGACCGGCGTAAGTTACTGCCTTTTGTTGTTACTTTTTTCCATGGGTGGTCACAGAGTGAGGAGCGGCAGGATTGACTCACAAAGTCAAACAATCTGACCTGATCTGTGTTTGTTTCTTGCAGCCCAAAGGAGCCAGTTGCTAACGGAAACCAGACATCAGAGGTGAAGAAGACGGTATGTCAAAAGAGAGCATTGGAAGACTCGGACGGAGCTGGAGAAACATTGTCCAAAAACAAGCAGAAGAAAAGATCCCGAAACCCGAAGAAGAACTTCTCTCCCGAGCAGAAACGTGAGTTAAGCTGTTAAAGAGGTTCCTGTAGAAACCTGCCAGAATGACGTCAACACAGTTCTTCGTGTCTCCTGCAGCCAAATACATCAAGTGTGAGCAGTGTGGGAACCCAAAGGTAAAAACTGAGCTGCTCATTTGTCATCAGCAGTAATAATCCTGCCAAAAAAAAGACAGATTTCCAATTAGTGAATGAATAAAATAATGCTGCATTTTAGCTGCTGATTTCTTGTGAAGAATCTGTACATGTTCATCTTTTGTGTTACTTTTTAGGGGAATAAATGCGTCTTCAGCCTTTGTCGAGGCTGCTGCAAGAAGAAGGCCTTCAAAGAGGTGGCGGACTGTCCAAGTCAGTACTTACACACAGAACAGTGACATAATGTTCATGAGAAACACGCCATTAACAACAAGCTGCTTCAAGTTTCACTAGAGAAATTGATGCACGCAAGTGATAAATGAATATTTCATTTAGTTTTCCTGACCCTTTCGGGGTCACGGGGAGGGTGCTGTAGCGTATCCCAGCTGCATGTAGGTGACGGCAGGGTACACCCCTGGATGAGTCCCTTGCCTTGCTCTAGGGTACCTCGGCATTGCTCTAAAGGTGTTCTTGCACCTTCCCCTACCAGAACACCTACCAAGTTTTTGTTTGCACCAGGTCTTAAACCCAGAGTCCTCCACTTCTCAGCCCAGTCCTCAATGGACTGAGCTACCGCCGCCCTGGTTTAATATTCAATCCATATAACACTATGTGATCCAGAAATTTCCAAAAATTCCCTTGAGTGGGCTGGAAACATTGCAGAGTGAAGTTGTAAAACAGCAGAAGGGTGAGTGATGGATCTGCGCCTCGGTTGACAGGTCACGGCCTGAGGTTCAAGACCAAAGCAGACAAACGCAAAGCTGAGGAGGAGGAGAGGAAGGAGAATGAGGAGCTGGATGGCTCTGCCCCAGAGATGAAGAAGGGCGGCGGCTCTCCTCAGCCTCTCGCAGACCCACACGCGGAGCTGCAGCAGCAAACTCAACTGCCTGTATGAGAGACACCACGGATGCTTCTACATGCACACAGTGACTTCCAGGCATGATCCACCATATTGGAGGGGGCTGGAAGTCACGTCCAGTCAGGAACACAAGCCCTCAGAGTTAGTGTGTGTGTGCACGCGCACGGGGCTCATCATCTTTTTGCCTTTTAAAGCTTTTACAAGGACACCCAAAGTTGTTACAGAGTCATTAATGTTTGGTATAATAGGAATATGGCTTTTCCTGAAAGGGTTTTTGGGGTTCTTTTTGGTTAATTTTGTAAGTTTTTTTTTTGTTTTTTTTTTTAAAGTTTTGGATGTGATTTGAAATTTCAAGTCATTATTCTGTGTATTTGAGACAAAGATGGACTTGAGTGCATTGACCTCTGCTCCTTCTGATGAGAAACACCACTGTCTCCATGTGAACCTGTCCTCAGGAGCATGATGAGGAGAAACCTGATCTGTACCCATCTTCTCAGTGATGTTTAAATGTAACATCATGTGTAAATGTGCACACTGTAAAAAGAAACTGGCATTTTGGGAACTATAGATGGGAAGCAAATATTTTTGGCCATGTGATATTAGGATAACCTTGTAACGGAAAAGGGAAGGAAAATGTTTCTTTTAATGTATAACCTAAGTAACCATCTGCAGTAAAACTGAGGAGATAAGGTGGAGGATGGCTCAAGCAACAGCTTTTATGGGAGGAAGAATTAGCTCTAATTTAGTCACCTTTACAAAAAAGACAGGAAGGATGTGACACTGGTACCAGGTTTGTGCCAAATTATATCATTAAGCTTTAATTTAAAGGACAAGTATTTTTACTAAAGGTTTATTTTTATTTGATTTTGCAAATGAAAAAAAACACTAAAATAAGATAAACAAGTCAGGTTTCATCATAAACCTTTATTGTCAACGGTGTTCTTGCCTTCAGCCCCAAATATATTCATTGCAGGTCAATTCTTATTTCAAGTTGTTTTATGTATGTTTTCCAAAAGGCCATTAATTGCAAAATCAAATATAAGCAGAGCCCAAAGTAATGGGTAAATTATTGGGTTTGTAAAAGAACAAAATGGCTCATTTCTGTAAGGAAGTAGTCTGTGTTTGTGTCTCGTTAAACAGGAAATGAAAATGATAAAATTTGACCTGTGATCATGATCTTTACAATGCAAAGGTTTCACTTAGATTCCACAGTGACATGAGAGTCACGAACCCTTCATTGAATCCCTGACATATTCTAAACTTCTGGTGTGGTGATCAGGTGACAATCATGTGACTGGGACAGGAAGTGACCTCTAAAATTGTGGCGTCTCCTGTATGTATGTATGTATATATATATGTGTGTGTGTGTATATATATATATATGTATGTGTGTGTGTGTGTGTATCCTCTGAGTGGATGAGTAACATCTAAAATGGGTGTAAAAGGAAGGGGAAGACTTTCGGTCAATGCTTCAAAGATTTATTGCATAAAAATGAATTAAAAGCAGAGAAGACGGCGCGTCTGTCAGCAGAAACAAAGGTAAAGAGTGAGGCCGAAGCAGGAGAAAATGACTGCACAGCTCTCACAGATGGATGTAGTCATTGATGTAGCGCAGGTACTTGGACACCTGGGTGTAGACGCCAGGCTGGCCCGGCAGAGCGCAGCCGCCCTGGCTCCCATAGCTCATGATGCCCACCTGCACGAAGCCGCTGTCTCCGTAACACAGCAGAGGGCCTCCGTAATCCCCCTTCAGAAACACAACATACATGTCAAGGCTGTCGGGTCCACTGAGGAACACTTATTTTCAGTTGTCATGTCTTCAATTAAAAACATGCATTCCACATTCTTCCAGGTTGGAAGAGGTTAATATGTGTCAACTTCCAGAAGCAGATCAGCCACAAAAGCATAATATATCACGTTTAAATGCAACTTTATCATTTTGGTATTTAAAAATATTGTAATCGTCTCCACAAAGCATAAACTTTTAGTTCATTTATTCTCCTAAAACTGCTTCTAACTATCATCCACTCTGCTTCTGTTTTTTTATTTTGACATTTCCCCAATTTGCTCTAAGTTGTCTCTATAACTAAAAAAAAATGAATGCATATGTGGATGGTTTTTACAGGTGTAGCTACACCAGGGGACCATTGGCTCAACACTCACTTTGCAGGGGCCCTTCCCTCCACTCATGTCTCCTGCACACAGCATGTTGTCGGTCAGCTCGGGATACTTCTCCTTGCACACACTCTGAAGGACAATGGGAAGCTGCAGCTGCTGAAGGGTTTCAGGATTGGGCAGCGGAACTGTGCAGACATGCAGCATGGAATGAGGAGGACGAAGAGACGTCAGATCGTTGTGGTAAAGGCGGAGGACATACCGTCGGTCCCCACGTTCCCCCAGCCGACGATCCAGCAATTGGAGGATGGGCTGAAGGTGTTGGTGGGGTTCGGCAGCCTCACTGGGGCAACGCCTCTTGAGAACGTGATCTTTTTCTTCAGCCTGACCAAGGCGAGGTCATTTACGTAACCGTTGTGTGTGACTTTGAAGTCAGGGTGAGTGATGACATAAAGGACGGCCATATAGCGCGCGGATGCCTTTCGGAGGCTGTATGACCCGATCCAGACCATTGAGCGACGTATATTAGGGGGAGGCTGCCTGAAAGGCAAGAACATTCTTAAATTAAATCCAGATTTTTCTCTATATTTTCATAAACAATTACTTACGTGACCCAGCAGTGTGCGGCAGTCAGCACCCACTCGCTGTTGAGGATGGTGCCGCCACAGCGCCACTTCTCTACACCATCAGATGTGATATTGAGGTGGGCCATCCACGGCCAGTGGCCCGGGGGGGCGTCCTGCCCTCCGACAATGGAACTCTTCATTTCAGCACCTGCAGAAACACTCAAAACTGTCTATATAAACACAATATATAATACTTTCTTTCACTAAATCTTGGTCGTTTTGTCTTCAGTTTTGACTTGCTGGATGCACAAGATGAACTCAGATTAATCGTCAGACATGTTTTGATACTAGAACAATATAGAATGACGGCACTGATATGTGTAATTCTGACCTCCAGCTTGGTGGATCATCACAATCACAGAGATGAGCACGTAGAGCCCCATGACGAGTTGAACTGCTGACCCTGTCCGCTCTGAGCTGAGGAGCTGCAGGCTTTTATATACAGCTGCACACATGAACTGAAGATTTTTATCAAAGCTGTCACCCTATCTTTTAACATGGAAATACTCCCCCACTCCACTTTTTGCAGTTTTTACAGATTAGAGAGGCATCCGTGGCTAGACAACAGAGTGGATGAGCAAAAAAAGACAAATAAAAAGTTTGATTTAGACTTGAATTGAACTTTTATGTGATTTGCATATATTACTTTTATATTCAACATATATTCAAGGAGTCAATAAACCCTGTCATACCAGCACACATATATTGGACCCTCATAGTCTCATAGTGAGAAATCCCACTTCAATGTTTCTCACAGCAGTGAAAGAGAAAGAAATAACTGTCAAGGAATGTAAATATGAGACATCTTCTGATTCAGAGGAACTTGATAAGAAAGTTGTAAGACTTGAGTGGATTGAGTGGATTTCAGGAGTATTAACAGACATCTGTAATTTATCATTCTAAACTGGTAAATTTACTGACAAAATGAAAAGAGCTAAAGTTCTGCCGCTGTATAAAACAGCAAATTACAGACCTGTTTCTCAGCTTTCACAAGTCTAGAAAAATACTGAATAACAAATAAGACAAATTATATAAACACAGACATAACATAGCAAACATAAATTACTTTCTGTCAATACGGATTTAGAGCAAACACATCAACATCCCTGGCATTAGAATTTGAGGGGAGCACAAGGGCTGTAGATCACAAACTGCGTTCAGTTGTTGTAGTCATTGATTAAAAAAAAAGATTAACATATTAATAAACGTGAATGAGGAATGAGGAGTGTTAATGCACTAGCAGAGAAGTTATTTGAACAGAAATCATTTGTAAAGTTGGGGGAGTTTTGCTTGGTCATTGGTTGTGGTGCCCCCCAGGGAGCAGTATCAGGTCCGAAATTGTTCATAATTTATATGAATGGCAAATGCAAAGTTTCAAGAATTGGAGCTGACACTAATATATTATGTTCTATTGGGGATTTTCATGAATCTACATTGGAGAATCACTACTGAAACAAAATAAAACACATTTTATTTTGCAACAAAACTTGTAAAATAAGAACACACAAGTAGATGGCGTGGATATGCAAAGACTAAATGACAAAAAGTTTCTTGTGGTAAGATTTGAGGACAAAATAAACTGGAAGTTTCAGATAAATCAAGAACAAAGCAAAACGTCAAGAGACAGACATGTTGGGTTCTATATTGTTTTGACTATTGTTATTGTTATGTTGATCATTCTTATTGGCTTTATTGTTTGTTTTTCAGTTCCAGTTCTTGTACCACTCACATATGTTCAAAATAAAGCGTTCACATTTACAAATCCACAGTCATATAACTTCTGATGTTGAGTTTATTGTTTCTCCCAGTGCTTGTGTGGATGGTCCAGTTTAGTCCATGCACATTAGGTTGATTGCAAATACCAGTGTGTGGATATTTCTAATATATGACCTGTAATTATTTGACATTGAAAAATAGTATATTATAAAAAATGCTTTGCATAAACTATATTAACGCCCTTTTGACAGTATATGTAAGTCACGGCTGTCTGCACAATAGGCAGAAACTGTACAGGCTTTTCTTTGTCGCTTTAGACAGTGGAGCTGGTGTTCTGAATAAATCTTTGCACTGACATGGAATAAATCATGTCCTCGATCGGAACTCAAATCCTTGGTTTTGTTTCCTCGGGGATTTATTTGGGTGAAACACCGCACTTGTTTGTCAAAGTTTCCGTACAAGAACTAGACAAACAGGCTTAATGCGGCGGTGGAATGATATTTACACGTGAAACTATGTTGGCGAACTGACACTTTTTCTCTATTTTGAACTGTCATCGCGTAATTTCGTATTGCTTTTCCTCGGGTAGTGTTTTGTTGTCATGGAGCGAAGCGTCAACGCAGACCCATTTCAGCGCTCTGACAGCAGCGGTGGGTGTTCTGACCGGGCCTTTTCAAACTGGACCGAGGCTCACACATTCACTAAAAGGTCTTTTCGAATCTTTACAGATCGGTGGACATGGTGGCGCAACTGGCTCGGATTCTGGTGAGCTTATGCCCACGTTGCCACGCAAGCATTTATAAAATCGCAGAATAAAAGCGGTCAATTTAAGCATATTTGCAGAAAGATGATAGTGTGGTAATAAATATGGTAAATAAGATTAATTATTATGGTAGTCTTATGGGAATGTTTATTATGCTCTGACAAGATTGTAGTATCGGTAAATTTGAGGTGGCATAATCAGAAATTGTTCAACTCTTATGCTTTGCTCGTGTAAATGCTATTCTGATAAAGTCTTAATACGAACTTGTGTAGCTGTAAAGGACGTTTGTGTCCCCTCTGATTTAAAGTTTTATTATTATTATTATTATTATTATTATTATTATTATTATTATTATTTTAAATGTCAAAAAATACTTAGCAGGATATGGGCGATTTTTTTATTTGGGGTGTGGGGGGGGGGGGCAGTTATCAGTTCATCTACCACATCATCATGCTACTACCACATCATCTCATCTCCTCAGGTTCCTTGGCTTGTGTAACAACTTTGGCTATGTTGTAATGCTGAGCGCTGCCCACGACATCCTCAGAAAACAAGAGTCGGGAAACAGCACATTGACTGTGAGAACTATTCTCTTATTTGCCATCATAATTGTTAAAGCCTAGGTTTGATCTTGTGATCTCCCCACAAAGCTAATGCTGCAGGGCACATTTTACTTATATTCCTGTGTCTGTTAGGCCTCAGCCACACTGGCCGTGGATTTCCAAGTGAGGAACAACAGCAATGCTAGTCGCTATGACTGCAATCCTGTGTCTACTGCGGTAAATACATGTGCTGACAGATAATCATTAGCTTCTTGTTTTGTGACGGAATCAACCTTAAGTAAGCAGCACTAAAACAGAACTGAAAACAGAAATGACCTGTCATGGCATGTTCACTTAATGGCTTCCTTTTTTTAAAAACCAGTGTTTATCTGAATAGTGAATTCCCTATATTCCCCTTCAGGCTGTGCTCTTAGCCGACATCCTCCCATCACTCAGTGTCAAGCTGGCAGCTCCCTTTGTGATCCATGCAGTGCCTTATGGGTAAGCCAGTACATACTGCATTAGAATTTGAAAGGCTTCCAGTAAAAGGCTCATTGAACCACACACAACAAGTGAAAGCCTTCAGTAAACATTCTAAATGTCATTACCCTGAGTTTAAAAGGAAAACATTTGAGAGAGCTAACTGTGATGTGGTTAGTCTGAGTTATTTATTTCTATAAATAGTATAAATAATGAAAGTGTCATTCCTTTGTCCCTTTTCAGCTTCAGAGTGATGATCTGTGTCGTCATGACAGCAACAAGTTTCCTACTTGTGGCCTTCTCTTCAGCTGTGTGGATGAGCATTCTTGGTAAAAGGCCTCTTTTTTATTTAGAAATAAAGAATTTGGACTTTTATAATCACCAGGAAGTGGGGAAAAAACCCAGAACTTCTTAAAATACCTGTTAAAATATGTTTTCAAAACTGTAAGCAGTTTGGAAGGATAAAATGGGAGATAAGATGTTTGAGGAATATAATTTGCATGATTTAAAGTCCAAGACTAAATGTAGCTCATTTATTCTTCTTTCTTTTAAACAAAAAGTGTGACTCTGTTGTGTGTAGGAGTGATATTTGCCAGTTTCAGCTCTGGTCTGGGAGAGCTGTCCTTCCTCGCGCTTTCAACATTTTTCAGCAGGTAAATGTTTGTCTTTATGTCGCCTTGAAACAATTTTGATTGTATAAGACGCTATATAAATAAATAAAGATTGATGTCCTTTGCTGAAGTTTGATATGAAATAACATCCTGATACACCCTTTTTAATCAAAAATGTCATGTCTAAGGTATGTAGTCTGTCCTTTTTAAGACAGAAGGCATGTTTTTAAGACAGTGTTTTAGGGCCTTTGTATTCTGAAAATTTACAATTTTCTTTCTTTTTAAACAATCACATTGATTTATTAGATTGATGTCAGAATTCCCCAAATCTGTGAATCCTGACCTTTGTGCAGTGTTTTGTTTATTAGTGGTGTTTTTATTCATTTTTGTACAACATAGAGAAACACACCCAGGTGACACCAAAGCAAAAAGGAGGGTCTATTAAGTAATTTTAATACGTAGATAGAAAAGAACCTCAATTTGGATGCTGCCTATCTGTGAGGTGTTCAAATGTATCACAGTGTGAACCAGCAGATTTCCCACAAAGTGCAAAAACATTTGACTGAT
Source organism: Takifugu rubripes (assembly GCF_901000725.2). Classification (NCBI taxonomy): domain Eukaryota; kingdom Metazoa; phylum Chordata; class Actinopteri; order Tetraodontiformes; family Tetraodontidae; genus Takifugu; species Takifugu rubripes. The sequence continues at coordinate 2,428,700 of NC_042289.1, forward strand.
CTGAGACTCAGTTGCCCTCAGGTCTGATTGTGAGAATAATTCTCGTGTTTAACAGCGAACACCGAAAAGGAAAGGTTGTGCAGACGACAGTGTTCAGTTCCTCTAATTACTTCTGAGTAAACTTTAAGCCACTTACACTCTCTAGCAGATCCTGTTGGACTGATTGCTCCTATTTTGCTTTTCTGCTCTTCAAAATTGGAACCTGTATTTATTGCTGTAGCATTTAACCAAGTTTATTTTTCACTACATCTCTGCATGAAGTGATCTATGTATCAGCGCACTCAGACACTTATTATGGGACATGATGTTCAATTTTTGGCCCCTTTGATGAAATCTCAAAGCTCTGTGTAACGTTCAAAGACCAGTGGACGATGGGAAAACAAAACCACTTTAATTTGAATAACGCTGGTTTCCAAGGGATGTGCTGGGAGGATGGGGCTCGGGCACTGGTGGTGCTGGCGTCGCCGGAGCGTTGCTGTACTCGGCCCTGACCCAAGCAGGCCTCTCACCACGAATTACTCTTCTCACCATGCTGGTCGTCCCGTTTTCTATGATCCTCAGGCAAGTGTGGCTTTTATTTTTCTTTCTCGGGCTTTTCTTCTGCTGAAAATACTAAACCATTCCTCCCCCAACAGCTATTTCTGCCTTCTTGTTTTTCCAACGCGGTTATCTCATTGGAAACCCTCAATGAACGACTGCCTGGTTTCTTGCTCCGAGGAGAGAGAGAGGCTGATAGAGGGAGCAGACGAGGGGAGAGAAGAGGAGCAGGAGAAGCCTGGTAATTGTACACTGTGCAACCTGCACTGCGGTCTGTTAAAGGTCAATTCATTTTCAGCAGTTGTGCAACTCACTGCTTTAATCTGATGAGATCTGATCAGTTTTAGCACAGGAAAAAGTGCGAGCCCTCTTAATTTGATAAGACGCCCGCAATCAGCTCATCAAGATAATATGAGATATGTATGTCAGCTAAACCATGAATAATCAGATATATATGCAAGTTTTTAGCTTGCAAGTGATGAACGATATTAACCTGGTATTGATTTAGCTGCTGAACGAGCCACTTATTATCAGCTCTTTAATGACATTTAACCTGCTCGTTCGCACTTTAATCTAAACATTTGCCTTTTTTATTATAATTTCCAGAATAGATTTAGCAATTAGCAGCATTTCCATACAAAGCAATACCGTATCTTGAGACATAGTTTTGTTTTTCTTTTAAATAAATTTGCCCAAAAACCTTAATTTTTTTATTTTTATTTTATCATTCTCGATTACTGAGTAATTAATGTAAATGGTGAGAGAATGTTAATCTGTTTTGGGGGTTTCGCATCAGGGCACCACATCATAAACGGTGAAAAGAATTGAAGAGAAAACTTTCCAGCCGCTCTTGTAAATCTGGCTTTATCCAGGTTTGTTTGAACAGGAACAGGGACATTCCACGCTTTGGGGCTGTGCACCTTGAAGAGTTGCACACGTCTGACTGGTTCTAGCTGCTTCTTTTCAGCGACGGGTCAGACGAACCGCTGATAACTAACGCAACACAATGAAGAGAATTCTTGGCTTGAGAAAATGAAACTGAACTTCCTTTAGGCATTTCACCTCTTATCCAAGAGGTTTCCTCAGTTCTAAATTAACTAGTGGGATGTGGATCCTGGTGCTGAGGTGATGGACGTGGATGATTGTAAAACTTTCGGGACGGCACTGGAAGGGGCTGCAACTGCTGTCACGAGTCTCCTCTGTTCAGTTTTTCCACTTTAACAAAACTGGCTTCTTATACTCCACTCTCAAACCATCTTTCTTCTGATGCCAATACATGAGCTTTGCTGTCTTCAAACAGTGCCTCTTATGCTTTTGGGTGTAGGTGGGCCGGGCCAGGCATCTGTGCAGTGGCAGGTTGGTCTCACCCATGTACAGATCTGTACATCCTTCACTGCTGGACAGCATAAACCACATTGTTCAGTGTTGAAGAGTTTTGTCCTTAGGCTGGACCCGTCTCTGTCTGAATGTGTTGCCAGGTTTAAAACCAAGCCATTTAGAAGATGTTTTTGTCCAAAGAGTCGACACAATCAAGCCACTATGCAAAACAGATATTTCAATATGTTTATTCAGTGTGATTTTGTTGTTTTTGATAAATTGTCATTTTTAATGGTGCTATTTTGTCTTATTGTCACTGAGTACATTTTGCTGATACACTTGCAGTGAAGAGTCCAGGACAGATTTAGAGGAGGTGTCGGTAGCTGGAGTCTCTCCCCTCTGCCCTCTTGGGGATTATTGTACATTGATTGCTCACTTCGTGAATAGTTACACAGGACCTGTTCTCCTTCCCTCTCATCATTACAGAGGCCGTGACCCCTGAACCCCTCAGCCTCACAGAGAAGCGGGACATCATCAGAGTAAGGAACATTCACACTTCAGATTTGAAGAATATGTCCGTTAAAAGTGTTGATCCCCTTGTTTCCTGTAATCAGAGCTTGTTGAAGTTTATGTTTCCCCTCGGCTTGGTCTATTTTGCCGAATACTTCATCAACCAGGGTTTGGTAGGTTTGTTAGTGTCCATCTCCCACCTGTTGTTACTCGCCGACAGGTTTTGAGTTTGATCCCTTTTCTTTTCCCAGATGGAGCTCCTCTATTTCCCCAATTTCTTCCTGAGCCACGCTGAGCAGTACCGCTGGTCAGTTTGCCTTACAGAGGCGTCACCATGAAGGACTAATACTATTTAAAGTTGCATCACTGTGTGTGTGTGTGTGTGTGTGCGTGCGCTCTCAGGTACCAGACGCTTTACCAGCTTGGTGTGTTGGTGTCTCGCTCGTCCCTCTGCTGTGTGAAGATCCGGAAGCTGTGGCTCCTGGCTTTGCTGCAGGTCGGAATTCTGCATCAGCGGAGGTTTCTTGTGGTTTATAAGGCGCCTCTTTCAGATTTTCAATATTAGCTTAAATGCTAGCTCAAACCTCGATTGTTTCTTCCCATAAAACTCGATTGTTTCTTCCCATAAAATAGAGATGTTTCTCAATTATTATGTTCTGAGAATCTTTTTTTTAACCAAACCACAGCTGAAAGATTCCTAAAATTATTAATATGTCGCTACGCTTTTGTCTTTATTATTAATAGTGCTGAATTTATTTTTTAAATTGATGCCGACCACCATCACTGGCAGTGTCGGGTCTATGATCAGCGTTTGACATCATTTTTCCTCCACAGATTCTGAATGCAGTTCTGCTCCTGTTTGCCGTGGGTTACCAGTTCCTGCCCAGCGCCTGGCTGGTGTTTGTTATTATCCTTTATGAGGGTTTGCTCGGGGGAGCCGCGTACGTCAACACCTTCTTCTTCATCAGCAAAGAGGTCAGGACAAGCTTCCATCCACTGCTTTGTTTTTTTTTAAATCACCAGTCCTTTTTACCTAAACCGTAAATGGAAGCAGGAGTCTGGCAGGACATTGAAATGATTTGATGAGAAATATTCTTGTCTCTCCTGCCACAGGCTAAAGACAGACAGAGGGAGTTTTCCATGTCCACCGCCTCTGTGGGAGACAGCTTCGGTATAGCTCTGGCTGCCTTAGTTGCATTCCCAGTGCACAGATATTTTTGTTCCCTGTGACCCAGCCCACACACTGACCCGCTGGATGAAGAAGCACAGCGCAGGCATTATTTTTATTAAAGATTTTATTTTGCGGTCATGATTTTAAGACAGATTTGCTCCATATTCTGCTAAGAAGATCCAGCATATTGCTAAAGACGGGGCTGAATATAGATTGGCTGTCCTCGCGTCACACCAGACAAGTGTTTTGTTTGACGTCAGGTATGGAAGCTCCTCTAAAACACAAGTTTATACTGAAGCTTAAGAAAAGCCTTGATTTTTATCTTTCTGGTGGGAGATAGTGTATGATTACTTCATTTTAAACATTAACTGGCATGTTTTCTTATATTGTAGTGTGTGTAGTTTATATTTGAATGGGCTATTCTGTGTATTCTGTTTCTATTTGCTATAATAATCAGGAAGTCTGGGAAATATTCAGACATTTGTGTAATTTTTTTGTATGAAGTGAATGTTGGGTGAGGAAAAAATGCATGAATAGCCATGAACAGTCTAGTGATGTTTTATTTGCATAGAATATTTAACATCCGATGGACATTTATTTAATATGCACTTTGTTTTGCATTTCTGATCATTGTCATTTTTACTGTCCTCTGCTTTTAAAGGTACGATTATTTTTCCATCGATCACCTAATTGCTTTAATGCAGGTCTATACTGTTTACTTGCCTTGTAACTGTCACTATTTGTGGTGTGTGGCGCTTGAATTATGATGTCTTGCTTTACTGAAACACACCTCAGAACTGCTGCTATGATTAGACATTACAGATAGTTCAATTAATAACTCAACTATTTGAAAAACCATCCTCTGTGGATGGGATCAGTTTGTCTTGTTCTCCCTGGTAGCCTGCTTTTCTTTCCTGTTCACCCCTTGAAATGTCTGTGGCGTGACTGAGATGAAGTGGCTCTCGGGGTCATTATGCTTTTATCTCCGCAAAGCTGGGACCAACAAACAATTACATTACTTACTGCTGTTGGAATAACAATAAATTCATAAATACTGACTTCATATTCTGCTTTGTGACGCCATTTTGACGATTATCAAGTGTAAACCTTGGAATCTGAGACATAGAGGCTCAATCAAAGACTGTACGTCTTGCTTCAGATCAGTTGAACCCGCAAGCTTTTGTTCAGCTTTGCTTCATCACTAAACTATCCTACAGCACCTGATAACCCATTAAATAATAATACTGAAACAGTCACAATAGGTTGTATTTGTAGCTTTCCATGTCAGCTGTCACACTTTAAATGGTAAAATTATTTTTATAAATTCATTATGTTAAAATAAATTAGGCCTCTTCCGTTTGAATGAAGTAGGTTGTCTTTAATCTCAAAACATAATCTTGTGTATAAACTTATGTGTATCAGTCCTAATTATACAAATCAGTGGATAGATAACACTCTTGGGTTAAACGTCATCAAATTGTTCGGCCTTTTTCCACTTAAGGAAAGAAATAAGCGATATTGAAGAAAAATAAGCGATATTTGAACTCTGCGCTGCGTCGGTATGGTTCCCACACCGGAAGTACGCGCGTTCACGACACCGGAAGTTCCGCGGCAGTCAGTCGTGTAGGAGTAAACCGGCATAAGCAATACCGGGAGACGGGTGCCGGCGACAGATTATACTGTCCTCGGGATGAAATATTGATCTGGGTTCCTGACGATTTTGGCATCATCACTTTTATGGTAATTTTAGCTACTCTTTTCAGTTAAACGCAGCATCGTATGAATAGCTTGGATAGCGCCTCGCTAGCGTTAGCTAGCTAATGACGAAGTTAGCCTATAACCGCTAACTAGAGATTGTGTCGGAGAATCGTGATTAGTCGGCAAGCCTAATACCGTCGCTCCTTTTTAAAAGATATTTTCTATATTTGCTTGTTTTGTAACTCTTATACGTTTGTGGTGCCACGTTTATCGCAAAAGGAGTAACAAAAAAGTGCGTGGTTTGGCCATCTGATCAAATAATCGTATGTTTGATGACGTCGTTAGCAGTGATATAACATAGCATGCTAATGGTGTTAAGCTACGCCCTTAGGCCTTTCACGAAATATTAATATTTTGTAAATTTCTGCTTCATATATCTCGTAATAGATTAAAGCGTGTAAGAGTACTATAATGTTCTCGCATATTTATTATCTCTGGGAGAAAAACACACGGTAGATCAATGAAAAGTTTTCAGGCTATGGATGTACTTAGCTAAACTATTCCATTGAAAGTTTTCCCTGCATGTTTTTTTGGATTTTGAAATCTATAAATTTCGCAGATCACATTTGTTTTTTAAATCGTATTTTCCTCCACAGTTCAATAGCCGACATTCTCTCGGAACGACATTTTGACCGCAGCGTGGGTCCACAAAGGCACTGGTGTGGGACTGCGCCCCGCTGGAAGGGAGTGTGTCGCTTCTGCCGACCCGGTGTGTGTTCACAGTGTGCGGCTACAGTGTGTAAGCAGCCCTCCTTATGTGTGTCACCATGGGAGACATCAGTGATCTGGACCGTCAGATAGAGCAGCTCAGACGCTGTGAGCTCATCAAGGAAAATGAAGTCAAGGCACTGTGTGCCAAAGCCAGGTAATCGCCTCACCTTTAAACCCTGCTTGAACGAAAAGGAGCTTTTATCAGAAATGTGACGGCTACGAGATAAGATTGTCATGATGGTGGCGTTTTTTCAGCTTGGTTAATGCTGACTGGGGCGCAGGTTGTGCCAACCTCAACCTTTGAATGATTTAGCAAACACACGTTGCCTGTCGATATTTGCCCACCTTTATTTCAGACTTAAAATGCACCAGAACTGAAACAAAAGAGAAGCAAATGTAGCAAACAAAGACAATCTGTTGATAGCTGTCTGAAATTTGAAAAATTTTGTGGAATAGAACTAAACCTACATACATTTTTAAAGCTTATATTCTCAGATCTTTAAATAGGAGCTTAGTGCATTAGCCTTATTGACGAACTGTGTTTACTCTTCAGGATTTTTGCATGTTAATCTAATATGCTTTACCAGGTCATCCCAATAACAACCCAACTATTTGTGTTTACAGAGAAATCTTGGTTGAAGAAAGCAACGTCCAGAGAGTAGACTCTCCTGTCACAGTAAGTAACGTGTATATTAAAACTGTCTAGATGGGTACATGTCAGAGGATAATAATGCGTTTGTTTTTATCTTAGGTGTGTGGAGATATTCACGGTCAGTTCTATGACTTGAAAGAGCTGTTTCGGGTGAGTTTCCTGCGTGCCTCCTTTGCTGCTGCTTTGGGATGAGCGCTATATTAGAATGAGACAGTGGTGCAGAGAGGACATCGTTAAAAAAAAGTCCTGGGAGAGATTCTAGCTCGGCCTTTCTGCGAGGAGCTCGTGTGCATCTTTTATCTTGGGTTAATTGGAGACGCTAAATGTGTATACATGTGTGTGTCCATTTTTGTTCATGTTGTCCACGCAGTGATGGACACACACATCATTTGGAGTCAGAAGTACAATTGAGCTGGAAAGTGTCATTGTGTGAATTGTTGGTGGGTTTGCTCTAAATGTGGTTTTACTAGAGTTTTTAATTTCAAATTCCTTTCTTTGACAGGTTGGTGGAGACGTCCCAGAGACAAATTATCTCTTCATGGGGGACTTTGTGGACAGAGGCTTCTACAGCGTGGAGACGTTCCTGCTCCTGCTAGCTCTTAAGGTGAAGCATTCATCTTTACCCAGTTCAGATCACCGCAGCTCAATGGACACGTTTTGTATTTTGTATTTGATTGTGCAGATTAAAAAAGCAGGTGCTTGTGTTGTGCTGCTCAGGTGCGTTACCCAGACCGGATAACTTTGATCCGGGGGAATCACGAGTCCCGGCAGATCACCCAGGTTTATGGGTTTTACGACGAGTGTCTCCGCAAGTACGGCTCGGTCACCGTGTGGAGATACTGCACTGAGATATTTGACTACTTATCTCTCTCTGCGATCATTGACGGCAAGGTTAGAAACGTTACTGGTATTTCCTCACGCCACTGGAAACTTGAATTTGTTCCCCTTTGTTGGAAGGTGACCTAAGGTCTGTTCATGTTGCAGATCTTCTGTGTGCACGGCGGCCTGTCGCCGTCCATCCAAACGCTGGACCAGATCAGAACCATTGACAGAAAACAGGAAGTGCCTCACGACGGACCCATGTGTGACCTCCTGTGGTCCGATCCTGAAGGTATTCTATAATCTGTGCAGTGTTTCACCCATTCTTTGTCTGCCCGGATAGCATCAGAATTTCATAGCCCGCTCACTGTCTACTGATTGTCTCCTTCAGATACCACTGGGTGGGGGGTGAGTCCCAGAGGCGCTGGCTACCTGTTTGGAAGCGACGTGGTGGCCCAGTTCAACGCCGCCAACGACATCCACATGATCTGCCGCGCTCACCAGCTGGTCATGGAGGGGTACAAGTGGCACTTCAACGAGACCGTGCTCACCGTGTGGTCGGCACCCAACTACTGCTACAGGTGTGTGGATTCGCTGCAGGACAGAAAACCCACTTCATTTCCTTAAGCTTTCGAGGTGCTAACCCGTTATGTGTCTCTGAACTCCCAGGTGCGGCAATGTGGCGGCCATCTTGGAGCTGGATGAGCATCTACAGCGGGAGTTCATTATATTTGAAGCAGCGCCGCAGGAGACCAGAGGCATCCCCTCCAAGAAGCCAGTAGCCGACTATTTCCTGTGAAGCGCTGGAGCGGGCAGCCGCCACGTGTCCACGTCTCCGGTACCATTTCTCACCAGCCACCCTCCATCCTGCTGCCGGACGGTTCTGTCGGTCTTTAGCCTGAGTAGTCGAGACAGAAAAATCTGCCAAACCGGATCGGGTTGGGCACACCTCTGAAAAGCTCTTTTCCTTTATTTTTTTTAATTTAATCCCACCTCTGCCCCAGAGAGAGCGGTCACTGTGAAAGGTGTGGAGAGGAGGTGGACGCTGGACCCATGACTGTTTTCATTCTCCACTGAATAACACGGCCTTCTCTCTTCCCTCGGCCTCCTTCCATCTCTCTGTTCTCCTCTTACTCTCTGTAGATACTGCAATCTTCCTCCCAACCTCCACCTCTGTAGTTTTTTTTAATTAAAAAATGTTCTGTTTAGTTTTAGAAATGTTTGGAGTTTTTTTCCCCCGCTATGATATATGCATTTACAGGAAATCTATATTCCTTTTTTTTTTAATATAAATGTTCTGTCATACTAACTGCAGAATGAGCTGTCCCTCCCACACAGTCCTCCTTTTTAAGGTTCTGTCATTATTTATCTCTCTGCTGCTGCTCAGCACCGTCACACAGTTACAGTTTCATGACTGCAGTCCAAAAAATAATCACTATAATGTTCTTGCTTAATTCTACAAATCTCTGTAGGTTTGTCATTTTTGATATTGTGAGAATAAAGTTTTTGTATCAACACTGGTTTATTTTCTCGTTCTCTTTAATAACAGTCTGTATATTTAAGTAAAACTTGACTCTGTGTTTTTATTTTCCTTTTTCACTACTTGGATACTGCAGTCAATAAAATATTGACTTTTTTTAAAAAAAAAGGATGATCTAAAACTGAATCAGTAGACTTGACTTGGGCATTGCTTTCATCTTTTAAAGCCCAGACACAGGATTATTATTTCTGGCTGCTTTATCCCCTTCAGCATCATGGGGAGGGTGTTGGATCCTGTCCCACAGCTGCATATGGGTGAAAGCAGGCGTTGCAGTGAGTTGCCAGCTAATCCAGGGCCCTATGTGAGCAGTCAGGGGTTCGGTTGCTCAAGGGTACATCAGCAGTGCTCTGAAGGTGTCCTGGCACTCCCCCTACTATCAGAACACCTGGGTTTTCACCACAGGAGGGCTTGAATCTAGGACCCTGGGCTTCTCACCCCGCATTTGTTTTTACTGTGAAATTAATTTCAATTTTGTTATGAGTACAATTCATTTTCTTTATGACCTCTGACCCAAATCAAAATGTAATTTAAAAAAAAAAATCAAACCTTTTAATACAAAATATTACAAGATGACCAGCAGGGGGCGCGCTATCAGCACTCTAAATCAACTAAGTAAACTAAAACATTTCAGATACACTGACTACAAGGATGACTGAAACAAAACAGACGTATTAATTCATTCATGCCACAAAATACAGTATACCATAGTTTCTTGGCATTAGCTTGGTCCGACTCTCGCCGTTACCGGAGGGGAAATAATAAAACCAGAAAACAGCGCCCCCTGCTGGATCGCTGGCGAACGGCTGGTTCAGCGAGCCATCATGCGGGGCTCTCTGGCCTGACGAGTTCCACTGCTCGTTTTACAAGATCAACCTCGCCCCAAGACTTCCTTCGCCCCAAGCGATCGGGTAGCGAAGACAACTCCCAGACACTCGCTCCCCTCTCCAGCATTTCTACTTCTGCACTTTGAGAGAGACGATCTCGACTCCCAGGTAGGATTTTGTGCCGTTCCAGTGGATGAAAACCGCCGCTTTCCACTTCATCTTGAGGCGGAACTGTTTTTTAAAAGTCATTAATAACCTGAACTATCTTACCAGGTTTGTCAGATCAGAGTTTCCAGCCTGGCTGCGTTTATTTAGGCCCGAATACGCGCATATATTTGGTTTATATTGCGCATAAATGCGCGAGTGTATTATCTTTGTCACATTGTTGGGCGGCGTCGTTGGCCGACGGTGGCGTCCGAAACTCCGTAAGGAAATCTACATCTTTTACTAACTCGCCCTTTCAGGGGAAAAGGGATGCAGAGTGCACAAATAGACGCATCTGATTAAAAGATGAAAAAGTTCTGAAATTCCGCTACCAGTTTTGTTTGTAAAATCCTCCAATGTGCGTTTTTAAATTCATTAACGGCTGTTTTTGTTTGTCCTTCGGTTTATTTAATTTTTGTTACATATAAACTTTCTTTGAATGTTTCTTCCGCCGAGTTATTTTAAAAACCTGCTGTATTTTAAGCACACATGGATTTAAAAAGCCGTCCGAAAGATTCGCCTCTAGTTTTAAGTGAAGGTAAATTTTTCATTCATTGCAGAAGCTAATTTTTTGTCATGTACTTTTCCAAGCATCATCACAGTATCTAGGTATAAATATCATTATCATTTGAGTGAGTAATAATTAGATCTTTAGCTAAACTGATCAAATGATGGCCTATTAGATTGAATGATTGACAGATTAAATTAGCAGATTATATCAAAGGTGACTTTTTATTAATAGAGACAAAGCCAGACAAGACAAACCCCAAACCTATTGTCATGCCTAGTGTAAGAATGAGATTAGCACTCTGGTCAGGTCAGTTGCTGGCTGGTGACAGGTTCTCTGACCGAGACAGACATGGTGTTACAGTCGACACTAGCTGAACCCTCCCCCCCCCCCCCCCACTTCCTCCAATTTGACACCTTCCAGTAAGTAAATTAACAATGTGGTTTATCTTGTTTACACATTACTGTGTGTGTGTGTGTGTGTGTTTGTGCGTGTGGTTTCCTGTTGAAAGGATGGATGCTCAGAGCCAAGTCGTGGGTCGTCTGCGCTCAGTGTTTCTCACCGGTGTGACGTTACCGGAGCAGTTTCGTCAGGCTCAGCTCAACAAGCTAATGGCCTTGATCAAAGAAAACGAGCAACGGATTTTGGATGCGCTACACAAAGACCTGGCAAAGGTGCGGGAACACACACACACACACACACATACACACACACACAGTGTGTCTAAGAGAAGATGGGCACGTCGGACTGTCACCTCCAGGGTTTGTCATAATCAAAATTTGCCATCTTCCTCCTCTCATCAGCCAAAATTTGAGGCTGTCCTGTCTGAGATCGACATAGCCATCAACGAACTGCACTTCGCCATCAGCAACTTATCCAGCTGGATGAAGCCGGAATATGTCGAGAAAAACTTGGTAGGTCAATATAATAATCAAGGTTGCACCCGTGACTCTTGTATAGATCTCTTCAGATATTCATCATTTGTCTTTGATTCAGGCGACTAAACTGGACGAATGTTTTGTTCGAAGAGAACCTTTGGGAGTCGTGTTAATCATCGGTGCCTGGAATTATCCTCTGCAACTCACCCTCAATCCCTTGATCGGAGCCATTGCTGCAGGTATCTTCCACCCCACAGATTTACTAACAGTGGAAACTGTTTTTCTATGTTTTAACCCAAGTAAGAACCCTCCCGGGCAGCAGCAGTGCTACATTAGGCTCCTCTCCGTTCCCTTTTTTTTAGTTAGTTGTGTAATACCGCTATGCAAAAATATTTCCAAATCTGTGTCTTGCTCCTGAGCTTGATTTCTGAGTGATTGGCAGATTCTTTGTGTGTTTCCTGCGAGGTGTGTTGGCAGAGGGCGTGCTCGCCCGGGCTTGTAGAGCAACGGTGACCGCAACCGCGCATTCAGAGCATCTTTATAATGACAGACGTGAGAAGTTCGCACATGCGAGTGTGAGCTCAACGCTATCATAAAGGCCAAATAAAGAGATTTGGGGTAAATGTGTGCCTCGCTGATTCAGCCTGTTCTGATGTGTTTTCAGAACCAAAGGCCCTTCTCCCTATCGTCCCATGGTTAAAAAAACTTTGGGGGATTCGACAGTTCTATCAAGGGTGGGAGCATAGACCCGTAAACCTAAAAGTTGGTTGTAATCTTCTGGTCTAAAAAGTGAAGTCAATGTTAAAGTGACGTTGCTTGCAATACCACCTGAAACCGTTGGGGGGCAGGCTTCACAAAGACCTGTCTCAGTTCACTCCCATTCATTTTAAAATCATTTTTCATTCAAATTTTTTCCCCCACAGCTCATAACGGTGTCAGCAGCTACATTTTCTCATCCTAAAATATAATCTGGTGGTCCATCCGAAAATATTTCCACAATTATTTATGTGAATCCTCTGGGGCCGTGTCTATTTGATTGACGGCCCCTTACTCTTCCAGCTCCACCCTCTGATCCAAATATGGTTACTTCTATCTCCAAAAATTCAAGATGACGACGTCCTGTAAGCCAAACTCAACACTTCTATATGGCCCTTCACATCCCAGTGTTGTTTTAATGAGGTTAACCACATCAAAGAATGTGGATTAAGTCACAAAACAATATAAATATTTCAAATTCAAATGCCCACTCACTGAACAACTTCAACAACATGCACACTGTTTTTTAAAACTTTCATCTGAAGTAATTTTTAACATGTTTGCAGACAAAATCTCACATCATCATCATGGGGTTTACCTCATTGTAAAGTCTGCATTTATATGCTGGCAGGATTCTTTGAGCTCAGATTTACTCTGAAAGGTTAATTTTCACTCTGTTTTAGATTGAAGATGATGTCAAATACTTATCCTGGAACTTTAAACTTCATATTATTGACAAATGCAGCTCCAGACTCAATGGGAATGCCGTTCTCCACCCACATGAAGCTAAACAGCCAAACGCTTTAGTCACTCACTAGCTAGCTTTAGCCCTATCATAATGTGTTACAGAGTGTGCCAATCTTACTTTTATCCCATTACAGCATGAACAGTAGCGGGAGAGTCCAGGTTCATGTGTGAAGGGTGGTGAAAAATCAAAGATAAAGGTTAAGTCGGGTGTGTTTTGCACCCTTCCTGTTTGACTACACCGTGCTATCATAAATCATAACTCCAGGAAAATGATCAGTACACAAGAAGGTCAGAATGTGTGATAAAGGTGTTCGGCTCTTGACCTTCTCATGTCATACATCATCTCACAGAACACACTAGACTGGTTCAAACTGCTTGATTTGTTCTTAATTGCTCCCTGTTGAGGGCAGCTGGGCTGTCTGTCTCCACTAAAACCTGCTGAGTGTTGAGCTTAGAATGGTTGGGATGGTTCCTGCTTTAATGGCTGACTGACGTTGGTTTCTTTGCATAGGAAACTGTGCCGTCATCAAGCCTTCAGAGGTGTCCCCAGCCACAGAGAGTCTGCTGGTGGAGCTCATCCCCAAGTATCTGTCCCAGGTATGTCTGAGTTCTGAGACGTGTGTGTGAGACTGCAGACGAGCAGACGTGTGTGACGAGATCGTCCTGCTGCAGGACTGCTACGCGGTGGTCCAGGGTGGACCAGAGGAGACCCAGGCTCTTCTGAAGAATTGCTTTGACCACATCTTCTACACAGGTACTGACTTGCTCAATAGGTCAGAGGTCACACTGGCCACGGAGAGCATTTTGGTGAACATGCACAATGGTCTCATTCCTTCTGAGGACATTTTTACTTCTTTTAGGCTCCCAAAAGGTGGCGCGTGTCATCATGCAGGCAGCCTCCGTTCACCTGACCCCAGTGACCCTGGAGCTGGGTGGCAAGTCTCCGTGCATGATATTTGGCGGCGTGAACATCAGGGCCGCTGTCCACCGTTTGGCTTGGGCCAAATTCTTCAACGCTGGTCAGAGCTGCGTGGCTCCGGACTACGTGCTCTGCTCGCCTGCCACTCGGGATGCGATGTTGCCTGAGCTGAAGGTGACGCTGGAGGAGTTTTACACCAAGAACCCTCAGGCGTCTCCTGACTTCTGCCGCATTGTGTCACCGCGACACTGGAGCCGACTGATGGAACTCCTGAAAAGGTCTAACGGCAAAGTGATCGTAGGAGGAGAGAGCGACGAGGAAGACAAATACATCGGTGAGTCACAAGCTGCTTTCATCCCCCCCCCCCCCCCCCCCCCCCCAGATCTAATGTGTCTCTTCTCACCGTGGTCTTCTCAGCACCCACCGTTGTGGTGGATGTGGATGAAGACGACGCCTTGATGCAGGAGGAGATTTTTGGTCCCATCCTCCCCATCGTGACAGTTGACTCAGTGGAGAAAGGGATCGAATTCCTGAATGCCAGGGAGAAGCCACTGGCGCTTTACGTGTTCTCGGACGACTCTTCGGTAAGAATTCTGGCTCCTGCCCCCCCCCCCACGTGTCACTCTTCACCATGGCATCATGGCATTAACACTGTACGTCACCTTTTACCTTCTGAAGCTAGTGAACAAGGTGCTGGAGAGCACGAGCAGCGGAGGATTCTGTTCCAACGATGGGATCATCCATTCCGGTCTGCCGAGCTTCCCGTTCGGAGGCGTAGGTGGGTGTCGGCTCCACATCAACCGTGATGTAATCACTTATCACTTTGATGTGCAGTTTCCTGAAATTGTTCGTTCTTTTCCGTTTCTTGAACTCTTCTGACTGATGTTGTGCTTCGTTCCCTCTGACCAGGGGCCAGTGGTTTGGGCAGCTACCACGGCCGCTGGGGCTTTGAGACATTTAGCCACAGGAAGGCGTGCATGCTGCGCGGCTGGGCGTTAGAGAGGCTAAACGGCCTCAGATACCCTCCTTACCAAGAAAATAAGCTAAATTGGCTGCGCTGGACCACCTCGCCAAAGAACTGCTCTGTCATGTAACGCTAACAAGGTGTGTGTGCGCGTGCACATGCGTGCATGTAATAGGGAGCACTGAGATGTAGGAGCTTTTTATACTGTATAATTGTGACTAATTAAGAAGTAAATGTCTGCATGGAAATGATCATCTTTTTTTAATCATTGGGAAGTTCGGGTGTTTGGATTTATGACATCATGCTAGCTCATTTCTTTAAAGCTGTTTCTCTAATTACACGTTTCTGATTGGTTTTTTAAAGATCACTTTTTTCAGGAACATAACCGCCAAGAGGTCTTTTTTATTGGTCTTTAATAATCAAATTAAACGGATCATTTTTCAGTCACTGATGGAAATCTTGCCATGGGGAACAATATGGTGGTATTTGTATTTAATGTAGATGGACGATTACATTTTCTACATTGTGCTTTTTGAAACAAAATGTCTCTTGTTTTCAGATGTGCTGTTTGTATTTTAATTTTTTGGAAGAGTGTAAATAAATGTGATATTTTACCGCTACGTGACAACGGCCGCTCATATTTGTCCACATTATAAAAGGAACCAGGCATGTCTGAAGCAGAGGTGAAAGTGGTCAGTTATGTTATTATTGAACGATGGATGAAACAGGTTAAATGCTTCCATGAACAGTGTCTTAAAACTCCAATAGATTACAAATATTGTGCTAAAAGGGTTTGTTTGGACCAGCTGTCGCTGTCTGTCTCCATAGGTTGGCTCCCCACTTTAGAGCAGATGTTTAATGGTCCCTGAGTCCTGGAGAGTCTCCAGAGCCAGACTGGATCTCCATACTGCAGGATGCTTTGCATGGTGGTGCAGCAGATTGTGGAAAATGAAACGTTCTGATCTTCTGTCACACCAACAGAGCTGAAGCTGGTTGATGTTTATCAGCACACACCCCCTCTTTGACTTAGGGAAGGCAGCCATTCACCAGACGAGTTGCAGAGGAGCCCAATTCAGAGCATGCATGTCAGTCATCCTGTAAAATAAATGTGGAGCTCGGAGCTTATTAAAGTTTCTGACAGTACAGTTCACTCCTTCACTGTTTCATATTTCTCTTTTTTTATCCCACTTCCTAAAAAAGCAGTTACGCATTCACATCTATATTAAATATATTAAAATGGTGGAAATCAAAGGCGATGCACAAGGATGTTGACTTAAATAAAAGAGCGAACCCTTGAGACAAGTTGTTAATTGGGGAAGAAAGATAAAAATGCTTATTTAATTGTATGTACAGTCTTTTCAGTTCCATCATCCTTTACTAGTTTAATGTTTACCTGTATTACTTCCTTAAAAAATGAACTAAAACTAAGCCACAGGAACTGGTACACTGCCTGGGGCTTATGCCTGAGGTGAGTTTCTATTTTTTAATAAAAAAACAAAACAATATCTGACCAAAGCTTCCTGCTGCTAACAAATCTCACTGTATTATTCACAGTGTGACACAGAGCAGCGGTGCTCATTGGTACAAGTGTGTTATTATTGGGAAAAGGCCACTGAAATGATTCCTGGTATCCAGAATTTGCTATAAAAGCCAATAAAGCAAACTGGAGATCATGAACTTGATATTTTCCACTAATAAACTGCGTCTCTTTAAGGACTTCAGGTACGGCTTTGTTTGCACCACCGATACTGTGTTAACAACAACACTTGCTGCTTTGGAAGCTGCTGTGAATGTTTCATCTTCTTCCCTCATCAGCAAGTTCCCAATTAGTTGGTTCACTTCAACACCTTCATGGATGCAGAGAGGATAAAAATGATGTGACTGTAAGGGAAAACTTACATGTAGCATCTTTTGTGAAGCATCCTGTGCTAGCATTTAGTTGCTTTATATGATGTTCCTGTAACTGACTCTGCTATGCTAACTTGTCCTTGACTGATATCTTGTTGACAGTGAGCAGAGCCTGTGATGGCACTCTCTCTCTCTCAGACAGGGTTGCACTTCAATTGGCCAGTATCTTAGAAGCTTCAGATAAAATGCTCATATTCTTGTTCCTCTGATCTGAACTGTCTTTATTTCAGCCTCACCAGACAAACAGAGAATTCCACAGCAGTTCTTGGTGCCGTGGCCCAGATAACTGAGGCTGGTGGCCTCTGGAACTTTGCTGATTCTCCTCTACCTCGCCAAAAAGGTTTATGAGACCAGAGGACTGGCTCTGAAACTTTCCCTGATCGATCCCACGTCTATCCAGTGACCTCAGAGTGTGATCATCAAACCGGTGAGAAGTTTCTTGTTTAGCGTTGAATGCTGAAAGTTCACGCCAAACCGAATGGCTGTGAGCAACCCACTGCATTCGGTGATGTGCCAGGAATAGAGATGCAGGAAGATGGTAAACTATTATAATTTCTCGTAGACTCTTGGGCAACTCATTCTGTTGCTAAACGTGTTGACTTGCCTAATTACAAACCAAGTGCATGGTTCATTTATTCTGGGGCGCCTTGGGCGTTCCAGCGTGTGAGACTTTATCTGCACCACTGAAACGTTCTTGCACTGACTCCACCCTGAAGCACAGCTTTCTATTGTCTGATGTTTGCCCCATAAATTCGCGAGAAAGCGATCTAATCTTGCTTCAGCAACTAAATTTAAACCAAATCTGGCCCTAAATATGACACAAAACATTGATTCACTACACGTTTATCAGTGCTTCTGTCCCTCACACCATCCCTCCCCTTAGTGGAGATGACAAGAAACAGGAAGCCTCCTGAAGTTGATTTAACGCTACCAGAACGCCTACACTGTACCGCCCATCTCTCCCCAGACCCTTTCTGTAAATAAGCAGATTTAGTTTACCTAAATCTAAATGCAGCTGCAGGATTTGTTTTGGAATTGCCGCTGCTTCACTCTGTCCGCTTTACAACCCCTGACCAACAAGGATTTGACGCTTCCCTAAACTCCAACCTTCATGTCTCCCTCTCCCAGGCAGTGACTGATCCGTGGAGATCCAGGCTCTTTTGTAAAGCGCTGCAATGTGGGCGGCTAATTAATATGATGCTGAACCGGTCATTGTTACACCTAAATCCAGTCACACAGCTTTCACAGGACCCTTTGAAACCAGGAGCTGCCCGGGGCATCCGACCAGTTTTTGAATCTTTGTTGAAAGCAGGTGTCATAGCTCCATATTCCAACTCCCCTGTTTGCACTCCCATCCTGTCAGTTATGAAAATGAGATAAAAAGGACAACCTGACGAGTGGCGTTTTGTCCAGGACCTGCGTGCAGTAACTGCAGCAGTGCATGCCCGTGCACCACTCGTTCCACACCTTTACACCTTCTTGACTGTTACGTTCTTCTCCGTTGTTGACCTGTCTAATGCATTCTTCAATGTTCCTCTACATCCTGATAGGTTTCCAGTTTGAAGGGAAATCTACATTTTCACCAGACTTTACCAAGGCTTCTGTGAATCTCCCACAATCTACAATAAAGTATTACGAGTTCGCTTATCATCGCTTCGCTTCGTTTATCATCGTTTCTGGGTACTGGGTACCCAGGCAATACTTCTGTGGATGCTGCAGCAAAAATTGCAGCCAAACATCGCCTAGGGCCTTTATGTCCCACATACACTCACATCCAAGATACCTTTCCCACTTCTTCTCTCTCGACCATCTGTCAGAAAGGGGGGGTGTTGCGAGCCATAAATGAAAATTGGTTTACTAAAAAGTTCACTCCAGTGGCTCCAAAAGCTTGTGAAGCATGCCTCATTTGCAT
This sequence comes from Takifugu rubripes, assembly GCF_901000725.2. NCBI lineage: Eukaryota > Metazoa > Chordata > Actinopteri > Tetraodontiformes > Tetraodontidae > Takifugu > Takifugu rubripes. The sequence continues at coordinate 2,447,335 of NC_042289.1, forward strand.
TTCTAGCATAGGGAAAACCTGCAAAGCTTTAGCATTGGCAGCCCACCCACCTCCTGACAAACCTTTTGAACACATTATGATCCACTTCGTTGAATTAACTTCTCCAAAGGGACAAAACGCTGCCGAGAACAGTGGTCTAAGTGGGTAGAAGCTTTCCCAACAGCAAAACAATGCATGTGCCATGTCACAGGCTCAGACTTCATCCAGAGATGCGGAATTCCATCACAAGTTTCTAGTGACAACGGCACATTTTATGCAAATGACGCCCACAAATAGACAGATATTTTGACATAGACATCCAAAAACATCAGGAGGAGCAGTGGAGCAAGAAAATGAGACAATAAAAATACGAACTCTCCAAATGTTGTGAACAGACGGGTTTGACTCGGCCGTATCATCTGGCTTCAGATGATGTAGTGGCCCATAGGTGGAGATGAGCAGGGCAGCCTGAGCCGGAGCCCTTTTGACAGATAAATGAGAAGAGAGATGAGTACAGGAGGATCACATTGTATCCTCACATAAGGTTGAGGATGGAAGGAGGATACAATGTGATCCTCCTGTACTCATCTCTCTTCTCATTTATCTGTCATAAGGGCTCCGGCTCAGGCTGCCCTGCTCATCTCCACCTATGGGCCACTACATCATCTGAAGCCAGATGATACGTCTTGGTGAAGGACTTCAGAAGGCGACACTGGCATTCCAGATGTTGGCATGGTCCCTTCTATGTCCTGCTAACCCCCCACACAGCAGTAAAGGTCACCGAGTGATCCACTTGGATCCATTCTTCAGCGTGTAAGAAGGTTGCATTGATCCCTTAGCTGCTGCACCCAGAACCTGATTCTACCAACGTCAACATCCACCACTGGAGCAATGCCTTCTACATCACCAACTACCCCGTGGGTCCTTTTTGTTGTAGTCTTATTGTTGTTTTGCCTTTTCACCACATGCTTAGTACCTTCATTAAGAGAAATGATTACTAGCATGATCACTCGTTCCTTGGTTCAGTAGTATACTGACAGATTCCTCCATGACTGAGTTGCAGAAAACTGAATGAATTTCATCTGACTCTGATTCTCATCTGTATGTTCAAAACATGGAGTGAACTGACAATAAAAGTATCTATCTATCTATCTATCTATCTATCTATCTATCTATCTATCTATCTATCTATCTATCTATCTATCTATCTATCTATCTATCTATCTATCTATCTATCTATCTATCTATCTATCTATCTATCTATCTCTGACCCTGTGTGGTCACGGTGTTTGTAGTTGTAACTCCTCTGTTGACCACTAGATGTCCTCATTCATAACGTGACCTCTACGTGATCACAGCTGCTGGTTCAACTGCAGCCAGGAGACACACGAGATGACTTGTTGGCCACGCCCCTCGGTGAATAATTCATCACCTCCCGTCGACAGGAGGCGGCTCGTGCCAGTGGCCGGAGCTCCTCAGACGTAGGCTCGTGCTCACCGGAGGAACGGGAATAATGGTGCGAATGTCACCGCCTGTTTATTGAGAGGGGAATACTAATAACCCATAATGAATGGGGAATTGGGGAAAGTGGGAATCCGCCTCACGCACGACACCGTTGATTTGTACCAGTGATTTACGGAGGAGTGTACACCGAGGGCTTGATATTGCCCCAGCCGTGACCGAGCTATTATCCACCGGTCTGACGATCCCCTCATCACCGGTCATCTGAGGGAAAATCAACGTTCAAGGTAGGTGTTAAATATTTTTCACGTGCCTTAATCCGTGTTTAGGTGGTCGCGCGAAGGAAAAGGATGTAGTAAAATGGTGCGCGCCCGCGCGTGTGTCACGCGCGTGCTCAGATCTCCTTCCAGTACCGCCATGATTAATTAAAATTTAACTAATAATGATATTTTGGCAACAATTAAGGGCAACCGTTATTAAAATACATCAAAAATCAATAATCTAGTTTTGGTATGGCCGATATTGACTTCACACTCAACTCAGGCTACACAGAGAATAAAAATGCTGAGGTGACCATGGAACAAATTCTATTGATCTTCAGATTTTGAGGATATTATTTGTGATCAGATGCCAGCACAAGACTGTGTTTGTCCCTGGAGGAGTGTAAAAAGTGGACAGTCCCAGACTAGATTCAACATGAAGAGTCCTCACTGCACAAATTTCTTACTTCTACACTCACATTTCGTATTTTCGTTGCTTTAACCAGACTGGCCGTTTGTTTGTGCCAGCTGGTTTTAGTGGTTAACAATTGTTTTTGCAGGAAACAGAAATCCTTTGTGTGGAAATGAAGAGATTATCTCTCAGAATACGTTGACCAGTTTTAATCTTTATCATTCTGTGTATGTGTGTGTATGAACTGCATGTTTACTCTGTCTGCACAACCGCATTATTGGTTTATTTTTGTGTATTTCTACAAGCACAAAGGGAAAAATAAACATTGATTACAAAGCCAAATTGTTACCCCATGATGACCGACAAGATGATTCTTGCGTTTCTCCACGCCTAATATTTACATTGTATCTGGGCTCACATACGTTCTCTGCCATGTGCGTCAGGGTGCAGGCTCGTCCAAACTGCTAACACTGACTGGGACCACTGTGACAGCTGGTACAACACAAAAGAAGAAACTCCATGTTGTAAACAGGTCAATTTGCTGCTTGCTTCTCATTACTATTCTTCTTGGAACAAAGCTCAGAGCAGGCTTGATCCATCTGACCAAGTTTGCTTCTTTGTTGTTGGTTTTTTTGTACCCCCCATAGCATCTCTCTGGCATCCTTTCCTAGACAGTGGTTGGTGCAGATGGACATAATCCCATGATAATCTGCCTAACCCCGTAGTTCATAGTCTGGGTTTAACGCCGCTCTGATTAACGCTGCCCCCCCCCCCCCCCCCCCATCACCACCGCTGCCATGTGTGTCATTAGTTTAATTAGATTACCCACAGAGAATCAATAGGGCTAATTAAAGGAATACAGAAGTCGGTGAAGTGCACTTGTGATGCAAATTGACAGCTAGGTAAATTTCTATGGCGTTGGAGTCTATTGCAGCAGATTATTTGATGAGCAATAATATCCACACCTTAGAAAAGTGTAGTCCTCTTCTGTCACTTCACCAAAAAGGGAGCCTGTACCTATAGATGCCAGCTACCTGTCGTTGACGTTATTATTGAGAGGAAATCTTAAATAGGTGTGCTTAAAGAGCTAGTCAGGTTTGGCTCACACATGACGACAAATGTTATATGACATACTTATATAAGACCTGCTGTTGTTTCAAAATGAGAGAATAGCATCCTGAAGATCATGTCAAATGCTGTGGATTATGTGCTACCAAGATGGCTCCAACTGCTGAAGGTGCAGTGCTGATGGATGCAGTAGTGCTGCATTCATCTGGAGGCGTGGCGCCATGAGCACATTTAAATAAATGCGCTGATTTGAAATGGTATAATCAACATTGGTCCCAATGATGAAACCATCTGCTTGTGCCAGTAGCAGTGCCTGACTTTTCCAGCCCCGTGTGGAGCCCACCCTGCTAAAAATAACAGAAGAATAGAACATCGCTGACAAAACAGTGTGATAAGTAATAGAATTGTATGGTGCTGGCATCCCCTGGGAAGAAACTGCCTGGAAAATAAAGCTGTCCTCCCATGATTCCCAAGTATAAGATAAAACACACTGCCTGGTTGCTGCCAGTGGTGGTCTTTTGAACTGTCTGTGTAGCGGAAGGTATATTTTGTTTAAAATTCACATGAAAATAATAAGGCATTTGCATCTGGGAGCTGTCTAATAACACAACTGTAGTTCATTATTTTTTGATGTGGGTTGAGCCCCATTGTAAGCTGTTAGCCATTTTAGCTGTTTGCTAATGCACAAAAGGACCTCATGTCTTTCTAAAAAACCCTCTAATATTGTGATCTTTCACTGGTAATCTGCAGTATTAAAAGACAGTTCACTGAAGACATTTTTAATATGTGGATACATTTTGGCACAGTCATTCAATAAAGTTTGTATGTTCAAGTTTAAAAGAGTTGGAGTGCAGTGTAGAGAGCATTGCACTCAGTTATGAGCAGCTCATTTGTAATCTGCATTAAAACATTAGAGAGCAGGATGGAGCCTCATACAGCAACGCTGAAACCTGACCCTCTTGTGGATGATCAGCGGCCTTCACAGAGGCGATGCTGTTATCTTTTGTTATGCACACTTGCTGATCATGCAAATCTCAGCTGACCAGCACTTCATGCAACCCAAGAGCAATAATATGTCCTCTTTTGATTCTGGAAGAGGAAGTCACAGCGAGTCCTGTGCTGGGCTCTGTCGTTCCTCTGGACTTCCCACGCATGCTTCTCATGCCTTCTGTCTTCATGGCTTCTCACCGTTGCATCATTTCCCTCGTCAGCTAATGCGTGACGGTCACTTATTTGTGGTATGTCTGCTGTGTCAGTCAAAATGAATCACGTCGTCGTAATGCCTTTTAATCAAGGAAAACAAATTCTGGTCTGCAGCCGCTCTAATGCTACTTATGGAATTGGGAGGCATCAATAATGAAGCATGTTAAGCTGTGAAGTTGATAATAAGGTGAAGCAAAGAAAGACCAAATTTAGCAGCAGTTTTGACAAATTTGGAGTTTAAAGCGATGCACTCGCATGCTGTATGTTAAAAGGAACCAGCTGATTATTCAATAGCTAACTAACTTGCAAAAGAGTGTGTATTTCATTAGAAATGCAACAGACTGGTGAGACAATCATTGGCCAAACCGTAATGATGTTGTTGTTTTGTGTAATGCTACACTACAGGTGGGCCGCTGTGTTCATTCCTCCCAACAGTCTGTGGCTGTAAGGCTGTCGGTCCCAAACCTTGTTGGAGATCATGCAAACGAATTCAAATTCTTGACTTGTTCAGCCTGTTTCAGGATCTGATCTGTTATTCTTGTATGTTTGCTCAGCAATGCAGACAGTTTCTTCAACAGCACAATAGTTCTGCTTTCTCTGATGACCCAAAGCATGATGGGAGTCGCTGTCCACCCTCTTTCTCCTGGAAAATCGGCGGGGTTTGCGTTGACGGATATCCCATTTTAACCAGCAAAGCAACAAGTCGTGGTGAGAAAAGGAAATGTGAAGCACGATGACACATGAATCCTGAAACACTCCTACACGCAGCAGCCATACTGACATTACAGGGTTGGCTTGATTAGGCCCGGTTGTGTTTTTGTACATGTGTGTTTGTTATTAGCGATAGTTGAGTGCAGATGGCCTTGCCTTCAGCCGAGCACACACACACACAGACACACAATCTCTTATCTCTCTTCCCCAGAGGAGTCGATCCTGACTTCCTGTAATGCCACAGGACCCCCCTCAGTTTGCACACATGCAGGAAAGGGGTGTGTGTGTCAGAAATGAGTTCCTGTAGACAAACAAAGGCCGAACTGATATGCACCCTTTTTATTCTGTCTTCATGATGTAAACAACTTTTTTAGTTTTATTTGAAGTTATTTAAACCAGATGTGTGTCGTAGGGCTTCGCTAGCATCCTCCTGAGGCAACGAGTGGAAACTGGAAAATTATTTTATTTTTTTATTTTTTCAAACACTGAAAAATACCTGTGTAGATTAATAATCCAACAGGAGATTGAGATTGAACTTTTAGTGCTTTGTTACTAACGCTACAGTTCAATTTTCAGGACTTAAGCCAGCCTAGTCTGGACACAAAAACAATTTAGATCATGAAGGCGTACTATAATTATGTCCAGACAGTCTTAAAATAAGACGGCATTTAATGCTACATGACACATTTGTGGTCTGAAGCCTGGGGACATTTAACAGGAAATAAGCCATATCCATTTAAGTTGTCTAGGTTTCTAAAGGATCTGATTTTCAGAGCACAGTACATCATATATACTGTATATACTGATACCATCCCCATGCTGAAGATAGAACCAAATATTTCTTGCTTTATTCAGTGATCGTGACACTGCACAGATGCATTTCTTCTGACATGTGGCCTCATCACCGTTCTCTGGTTTCATGTTCACTTAGGATCAATAGCAGGAAGAACAATGCGTGCTATCAAAGTACAGGGACAGTAAACTTTACTGTACTGTGGTTTAAAAACAACTGGAAAACACTATTTTTCCTTATTTATTGAGTTTACATTAGTAGCTTCATTGGGCAAAAACATCAGCACAGATGCTTTGATGATTTCAGTATAATTTTCCATAGTCCAGATTTCTTGTTTAGTTGTTATTTCCAAAAGTGTGTTAGGGGGTAATTGGGTTGTCCATATGTGCAATCTTTGTTTAATGTAGCGGAAGTAAAATGGGGGTGCATGTGTGAGAAATAGCGGCTGCTCGTGACTTCCTTATTACACGAGTTAACTAGGAAATTTGGTACATTTAGGGAAAAGAGGAATTCTACCCAGAAGGACCAGGGAATGGTTTTAACATAACTGCCCTGTGTTTATGTGTGCAAGACATAACTGTGAATGAGGTCAGACAGTACAGTAATTAGCAACAGATTGTGTGTGTGTGTATGCACCTTGGTATCTATCTGTTTGTGTGTGTGTGTGTGTGTGTGTGTGTATTTGTGAGAAAGGTGCTAGGTGCTCTCTCTCTGTCTCTCTCACTCCCGTGAATGAGTTTCTGGCTGTAGCAGTGCTGAGTCATGTTTACTGGCTGCAGGTTTCCATAAATGACTCATGTCACTTTCATTTATTTCCACCATCTCTGTGTAAAATGCTGCGATTCCCTGCATGGAGGGTAATGGTGGGGAGAGGACAGATGTGGGCGGTTACAGTGCAAATTGTGATAGTAAATTTTCCATTTTACAGTCATATAAAAGGTCACCTTCTTTAGTTTTAGAAAAAAGACAGAATTAAACAAAACCATCGGGTCTTTTATAAGCAGGCAAGGTAAATACAACCACTGATGCCTGACCCATGACATACTGCTCAGTGTCAGTTTATGTAACTAAAATGGATGAAGATCCTTCCATATGTGGATGAGTTTATCTATCTCGCACCTCATTTTGGAAGAATTTTGGCTCAAATTTGGGGTTTTTTTAGGGCCATAATTGGACATGCTGCAACATTTATGTCAGGTTAAGATCTGGACTTTGCCATCAACCACCTGAGCCACAATTTCTTATAGCTTTTCAACTGCAAAATGTCTGATTTTAACCCTGAAAATGGAATCCATCTTCAGAGAGGCAACAGTAGTTGAAGGCCACACCACTGACTCACTGGCTGCAGGATGGAGGTGCGATGGCTGCAAAACCAGCCTGGATCCCTGTATTTGATGGTAGACACGAGATATTTGTGCTGATTTGAACTATGGTTCAAATTTAATTAGTGTCAAAATTAACATGTAATATGCTCACAGAAGCCACGAAAGTCTGGGATGTTTGTGAATGTGAATGTACACTGAATTTAAAATGAAAAATGAAAATAAAAGGTCAAAAAAACACAGGCTGAATGAACCTGTCCCGTCATCACAACAAAAGTTCAGTACCAAAGACTGGAATCAAGTCATATTGAGTTACTTTAAAAAAAAAAAAAAGACCTGATGGTACAAAACCATTTTGTTTGCTGGCTGACCCACATATTGCCACAGCAAATATTAAACTTTTGGAGTGGTTTATTTGTTGAGGGAAAGCGCAGTTGAAATCACGCGTCACTGCTTTGTTAGCCACAGCATTTTATTAAAAACCAAGGACTAAAACAACAAGCAAAGCTGAAGAGTTTATATTTCTCTCCTCCTTTCTGGCCTCAGACACAAAATAGTCTTGCTCCGTTTCCTGAACCACTCGAATATGTCACCAAAGCCTTCACATAAAGACAGCATTTCTCTTCTGCTGTCACGCTAATATATGCTCTGCTGTTCATTCAGGCGTGTGTGTGTGTGTGTGTGTGTGTGTGTGTGTGCGTGTGTGTGTGTGTGTGTGTGTGTGTGTGTGTGTGTGTGTGTGTGTGTGTGTGTGTGTGTGTGTGCATCCTTGGTTTTTAGACTAAATCCGATCATTCCTGCGTGCTTGTCATCAAGGATTAGCACACTGACACACATTACACACATGCAAGACTGAGTCAGACAATTGGGAATGTGTGTGTGTCCATTCAGTGGGACTAGTGACATCTAATTGTGGGAGATAGATGCTGGGAGAGGCTTTTATACTGTGACTGGCAATGCATGATGGCAAGTTACCTTCTTCAGTGCGTTTCAACACCTTTTGTGCTCACTTGTTAATTAACAGGCTGCCAGGCATCAACGCATTGAAAATGATCTGTTTCACACGTTCATGCGAAAACGTTAGCGCGATAATGAAGCCTGTGCTCGTTAAGTCTGCGTCTGATGTTTTTCGCAGGGTGTCTGTCTGCATCGCAAACACCAAGAACGGGCCCGAGCAAAACCAGCGAAGGTTGCTGCGGATATTGGACTTCCCAGTGCACACAAATTGTTTTGTAAATGGATTTCTGTATTTGAGCTGAGGCTGACCGTTTTGTTGTCTTCAGCTAGTGATCTCGGAATGGTAGCTCGGTTTATATTGACACAGACTGCCATGACTTACCAAAGCCAGGAGTTTTATAAAGCTCTAAAAAGCTGAAATATGTAATTATGGAGTGATTTGCTGTCTCAAGGGAGTCAGTGATGTGGCCTGAGACGGAGCCTAACCGTGCTGCTGTAACCACTGCTGGTCAACAGAGGTCAGTAGTTGCTCGTGCTGTTCATCCCCCCTGAAGCTGTCTAACATGTGGATTCAGCTCCTTCTCGCTGAGTTAATCTTTGCAAAAGTAGGTAATGAATGTTCATTCACGTGTCATTTTAAAATGGAGATTTAAGTTTGACACAGCTGAGCTATTAAGGTTTAGCCTAGTTAGAGCTGCAGCTTTGAAGTTTTAGTGATTCTACCACTCACCAGGGACCAAAACAGTCGAGACATTTGCACTCGGTGTCATCGGGCCCTGATTGGACCACTGGGAATAACTGACTGGTGCATAATTTTCATCAGTCTCAGTCATAAAGCTTGATTTGACCACCGTCGTGAACTCGGTGAGACACTGTCTCATGACTTACAGCATACAAAAGAAATACAAGGGGTTGATTTATGATCAGCTTTTGAATCATCCGTGATCCCAATAGCTCTTTCTACTTGTTGAATGGCTGCTCTGAAATGACTCATTATTTTCTTGTGCCGTCACCGCTGGCCTGGTTCAGGGTTCTTGTTTTCCAGTTTTTCCAGTTCTCTTTTCATTTTTCGCTTTGTACTTTAACTAATAGCCATAATCGCGATAAGGAAGTAAAACTTGCTAATCGAGGCGTTTAGGGGACAGATGTCTGAGGAGACAAGGCCTGTTTGTGTGTTCACAACAGGCAAATGTGTTTTCTGCACGGCAGAAGGGCAAAAATTTGACTCAAATAATAAATGTTTTCATCGTGACCCAATTATGCCGACTCGGTCAAAGACACTGAAACACACCAGAAGGCCACCAAGGTTATATTCAAATACACTATCTCATTATGGGTTGCCTAGCAACAGCGACTGTTGCTTAGCAACAATATTACCAGCCAGCAAGTTGGGTGTGTTCAGAAGTCACACTGTAGTAAAACTAAAAGTGTGTGTGCGTGTGTGTGTGTGTGTGAGTAATAATCTCTGACACCTGTCAGTGAGACGAATTGATGGGACATGCTAAAGATACTTTATTGCTGCTTTTTTACAATTAGACTTTTCTAAAGCAGCAACATGCCCACCAGTTGTTTCTCATCTTAAAAATGTGTAAGAAATATAATGGGACTAAGTGTCAAGAATTTTTTTTTTAATTATTCTTTACTGAACTTGATAAAAGCTGCAACTGTTCAACTAAAGCTTGAAACCCTTTTTAATTGTTTTAGGAATCAAACAAGGTGTTATTGTCTGAATTGAAGCGCTCATCTCTTGGATCATTCTTTCTCAATCTCTTTCTCTCAACAGGAGTGCCGGGAAAATATCTGTTAGTGCACGTGACGAGCCAACCTGACCAGTCATGTTCAGAAACAGCCTAAAAATGTGGCTTGGAGGCAAAAGCCGCAAGAGCAGCAGTGGTCAGTCCAGCTCATGTTCAAACCTGACATTATCCATCATGTTGACCCGATGTAAAACTCCCATTTTACACACTCAAGACTCATTGAGAACATTTTTAGATCTGATGGGTCGTATAATGGACACAATGGCCACTTTTATGCTCAACACTGACTCCAGCTCTTTCCTTGAACAGGCGGCAGGGGACTGGAATCAGATGGATCAGAGGTCAGAATGATGGAAGGCTTCACTCGGTCCCTTCCCTCTTCTCCCCTCCTCAACCTTCGTCTGACAAAAAGAACCGGTAGGACTGTCTGCTGTTTGCATCAGTGTGGGGAAACCCGCTTTATTTTATTTTCAGATTGTGTGGTTCTGCCAGCAGCGGGGAGACTAACGTGACCTGGGATGAAAAACCTGACTGTTCTTGTGTTTGTGTTTGTGTATATTGTGTTAGTTTTTAGCTGTGCTCACCTAATGCAGAGGACTGTAAGTCAGATATTCCCAGTACATTTATATAGACATTGTTTTGATACTACAGTGTAGTGGTATCAAACTGCAGTCGAGTTGTGTTTTCTTCTTTAATATTTTTTACCCGAATGCTGCTTTATCCTGGAGTGTACGGTGTAACGGGAAAGTCGCAGTCAGTTAAGCGAAAATAGACGCGTCTGTCTATTACCGGTAGCTATTAGGGATGTTTTAAACTTTCTTTACATTGTTTTTGGAATGAAAATTAAATGTTTGGTGAAATTTTCAGGACTGATAAGGAATAATAAGGAGCTGCTGGGAAAAAAAACAAACTATAGTTATAGAGTATAACGATATTTCTGTATCATGATATATGCTGTGTTATATAAGCTGACTTGTAAGCCAATTTCCTTAGTTCACAAGGTAATTAAGAATGGGCAGTTAAGAGGAGCAGTGCAGGTCGAGATGAGGCCAAGAACAATATCAGAGCTGCTCAGTATTGTTGCCAGGAAAGCAGCTCAGAACCCCTGACTGTAAAAGACATCAGGACGATTTGGCGGACTTGTGCTACAAAGGACAACTGTTCAGTGGCACCTGCACAAATATGCAAATACTTCTGTCATGCGAGAGCCATCAGAAGAAAACCCTGCGTACAGTTCTGAGGTTAAATTAGAACCCTGGCCACAGTGAACATGGGTATGTTTAAGGAACAAAGGGCACAGAGTTTAAACAAACAGTTGCAATCTTTTGGAGATGGTTTCATCGTCCACCAGCCATAATACCTATTTTGACTGGGGGTGTCCAACCTTTGACACACCACTGTAAAAAAGAATGTTTCATCAGTTCCTCCCACCAGGCTGAACCATAAAGCTGTGAGCTTTGAGACGGCCCATGTTCACTAGAGGCGATGCATCATTTGAGTTTGAGCAGTAGTGACTGGGAAAGGGGGGGTGCAATACCAGCCTGTGCTCCGCCTGCCCAGTCGTGATGAGCTCTGAGCTCTGCTCATACTGCCGTGGCACGCTTCAACGTTGTCTGACTTTATATGGAAAGAACAGAAGAACAACAACCTCGAGTTATGAGCACCTGTAGACCCAATTGGCAAATCTTTTTTTTCCAATCCATTTTTCATGTATAATCTCTGTCTTTCTCTCTTTCACACCCGCACACACACACAGAGCTGTGTCTGGCAGCCACTGGGGCAGGTGCCCTTTGACCCCACATTCGATTGGGCTCATGTGAGTTAGTGAGAGAGGAAGCAGAAATGTAACCCTCTCCTTTTTCTCCTGCTGCTCCTCCTCTTTCTTGAAGGTGACTTGACCGACCCATCCTGAATGTTGCCATGTGGGGTTTCTCTTTAAACCCCTTCAAAATGAGCCACACACACTTTTTTAGCAGTTTATTATCAGCTCCTCTCTCTGTGCGTCTCCTTCCACACCATTTCTGACTGGTTGGGATTATTTACACTCGGGCAGCATAGACAGTATTTCCTGAAAGCGAGTCATTTCTTCAAAACAAGTACACTACAAGTGCAAACTTTCAAAAGTATTTTGCCTCTCTGCTAAAGTCACATTTTTTTAAACTGACACGTGATTTATTGGCCAAATGTGCCTGGCTTTGCATCAGCGGTTCTCAAACAGTAAGGACTTTTGTTCTGTGTGGAACACCAGGGAGCTGCCTTCTGCAGCCTTTAGCGGTGTGTTTTGTAAATGCGGGTTGTCTAGGTTAGTTGTCTCCAGGAGAAGAGGAGGTGACTGATGCTGTACGGCATGGCTGCCAAGATTAGTGCCAAGAACACTGTCATTTGTCAAGTTTTATTCTGAGGACAGGTAACACTCCAAGGTTAGACTAGTCTGATTTTAGATTTATCGTTACAAATTTGACTGAGCTGTGAAAGTAGGTTTTTATTGTCCTCTGAAACATTATGACTGTACATTTAAGAATTGCTATCACCCCTGTTTTGCTTCCCTTTTGTCAGATGACTCCTCTTGAGTGAATGGTGATACATTTTCCACATCTCTGCATTCAAGATAGCCAGAGAAAAACAAAACGGAGCTATCTTTTCAAACTCCTCAACATGTAACTGATTACTGTTTCGGTGCCGCTCCTCCTGCAGTCTTTCCCCCATGTGTGTCTGTGTGTGTGTGTGTGTGTGCGTGTGTGTTTTGGGTTGGAGGAGGGGAGCTTCTGATTTGTGGTGCAGTCAGACGAAGGGAGGTCGTCTTTCAGACCAGATATGGAGGCTCCGCTGTTGAAAGAAAAACTTTTCTAACACTTGGAACCTCAACTTGTTGGGATGTTGACCGGAGAGGATATCTGCAAGGGAGAGATTGATTTTTTTTGTGTTTCAGTTGCATTTTTCCCTGTTTCCTTTGTGTCCTTTGACACATTAGCTGCATGTGAATGAAAAATGCTCAACCGTTTGACAAAAATGGACAAATATCCTTGGTATCCACTGTCCAGAGCTGCTGTGAGTGGGGAAGTGTCCAGATTCTTGACTTCCCTTTGAAACAAACCTGCATTAAATGCACAGGGAGTTTTGCTTTGACCACAGAATGCTGGACCGCCTTGCCTACAAACTGAACTAAATTGGCTGCAGGCGTTAGAAAACCTCGGGTGTTTTTTCCAGCAGTTTATTCCTTCGTCTCTTATCTCTTCATCTCTCTCTCTTCTTTGTGCACTCTGGAGAAGGAGGAGCTCGGAGCCAAAAAGAAGACTAACTGTGATGTCGTCATTAAAACTTTTAGCAAGAAACTGTAGAGCGGAGCACAAGCAGCACAGCAGAGGCTCGCCGGACGGCTCAGCGGTAGAATAGTGCTCTCATTCATCGTTTCACTTTTGTCGCTGATACATGGAGCCTCTCTGAAGCAGACGGAGCCACCACCAGCGAGCCATGGACTGCACAGCAGCCATTCTGAAAGCATGCGCCCGCTCTAGGTCCAAGTGGTGTCGGCACAAGCGGTCGGCTCGGACCACGTTGGGCTGCTGCTGGGGCTGTTGCAGAGGTGGCGCGGCACCAGCGGTTATCGGCGACGCGTCATCCTTCTTACACCGCCTGCTGGTCTACATTTGCTGTTGTCGGTCCTCTGAGGAGAGCTCCGAACTGTGCCGTGAATGGGTGGATCCTCCTGTTGCAGAGAGTGGAAGGGGTGAGGATGAAGGTGAAAGTAAAGCATTCTGCTGGGCCACAAGGATTCTGGTTATTTTCCAGCCTTTGTTTCCCTTCTTTTTTATGTTGCATGAAAATACCTCAATGACATCAACATTTTCAAAGTTTGTTTGGATGCCGAAATATAGAAACTGTACCACTACTTAACTAATGAGTGAGAGGGTCAAAAGAATCATACATATTGATGCATTAGATGAGGCTGATAATAGCAGACGTTTCATGTAGTTGCAGTTCCTTTCGCCTTCTCTTGCTCTATTCTTATTACTCAGCACTCCAATGATTTTCTCAGCTCAGACTGTCAAAGGCAATTCAGCTTTTTGTGTTGTTTCCTTTTTTCCCTCACAAATGATTCTGCTGTCTGGCACCGTATCATGTTGCAGAGCAGATCCCCCTCCTTGTTTATTTTTTGGGATTACAGAGGAGATTTGAATCATGAGTTGATGAGCGCTTGTTCATTCTATTCTTTAGTGTTCCATCTTCTTGTCACAACGGTTTTGCTCTACAGAGAGATTCGTGGTCCAACTTCCAAAGTACTGAGTAGTGGGGATCGATGGTCTGCCTACTTTAGAACTAGCAACCCAGGAATGTGATTTGAGGATCCAGACAAATACAGACACTTAAAATGTCAGTTACCTGACAAATGTAATATGAACAATCTGGTCCCTTCTTGTTTGGAGATTAAGAGCATGAAAAATGTCAGATCAGGGCAAACTAAATCTGCCGCTTCTGTGTGTCTGAAATTTTCCTTTGGTGGAACCACAGAGTAGCTGTGCATCCTCATGATGTGTATGTTGTAAGAGGTCTGCTGGTTTGATGTTTGTGCTCTAGAAACCCAAGGCGGCTAATAAGATAAATGCTTAATGTTTATGAAGCTGTTAAAATCTAACTGGTAGGAGGTTCTTGGCATGTGACTCAAACAGCACACATGGAAAACACCTGGTCACCAAATTATCTTGTTTCAGCTAGCAGACTTGACTATTTTGACTCGTCTTTTCTCTTTTTTGTAAATGTTGTGGGTGCACTTTTGTTGGTATTTCCCCCTTTTTATTTGATCAGGAGGGATTTAGGGGGATTTCAGTCTTTTAGTTCCAATCGAGCATGTTGTTTGCTTCTTTTCTTCAAAACCGCATAACATATGTCACAGCATCCATTGTTATGCGTTTGAGTCGTCTCTTGATGCTCCTCTGCATTCCTCTCTCCAGTACGAATAGCTCTAAAGCAGTAAACAAGATGGTAGGAACGGGGTCATTCATATTCATGAAACTAACAATGTGTTGTGCAACACGCTGTTTAATCAAAGTCTGAAAGTGTTTAAAGCTGTTCAGAAATTTCAAAGGGAGCAAATTGAGTGTTCTTTCAGTGAGAGGATAATGACGTACAGGCATCCCTTCAGGGCATTCACAGCGCTGCGTCCAGCTTAACTAAAATCTGAAGGAAGCAGCTGTGTCTGATCTGTTACTCATTTCTGAAGTTATGCCTTACTCTGAGCTGACAGGTTCAAATGAGACTCTAATATTAACTCGTATTTGCAGTGATGATGCAACAGACACGTTTACAATAAACTCCTATAAAGACACCTTAACTTCAGAAAGTTTGTGCTGTCAGAACATTATAAAGGAGGAAAGTAAGACCAAGAAGCACAGTTAAGGAAAGCGAGACAAGAAGGTAAGAGTTAATTAAAAGGCATTTAAAGAGCACCGAAGGCCAAAACGGGGACGAAGAAGGAAAAATCTGTGTTCTTTATTGCAGCTCTTTCCATTTGATTTTTCTCTTTCTAAAAATGAGTCACACACCCTGTCATTGGCTGACCACATACACTTGCATGTGCATGCATTCAGAAACAGTCTTCCCAGAGTGGTGTTGTCTTTGGTTGGTTCTATTTTTTGTATGTGTATGAGAGAGAGACAGCGATGCTTCTTTGGTATTTAGTCCAACAGTCAGCAATTTATAGCTGTAATTATAGACTTTCAGAGTGACGAGAGAGAGTATGACCTTTTCTGCTGTGTCTATAGTGTGTGATACAGTGTGTCACCATTTAAACTCCCATACAAGACCTACTCACAGCAATTCAAATGTGTTGCCAGTACTGCCAACTCCACCTAAATCTTCTGGTTTTATGCAAGTAAAGCAGACAGTAGTTTGGGTTTATAATCAGCTCAGAATAACAGTAAAAGTTCAGACTTTAAACTGGCTTTCAGCACCAGCATTCACTTTGGTTTAAAAACTAATTACATTATAGTTCCCTATTTAGCAAAGCCCACGATAAAGTGAGTGTTCTTCCATTAACAACTACGCAATCATGGTCAATTAGGAATGCTTTGAATACATTTCTGTGATGCTAATGTGCACTTTTGTCTCCAAAAATGTGCATTCTAGATTTGTTTTTTTAGGTTTGGTTAAAGGTTAAGTTAAATCCTATTAATCTCCAACCCCAAACTTCTTTTCAGGTGAAAACGAGGAGCTGGGCCCACCCCCCTCAGTGGATGAGGCGGCTGATGCTCTGATGACCAGATTGGGCTTTCTGCTGGGGGACAAGATCATCAGCGGAGAGCCAGGATCATCTTACCCTGCTCAGGATGATGGAGAGGTAATTAGTTCATCACAGGATGTGTTCAGTTTTAAATTCCAAAGCCTCGATGTTCTGTAACAGACACCAGTCTTTCCTAAAGAAATTAGTATTATTTAGAAAAATGATCAATTTCGTAGTATCATCACAATTTGTGTTGCGTCTTCATTTTTATACATCTATGATCACATTATCTATGATAAAATAAATAAATAATAAAATAAACAATAAAAGTATTCACACAATTTTAGCCAGTCAATGTTCAGGCTTAGAATGACAGGGTGAGGGGACACATTGAAAACCAAACAATAATGTTTTTGCACACTATGGATACACAAATGCATCAGTAATGACAAAATAAATAAATGGATAAATTTTTTTTAGTACACTCAATGGCTGTTTCCGAAACCACCCCCTATACCCTACACAGTGCACTCAATAGTGTGGACGCCATTTTGAAATAGTGTCCGAATTGTTAGTGAGCATCGCGGCACCCTATGTAGTGCACTCAATGTATCCCAGAATGCACTGCGAAAAGTAGTGTACAAGCGAGCACCCTAACTCGGAAAATGTATCCCATCAGCCTTTACGGTATCACGTGATACATTTTTTAATGTAATTTCTACTGTGCGGTTTGATGTATGAAATTTTTGGAAATAAGATTTTTTTTTTCAGTAGGGGTCCAATATGATCATCTTAAAATATTACAACATAAATGTGTAAAAAAATCAATCAATCTTCACTGATCCCCCGCCCCTCACTTAAAATTGTTCTTCGGAATCGTCTGTTCCTCACCAGGCGACAGAATCTCAGTAAAAGAATATTTACAAAGATGAAAAGTAGCTCTGAATCCATTTTTTGATGAAAAATTGCTCTATTAAATGTTTCCACTACAGCAGAATATGACTTGAGAATGTGCCATCACGTCTTGGCTTGAAAATGTCAAGGGACACTAATTATTTTAGGCAATAAGTAATTATTATTGTATTATTATTGACATTAATATTTCATTTTATTATATAAAGTTAAATACAGGGTAAAATGTTGCATTTTCATAAAATGACCGCTGAATGTATTTCTGATGGGTTAAAATAATTAAATGGACCTGGCCACTTTTCCCGGCGACCGGTTCGTAATTATTATGCGACACCATGGCGTCACTTTATGTGCGCCGTAAATGACACCATTGTCCGAATACTAACTTTAAATTGAGTGCACTACGTAGTTCACTCAATCCATGTCCCCCATGTAGTGAGTAGTGAATAGGGAACGAGTGTGGGGTTTCTGAAACAGCCAATGTCATGACACTCTTTTCCAGAGGATCTCTCCTTCGTCCAGCCTGGCCAGTAGCAGCACATCCCCATGTTCTACACTGCAGCCCCCTGCTGGAGGGGAGGCCAACAGCATCGTCAAGCACGTGGCCTCCAACCACGCCTCTGTCACCTCCCCCACCTCCACGCTGGAGAGCAGAGACAGTGGCATCATAGGTGACATTCTATAGGGATGCGGTTGTGGGACAATCAAAACTATCAAAGACATTTTCATTGGTTTTTGACAACAAACGTCTTGACTAAGACCCAGAAGTGGCATTTATAGATAAACTTGACAAACAGGAGCACTCGCCATTACAGTGATTTTCTAACCTGTTATTTTTTTTTATTCCATCACTCAGCGACACTGACCAGCTATTCTGCTGAGTCAGCAACAGAGAGGGATGATGGCGCCAAGTATCACACTGATGGTTACCATGGTGGTAATGGGCAAAGGGGAGGTCAGCTTGTGGTGTCCTCTACCTCTTCTTCTTGTATGGCAGCAGCAGGAAGAGACAATGCTGGCTTCCTGTACAGGGTTGAGGACAACATGGCTGCCTCTACATATAGCCTCAATAAACTACACCCAGATCGAGCCTCAAGCTCCTCCCATTCAGCAGGATCCACATATTCTATCCCTCTCTACCTCATGCCCCGCCCCAATTCAGTAGCCGGTAAGAAATACTGAGTGCTGACTTCTAAATCTGAGTAGATAACATTAATAAATGAAAAATTACATAGGATAACATAGTGAGCACCCAACTACGATGTAAACAGGTCTGGTAAGACAAAAATTTCCTCACAATTTTCTCCCGCGTAGCATAACGGTATAAGATCATACCAGATGGTCTAGACAGCAAATATTTGGGATCAATTTAGTAAAGTCAAATTTTCCAGTATTTTTTTTTTTTTAAATGAGCGGTAAGGAAAGACTCAAAGAAAATGTGCTTCTGTCTCACCCTCCTACAACATTTTGGGAAAGGCAGGAAGGCAAAAGGAAGGACATGTGACACACACAGGATATGAGGCACATCCAGCACTTGCATGCTCTGTACAGTTAGAAGAGTTTTACTGTATCAACTGGCTCAGACTCTCATTTAGAGATTAGCTTAGTAGGTTTCCAGCATTTTCCAGTGCTTTTACTTTAGCTCCCTGTCAGCTGTAATGAGTACCGTAAGTGACGGGATACAGACAACAAACCAATATCTGTCTAAAAATGCTGACATGCTGTACATAACAGCTATCTTATTCATTATTTTAGCCACTTGGATTTTGCTTAAACTTTAATATGTTAGGAATCAATTAGTTGTAGTAAGTCTTTTTTTTTTAAATTTACAATGTTAACTGGTAGTAAATCAGAATAAAACAATCAAAACATAATAATAAGGACAGAAATTAGGTCAAAGATGACACACACATTTCTGTCTTAAACCTGACCTCACCTGAAGCCTGTGACAGCTAAAAGTGACCACTGTAATTCTATACCTATCGTTATTATTTGACATCTGACCACACTGAGAGCTCAGTTAGATGGTTGTACAAATGGAAACAGGACCTGCTCAATATCAAAACTAGGAAGGAGTCAGTCAGTCTGGTCTTGGGTCATTCTATAGTTTTTGTTTTATTTTCTTTTTATTTGAATGCTTAAAACCAAAAAAATCATTTTGCTGATTTTTTTTTTTTCAAGCTGAATTGCAGAAACCCTGTTACAATTTGCAATTGTAACAGGATTGACAGCAATTGAGACTTGACGTGCTTAAGCTCAAAAACTCAAGGGTCTTTGTCATACTAAAATGGAGTACACACATAAAGATAAATGAGCTGCTTTTCTCTCGATTTTCTCCCTTTCCGACCAAGGACGTGTAAATAAAAAAAAGCAGTCTTTTCTATCCAGTTATATCCATTCATTTTTAAAATGAAATTATTAATATTTTATGCTGAAAATAAACTTTCTGTAGCCACCAGTTCTGCCCGCCTTGAAGATTTGGCCTATCTGGATGAGCAGCAAAGGCACGTCCCATCAAGAACATCCCTCAGAATGCCCAGACAGAATTCTGGGAGTCGTAGTCAACAAGAACACAGAGGTAAACACACACAAAAGTCAGAACAAAGTCTATAAAAAGTTGCAAGAGCCCTAACAACAATTCTGTCCCCTACAGTTTCTTTTACTCCCTCTCTCAACCTGAAGCCCCTGCACTTTGAGATTCCCGGGCTCTCGTCTGATTGGCTGTTCAGTGGCAGGGAGTGGCTCTTCCAGGAAGTGGACGCTCACCTGCGCAGCGGTGACCCCACAAGCAGTCAGGGTGTGGTGATCATTGGCAACATGGGCTTTGGCAAAACGGCCATTGTTGCTCGTCTTGTGGCACTCAGTTGCCATGGAAACAGCATGTGGCCAACTGCTGCCAGCAACCAGACCATGCCTAAACGTAAGAAGACACAATGCTCTAATTGGTGTTTGAGGTCATTTATTGACTAGTTTTGTAATGTATGGATCGCAGCAGGTGGTAAATGCACATTGTGGTGGAACAAAAAAGTCTTGCGTTACAGTGTTACAGAACCCACCCGGATGCTGTATCTGCTCGTCTGGGCTAAGAGAACCGAAGAACACCGAGCCCTCTTTTCAGGGTTTTACCAGTAACCCAGATAATTGTCTGATGAGCACAGAAGAGACCTGCTAATTGTTAAAACAGCCTCCATTTCCATGCTGCAGACTTGCCACATGATACAGAGATAAAAATAGTTCCACATTTACAGCTTCAGTGAATTCTGCTGGGTTGTGCAGAATGAAGTTTGACTGATGTGGTGCAGATGCTGCTTTTACAATCATCCACGCTGAAACCTGGAACCTTGTCAAGATCAGCAGTTGCACATGTTACAAAGTTCTCTAAAGTGGTCTGAAGATGGGGTTTGATTCTTTTCTTTTATGGATTTCTGCTTTGGTTTTTTTATACACAAAAATAGAAGTATTGACTTGATTAGTGTATGACCCAGTTTTTAGAGGTTGTCACTATATAACTCAGATTCCAGCTGTTTAATTTATATTTAGACTCATTCTGTTATAAGATATAAACATAGATCATGCTCCTTCATTCATTTTATTCTGTTTTGTGTGTGTAGGACTAATGTAAAAATCAGATATACATTTTGAATTAGGTTTGAAGCTTTATAAAGTGCCTTTTTTACAGTGTAACTTGACCTTGGCAGGTGACTGAAACGGACAAACTTGCCAGGAGAGTCTTAGTTCTTCCAGCCACAGACAGCATTATTGCTTTGTTAAGAATTTGCTGAGTCATTACATAGAAATGAGTGAACTCAGGCACACTCTGAGCTGAGCCAAGCACCAAAAAACTCCATGATGTCATACATTGTGTAAAAAGTCCAGGAAAACATACATAAAAACTAGAAATAGATTTATATATGTGTTAATGTGGAATTAAATTCTAATAGTGTTTCTTGTGTATTCCAGACATGGAGGCCATTTCTTTCTCTCACAATTCTTTGTGTAGAGGGGGAGAAGATGAAGGAGGAGGAGGAGGAAGCTGTCCAGGGACTCCAGAGATGAGGAGGAGACAGGAGGAGGTTGTGAGGAGGCTTGCAGCACAGGTGGGACCTCCACCTATAGATTTACATTGTCCGTTGTATAGAAATTTATTTTGTATTCCACTTATTCTATTTATATCACCTTTCCGCTGCCATCAATGATATTTTCTTCATTGCATTTCTGTTTCCTGCAATTCGCACAATTTGGCAACATGGACTTTGGTTAAAATGCAAAATACTGTATGTGAAACACTGTTGAATTGAACGTTGGTAAAATGCTTTTTGCTGTCATTTTACTCTTTTTTTACGCTTACTGTGTAAAGCTGATTTATTAAACTTTTCACCGTAACCTTAAACAAAAATGATGAACAAATGTTTTATATGTGATAGTTCCGTGCATTAAGCATGTTCTTTGGGCAAGTAATTGGTTTGCATACTTTTTAAGATAGCCAACAAGTCAGGACATAGTCCAAAGAAGTGCTATCTAAAGTTGAGTTAGTGCCCATTTTTATATCTGTTTCACTGGCTAACGGTACCTGTAAATGCTCTCAGAATAGATTTGCCACGATCAGTTTCAATCATCAGCCTCTCCAATGACAAGAAGGTTCTGGTTCAATCCCTAGTGGACCTTTCTATGAGGGCCTTTACAAGCTCTCCTTACAGCCTGTCTGACTTTTCTCACGACACTGTTTTACCCTTAAATGTGACCTTAAATGGTTAAAACCATCATTTATGTTTTAAAGCTAAACAGAAGAGCATAATCAATCCACTGTGACTGTTTTCTTTGCAGGTTGTCTCCTATCACTTTTGTCAGGCTGATAACTGTCAGACGTGTCTGGTTCCGGAGTTCGTCCACAACATGGCAGCAATGTTGAGTGACGCCCCTCAGCTGCTGGCATATCGGGAACTGCTGCACCGCTCACGAGAGCTTCAGAGCACTCTAAGTCTGCGCGCTTGCATCCAGGATCCCAGCTCAGCCCTAGAGAAAGGAATAATGGAACCTCTGAGTGCCCTCTACAGAGGCATGTACTGCTGCTGGCTTCTGTTCAGGAAGATCCCAGTTCGCCACTGGTCAAACTCCTCCACTCTACATTGTGTTTGTTTTCCAGAGAGGAAAATTCACGTGGACAGGGCGGGGCTTATCGTACTGGTAGACGGGCTAAATGAGGCTGAGTTCCATCGGCCAGATTACGGTGACACCCTGACTTCCTTCCTGTCCCGAAACATCCAAAAATTTCCCTCCTGGTTGAAAGTCATTACCACAGTCCGCACCAGTCAACAGGTAACTGTCCCTCACCGTAACCTTAAACAAAAATGATGAACAAATGTTTTAGGCAGTGCTCAACATACTGAATGAAAGTGGAATACATGGAAAATGGCAACATTTCGTTAGAAAAGGCTGTCACGCCAGACAATTTAGAGAAGTTGTTTCAACCAGTTTTATGGAGGAAGAACTTATTTTCTAAATCACTGCACAGAAGGAAACTGTTACTCATGGAAGACAAAATAACTAATGAAGATAATTAAGCTAGTTAAGTTGTACTTGAGGGAACTGCTCTGTCACAAATACCCCACATTGTACTTTTCCTGCAGTGGAGTATTTGGGGCAAAGTTTAAATCAAAAGAAAGCTCCACCAGCACTCAGGCGAACAGCTTCAGCACCTACTTATACTTTCTCTGCTCCTCTTGTCACTTCAGTAACACAGATAAACACCACGGCTGGAAACGCAAGAGCTTTGTTTTGTCTAGAAAAGGAACACTCAGCATTTTTGCCGCCAGATTTGCTCTCGACTTGTTTTTTTTAAACCTGATCCTCACACATTCCGTAGTTTTTTCCTTTTTGAACAGTCTGCTCCCCATTCTTCTTGACCCCATTTCATTTCTTTTCCACAGTTTCAGCCATCATAGATGTCATCAAACGTACCACATGTTCCAAAATCTAATTCGACCAAGCGTTTCCAAGTTTCCTTTGCCTTCTACACTGAAACTCGACTCGAATGTATGAGTTATGTATAATTTGGGAAAACAATACCAACTTAAAGTACTTGCGTTCCAAGTATCAGGTTTACATCTTTATCATTTATTTTCACATCAAGGTGATGATTAGTTTAAGAAAGTCAGCACTACTTTTTCCATCTTCTTCTTTTTCAAATTTATGTCCAAGCTAGTTTCGCTGTCAACGAGAATTCCAAATCGGTGGATTAAAGTTCAGTATCTAGTTCACCCATTCATCAAAAGAAGACATTTATTTGTGATAGATTGCAGAGTGAGGCCTTCACCTGTCATCAAAAAACACTTTTGCCTTCTCTTCTCAGGACATCACAAGCTCTCTACCGTTTCATCGCATCTCTCTTGACAGAATAGAAGAGAACAATGCCATAGACCAAGACCTGCAGGTATCAAACACACTGCATTCACTGTCTATATGTATGCTTACTCTACTTCTACATACTGTATGTGAACAGATTTTCATCCTTGCTTTGGAATTTTGTCAGGGTTACCTGATGCAGCGCATCCACAGCAGTGCTGAGATCCAGAGTAACGTCTCATTGAGCAATGGTCGCCTTGACAACGCAGCTCTGGCCAAGCTCATTAGCCACCTGAAGACTTTGAGTAAAGGATCGTATCTCTACCTGAAACTGACCTTAGATCTTATAGAGGGAGGATACCTGGTGCTAAAGAGCTCAAGCTTCAAGGTGAGAGAGGGGCCGAGGAAAGATGTGTGAACCTAATGTTGTCTTGACCTCGACCATTTATGGCTGAAGTTGCTGTGTCTTTGTGTGTAGGTGGTTCCTGTGAGTCTTGCAGAGGTCTATCTGCTGCAGCTTAACATGAGGTTTCCCACCCAGTCATCATTTCAAAGGGTTCTGCCACTGCTCAACATCACTGTGGCGTCCCTGCACCCACTGACAGACCAACAGGTAAACACGCCATGACGTGTGTGTGTACCTGTGGGAATTTATGCCACCGACATTAATGAAAGGACTACAATATTCCTTGCAGGATGACTTTTAGGGAAGGAAAGCCTTTTCCTTTTTCTTGCTGCAGCATTTAATCTGCAATGAAGCGAGCAATTAAAGTTAAGGAAAATTGGTGAATGCTTTAGAGTGATTGTGGAATTCAAACCAAAAATGGACAGACTGAAAGACAAGAGCCTGAAAATGTATTCCAGTCCTTATTGGCCCTTCTTGATGTGATATACTGTAGCTGCACCTCATCCACCATGTCTCCGCTTTCACTTATCTCCTCCACCAGTTGTTTGAGGTCGTAAATGCAGGCACTCTGGCCAGAGGATCGCTTCCCTGGGCAGAGTTTATGCACCGCCTGGAGCAGCTGTCTCCTTTTCTGTTGCGGAGAAATGATGGCAGCAGGATGCTCAACCACTCCTCTTTCAGGGAGTGGTTGATGTGGAGAGAGGAAGGCCAGGACGACAGGTTTCTCTGTGACCCCAGGTACACGACGCGCTGCTGGAGAAAAACAAGGATGCAGGAAAAAGAGAAGAAGGAGTAATTAGGGTTTTTGTTTTGTTTTTTCCCTCCAGGAGTGGCCATACTCTCATGGCATTCTGGCTCTGCAGGCAGGAAGGAAAACTGAACCGGCAGCAGATGTTGGAGCTGGGACATCACATCCTGAAGGCTCACATCTACAAGGTTAGCCCAAAATAGGGGTGTGTTATCATATACTGCCTGAAATATAGACATGATTAGGGGAAGGTCTCTGGATATGGTTTCTTTTGGTTCTTCAAAGGAGAAATAAATAATAATTACATGTTCAGAAAAGACACTGTCAAGAATGCATTGAAATCGAATGTTCAAATTATTTTCCAGTGGCTCAAGAAATTAGATGAGAGATGGAAAAAAGAGATGAAAGAATGTTTCAGAGCTGGAAAACAGGATAAGATTTGTGGGTGGTTTCAGAATTGGATTGTGCCACAGAATTTGAGTACAGTACGTACTAGATCTAATCAAACCCACCAAAAGACATCTGCAATGACCGTGTTGTCCAAAATGAATTTACCGGTAATGGTAAAATACATCCGACTTCAGAATAACTCTGCTATGATTTGCTTATGCTGATATCAAAATGAGGCGGCTCTCAAATGTAACTGGAAACAAAGCACCTGGAGAGCAGACTCCACCAAGCAGCTCAGTTCCCCACATATTCTGACTTACAATTACGATTATGAATATCTTCATTGCGTTTGTCTGTCACCGTATATTGCTGCTCTTGTATTCGAGGGTTAGCTTTGGTGAGAGACTATGATTCCGATTAGACAATCAAGGCGCATGGAGAAAGACATCTGAGTTTCCTTCCTTTAGTGGCTTGTTCAACTTAAAAACAAGCAGCTAACGGCCCCACAAATAGTATTATGGTACAGTATATGCAGTATTGAGGCAGCAGTGATATAAGGTTCAATGACATAGTTTGCTTAATGATCAAAAAGCAAAGTCCCTGCAGAACCCTGAACATTGCCAACATTTAATTATCTATTCGTTGCCCTATTATTATTATTTTCTAAAAATGTCATTAAAATTGTTCACTTTTTGTTTTTATGTTGCTAAACCTCAGACAACTGTCACATAACCTCCATGGCAGAGGTAATTATATTCATGGATATTGGGAAGCCTAAATGGATTTCTGTCAAAAGACTACCACTCCTGATAACCTAATATCACTCATTAGTTTATTTCTCAGCAAGTTTTCCACATAAAAGGCTTTTTTTCATCATTGCTGGGCAAAGTTTCTCACCATAAATATGCATATTTACTCACTAGAGCCAATGAATATCACTTAAATCTTGGTTTTAACTGACTATTTCAAATGTGTCTGCTATTATTATTTAGGGCCTGAGTAAGAAGCTCGGGGTCTCCTCTTCAGTTCTGCAGGGGCTGTGGCTGGCATACAGCACACAGAGCTTAAATCCAGCTTTGTCATCACTGCGTAACCTCTACACCCCCAACATCAAGGTAAAACACACACAAGTACACACAAAGGAACTCACACGCACACTTACTTCGCTAAAAACAAATGGACTTTAACTCTGCTGCTTTCTTGTCCAGGTAAGCAGGCTGCTGATTATGGGGGGAGCTGATGTGGATTACTGCACTGATGTCCTCAGCAACGCCCCCCTGCTGTGTGCACACGCTCACCTGGGACACAGCGACGTTGTTGCACTGTTGCTCGACCAAGGAGCACAGGTTAAAATTCATATATATATTTATATATTGATGTCTCATCACATTTGTAAGCTGGGATGTAATGTAAACATTGTTTGGTGGTACTTTGAGCTTCCTGTATTACATCCTCAGGTGGATGCACAGTCTCATGATGGATTGACTGCGCTGGGATTTGCTGCAGCAGCTGGACACCTGGATATTGTCACCATTTTGAGTCAGAATGCTGCCAAGGTAGATCCCCACACAGGTCATAAGGATTGTCTAAACAAAACACCCACTTTATAATACCAGTCATTCTGTCACACTCTTATTGTTTCCCTGTTTTTATGCATCCCTTCTCCAGATATGGTCAACTGCATACACATATGCAACCACAGAGAGAGTGCTCTTTGGAGAAATTGAATTGAATTTGAATTAATTTAACTTCATTTAAAATGACACATCTTGGGTGGTTCACAAGACTGAAAACCCAGTCAGATCAGTGATGTCAGGAAATCCTTTGGTGTATATCAAAAGTCCCAACTTCAAATAGCTTGAAGCTGACCTACATGAATTATATAGATGGTGCTGATTAAAGTCATTTTTCAACTTTGGAAATCATTTCTAGAGAAACTAAGAAATCTGTATATCATGATGAAACCTTCATCAATTTCTATTACCCATAAAAGGCTAACTTGGAAATTGGAAAATTCCTTTGCAGATTTCCTAAAGATGTCTGCCAAGCTAGACTGCTTAATGATTGCTGGCTGTCAAACGGAAGATAGATTATTTGATTACTTTTTAAAGCCAGTTATTAAGCCTTTTGCCTGAAGCAGTATCTGATCAGTCTCAGTCATAAGACTCTACTGAAGTACCAAATGTCAAGTTGATTTTTTGTTTCATTAAAAGTAAATGATGTGATGTGCATTTTGCTGCTCTGAATTTGCCGTTGTCTTCTGCACTCAGGCGGGTCATGTGGACAACTCAGGTCGGTGCGTGTTAGTGCACGCCGCCCAGCGCGGCCACATTGAAGTCCTGCGCCATCTGTTGAGAAATGCAGATTGGAGCTGCACTCCCTGTTGCAGCCAGAAGGGGGCGAGCAAGGAGCAGGCCGTGCAACAGGCGCTGACAGCTGCAGCCAGCATGGGCCACTCAGAGGTCAGCACACAGGACACACTCATTTGTTTATAATAATCCGTGAAGTGAGGAATAATTCTGATATATTTTTTTACATATAGATGGTTTCATACCTCCTGGGTCTGCTAAGAAAAGATGAGGAAGTTGAGGAGAGAGCTGAGATCGACACACCAGACAGTCTGTGGGGTGAAACAGGTACTGTGGAAAAGTATAGCATTATCCTGTGATGTGCCATGTTACTGTTACGACGTAAATCAGCCTTAAAGCGCTTTCATGTGTCATCTAGTGCCAAATATACATGCTCATATACAGTTTCAAAGGGGATATTTCATCAAAGTATCTTCTGTCATCATATTCTTTAATATTTTTGTGTCTGTGCCAGCTTTGACCGCAGCTGCAGGAAGTGGCAGGCTGACTGTCTGTAGCCTCTTGCTGGAAGAGGGTGCCGCCGTTGACCACAGTAACAGGCGAGGCGTGACTCCCCTCTTCAGTGCAGTGAAACGTGACCACGGGCAGGTACAGTGTTACAGAACATCCTAATAAAATGTGCAGCCTTCAAGTTTGAGTCTGACTTTGGAAATTGCTGTTTGTCTCCATCTTGTGTCAGGTGGTGCAGCTATTACTGAATCACAGGGTGGATGTGAACATGGTCGACCAACAAGGTCGAACAGCTTTGATGGTGGCGGCTTCAGAAGGACATCTGACCACAGCCCGACTGCTACTGGATCACGGTAAGTGCTGTGTGTCGATGATGACTAGTAATGGCTGCTAAAACAACAACTTGACCACAATAAAGCAGCAGTAGTTGTCCTTAGCTTTGCTGGAACTCTGGCAGCTGGGAAAAATATTAAATATGAGTAATGGGCAGATCCACTTATGCCGAGAAAGACTATAAAAGTACAGAGTTTCCAGTGCCAAGGCTGAAAATCTCCTGTCAGTATTCTGCCTGTGCACTTCTAGTGTAATATTTTCAGATATTTACTACGTAAGTTGATTTGCATTCATTGCCTTGTTAATACCTTTATCCATACATCACAATTGTAATTTACAAGAAAATCTTAAAATTGGCGCTTGCTTAATTTAGAATTTTATTTAAACAACTGTGATGATACTATTTGCATCATAATTAAAACTCTTTACTTTGAACGATGAGGTAATCATCTCTGTTCTCCCTCCAGGAGCCTCTCTTGACCAGACAGATAAGGAAGGGCTAACAGCACTGAGCTGGGCTTGTCTGAAAGGAAAGCTCCAGCTTGTCAGAGAGCTGGTGGACAGAGGTGCAGCCACCACTCATGCTGACCGCAGTGGACGCACACCTCTGGATCTTGCTGCCTTCTGCGGTGACCCTGAAGTGGTCTGTGAAACACAATAGGAATTGGCTCTTGATAATAGTGAACTGTTGGTTCTTTTTGATTTATGTAATAGGTGGACTTAATTCCGTGCTCCATATTTCGATTGCAGGTGCAGCATTTAGTGGATCACGGCGCGTCTGTGGAGCATGTGGACTGCAGTGGAATGCGCCCTTTGGACCGAGCTGTGGGCTGCAGAAATACGTCAGCAGTTATCGCTCTGCTCAAAAAGGGAGCCAAAATAGGTAAAAACCTGACTTGTTGCTGTGGGTCACGTTGCTTTAATATTCAAACACAGCCAGAAAGTGAAGGCAAATATATTTTGACATGCATTCTGGAGGAATCAAACAGGGGTGCTGCGGCTACTGTGTTATGGAAATGACAAAAACAACTTTATTTTTTATAAATGGTGCGTGGGGGTGGGTGTTTGTGTTTGCAGGACCAGCCACTTGGGCCATGGCAACCTCTAAACCAGACATCTTAATGGTTCTGCTCAGTAAACTGATGCAAGAGGGAGACAGACTGTATAAGGTAACCCAAGTACACACTAACACACACCTATACAACTTAGCATTCACCTCTATTCATTTTCCATACACGTGCATGGTGTCGCTTGAGTATTTACACCAATCAGAATCCACAATTTTATTGTGCCAAACTTAAATCTTACCTTGAAAAATGATTCAACACAGAAAAGCAAATCCACTGACATAAACAATAGAACCAACTAAAATTCTATAAACCAAAATCCATCAGAAGTTGATGAGATCAAACCCCAAAAGAGCCGCATAGTCATTTATGCTTGTGTCTTCATAGCAAGGGAACGCCAGTGGAGCAGCTCAGTCCTACCAAGCAGCTCTGCAGAAGTTTCCTGTGGACGAACTGAAGACGTTTAGAAAACTCCGAGTGTGTGTGCTGCTCAACCTGTCGCGCTGCCACCGCAAGATGAACGTGAGCTGCCCCCGCGACGTCGCCTCCTGCTCCCAAAGACGCCGCTAATGACGTCTGAGAAACTGCAACTCAAGCGAACCGCTCTCACCCTTTATTTTGCTTCGATTGCAGGATTTTGAGGTCGCCGAGCAGTTTGCCACTAAAGCTCTGGAGCTTAAAGCCAAATCCTATGAAGCGTTTTACGCGCGGGCCCGCGCCAAACGCGGCCGCAGGTAACGACGGGGGCAAATGAACAAATCCTAGAGTCTTCCCACCCAGTGACAGTCGTCAGAGAACTTGGTTAATTATCTTCTAACGTGATATTTTTTGCCACCATTCAGGCAGTTTCACGCAGCCCTAGAAGACCTGGTGGAGGCGAGCCGCCTCTGCCCATCGAACAGGGAGATCCAGCGCCTGCTGTCTCGGGTCAGAGACGAGTGTCGGCAGGCGGCGTGGCAGCGCGACTCTCCGCCTGCTTCTTCGCATCATGCGTATCAACAGAACGCCATCATGGACATCAGACAAAGAGATCCAGGTGGCTTGCAGGGGCAGGAGAAGGAGGGCCTTACAGAGGAAGAGGAGGAGGAGGAGGAGGATGGCTACAGAGGAGATGCACTTTCTCACTCCTCCTCCTTCCACCCTTCACCTGTGATTCAAAGTCTTGACACCCACGGCCATTCTGCCGCCCTCTCCCCGACTCACCAGTACCGCCACCACGCCAGCCCCACCCACTGCCCCTCCCCCTCATCCCCCTGTCATTCAGCTCCTCCTCCCTCTGCCTCCCACTGCCACCTAAGTCCCCCTCCCTCCCCGATGCAGCCACAGCAGCGAGCTAGCCCGATGTCGGAAGCCGTGCCTGCTTTACCGGGAAATGGGATTCTACAGCAGTATCCACAGCCCGTTTCAGGTGGCTATTACCCAGACCAGAACCAGGGGGTCCAACAGCACCACATCATGCCCAGTGAGAGATCATTTCGGAAGCAGAACCCTGTGCAAGGCCAGTGGCTTCAACCAGCCAAGGTGCAGGCTGTCAGAGCCAGCCAGCCCGGTTCCACAGCTAACGCTAGCATGATTCTGGGGAGCTCCATCTACTCCCACTTTGGCCAGCTACCCCAAGAACTAGCTGAACTGGGGGAAGGCATCTGCCCAAGCCTCCTAGATATGAGACCTAGTCTGCAGGTCCAGACTGGGCTCCATTCAGGGGCTTCGTACTCACCGAATGATGCAGATTCGGACTTTGTTTGCCAGGTAAGATCTGCATCTGCATTTGGAAGGAATGGAGGCGGGGAGAGACCGGGGTCGTCCCGCTTTGGCCAGGCCCACCAGTTAAACCGCAACCAATCCAAAGCAGCGCGCTACCCCATGGAAGTTACCGAGGCAACCTTGGGCCCCCCTGACAGTTATATAGCAGCCCACCAGTACCATCAGATGGGGCTAAGACGGCCCCTCAGTGCCCACCCTGGTTCCTCCACTGCTCCTCCCAGCAGGCCTTTTGTTCACTCCCAGAGTTCCAGTGTCCATTTTTCCACCAGCAGCGGGAGCCTCACCAGTGGGCAGCCCATTAATCCAGGCTTAGGCTTCAGGACGTCTGCCTCCGTCCAACAGATGGAACTCACATCAGACCTGGTGTCTCCAGGAGAAGCCCCCGGGTGTCATGATGACTTCTTCCTGACCCAGTCAGAAATCTGCATGTCTGGAGGCGGGACTTACCCCGGAGAGGCAGGCCGATCATCGAGGAACACCCCATTTATGGGCGTTATTGACAGGACTGCGAGGGTGCACCAGCAGTATCAACACGCGCCGCCCAGTCCTTCGTCCTGTCTCAGTCCCTCTCGCTCCTGGGCGGTGTCTTCTGTGGACACGGTCATCACTTCCCCAACCAAAACACCCGCCAATCAAGGCCAGTTCCAGCCTCCCTCGCTCGCCTATCACAACCGCAGCAACAACAACGTCCATTACGGTCACCTCCATGACAACCAGCATGATTATTATGAGGCGCCCCCTGGTTGCGGTGCCCAGAACAACGGCCCGTCGCAGAACCCCCCCTTTGTTGGCATGAGACTGGCCCGAACGCTGCCAGTGATCCACGGCTACTCGGATCGGCCAACTGAAAGGAAGACGGGCCCTACCTCTCCTGTCAAACCAAAAAGACCTTTTGTAGAGTCCAATGTGTAGAAAAAAGCTAAAGTGCAATGAAGGTTGTTGGAAGGAATCGGTGAACTGTTCGCCAAGACCCAGCGGAATTCTGAAATCCTGAAGCTAACATGGACTTTGTATTCGTACGGCTTGTAGCTCACGCGGCATTCAGTAGGGCAAGACGCAATAATCGAAATGTAGACCGAGTCTCTTCCTGAGTCACTTTGGTCTGAGCTAGCACACGAGGTGAAACTCAAAAGGTTATTGCTCAGGAGAGACAGCGGAAAGCATGGAAAGGAGAAGAGGTACAGCGGATACACACGTAGTTTCCATGCAGCCTCACACAGCATCTGTCAATAGAAAAAAAGCACAGTTTGGAAGAAAAAGAACTAAACACATTTCCTACACACCATCTTCTTTATCTGGCAAGAACACCGCTCTCAACTCTGTCTGCTGCTGATGCCTTAAATGATTTTTTTTTTGCTCTCCCCCTTTTTTTTCCCGACATCTTAAGCGCTTAAAGTTTCTACAGTTGTGCCAGTCAGGTGCTGTTCGATGACCCAAGCCATAGTTAGCTAGGACATCATTGAGCTGGCTGGCTGTTTTAAGGATATTTATCTTTTTTTTTTAAGTTATATATTTGTATTAAACTGTAAAAATGTTTTTGTAACACTGTATATCCCTTTTGGATTTTGTAAATGTTTATTTTACCTTCATTTCCTCACTGCAGAACAGGACGGTTCCATTTTGCTCAGAATTGTCGGGCGGTATCTTCCTGCTCATGGGTTCGGGCAGTAACACCTATTTGTATAAATAGTTGTGAGGTTTTTGTTGATCTCATTTGAAAGGAAGGTTTTTTCTGCATGCATCCAAAGGTCCTTATTTATGCAAACCACAGAGATCTCATATTTGATACCAGGGAGGGTTTTTCACTGGCACCCTTCCATAAATACTATTGCCGATAGATTTTTGGCAACACTAATGTTATCATTTCAAAATGAAATGGTACATTTTAAACCCAAAAATGAAATTAGGGATCAAGAATATACACAGAAATGCTAAAATATGATATTTAAGTGACCTGTGTCTGACTGGATGGATTCGGCTAACAGGCATCTAGCAGTGAGTTTTTAAGAATTGGGACCAATTTTTAGCTTTATTTAGAATTATTTATTTGTTTTTCAAATGTTTTTGTTGTTCATTGAATCAGCAGCTTGGTTACTATAGCTGTAGATGACCTCTGACCTCTTCCTCATGGTACAGGTTATACGAACATGAAGGTGATCAAACACATTTCGCCCGTCTGACAGCCTTTGACGGGTAATAACGAAGTTTGTTGCTAAATTAATTTGACTCTAAAAATCAGCTGTATCCTTTTGCCGGTAAAAAGGTAAATGTCTTATACATGTGGGACGCGACCCCTTTTCTGACCCCGAAACTGCTGAAGGGGTGTGAAGCTCACGGAAGGAGCACAATAACGGAAGCATTTTATTCCTGTTCTAGCACAGATGTTGCGTTTGTGTGTGTTCATTGTGGTTGGCTCTCTCACCGTT
This sequence comes from Takifugu rubripes, assembly GCF_901000725.2. NCBI lineage: Eukaryota > Metazoa > Chordata > Actinopteri > Tetraodontiformes > Tetraodontidae > Takifugu > Takifugu rubripes. The sequence continues at coordinate 2,480,682 of NC_042289.1, forward strand.
TGTTAAATAGGTAAACATTTAAAACCCAGTATGGTTGAGATAAAGGAGCATCAATATTAAACATTGAAAAAAGAAAACTCATGAATGTGTCAACAAATGTGAATTCACTGAATGAATAAACAGAGGAATAAATTAATGGTGTGTTATGACGACTGGCTTTTTAAATATCTATGAATTAATAACTAGCAAAGAACAAGACTTCGATCTCTCATTCCTGTTACTGATTATCCTGAATTCTCAGATCAACTGAACAACCTCTTGCCAGGGCGCTGATACATTTTGAAGTGCTTAAATGTGGTGGATGACACAGCAGTTTCAGCCCTTTTGCATAAAGGCCCCAGTAGGAAGGTTGTTGCCTGAGGTCGGAACCAGAGAACTCTTTCACAACACACAAACAACAGGGGACAGAAAATTTGCATTCCTCAAAGCTATTTTGATCCTTTTTTCTTTTTTTGGAAAGCGTCAGGCTCAGTCGAAATCACTCGTTACGTAGAGCAGCTCACGTAAGTCAAAGCTTAGCGAATGAAACCTTGTTAGGGATGTTTTCTTTTACAGTTCGCTGTTATCTGTATGGCAGTGAAAGGTGAGAAAGAGTGAAATCAGTCCTGGTCTTTCATCGGGAGCTGCTGGTTCGCAGCTGAGGTCATTTCTGTCGCACATTCAGTCAAGTGAAAAACCACAAGAGAAAACGATGACTTGCACAAATTTTTAATGGAGCAACACTGAATCAACAGTTTCCAGTTAGGCGGTAAAAAGCCCTGAAGGGACAATAAAAAAAACTTTATATTGTCTCCAAATAAAGATGCACAAGCAGGTAGATGGAAAGTAAAAACAGAAACCATACATTTCTTTTTGAATCCAACAATTGCTACTGTTACGTCTATTTAAAGCTGTTTTCTGGAGACGACATCTCACTCTATTAATATTGTTGGAGATTAGCGGTACAAATCCTCGGGTTTTTGCCCTCACATAGGGTGAGGTGGACAAGATAAAGTGGACTATAATTAGGACAGAAGGAAAATTTAGAATTGTTGCAAATCTGGGGAGATGAACCACTGTGTTTCTAGTTTGGTGAAACAAGGCTTGAAACAAACAGCCACCATTCAACTCAAGGACTTTAGAGTTCAACTACATTCCAAAAGGAGCAGGACTGTGGATTTCTCTATATATAAATGTAAATATTTGTAATGTGATGAGCCATGTCGACAGCATATAGTGCAAGATGATACAGATTTGGCATTTCATCAGCAGAAAAAGGCTGTGGAGAATATACTGAATATAATGAATCAAGCTTTGACAAAACATTACTAAGATATCTTCAAAGGTTTACACACACACACACACACACAACATATTTGAATTTCCAAAGACGGTTTGCAAGAGGTTTTGCACTTGCTGATCTGATCTGTGACATCACCATCTGGAAGTCATGACAACGGATGGGAGAAATTGTCAACTACTCCCACTGTGATGCTGCGGCGGTACATCTTGAAACGTGGTTTGGACTCAGCACTAACTTTTTTATGGCGGTCAGGGCGAGCTGGGGGACTGGCCTTCAGTCAGCGTCTTGAAGTAGACAGACAGAGACTCCTCCTCTGGGTTGGGAGGACGTCTGTAGTCCTCCTTGGTGACCATGTAGCACACGACCCCCCCAAAACACACAAGGAGGACTCCCAGGACGTTGGCCAGCACCCCCTCTGGGATGAACTGAGAGTATGTGGGCCTAAATCCAAAAAAAACAGACAGAGAGAGAAAGAACACGTTATAGAACCATTCTGCTTTGGCAGAAAAAAATAGATCCTGAGGTCAGAGATGCTGTGATGTCTAGTTTTAGCCTACATGAACGGCATCTGGGAATGATGAGCAGGTCTACATTTATCATTTTTAAAGATGAACCCAGTCTGAGTTTCACTGAGTGAAATCCGGGCCGCACGTTTAATCCCATTGATCATTTTTGCATCCAGATATTCAGTCTGCATCACAGCCGATGGTGACGTGGTATCGGCTATGGTTTCTCTCAAAGGCGACGTGGGTTTTTAGCCTGTAACATTCAGTCCTGCTGTGACGTAATGGTTTTGTCTGTCTAAGGAAGCAGCTGCTCAGCGACAGAACAAACAAATGGGGGGGGGTTGCTCACCTCATTTGCTCACGACACGAGGTTTAATTGCCTTTAGCGGTGAACTTTAGCCTGGGTTATATTAGGGTTTGACACTAAAATCCTTGAAGGTTCAAATTCAATTTTAAAAGAATCTATTGCTGTAAACAACAGTGTAAATGTTTTTTTTAAATCCTGGTGAAATTGACATTTAGTCGCAAAACAGAAGAGAAAAAGGAAGGAAAGTATGGACGGACGTACAGGCTGAAGAGGAGTTTCTCTGTGATGCCCAGCAGGCAGGACCCAATGGACATGACCAGCAGACCCAGTCCACAGAACACATGGATGGGGAGATATGAGGCTCGTAACCATGACGACGCAACAGGAAACAGGAAGAACAGCAAGCCTATTACCCACTAGGAAGAAAAGGAGTTGGTTACTGTTTGAATCACAGCACGGGAGCATGTGTGTGTGTGTGTGTGTGTGTGTGTGTACCTGGAGGAAAAACAGAACTATTGTGGCCATCCCCACCCAGCTGTGGAGAGAGTACATGTCTGGAATCTTTGCTACTTTATGGAAGTTGAACACTGCCACAAAACCTGGATGCAAAGTAAATGTAGTCAGTAGATTTCTCTCTCTCACACACACTCACACACACACACACACTCACACACACACACACACACTCTCCCCTCCCTGCTCACCGATGATGCTGATGCCGAGGGCGAGCAGGTGAATGATGCCGTGCAGAATTTTAATGTTCCGCTTGGCTTCATTGTGAAACACTCTGTAGACCAGGATCGCTGGCGACACACACAGACAATGTTATGTTTTTAACGTCATCTTTTCCTCGAGATGATGATAATAAAGACATTTATAGAAATGAAGTGAGAAATAAAGGAATAAAAAGTGGTGTGTAGATTTCATACTCTGAGAAAATAAAATGTTTTGTACAATCGGAATCCCCTTTAAAGACTTCTGATTTGTGTAATAACGTTCCATTATATTTTGAAAAGGCGACGTTTCAAAACAGGATTCATTTTGAATTTATCAGCTAGGCATTAAAAAGGAGAATAATAAGCTCTGCTGACCAGAGGAGCTCCACTAATAAGTAACGACTTAAAAGCTTATCTGAGTTAAAAGGAAGTAGGTTTAGTTAAAAATATACACTCTCACAACAAAACCTTTTATAATTACTTTAACACACATTTCAAAAGTGAAGGCATCCAACTAATGAAGAGTTTGAAAGCTTTTGGTGTGAACTTAATGTTAAAAAATGTCTCGTTTCATAAGAAAAAAGGTGGGTGTTCCATTATTACGTTACCATTTCTAAAATGTCACAATAAACCAGGATTCTGTGTTTTTACTGACATTGTTTTTCCAGTAAAATAGAAAAGACGCTGTAGCCCATCTAGACCGTACTGAATGAGCAGAGGACAGAGGTCAGAGATGAGTAGATTGACAAACATAATCCAGTTAATGTCGACCTGGTCTGAGACAGACGGAACAAATGAACACACAATCAGTCCATTCAGTGTGTGTGTGTGTCCGTGAGAGAAAGAGAGGGACCCCAGGGTGTTACAATCCCAATCTAACGTCCAGCTGACCTTTTTCTGTTATTAAACTAATACAATTTTGCACAGACACAGGCGGCTGTGAACTGGTTAAACTAATCTGATTACTTTCACTCCACTGAGGCCTGGAACAGAGATGGGAAAACAATGAGTTCTCACTTTGTCTTTACTTCTGGGACCACCAACACTCTAAAGACATGAGAGCAAAACTGCAATGTTTGTGATCTTTTATTACTTTAAACATATCTAAAGGTAGAAAGTATGTGAACTGTCGCGAAACAACACGCTTTCTTTATTGTTTTAATATCACACAGTGTAGATTAGTTGGGTTACTGCTCGCTATTAATCTCCAAAGTGGGCAGGCAGCAGGCATCTACTGCTATGTGACTAATCAAAGATTAATTTAATTCAAGGATAACAACTATAACTTGGAACAAAAAACCTTAAACCTTTGAAAAATTAGAATATAAGAAAATACAGAAAATATAAGTACAATAAAATAATTTTAAATGTGTGAAAAAGTGGAATGCTGCACAAATGCTGTTGCTTTGCTACTTATCTTTGAAAAACATCAAGTTCTGTCCAAACTTTTGTTAAACGAAGGTGTAAATGTTAAAAACAAACACTTATCGCCGCATAAATGTTCTGTTTTGAATGGCAGCTCTCCTACACTGCAAAAAAGAAAGAGTACCACTGATGTATTAAAGCTAACCGCTAACCTTTAGTGCTTCATCAGTCAAAACTAAGGCATGGAAAAACTAGTGCATGTTCTGTTCCCTCTGCCAGGTGACACCCGTGTCCTCACAATGATGTCATTTATCCCCTGATAACAACAACAAAAAAAAAGCTCCACTAATTCAAACGTTAACTGTTGCTAATTAGTACACCACGAGCTCTGTCACTGTCAATGGGAAACAATACACACTTTTATTTAATGATATGCAAGTTGTTTGACTGCTCAGTCATCACTGTTCCATGAGAGGCACAAAGATGTGGTACGTTAATCACAATATAGATTCTTTGTTCTGGCTCACAAATGGCACTATAGTGTGTTATGAGTGTGTCATGAGGAAATATACTGACTACGGATTCAGCCTGTTCTCAGAGGATTGTACCTCTTTAAATGCTACCTTTGCACAGTTTGAACATAAAAATAGGAAATTATTTCATTCCAAACAGGGCAGATTAGGCCCCCGCATGATGCAGTTCGCTCATTTTGACCGACTGTTGCTCATTCTGGAGTTTTAAACGCAAAAGCGTTTACTTGGTATCAAGGACACTGTTGGGACAAATATTTGGAGGCAACAAAATCAACAGGCTTTGACTCGTATGACATCAGCCGCTCGTGTCCACGTGTAGATGGAGCAATTGCTTGTCCTCTGCATATTTAAATGATCTTTAAATAAACCTGACTATTCCAACAGGTCTCACAGGGGTTCCTCCAGTGGAGCTAGCTGACAGCCTTAAACCTTTCAGAGCATGTTCGACCACATAAGTGTTCCGTAAATATTACAAGGTGCATGTTATTCCTAAATCATCAGGAAACTTATATCCCAAAGCGGCGTCTCAGCCAGGATGTTAAAGCGCTTCCAGATTATTCCGATCATGGTTCCAAATCTGCAGCAAAATATCTTACATTTTGATCCAAAGCACTAAAAGAAGAACCGGGCGAACACTGTGCTGCGAGACCTGTCTGGAACGTTACCAGCAGAGCTGGAATTAAATTAAAGGCAATGCTGCCAAACACTGAATGATGTAAACTCCTGGGATTGGGATAAATCCTTATTCCCACTGTTATCCTTAAATTCCATTCACCCTCGCTAGCATTTATATCTGTTTCTCAGTTCCAGAATCACACAGTGACAGTGACGAAGCGCCTCCCTCCCTCAGACGTTCCCTGTGGCAGCACCGCCTGATGGATGCCTGGGTAATGTTAGCTTAATGCAACAGGTCAGAAACACAGCGCTTGAGGCCACACGCGCTCAGAACCACTCCCACTGCGTCACCAGGCCTTCTAAAATAAAGCATCTGCTGGCCTTTGTCTCCAGATTGATTTGATTTAGTCACAGTTATCCCAAAGATCAATTGTAACCATGGTTAAGAACTGATGGCGTTGAAGCCAAGGCAATATCAGTAATGGCGAGCCGTGGGCTCGGGCAGATGCAGAGGCTTTGGAAACGTCTATCCAGACATTTCAGGTCTCCAAAGTTACACCGTCAGCATCATGAGTTCCACCGTGAGTGTCAGACAGTGACCTCAGTCTGATCACAGACAATAAAGCAGTGTGAGTTCAGCCTGGTTAACTGTCCGATTGTGTCTGACCTGAACGTGACTGTAAATGTGCGTGGAATTGATTCAGTTACAGCTGCAGACACTGTTGGTCTGGAGGTGGGTAATTCCCTCAACAACGGCACTGAAGAGCTCAATCAAAACAATATTTTATTAGAAAGCTTGGCATTATTTTTTAGAACGATGTCGATTCAAAGAGGAAATGATATTGGCAGAAATGTGTTTTCCCTTCTTTGAAAATGTTATAAATCTAACTTTAGCTATATTAACAATGAGTTTGACCACCCATATCATCTAGATCTTTATTTGAGATGGACACCATGAGCGTCACCATTTAAACTAATACTTCAACTAAATTTCAGCCCCTTATATAAAAGGCACCAACAGATGCTTTCTGAGGGTGGGGATGACAGAGAAAGACCACATATGCTCCTTTTTTGTCTCTTGTTAGTGTGTTTTGTGGTGTTTGTTGTTATTTTTTATCCCCACACTCAGTGTCCCTCCTGTCCCATGTCCCAAATAATGTCCTTGTCCACTAATGGAATCTAACTCAATTTAACCTGACCAACTGTCCTTAAAATCAATGGGAAAAAGCCAGTGGAAGCATTAAGATACAAAATAAAGAGCAAGGGAATAGCTTGTTTGTATGAGTGTGTGTGTGTGTGTGTGCGCGCGCGCACGTGCGCTCATCATATTTGCAGACAAAATGCTAGACACGTTCAAGCTAAAGGTTCCTCAAATTTTCTGCATTCCTAATCATTTTGGTGTATCTCTGCAAGTAGCTTTGAAATGCTGTGACAACATTCCTGTCAGCTTCCATCAATGCTGCCTCAGAAATGCTAGATGTCAAGTACACGTTACTGGGTGAACAGGTCGGGTTGCAGTTGGATGAAAATTCATGATATCTTATCAGAGCATTTTGCCATCATGTCGTCACACACACAGTGCCAAAGGGATTTTTTTAAATTCTTTTTTTGGACTCACCATCTCCTTGCAAGAAGACAAGGCCTAGCACCATGCACAGGGGATGCACGTTGAACTGCTGCGCTGATCCGTCCCAGGCAAACCCGCCCTTGTACTGGCCCATCCACACGCCGGCCAGCACCACTGATACCAGACCCAGGACCTGGGATAGTCCCACCAGCCACCCGAAGGTGACACGACCTCGTCGTGGAGCAGAGTCTTCCATTTTCTGAGAATGACATGCTAACAGAATCAGCCATGTCTAAAGTGTACTGGATACAGCCACGGATGTTTGTAGAAGCAGATAACATGTCTGTGACAACCAAGAACAAACACAACAAACACAGTTGTGCACCTCGGATCCTTTTGTCAGCTGAAGAGCGTTAATGCACATCGAGGGGGATTCAAACGTATCTGCTGCTAGATTAAAGTTTGAGATTACCTTTGATTTCATGATGAGTATAGATAGATAGATAGATAGATAGATAGATAGATAGATAGATAGATAGATAGATAGATAGATAGATATCTGTGATTTCAAATGCAAGGTCTTATTCCAGTTGAATATGTTCCAGTTTTAACTAAGGAAGTAAGTTTGCAGGTTTGTTTTCTTTTTTAATGCACTTTTGACCTTTTTTCCCCCAACAGTCATCATTTTACGATGCAAGGTCAAGCAGTGTTGATGAGAACAATATAAAAACTTGGACCAACAGAACGCTCCATTTGCCCTGATCTTTATCAAAAAAAAGGATAAGGATCCACACACAGAGCAACAAACAGCAAAATTGTCTACGCAGAAGCAATCTTTGGTAACACAAATTGCATAAGGTCTATTATCAAAAACTTTCATTAAGACTAATACGGGAGATTTCTATTATATGTTTATTGGTAAACTAAAACGCATGACTGAGTGATGCGTCTTATTTGACTCGAATATTGACCGGCAATAAATTCAAAACGAGGTTCAATCACATCATTTAACAAGAAAAGGCGTTTAATGTCTAATTGTCAGCATCCAGCTGTGCGCTGCTGGGTTCGATCCCGCTTTCGAACAGAAGGAAAATGGAAACGCGACGTGAACGCGACGCGCAGAAAACGTCTCCCTTTAGTCGACCACAAAACAAACACGGGGAATTCATTAAAATCCCAAATCGGCTCGACTGCCCTGTTGTGCAGCAGTTCCAGCACAAACACAAATCGTTGCAGAAACAAACACTCCGGGCTTCCGTAGTCGTCCAACACCTGTTACCTGTCACTGTCAGAGGCCGCTGCTGCGTTTCTTCTCTTCCTCTCGTGAGCGCAGCGCCAGCTAGGAAACAAGTGCAGGAAACAGTTTCCCAAATGTAGGGATGAGTGGGAAAAGTGCTGACTTACCGCGCTGCAGCCAGTTACACTGAGGAAGAGCCGGAGTCCGCTGGCAGATCCGCCTTCCTCTTCTCCTCCCGATCGCCGCGCGAGTGCGCGTGCACTAAGGCGCGCGCGCTGCGTTCAAGTAAACACACGGAACTGAAGCAGAAACGCTGGCGCGCCGCTGCACGCGCTGCTGCAAGCGCTGTCGGGAGTTTGTTTTTAACAGTTCAAACTCCGACTAAATTAGTTCTAAAGTGCTCGGATCGGTCCTGTCACCCACGTGACCACCTCAGTCGCCAAGATGTCGCCGCTCACGTCAGAATAAGAGCAGAGGTGTGGGTGATGGGATGCGGACCGATGACGAACAGCGAAGCGTTGTTGCCTTGACAACGGTGGTGGCGGTGTGGGGGGTGGGGGGGCGAGGTGTGTCTGTCAGCGAATCGTCGGTTCCGATTAAAGAGCGTTGATGCCGATATGGTGCGATAAATAGATAAGAAGATGGCCACTGGGCCGAGGCAGGCTGACTCATGCGCTCACATCATAAGGTGATGTTTGTCGTGAGCAGATCAGCAACACTTTGTCACATGTTGAAACGGGTTAATGAATAGGCCACGGTCAATTAGTCCTTTTTTCTGTGTTGTGTCTGGATAATCACCTTAAGTGCAACAGATATTTGCATTTTAATACACTACAGTGAACATTATTTAATTAGTCATCATTGGATAAATATCAGTCTTGATGAGGGCCACATCGGATTTTGCACAATTGCCTGGGTTTCGTTCATTGTCATTAGAAAACTTTCAAAGCTCATATAAAATTGCCACAAAAAATGTTTTCATAAGTGACTCACGTCCTCTTTTATAAGTCCAAAATAAATGAATCATCACACTTGATCTTTGTATTATCAACATTACAAAAGTTAAAAAAAAATTCTCCGCAACTCCGCAAGTAGGATTTAAAGTTTGTTTTATTATTTAAAGAATATAATAATAATAATAATAATAATAATAATAATAATAATGATGATGATGATGATGATGATGATGATGATGATGATGATAATAATAATAATAATAATAATAATAATGATAATAATGATAATAATGATAATAATGATAATAATAAACTATATTAGACAGTCCAAGTTGTTCTCCAGTTGATCCACTGTATCCAGTGTGTTCCTTGTGTGTGCATTCTGCCACCATTCAGTCCAGAGTCCTTTCGGTCGCTCGCGTCCATGTAGACGCAGTTACTCTTTATGGACTCTAGAGGACGCTGCAGTTTGGATAATGTGAAAACGGTGCTGGAATTGAGGCCTGAGCACCTGGTGCTGATGGCTGCAGAGTCTCACATAGCAGATCAATAATATGGAAAAAAAAAGGTGAAGGAGATGCTGTCACCAAATATGTTCATATAAAGACTACAAATGCATGACACTTTCAGCATGCAAACTCTCTCTCTCTCTCTCTCTCTCTCTCTCTCTCTCTCTCTCTCTCTCTCTCTCTCTCTCTCTCTCTCTCTCTCTCTCTGTTGATTATCTGATGCCGCTGTGACTCACAAGCTGACTCACCACTGCTCCTTTGTCAAAGTGTGCTTCTGCATTTAAGAGAGTGACAAGTTGCTGATCTCCTTTCACTCTCTTTCTTTTGTTTCTTTGTATCACACCCTACACAGATGAGTTTCATCAACTACAGCAGTAATACTAATAACATTGGCTGTCCTTCACCACAGCGGTATTATCATCCGTGAGGTTTGTCTGTCTGGAGTTCATTATCCACCTAGGCCAGTATTAAACATATTACCATTCCACTATTATTTTTATTTGCCAAGGATCTGGGATTGTTTGACATCAGGTTTAAGTGCTGTAAATGCTTTACAAATGGCATAGATGTCATTTCAATGAGGTAAATCTTCACCAAATAGAGCCGAATTGTTCCTGAATTTAAAGACGCTCACCAACAAGGCCTTGTCTGTTACACGGTCTGTTGCTATTTTGCCAGATGCTCAACACATAAATGAACATTTGAAATGCAGTGAGAATTAAACTGATCTGGATCACCGTGTAGTCTTAAAAACAGGCGTCACCAGTATATATACTGAAGACTTGTGGACTCACTACTAGTTCAAAGGAGAAGGAAAAAATGGAAAAGACAAACAAAACAGGAAAGGTCGTGGGATGGCCTTTGACCTATGTTGAACAATCAATAGTTTCATGCTCCAATCAGAATATTGCTTCAATAATACCCACAAGGCACTTGTGGAGTAGTCTAGCTGAGCACAGCATCTCCATGGCAACAACATCATTACCAGAATAGCTCTTTCTTTCTCTCTTTGTCACTATTTCTGTCTTTCCCCTCTTTGGTGCACACCTCCCTCCCTCCCTCCCTCCCTCCCTCCCTCTCTCTCTCTCTCTCTCTCTCTCTTTCCCCTCTGTTCATGCACAATAGTTTTCCCTTATCCCAGTTTTCTATCCCCTCACATCAGCCCTCCATCTTCCTCTCTCATCTTCTCTTTCCTTCATTTCCCCCCTCAAACCTTTTGACGTTCACCATTTCTCTCACCTACTTCTCTCTCTCTCTCACTTTCCTTCACTTCGGTTCCCTCCTCCTCCTCATCCCCCCTCTTCTGCTCATTTAGCTGTTTTGCAGTCACATTGTGCAAAGAGTGGGGATATTTATAGCTTCCATGATGATTCCTCCTCTCCCCTCTTTTCCTCAGCTTTGAAAACAGTGATGTCAGATTTCTTTTTCATTATTCATTTTATTCAGCCATCATATTAAACTTGCCATTTCTAATTCTTCTGGTTATGTTGAACCAGCATCTTAATTAAGTTATTAAATTTCACAGGCCTGACACAGTTATGGAAATCTTATTTGGTATTTTTTATGTTCTCCTTCTTAGACAAGCATGCCAAGCTGATAACAATCACCATTTTCCATCAAACTCTCTCAATGTTCTTTTTGGAAAATTATTTTGACCTTATGTTGTGTGAGAAGGATGAAAACTGAACGATTTCATAAACAATCTCAAAAAAATGTCTGTTTTTTGATATTCCAGTTAGAATTCAATGTGAATTTACACACAAATTTAAAGCTGTCACTAAAATACACACCAGGGTAGCTGGTATCACAGCACTCGAAACATGAGGCTTTATAACGGCTGATCGCTGACCACAATTATAGGATGATGGACAATGATTAAGGCTGGTTTAACTGCAACATAAATACAATCATAACTTCAGCCAGTAACTGCAGGTTTCAGGGTGCTGCTGCAAAAATCCTGCTGAAAATACCAAGCAGCTTTCTTACACACTGTGGTGAGTTAGAATTATTGTTTACAGCACTTACAATTACGGGAGATGATGATTTTATTCATAACTGTGGCTCATATCGTATTACATGATATATTTATTTAAGTTGAGAACTCCTGCTCAGATGGTGGTTCATTAACATCTGCTGTTGACGCTGCTGTTCAATAGAAGACTTCTGGACAGGTTTATTTGTGCCAAGGAGACAGGTACCAAGGTGCTGTAACACGTGACACATCTTAAATTAATTATCTTGGAATAATGAAAGCTTTATATGTTGATTTGATTTGTCAGGCTCTCTTAACTGGACAGAGGCTTAAAATCTAATAATAAAACTGATCCCCACTTAATTAAAGCCATTAAAGGTGGATGACGTCTCACCACTTCCTCTGTAAAAAGGCTGAGCCGAGCAAAATCAAGGAGATCTAGCCCCACTTCCCTGAGGCTACCATTGTCTATCTTAACTCGCAGTCTATTATTTGTAAGGCTTTATGTTCTAAACAAAATTAAAATGGAATATTTACTCAGATGGTTAAAAAGAAGCATGATCCCCCCCATTTGTGCTGTTGAGCTCTCATGACAGCAATGCCACAGCTGAGATGAGTAAAGCTTGCCTCATTAATGCATTAAATTGACCTTGCCTTAAAGGCATATTTTTAAATATATCTATCTGAGGAGAAGAAATAAAGTTTAACAGAGCTTTCGCTGCTCTGCTAATTCAAAATAAGTGTGCGTTATCGGGTTATCCTCCTATTAATATAATCTCTAATTTAAGTCGAGGTTGCATATGTATAAGAAATATGTGGAAATAAGGCGAGGCAGGCACGCCACGCAGACTTAACTATGGACCCGTCTGTCCATGGCCTGTCTGTCTGTCTGCCTCCATTGCTTTCTATTGAGGCTATTTTTAGCGCCAGCAGACTGGTCACGTGGCAGGAGGAGGACGTCAATAATGTTGTTGTTGGTGAGAGAGAGAGAGACATGGAGCGAGAGAGAAAGAGAGAGAGAGGGGGAATATGTGTAAATATGGAGGACGTGAAATCGTAGGAGGTGAGACGCGGCTTGCGAGAAAAATTATATTTTCTCTGCGAAATTAAACGACGCGGTGGAGTTCAACGCGGAGGAGGACACACCGAGAGTCGGCGGAAACCGACGCCGGGAGGAAGCGACCTCTGCGCTCACAGGCGTTCCAAGGAGGTCCCGCACGACACCCAAGGTACCGTGAGAGAGAGGGGGAGCGAAAGAGAGAGAGAGAGCGAGTATGCGTGCGTGCGTGCGTGCGTGACTGTACGGGAAATATATGCGGTTAAAAAGAAGTCCAAATGAATGTGTGCAGGTTGAATGTATCCGAGAGTCGGCGAAAAAACCAAAGCAAACAGCGTAGCTAACTTTGGAGCGGCTAAAGGACACGAGCAGACACCTGACAGATAGCTAGCGAGCTACCGAACAGGTAACCATTTATCCACAACGCCGGCTCCAGCCACCGGAAGATCTACCAGCTAACTCCCTAAAAGTTGGACACCATCAATCACCTGGGATGCAAACAGAGGACAGACTATAACCGCCTTTAAACTGGTTTTAAGGGGATGGGCAGAAGCCAGCAGGGACAGTTCAGATTACATAACTTGGACATCATCTGCTACCTGTGATCAAGATTTTCCCCTTGTGGTTTTAATTTAGTTTAATCTCACCAAGGTTTCATATCTCGTATAGTTCTCTCTGCCCACCATCTTTTGCTACTCCCTCTAAAAAGGCACATTTATATTATACCATGGCCTAAACTGTTTGATGGATGCCAATGTCTTCCTTACACATCTATGCTTGTATTGATTACTCCCTCCTTTGTTATTATTCTATTATCATGTGGCACTTTGAACATATCCCAGAATGTGTTGATTAACTACCATATAGTTAAAGAAACACGATATGGTGATCGTAGCAATGTGTCATATGGCTCTACATTATCTTGGTCATAAAATGCTGTTGAAAAGTTGGGTTTTTAAAAAAAAAAAATCCTGCCAGAGAAAATAAAGCTCGTCTCATAACCCTAATTTATTCTGGCTGGAAACTGCCATCAAATCGCCTTAGAACAACAACCTATTGGGAAATATTGGTTCCTGTTTACAGCTGAACTGTAAAAAGGGGAAGACTCAGCAGAGGAATATAATTGATTTGAGTTGGGATATCTGTGGTAGAAGTTTAGATCACCCTGCTCTCTAAATGGTGGCTTACACCTTTAGAGAGCAGGGTGAAACCAAATGTTCCCCTTGTTCGGAAAAAGCCAAAGAACCTTCCATTATAAACAACCCTAGATAAGGAGCTCTGTATCCCATCCCAACATTAATGCATCTGTTGCTATTAAAGGGCAGTGGTGAGGGATCTGTCCATCCCTTAGGAACTGGTGTGAGCGGCCAAGGGTGGTGTCAAAGGTGAGGGCTTACGTCAGAGTTGTAAGTGTCATACTGACCCCCTTTTACCAAAGGGGTCTATGTTGTAATTAGAGTCCGTCTGTAAAACTGCACGCTGCTAACTACCTAATTTTCTTTAGTGAGGATCACTTCAGACTGTGTTTAGGCTATCAGGGATCCACAGTTGAGAATTTTTTGCATTCTGGACAGTGGCCAAATAGCTTTCGGCCATCTTAATTATTGATTCAGAAATATACGTAACTGCAGGATAGGATAGCGCTGGCTATAATAGTGGTTACCGTTACTCATTGGAGTGTCCAAACAGACCTACACCTACACTTCAGGTCAGCTCAGTTTTATCCCCCTTTGTAGACTGACTGGATCACTCACTCTCCTCTGTGTTGGTGTCACCAGCTGCTGCTCTTCCTGTCTGCAAGCTCTTTTATGTTGACTTCTGTTCCAACACTTATTATATCAGATTTTTGTTTCAGCAACTGGCGCATCAAAACGTTACGTCAGCATATCAGGCAGCATCAAAACGAGGGCTCGAACTATCGTCAAAGTTGTTTCCTCGTGTTTTTTTAAGCCCTCAGGCCTCCACATCTGGTAACGCCGCCTTCAGTGTAATGTTAACAGTCATAAAGTCCAAAGACTTTAAAGATGTGACAAATAAGCAACATTTTGATGGGATTTATTGCAGCGTTGACGTGGTTAAATACAATATCAGCGCTCAGCCTTCTTTTTACTGGACACTGCCAATGACAGGAACATTAAGAACATTTATCCTTTTTTTTTTAGATTTCAGGTGTCTTAGAAGTACAGATATATGACAACACATTAAGATGCCAATAGAACTGCTGCAGTTGCACGTGTACAGCCTCTACAATAGGCAGTGTTGGCCTGCTTGTTTACTGCACTGTAGAAACTCTAGTGTTCTTGGAGCGGCCGGCTGTTATGATGGTGCAGAGACTTTGTCTGCACATTCGTGCTGAGCCCTGTTTTTCACCATAACTACAGTCTGAGCTGTTTGGGTTGAACTGTCAACGTGGTCCTTATGTAAAGCTGCGCAGAGACCAACACACAACAGTTGCTCAGTACATGCACCAACTGTCTTTTCATTCATTTGGTAGAAGCTAAATTACCAGTTGAAATTATTTTTATTCACCGTGACCTTGTTATATAAAACAACAAATGCAGGGGCCTAAAATTTTTGTGCTGTTTTTCCACCTCTTGGTTTTTCAATTTATGATCCCTTCAGATAAGCGCGATCTCCTGCAGATCTTTTTTTTAAAAATTTGCTCTCGAATGAAAAGAAATCTTTTTTCTTCATGTTACATATAAAACAGTATTAATGACCACGCTGTGGTGTCAAAACAGATGCACAAATCAAACCATTCTAATTTTGTAACCCAATAAGAATCCTTACACAACAGCCCACACATTAGGTCTGTACTGGGATCTTGTTGAGCTTTAGACAACAGACAGCTAATGTGATGCTTTAGGATGAAAATGTCATCAATGTTAAATGTTGAGAAACAAGCCTCCCCTTTAATACATTCAGACTGCCTAAAGAGGCAACAGTATATTTACATTTCACATTTTAATCATTTGGCAGATGCTTTTGTCCCAAAGCGACTTACAGAAAGACACAAAATCAAGAAACCATCCAATTGGGACCTGTGTTGATTAAATAATAAATATAAAGAAATATAGATAGAATGTAAAACAGGCGTGCTATCATTAATCAGTGAACCATGTCATAATTAGTAACAGATAATCATTGCTCAGATAAAAGGATTGAGGGTCAGTAGCCGTCGCTGTAAATGGAATTCTCACATTCACTGTTCGGTTTTTGAGAAGTGGTGCTCAGGTAAACTGTTACCACGGGAGCCAGCTCCCTGGTTCCCATGGCAGCACTTCCTGCTCTTCACCAGAGAAGGAAGGGCCTAGTATTTTAGGAAATGACGGTGTGAAGAGGAGGAGGAGGTGGCAGCAGAGTGAGAGATGGAAGAGAAGAAATTGGAAGCAGATTGAAAGTCTCTCTCTCTCTCTCTCTGTCTCTCTGTCTCACTCGCTCTCTCTCTCTCTGTATCTCTCTATCTCTCTCTCTGTCTGTGTCTGTCCTTCTGTCTGTCTGTGAGTGTGTGCGTTGGTTGTATTGTATTGGGCTAATGGAGCAGTTGGCCAGCAGGTTAGTCTGTCACAAATAGTTAGCTCTGTAATACACACACACACACACACACACACACACACACACACACACACACACACACACACACACTCACACAGACGCATGCAAACATGCAGGTGGATACAGCTTTATCCCATTATCTTGGCCCCAGCCACTGTTACCGCGGCACCCAGCCTGGTGACTGGTGTGACATCACTTTCCTGTGACTTCTTTTAGGTGTTGCCTGTTGGAATTGGAGAAGAGCCACATGTTATATCAGTTTAGACAAAAACAGACACCACCGTTAGCTAACAAGTGAATTGAGAATCAAGATAGAAATGTTATTTGTACAAGGGTTCTGGTTATTCTGAATATACTGGTTGTCAGTTTTAAATCATCTGTGCATGATGTGTCTATGAAAAGTGTTGATGATTTTCCCACATTTCCACACTTTCAAGGTACGGCACATGTAGGATAAACTTAGTTTTCATAGCGTTATCTTAAAAAGTTCTCTCGACTTGGACAAAATTTGACTCTGCATGAGACCAGCAGGTGGCAGCAGACAACCAGGGTCATGCAGCGACCGTGCGGGATCTTGTTGGTCACGTCACACATGTAGGATTCATTCACAGCTTTGGAAAGATTACTGAGGTTGTACATTGGTATATATTATTATATCCAGGGCATTAGAAAGAAAAGGCATTAAGCCATTTAAAACTATCCCAGGGAGAGAGAGAGAAAAGACATAAGTGAATAAATACATTTTTGTTTAAATTGTGTAAAAATGTTGTACATATAAAAATTATACATGTTGTATTTGATATCCATCAACAACATAGAATAGTATAGCATAATAATTTGTCACATATAAATTCCAAAAATGGATGTGTACTCTAGCGTAGATGCTATATTATATACATTTTCTTTGATGAAAAAGACACAAGCTGATTTTGCTTGTTCTTTCCTTATAGACTTTCTATGTTGGCCTTGTGGCGTAAATCAAGTCTAAGATAAAAGTTTACAAACTCACTGTATTGAGAAATACTTCAAAGTAAGACAGTTCTAACAAACAAGGACAATGGGGTATATTCAATTTATTGTTCAATGTTGGAGTCAAACATCTGATGACAACATCATTCCCTTTGTTCTGTAATAAAAATCATTTCAACATTTTAATACTGAAGAGCTGCAACTCTTTTTGGTTCTTGCATGCTCGGGCACTCGAGGGTTTTTTTTTTTTTTTTGAGTTACAAGCTGTATGTTTCAGTTTTTGCTTTTATAGAGGAAATGCTTTTAAGATGAGGAATTTCTAATGTGGTCAGCAGAAGATTATCCAGGAGGTGCTGGAGTCTAACTAACTCTTAATTTCCAATGACATCAATTTCCCGCATTTCCATTCTCACCCAGTGTCTTAAAATGTAGTCTGTCTCTAAAAACAGATTTGAGCTCCCCTCCATTTTTCTTTCGCAGAGAGCAGAAGCTGTGCATCGCCCCTCCGTCCTCTGACACATGGCTGATATCGACGACCCACTTTAGCACAAGTAGACACACGGTGGAAGGGTTGCGGGTCACAGGTCCAGAATCAGCCATCATGAATTCATCTCACATGTCAGGTAAGCACACGCGTTCTTCTCTCCCTGTAAGAAAGCTGCTCTGCTCAGTACTGGTGTGACTGGAGTGGCGAGTGGCTCATACTGGTTCATTGCAAAATTGTCATTCTAGTGTACAGACACCGAATGGCTTGAAGGTGGACATGTATATGTATTTCTTTGTAAGTGGCTGATTGAATAATGCAGCACCAGGTTCGTCTTTTCTATTTAATCCAAGTGAAATTTCTCCAGTGGGTTATATTCGTTGCAAAAGTCCACTTTGATGTGCTTTGATTTCTGTATTAGAATGTGTCAAACATAATATATACTCTTCACCTTTCTTTTATGAAAATGAATTAAATCCAAATGGACCAGGAAAGAGGTTTGAAGTCTGGTTAGCTGACAAGTCCAACAGTGTAGTTCCATTTATTTCTAATGTGTCTTGGTCCTTTTTCTACATTAATGTGCGTTGTTCACGTGAGCCTGTTCAGCGTCAATAGTCGAGGGTTCGTTGCTGCAATGGGGTTTTCACAATGATTTAGAGCACTTTGGAAATCAGCTAAGAAGACAATTAAAACTGGCTATTTCTTGTTGGATATAACTTGGTGAAATCATTTCCGACAAAAGCTAGGCGTAATTTCTTTTGGGAATTTTTTGGGGTACGTGAGAAAATGGTCAGGAGGCCATAATTATTGGAAGAGCGTGAGATGCAGTTACTGAATACATTTAAAAAAGATACAATCTTGCATGTGCAATCATTAATTTTCAGCATTATACATAATACCGCAGGCATATGCTGTAGTCGAGAATAGGACTCCTGGGAATATTGGGAGACATTTGTCTTGGATTTGCTGATCAGTTGATCTCGTTGTCATGGATACAGATATAGTACAGACACATACACACCACACACAGACATACAGCAGCGTGACTCCAGGGGTTGATGTGCCTCAAATAGAAATGCAGAGATGAGTCATTCACTGAGCTACTGCAGTGCACACACACACACACACACACACACACACCCACACACACACACACACACACACACACACACACACACACACCTACCTTTAACAGTTGAAACCATTAAGATGTCAGACATGTTTCTTGGTCAGTTGCGTCTCTCTTTGTCTGCCAGAGAGATTAGAAATGAGGATGGAAGGAAACAGAACAAGTCTTAAATAAATAATCTTACCAGAGCAGACAGAACATGGCTGCAGCTTGACTTGATGCAAAACAATACAGGAGCTTTCCTATTAGTTCCTGGTGTTTACTTTTCCCCTTTTCATGTATTTATTCTGTCTGCTTGTGATTAATGCGGAGACGGCCGTAAATCTGTCTGAGGACACGGAGCTGTTTACACAGAAGGTTTGGATGATGATGGGAATGGAGGTGATGTGGAGACGTGGGCTGAATGATAAACTGACTCAATGAAATTCCATCTTTTCTGAAAATGATTCATTCACTGCATTAATCACCACAGAGGAGCCACAGCAATACAACAGAGCATGTATTGAAAATATAGATCTGTAGCCACATTATATTTATAAATATGTATTAGAATTGATGCAATAAAACCCCATTCATCCTGATCCTCGGTTGCTTTTTCTTTAGAAGTCAGCAACATCCCATTGCTTTCAGTTAGAACACTGGAAACCACTTTTTAAAGTGCAGCATCACTTAGGACTTAGCTGCTGAATGGAACAAACAAGAGCTATAAATAGCAGCCAGCAGTTTCAATTAATAATATCCACACTGACAGCAAAGTGATAGAAGTGAGCAGTGCGGCTTTTTGGATCTAGAGTGTTTTCCCTGGGATTCTCTGACATTTTGTAGTTGTGACAAACACATTGAAGTTGCATGAAAAACACTTTATGTTAAACTGCTGGCTCAGATGTTTTTGCACAACAAGCCCCTAACAACAACCCTCTCTGCATATTTTGATAATATATAATAATACAACGGCATTTCCTAAAGTGTCCTAAAGTGTTCCTCTCTATTGAATATGTTAGATTATTTTATAAAATACATGTATTCCTTAACAACCACTATGTTTTTTGGGAAAGGATCAGTCTCTTGGCAGTTCCTCCATACAGAGTTCTCAGCAAAACAAAGACAAAGTTTAATTTTAAATCTTTGATAAGCCATAATTCCATCCAATCCCTTCGTGATAAATAAATCATTTTATAATGGGTTGGCTTTTAATTTCTCGACACAGTGTTAATGGAAAAACATGCTGCTTTGTGTGTACATCAGAGATTTTCCAAGGATAAACCTTTGTGGCTCACCAAGTTGACTCAATTTTCTGGAATAACTTCCCACCGGTGACGGATCCAGCGATGCCACAACAGCACACAGGCGCGTTATGTCACCGTGAATTGTCCCTTCTAAACAGAAGAGCGTCACACCCCAAAACTAGAGCAAAACTTTTTTTTATCTTACCGTAGGTTTGATTGACGGGAGATCTCGGGGCAGCGCCATGCAGAAACATGACAGTGCTGAGCGTCTCCCCCTCCCTTCACACACACAACCACCCCCCTCCACCTTACCCTGAGAGCTTTAAGCTTACTGCTCCCTCTGTCTATTTTTATCTCTAACTCCTCCTCTTTGGCAGGCTATTTTCAGCTCTATTCCCTCCGTCAACCTCCCCCCATCGTCCGCGTTATAAATTGTTCTCATCTCATCTCCTCTTTCCTTTCCCCTTCCTCTTCTTTAATCTCAACAAAAGGAGAAATCAGTAGCACCAGAGACACACAGCAATAAACGGAGGGATAGCCGCTGGAAAGTCTGCTCTCTTTGAAACTGAAGCTCGTGTTGACTTTCGCTCCATCCGTTTAACTTCCTTCCCACCAAGTGAATGTGTTCACCCTCTCTCTCTCTCGCACGCCCTCTTCAGCGTTCATTCAGTGGCTCAAAATGCTTCCAACGCACACACACACACACACACACACACACACACGCGCGCTTTCAGCCAGTGTCTGTTGGCCATCTGACCAGCAGCTGTTTCTGGTCTCTGCTCGCTGCCCACTCTATGTGCTGAAAACAGCACTTGCTTTCTCTCTTGGTTCTGGGAAAATTTGAACTTGATTTTTCTCTTTACAATTCATTTTTATCGCGCTGCTCTTACCCGTGTGCCCCCTCCTTTCATTCCCCTCTTTCTGTGTTTCTCTAAGCGCTTCGTTCTAATTTTGGAAGCATGGAACCTCGGGGAGTGCTCTCCCTAAGCTATTTATGTCCTCGTCTCTCCGCCTCCTTCTCTTCCTCCTCCTCCTCCTCCTCCTCTCCTCTCCCTCTCGTCGTCCAGGAGGAGAACAGCGTGAGGACCCTTTGATGCATGCAAGCAGGGGAATTCAGCTTCTCCTCGTTATTGCCTATATTTTTGTGGGATCTCTGCAGGACGCGGTGAAGAGGCTGCAGCAGCGATTTCTTTCATCACTTCTCTGGTTGTGGGTCTGCCCGGGTTGGGAGGCTGGAAGCAGCCATGACATTTCATTGATTCCTCTCTGGACTCGGGTGTAGTTGCCTGATTTATTTTAGTGATTACTGTGAAAGGCTTCCGGACACTGGAGGGAACTTTTTTCTTTCACCTGCAACAAAGCTGCCACTGCTGTTTTAACAAAGTGCTGTGTAGGGATCTGGACTCTGTCTGGTGACCTGAGTATTGTTTTGCGTCGTTCCTCAGCTCAGTTTGACTCTTCTTTTTTGAGTGATGCCTTGAGCCCAACAGGGAAGAGGGAAGAAGTACTTGGTAGCCCCCAAAAAACTCGGAAAACCCTCACCATCTCGATGGGATACAAAACAAAAGCAAAAGGAGCGTTCTGATTTCAGGCACTGGCATTTTTGATGGAATATTTTGGACATTTTAAAGGTATTCGTAAGAACACTTCAAAGTTTCCATTTCAGCTCTTTGAATGGTCCTTTCCTCTGGAGCCTCGGCAACTTGAATCCTAACCAAAAATCATGCCTGTATCTCAAAAGAACGGACTGATGTTTCTGTGACAAAATAGAGCAGAGTTCCTTGTTTTGGCATGCTGTTACATCCCACGGTGTCAGGATTGTGCACCATGCTGCAGACCATCTATGAGACTGAGTCCTGTTTTTCTTCTACCAGCACAGACAGCAACCACCAGCCTCTGGAGCTCCTGAGCAGCAACAGGGGCTCCGGTGCTGCCATGCCCACTGCCGGTGAGTCATCCGCATTAGGGGAGGTGGGGAGAGGGATGAAGGAGCTGCTGTGTAGTGGAGGGTCGCTGATCCATCGCGGTGAACACGCGGATTCAATGCTAAATGCTATTTTGTTTTCTTTGGAAAATGTGAAAATAGCTTGCGTGTGTATTTTGCGTCGTTTTTGTTGAGCATAATGTACAGAAGGTTTCGATAGCAGCTCTTTAAACTGTGATTCACACGTCCTTGTGTAGGCAAATCCGGGCACAGATACCGTGCAAGGTGCAATAGACAGGTGGCAGCAAGAGGAAGTTATTGTGGTCCGTCTACTAGTTGAGCGCTGGAACAGGTTGATATTCCCGACTATTCCCTTCTACGTCAAAAAAAGTCCGAAACATTGCTTATATGTATGAGAACCTGCAACTGTGTAGGACAAAATGGTTTGAAGTTTTTGCCAAGCGTTGCTCAGGGCAGGGTGATGCAATGCAAAAATAGCAAAATCTAAAAGATTGTGCAGGTTCGCAACACATTGGTTGAAAAAGCTGGTGTGTGTGTGTGCGTGTGTGTGTGTGTGTGTGTGTGGTCCAGCCTGCCAAAGCGAGGTGAGCAGACTTAGATTTGGGTTGTGGATCGATTCCAGGAGGTTGTTACTGATACAAACATAATGCAAATTCACTCTAATCTTCTTTTCGGCTGACATTACAGTGTTGGCTCACTGGGCAACACAGGTCGGTGTATATATGTGTTTACGTGCCTGAGCTTAGCTCCCTTACACACATTTATATTGACGTTGCCATGAGCTCTGGTGTTTACTCTGTAACACTATTGATCACATTCCTGTTTCTAACTGGATGTGGATTTTTCTTTTATAATACCAATGTATGACTACAAAACGTTTAGTTTAAGATGCAAACAGCACTTGTGATCTACGTATTTCTGCTCTATATTTCATTACATGTGATAGTTGCCTTCACAACATTAACGTGTCTTAGCATTAATTTTGTTTTAATCTAACTTAAGAAGTAAATGTTTCACCCTTATTGTTTTTTGATGGTATCCAGGTTGACTGGTGCGTTAAATAAACCCGAAGACAAAGCAACGGGATGAAAATTGCATAATTTGTCTTTTTTTTCTTGCACTGAGCTTAATTAAAAACAGATTGATAATGTAGCTTTAAAAACATGCGCACTCTCTGACTGTCTGAACCAGGCGCTACCAAAGACATAATGCTCAATGTAACAACAGCCAGCCTCTGCTGAAGATGACCTACAGTCTGCCAACCCATAATATTTCTGGCCCACCCTCAGTCTCTATAGCAACACTACACATGTGACTCTTCTATCTCCATAAGCTTCTAATTTGACTGAAGTACACAGCCATTATACTAAATTTACCTCCCTCTCTCATTGTTGCTCCTCGTTCTTCCTCTCTCCAGCTTTTTTGCTGCACTGATGTCACTGCCTCTTTTTAGCACACAGGCACAAGTCAGGGAGTGGAGAGGAATAAAAAAGAGGAATATTGGGATTGCAAGACAACTTTGGTTTTAAGCCTTGTGCTACAGCAACAAACCTGAGTTTATTTCCTGGCCTTATTGAACCTCTCTCCATCTAAACCTGTTGATCAGGTGACCCATGAGTAGTAATCAGCTGTCACCTGCCTGAATTCTATCCAAGCCATGTCTTTCTTTTAAAATAGTGGGGAATTTTAAAATCCAAGTAGGATCAGTCAAAACCAAAACACCTTAACCCCTGTGAATTCATGCTACTTTATTAGGAAATGCATTCTCGACGTTTCCTTTCAGCCTCAGTGGTGCTGCAGGCAGCAAAGGTCCTTGTTTACTTTCAAGCCCTCACTAAATGAGCTAATACATTGCTAATTAAGCTGATCACTGCTAGGTTAAGGCTCCTTATTTCGTTGTATTGCAGAGCTTTTTATGTCCACAGCCAAGAGCCTGCAGAGAGCACACTACATGAAATCTTACAGACAAGACCTGTACAATTTGACCTGTACAGTCTGATCTGACAATAAAAAGAGACAGACCCCCCCCCCCCATTACTTTTAATGGCACATAGGTAACTTCCCCGGCCTTACTCACTAGTGCAAGTGTCAAATGTGACCCTACACTTCCTCTTTTGCATGCCTCTAGCACAAATTTGTATATATTGTATCGTTTTTGAATTCTTAGCAGAGACACTGCAAAGTCTTTCTTTTTTTAAATTCTTCTGTCTCTCTGATTGACTAAAATGTTGCCTCTTTGTCAGACTGTATGTTTGTGTGTCTGTGTGTGCGTGTTTACCAGACTATAAATGTCTAGGGCTTTGACGTCAGACGCCGGCTGCTGTGGAATGCTGCTCTCTTGCCAAGTGGACTGTTGTATACACACTCACAGAGCAGTCTCTCACATATACACACACACAGGGACAGTGTGTGTGTTGTAGTGGAAGGGGAGACACGTGCGTCACAGTGAAATGCCAGAATATTTGTTTAGGTAATTTAGATGGCCACACACACACACATATGAACGTGCATGCACTCAGAGTGTGTATGGCCATTTTTTTAGGGCATGAACGGTCACAAATCACCAACTTTATAATTCAACTGCTTCTCAGTTTTTACTAAAACTAATCTCTGATTGACACAATATTTAGTCTGAAATACGTGATAACGCTGAGGTTTACAATGTCACATCTAAACAAGAAAGGGTCAAACGACTGCAGCCGAAGAACTGACAACTAAAATAAAAGACTCTTTCGTTTTGTCTCATCTTAATCCATTTAAGATGGAGCTAATTGGCTTGGCCCGATTATCAATGTTGGTGTTTGATTGGTTTACTGATCGTGTGCGCCAAAGAACACTAGGCGACCAATCAGCAGGACATGCACGGAAATTGGTACAGGTCAGACTACAGAGTACGTCGGTAAGCCCTAATTGAATTTCCGCCTTGGCCACCAAACGGTGAATATACTGACGCTGCAATGTGTGGAATCTTCCAGGAAGTAGCCTGCTCAAATAGCAGTGGGTCAGCTGAGGTCAAAAGAACGGGTGCATGGTGCATTAGGGTCAATGTCATAGTTTAGGTGCACAAGCATACAAGTTGGTGGCTCTCTTTATTATTGTCACATTTACACACACACACGAGTGAACAGTAAGCTGATTTTAGAAGCTAAGCTGATAGCTTAGCTTCAAATCTCAGCATTGTGACATTGATCTTGAACACTGACAACTCTTAAAAGGAATCAGAATACCTTCTTAGTAGCAAGTAGCATTATTTTCTTACATTTTCTCTGGCCAGTTGTTGCTTTTGTTTGAGTTTCTGAAACCTTTATTTTTATTCCTGTATGTTTGATCATAAATCCAGGCTCTCATGGTGTGTGTGTGTGTGTGATTGATAGCAATTCTTTAGTGACATTTTACACAAGTGAATGCTTCCTGTGATTTGCTAGCTAATAAATGAATTGCTTTATTGATATCACAATAATGCTACTGCTTGGGTAATTACATAACCAATATCCAGGTCTGCCTGCCATATAGCTTGAAGCCTTAAAGGTGTTGACAAATTAGAGATGAGGAATCATGAACATGAGCCCTTGCCAGCTTAAACCACTTGAAGCTCCTGAAGCGGGAAATCGATATTAATCAGTGGAGGTGATTAGCCATGGTAGAGCCTACAGATCCAGATCAGTACAATCCGGTGAACGCATTCACTGACAGTTTTATGTTTCCAATTACACTTGTTTCTGTAATACAACCTGCAGTCCTCTTTGCACTGTGTCTGCCATACTGCTATAAATAACATGCTCCTCTCGTCATTTGTCTCTGATAGTATGTGTGGCACATGTTAACGTCCCACCATGTCCTTTAGCCTAGCCAAGCTGAATATAGAGCAGGATTGCTAGGGTAACGCTAGTCTAATTCTGAATCGGTGCTGTTTGCTGTTGGGGTATTGCTCCAGAATGTGTGTGGTTATTTAAAGCTGGCAAGTTGTTTTTACTCTTGCTGCACCGTTAAATCAAATGGGTATGTGTGGGCAGTAACAAATGATGTAGGATAGTTAAATAATAAACAACGTGCCACTCTTCTTTCTCCTGCTTTTTCCGCTGTCCTACAGTTTTGGAGGTGAAGAGCAGCCTCTCATCAGGCATGCAGAGTCCAGTAGGATCCGCCGGTGATCAGAGGGGAGGAGGTGGAGAGGGTGGTGAGTCCTTGACCATGACTGTCCTCTGTCAGAAAGAGCATAGATTTAAGAGGTTGAATACCCCCTAAAGATGCAGCATTAGACTAGCTGAGAGGGTGAAGGAATGTCTGTTATGATTACCCCCCATGTGTCCTCTAAGATGTGAGACAGATGTTGGTGTGTGCCATTCAGTTTTAATTCCCAATTTAATGTTGCACTAATTTGTAGGTGCTCCTTAGGTCATAAACGTGACTGAAGGAGCCAAAATTTGCGCCGTTAATTTATTCATATATTCACTGTGACAGGGGCAATGATTGATTGTTCTCATCTCTATGAGTCTTGGATTACTTGAAAAGGTTACATAGGACTTTAAAAAAGCTGGTGTTTTAACACTTTGGGATACTCACTTTGGGATTCAACTACTGCAACATGTTATTTCAGTGTAATGGTCTGGTAATCTGATGCTATTTTTGTCCTGATTCAAATATACAAAATTGAATATCAGTGATTAAAACAAAATATTTAATACTTGAACAAAATAACCCAACACAAAGTCACGCAACACACAGGTACTTTTAAATGAATAACCACTTGCCTTCTTATTTATTGATGGAGGCCCAGGAGAAAGTGCTGGAGGTGGAGGAGGTGGTCCAGTGGATCTGCGGACAGATCCCAGGGTTGGATCCCTTTCAGGGGGTGTGGCAGTGGTGGACACAGCCATGAGAGAACAACAGCTGCAGCAAGAACTTGTACTCCTCAAACAACAGCAGGAGCTCCAGAAACAGATGTTGTTTGCAGAGTTCCAGAAAAAACACGAAGTGCTCACAAGACAACACGAGGTCCAGCTGCAGGAACACCTGAAGGTAGCAAGAAAGCTAGCTTGCCTTTCAACCTGCTGCTGACCACTTAGCCTTTTTAGCATTTGGCCATGACGGTTAACCGTTTTCTATTTCTCATCATTGTATTGTCCATGTTTATGTGTGTATAAGCAACAACAGGAATTGCTGGCAGCGAAGCGGCAACAAGAGCTGGAACAGAAGAGGAAGCTGGAGCAACAAAGACACGAGGAGCAGGAGAAGCATCGACTGGAACAACAGCTGCTGCTGCTGAGGAATAAGGAGAAAGGCAAAGAGAGTAGGTTTTCCAGATGCCACACATATTGTTCTTTTTTTATCTTTGAGTATAATAGGAACATTAAAAATCCATATCTGATCTGTTCCTGTAGCCATACTCTAAGGAACCTTGCAACATATGCAGACAAACGGTTAAGAACCTTTCCAGGGAAGACTGCTCTTTCCAGCAGGACCAATAATGTGTATTTTGAACTGATGAGCAGCTAAAATTATAGCAGTTAATCTCAACAGCTGTCAGACACATTGCTCTAAGACTCGGATGGAACAACATGCAAAACATGACCTCTCACTCCTTTTTTTCATGCATTTTAAGCATGGATTCAATTTTTCATTCAATACATAAAATAAAAAAAAGGATTTTCCTGATGGCGACCTGTCCAAATCCTAACACACTGGTTAAAAACAGGTTTACAAGAGATGGTTCGATAGTTTTAAGTCAGAATTGGTTTCTTTTAGAAGAGGTTTGACCTTACACTCATCACATTTTATATATACTAACACAGCAACACATCACCTATTTTAATATGGTGATTAAAGAAAGAAAGGGAATCTTCCTGACCACACTTTTTTAATGGTTTTTAAAAGGTGCCATTGCCAGCACAGAGGTGAAGCTGAAGCTACAGGAGTTCCTTCTCAATAAGAAAGAGCCGAGCTTCAGTGGACTGAACCATTCCTTCTCCACAAAGAGCTGGTGAGGATCACAGAAAACTCAAGTTGTCCCTGGATTAACCAGCCAAATCAATGTATATAGTCTTACACCTCATTCCCTCACATTTGTGACGCTCCCGTAACACAGTTTGTGTTATATTTATGTTATTTTTTGAGTTCTAATCAAGGGTGCTTCAAACCTAGCTAGTTAGTATGCAGAAGAAATACACCTCTAAACTACAGTTGGCCATGTGCCGCTCTATTTAGTTACCTAAACTGTCTTGGTGAAGTGTTTTTCAAGTCTATCAGAAAAAGAAAGATGAGATGAAACTGTTGATGTGAGTGATGCAGCATTCTGTGCAGCCTTCTAAAATGGACAAGGACGTTGAACAGTTCTGCTTTAGTTGTGGCAGGAGCTTTGGGCTTCTAATATTGTATGCCCTGAGAAGTAAATGTTAGCATGTTTGATTTAAAATTTCATCCTGTATCACGAGATGATCTAGTCATCATTTTATAATAAATGAACCTGAACTTTACTCACAAGTGATATAAATGTGATTACATTTGTCAAGTTAAATAATTGAATCGCAGTAATTCTGTAGCTTGAAACAAATGAATTCTTCTGGTCAGGCTCATCATCTAGAAACATTTTCTCAATGCATGCATGTGTGTCTGTGTCTGTGTGCACAGGGGAGCCCAGCACACCTCCCTGGAGCAGTGCTCTCCTCCACAGAGTAACACCCCAGGAACCCCTCCCTCCTACAAGCTTCCCCCTTTACTGGGAAACTATGAAGGCAAAGATGACTTCCCACTCCGTAAAACAGGTAGAGGAGACAAACCAAGGCCACAGCTGTGTTTGTGTGTGCTCTCCTTTGCTATGCTTCTGAGGACTAATGCAGAGGTGGAGTGTGGTGCATTAATAAATGTGAGTCAGTCTGATTCTGACTCATCACAGAAGAGGAAGAAAAAACCTCTCTCTCTCTCTCTCTCTCTCGCTCTCTCTCTCTCACAAACACACTAGCACCCACACACATAAGCAAACATACACACATATTCACAAATGCAAATGCAGCATTGGCAATAGAACAAATTCAGAATTAGTGTGCATAGATGTGTTTACTGGTGCTTCTTCTCCATGATGAAATCATAATGTGTGCATGCGGATCATTGATGAACCCCTCAATACACAATGCCAAATGTGTCCCATCACTTGAAGTACATTTGTCATTTTAAGGTGTTTGTGTTTGTGTTGCCTGGCTTCTGGTGTAGATAACTGACATTTTGCCTTCAGTAAATCTGAGAGGCTATAAGTTACTATTTAAAATTTGCCTGGTAAAGAAAGTGTTTCTGGGAGACTTCATTAGCTTTTTAGCTCATTATACTATTGTACAAGTAGTGTAATTGCTGTTTCCTGACACATTAAGGACTTTAAACATCCCATCAATTAGTCTGCTTTAACTGCACTACAACTTAAACTGCCTTTAGGCCAATTTACATAATACCGTCATATTTAATCTATGTCAAGGAATACGCAGCACAATTCATTAAAAATCTGAAAGCCTCTTTTTCTATCTGTCCTTAACCCTGACCTTATTGACCAAAGCTGCCTTAAAATGCATCTACTGTAGCTGCTCATCCAGCAAACGCACCAGCCTGCCGACATGTGCAGCCAGCCAAAATGTAATGTAGGATTACCAGTCAGCCTGAGCTTCTCTCTCTGCCCTGATAGTCTCTGCTTGGCAAATCACCAGGAACCTTAAATGTCCCAGTGAAACTCTGCCAAACCATCACTGAATTTAGCACTGAAACAAAGAAAGTGATTACAGCAAAATACCTTAATATGACATCAGAGTAATAGTTGCTTCTTTCTTGAGATCTACTGTATTTTCTAAATATACTCCAAAAATGGAACACCAATTCTAATCAGTTTAGGCAACATTAGTGTGCTGCACGAGTGAATAAATATTTCCGGAAATTTCCTTCCTACACTTTGTGAAGTGCTCACTCTCGCTCTCTTTGAATGTCCCTCGCTCAGTTTCTGAGCCAAACTTGAAGGTGCGTTCACGGTTGAAGCAGAAGGTGGCTGAGAGGCGGAGTTCTCCGCTGCTTCGCAGGAAGGACGGAACTGTAATCAGCACCTTCAAAAAGCGAGCGATAGAGATATCAGGTGAACACACACACAGAACAACTCAGTGGAGAGAATATGTTTAATAAACCATTAATATTTATACCCGATTTGTTGAATAATTCCTCTCACTCTCTGTCTCTCGACCAGTTTCCTCTCTCTGCAGTAGCGCTCCAGGTTCAGGTCCCAGCAGTCCCAATAGTAGTAATTCTGCTATTGCCAATGGCAACACAGGATCAGTTCCCAACATACAGACCGAGGTATATGCACTCTTACACGAAGACATAGTAAATAACCCGTGTGGATCCAGCTTGAGTTTGGCAGCTGCAGGTCACTGTTAAATGAATAGTAAATGAGCTGTTTTTAAACAGTGGAGTAGTTTGTTCCTTTTCTTTAGTGTGCATTCACCCACAGAGTTATAATATTACATATGTTCATGTATCTGGTCAAAGTGAGTTTTTTTTGCACACTAATTAGCTGCATGAGGAGCAATTTGGAGAATCTAGTTCAGTTTGAGTTTGGGGTTATTGTAGGAAGAAACATATTAACATATTAATAGCGAAAACAGTAAGTGTAGGCTACATATGTAGGAGGCATAATAGCGAATCCCTTTCTAACTGTATACGCAATTATGTTGGTAACATCATTCAATAAATGAAGCGTTTCTTAATTATGTGTGTGTGTGTGTGTGTGTGTGTGTGTGTGTGTGTGTGTGTGAAAAATAACCTGTATCTATAGCATTAACAGTTGGGGAAAAACCTGTTGTACATTAGAAATAATAGCTGCCTTGAAAGAAAGTGTCTCAGCTTCTGCTAATTAGTCTTTCTGTGTCACAGCTGCGATCTCTTCATCAGACACTGGGGGCTGATGGGACATTGAGTCCACTGAATCTGTACACCTCACCCTCCTTGCCGAATATTTCCCTGGGCCTCCCTGCCAACACGCACATCACGGTGGGTGAGCCTGTAAAACACATTCACATATATGATATACATGTGCACGCAAAGACACTGTTACCAGAGAGAAAATTGCCTTGCCCTTGAACGTATGTTTGCAATGATTCTGCCGTATCTGTAGGCCACCCAGAAACTGTCGACCCAGCAAGAAGCTGAGCGTCAAGCCATTCAGTCGCTGCGAGGGGGCGGAGCTCTAACAGGGAAGTTTCTGTCCACATCATCGCTACCTGCAGGTAAGTCCAGCCTTGGTTCCATATGCCAAACTTGTATAATGTAAATAAAACGCAATGGGATATAATAGAAATAAATACATTGTCATTTCTTCTGTAACAGACTGTGACAAATTCCTTTTTGCCAGGCGCTTCTTGGGATCTGAGTTGATCATATTTTCTGTGTTCTGCCATAAAGACTAGCCAGCCAGTTAGGGTTCTGAGCTGTCATGCTTATTTTCAAATCATTCAATGTAAGGCAGTCTGGTCTTCACCAAATGAAACCGCTATGCTGAGTCTTGTCACCGCTGCGTTTGTTTAAGGAAAACACATTTTCAGCTGTGTCACAGATTCTTTGTATCAGCATGCCTAATTTGATGTGAGTGTCACCTACTGTGACCTGCTGTCAATTAATAAGGATGGTTCTTTGCAGGAGTGGGACATGACGTGGAAAACCCAGCCCCCAGCTCTCATTCTGCCCATTCCTCGCTGTTGCAGCATGTACTCTTATTGGAGCAGGCCAGACAACAGACTGCTATGCTAGCTGGTAGACACACATGCTCATTAAATTCTATGCTAACATAAATCATTGTCCTACTTTATCCATGTGACTTAACAGATTTTTCCACACTCAGTCCCCATGTACAGCCAGTCACCGCTAGTTACGGCTGAGAGAGGTGTCTCTAGTGGAATGCGAACTGTCAACAAGCTGCCTCGCCATAGGCCATTGGCTCGCACTCAGAGTGCCCCATTGCCCCAGTCCCCTCAGGCCCTACAGCAGCTGGTGGTCCAGCAGCAACACCAGCATTTCCTGGAGAAACACTATAAGGTACTTACACACACACACACACACACACACACACACACACACACACACACACACACACACACACACTCTCTCTCTCTCTCTAGAATAATAATATATCCTTGTGTGTAAAGATGCTATCCAAAGGGACAGAACTGCCGAGGCCGCCCCCGACTCACCCAGAGGAGACAGAAGAGGAGCTGACAGAGACCAATGACATGCAGGAGGATGAAATAGTGACAGGGCTTCACAGGTGCAACATTTCAGTCCTCATTAAGCTGTGATCAGATCACTGTTTGTGTGTACTCTACCTGTGTAACATTTTTGTAAACATTGTTTTGACAAATCAGACTTCAGAAAGATGGTTCAGATGACAGCACACACTCCTCAGAGAGACTCGGTGTGCCCGCGAAGGGCGATGAAGAATATGTACATATAAAAGGGGAGAGCACTGAGAGTGAATTGGATGAGGAAGAGGAGGATGATGACAGCGTGCAGCTGCGAGAGGTTGATGAAGACGATCACGAAGGGTACAAGGTTTGTACATATTTGTCATCCTAAAATTCTCTGAGATTCTGATTCTGATTCTCTGTTGTTGTTCTTTTTCTTGCCTAAGCAGTTGAAATAGTTTTCTAAATATAAAATGTCGAGATATAAATCCTTTACTAATGAAATGAAGAATGTGGGATCACACTAGGGCAGGGGAAATCTCTTTACCATATTACCGTAATCACCCAAGACCGATTTCAATCCAAAATCATTGTTTAAATACCATGACCCTCAAAACACATTAGATTTGCATCAGTGTTTAGAATAACTTCCCAAATGTAATTGTACTTTGTCATAATAGTAATAATTCACTAGCTTATTACCACATTTGAAAATAGCTGCATTTTGCAGTGCTGCTGTGCATTTAAAAACAATTGATATGCGCGCATAAAAAAGTTATCCTTGCAGTTATCAGTAGTGCAAGTCTGACTAGAATATGGGGGTAGATAACAAAAATAGACTCTCGAAGTTCCACTCAAACATCCCGGGTCAGTCCTTAACGCACACTTTGATTATGCAGCATCATCCCACGGAGTGATGAATCACAGAGCTGCATCAGTGGTGGATCTGCTGTCTTCTTATCCCCATGTGTGTTGTGTTACTGCTGCTGCTGGGGGTTCGCTGTCTGGCTCTCCACAGCTCTAGTTTAATCCTTTCTACCCGGGTAGTCCCGGGTGTCTTTGCTTTTTAACTCGATTTTCACATTTGGACATCCCGTCAATATTGATATACAATGAAAACAAGAACTTTTACGAAGTTATCATCTCACAGTTGGTCTTTAAGCCCAGCTTAGTACTGAACTTGAATTCAGCTTCACAAAAATGTTCCATTATTCATTATTCCTGCTTTAAATGGCAAAGTCTTTGTGGAAACCAACCGCACAGCCATAATCTAAATTGAATTGAATGAATTTAAATAGATTTTAATAGATTACAAAACTCTCATCATGACACCATCAAGCAGACTTCACTGAGAGCACTTGTATCAGCTTTTGAGGGCTTTGCCATTTTCCAGCAGAAGAACTGAACCGCATCATCGACGTCATCAGTATGGACGTCAAATGTTGGTGTAACAGGACTGTGTTTTCACTCAATAGGTTTTTGACGTATTTGAAAAGGAGACCTTGGGAATTTCAGTAAAAGGTGGCTCAAATTAAATAAATAAAAAACCTCTACTTGCTGCTGTGCGCTGTCTGCTCAGCTAGACAGTCAGACTGCAGTGTTGACGATCGCCTTCCCTACATTTTTCTAAAGTGAACGTCATATATATTATATATATTAAGTGCAGTGAAAGCTGAGGTGATTTAATTATTATCCTTATTGGCTTCTTTGAAAACACATCTCAGTTGCAAAACTTTACTTAATGAAGTGAAATGAGCAGATTTAGCGGCCCTTGAACAGTTTTATAAAGGTTCAGCTTGGAACTCAAATGGGGATTTTAAAGTGACTTTGCTAAATACTGTCTGGACCAGCTGTACATCAGATTATCATCAATGCAAAGAGCACAAATTATGTTTGAAGTGTCAAGAAATCCGAGACATGATGTTGATACATGATGAAGAACATTGCGTGGTGTTGTGTTGATGACGCATATATCCGTCCCATGTGAGACCTTTTCTACGGTGAAAGAAAGTGGCCGTTGTAACCTTTGAACATAGTGATGGACATATAGCGCTGCATGGCTGTTTCACTCCCGCGGGGACCTGAACCTTGTTCAGGTTCATGGACCGATCCAGGAATCTGCTGCCAGCGTAGCTTTAGGTCAGAGCCGTGTCAGCCGCCAAGACAGTGACTGCACATGGCCACGTTTGACCAGTGTTGGAAATGTTATAATTAGATTTTTAATTAACTTAGGTAAGTTAGAAATACGTTAGAGAAACTTTGGGTAATCACATGTGTAATGAGCTCATTTGTCCTTATTGATATGCGCAGTATAAGGATTCTTCTGGGAGGTGTCCTGTTGAGTCGGACCTCAGAGATTGACATACTCAGTGACGCCACCAGGTGATGACTCACCACTGGTGTCATCACTGTGCGTTTGTGTGTTGATCAGCGTGTGTAAGTGTGTTTTAGTGTCCACCCACACATGATGAGTCACCCTATTCGTGGCAGAGAGCACAGCAACACTCCTATATATAGAAACTACAGAAGTGTGTCTTCAGTGCACATGCACACACACTTTTCTGTCACCTTTGGGGACATTGGAAAAACTGTAACTTCAACTTTGAAAGTTATACTTCAAAAAATGTTATGTGCTCATAAGAAAGATTAATTTACAAAAAGACAGTCTCGATAGATTTTTGGCTGTCAGTTACACATATTTTAGTAGATCAGTGCAGTGAATGGATTGATTCATCTTCTTCATAACTCACAGTCTCTCTCTCTCTCTCTCTCTCTTTCTCTCTCTCACACACGCTTTCTTTCCTCCTTTCACATTAGGCCTTGCAGCTGGGCATGTTCCAGTCCTCGTTGCCCCACAGACCCCTAGGAAGAGCGCAGTCATCTCCTGCAGGCAGTGTCAATCCCATCAAGCACTTTTTCACCACTGGTCAGTGTGTGTGTGTGTGTGTGTGTGCGTGTGCGTGTGTGTGTATGTGTGTTATAGCATGATTAAATGTGTTGGGCATCATCATACTTGTTTCCTAGCAACAGTGAGCTGACTGTTAATTGATGTTTCAAATGAACTACAATGGGAACTCACTGATGCCAGTCAAAGTTGAGTGGCATATATCCATAGATTACATTTGTTTTAATATTAAAACTCATTCACATATACAAGTAAAATGATCCCTGTTACCATATTTATTTGGGCAGTTCTCTCTGGGGTATTAAATGTCCTCACAAAAGACAGAATGGAGTCATACTGAAAGTTAGGAGTAAAGAAAGAATGGCATTCAGCCGCCCTTTAAGTTAATGTTCTCTCCTAGTTGTAGCTCTAAAAGTAAGTTTGTGTCAGCAAAAAAAAACCCAATAAACTGTATGTAAACTATTATAGTTTGAGTATTTTATAACTTTGAGCGATGAATCATTGTAAACTGGTCTTATCCATCCTACCAAACTCAGCAAATAGTGTTTTACCCATCACGACTAATCCAACTGTTGTTCTTTTACATATTGGCCACAGTACCCAAAAAAGGAAACTTTCTAAGCTATGCTTAGCTGCATTAAATGCCTTTTACTAGGATTTTTATTCATAACAGTCTCTGCGAGCACGACTTTACAATGCCCCATAAATAATAAACAGAAGCATTCCAGCTGCAGGCAAGGAACCCGTTTACACAACCATAAAACTTCCGCCATTATTATCTAATATCTGGACTTATTGGATTATTCTAGTGATCCTTTAAATGACACTCTGTGATAATATACTTTATCACAGGGGCCATCTACCCAATTGATGACTGAAATCCAGCAGGGTTTTCTCCACTACCAAGTAGACAACTGCTTTAATCAGGGAAACTTGGAGTAGTTTATTACAGTCAGATAACAGCAGTTCAAATCTGATTAATGGACTGCAACACATAAACCAGCATTCTTTGGTTGTCAGACCTGGACTGGCACAGGTAGCTGTTTTATCAGTATCAAATAATCCTGGGGTGGGGGTTCTCGTAGCAGTGAGAGGTTACAGGACACCTTCAGAGCCACGGGGCCCTTGAGTACAGTACCAAACCCCCAAATGCTCACATAGGGCCCTGTGATGAGTTAGCAACTTGTGAAATAAAGATCATATCGCAGGTTTTTACTAGAAATCATCATATTATTAGTAGTAGTATTAGCATTATTATCTATATGGCAATAATCACATCAGTAATCTACAAACATATTGGTGCTTGTGTTGATATAATACTACAGAATAGAGGCCACTGATTCTTCTTGTTCCTCTAATTCTCCATCTCTTCCTGCAGGGCTTGTGTATGACAGTCTGATGTTGAAGCATCAGTGTATATGTGGCAACGCTCACATCCATCCTGAGCATGCTGGGAGGGTGCAAAGCATCTGGTCCAGACTGCAGGAGACAGGCTTACTAGGCCGCTGTGAGGTACTCACTCACTTTCAAACACTCAAATACATATTGAAGGCACGAACTTTGTACAATGATGTGGCACTGCAGGATATGCAGCCGTGCACTGTATAAACACTAGCAGAGTTAAGAGGATAAAAGTGAGGAGGAAGTCTTTAAAGGCTAAGCTCATTTAGTGTTTAGCTGAAATACCTCTTTTAATCACTGCACAAGAAAAAGTGATCCCAGGGTTGCAATTACATGTAAAGAGTTGCTTCCGTTTTTATATATTTTTAAAGTTATTTATGTGTGTGTGTGTGTGTGTGGATTTATATTAACAGAGGATTCGTGGGCGGAAAGCATCTCTAGATGAGATCCAGTCTGTCCATTCAGAGTTCCACACTCTGCTCTATGGAACCAGTCCGCTGAACCGACACAAGCTCGACCATAAGAAGCTCTTAGGTAGCTGCCTGCCTGCCTGCCTGCCTGCCTGTCTCTGTCTGCCTGCCTGCCTGCCTGCCTGCCTGTCTGTCTGCCTGCCTGCCTGCCTGCCTGCCTGTCTGTCTGTCTGTCTGTCTGTCTGTCTGTCTGTCTGTCTGCCTGTCTGCCTGCCTGCCTGCCTGCCTGCCTGTCTGTCTGCCTGCCTGCCTGCCTGCCTGCCTGTCTGTCTGCCTGCCTGCCTGCCTGCCTGCCTGTCTGTCTGCCTGCCTGCCTGCCTGTCTGTCTGTCTGTCTGTCTGTCTGCCTGCCTGTCTCTGTCTGCCTGCCTGCCTGCCTGCCTGCCTGTCTCTGCCTGCCTGCCTGCCTGCCTGCCTGCCTGCCTGCCTGCCTGTCTGCCTGCCTGCCTGCCTGCCTGCCTGCCTGCCTGTCTGCCTGCCTGCCTGCCTGCCTGTCTGTCTGTCTGTCTGTCTGTCTGCCTGTCTGCCTGTCTGCCTGTCTGCCTGTCTGCCTGTCTGGCTGTTGTAAATGTAGCACATCATAGGTAAACGTCACTGTGCTCCATTTCAATGCACATGTTGCTCTTTTGATTGGATGACCTTGCTGTTGTTTACTGATGTGTGTTGTTTAGCATTCAGAGCTAAACTTTACACAAAAGACTCCAGCAGCAGGCTGAACGCTAACACCATTTGCAGAAAACCCATGACCTCTGCTTGACTGTTTCAGGGCCGATCAGCCAGAAGATGTACGCTGTGCTTCCCTGTGGAGGAATCGGGGTGAGGCTGCTTCTCTGCCACAGCTGGCTGACTCATCTGCGCCTGCCTGCACTTCATCAATACATTTTTATGCTTCCTTCTGCAGGTTGACAGTGACACCGTGTGGAACGAGATGCACTCGTCGTCGGCGGTCCGCATGGCGGTCGGCTCCGTCATCGAGCTTGCTTTCAGAGTAGCAGCCGGAGAGCTGAAGGTAAGCTGTGACCAACACCTTCCTGTTAGTTAACTTGAGATCAGAGACCTTCCAGACTCTTTCAGATCAAATCTAAAAATGTTTACCATAACTGACTAATGCAAAGTCCATTTTGTGTCAGTGACAGCAGATATTGATTAGTGGGACTGTATGATTAGTGTGTACTGCATTCCATTTCAATTCTTTTAGTTGTACATTTCAGAGGCTTATGAACTATGTAAGTGAGTGTAGCTTTGGGATATTTGGCTAACGTCTCCTCGTGTGTCTGTTTCAGAATGGGTTTGCAGTGGTGCGTCCTCCAGGACACCATGCTGAGGAGTCCACCGCCATGTCAGTGCACACAGCTTAATTACTGTATCCACATGACAGGCTGCCACTTCATTAATGTTGTTTTTGCATTGTGTCGTATAGGGGATTCTGCTTCTTTAATTCAGTAGCAATCACAGCCAAGCTGCTACAGCAAAAGATGGGAGTGGGCAAGATCCTTATTGTGGATTGGGTGAGTGAATTGCACGCAGGAAGTTAAAATAAACACCAATGTAGGAATGATAAAGTTACAGAGCCTAAAGATCACAAGATTGTTGGACCCCCACATTCTAGCTAAAACGGAGTAGAAGACACGCACACAGACAAATCAACAATCTGAAAATGGAAAAAATACTCACAAAATCCAATACGGAAGGAGTAAAATGTGCAGTAAAATGTTCATCACAGTGTATCTGTGTTCTAACAAGACTTTGACCTTCTCTCTTATTCCTCTGTGACCTGTCACTGCAGGATATTCATCATGGCAATGGCACCCAGCAGGCCTTCTACAGTGATCCCAACGTCCTCTATATCTCCCTTCATCGCTATGACGATGGAAACTTCTTCCCTGGCAGTGGAGCTCCCGAGGAGGTACACACACCCACACACATCGTAGTATTTCTATCCTTTATTGATATAACCATTTCCCCACCCTGTTACTTATGTCTTACTGTAACTCTAATCTTAACTTTAAAAACCAGTCGTAACCCTCAAACAGATCTTGAAGTTGTAAGGAACAGTCAAAAGGTCCTCACTTCCCAAATATGTCCTCACTTTGCAGATTAAATGCCCATTCTGGCTCTCATTACACAGCATGTACAACAACATCACACAAAGAGTGGGAGAGAGTAATACGCTGTTGCCATCCCGTGTCTCTGCAGGTGGGGTCAGGTGGAGGCAATGGTTTTAATGTAAACATAGCATGGACTGGAGGGGTGGAGCCACCGATGGGTGACGTGGAGTACCTCAATGCCTTTAGGTATACATCAAAAATGTACATTTCTGGAGTCAGAAAAGATGTAAAATAATAAAATAAAGCAAGTGATTGACTGACTGCTGGTGTGTAAAATACACTCATACACTCTTTCATTGTACCGGGTGTGTGTACAGGTATGTGGTGATGCCCATTGCCCAGCATTTCAGTCCAGATGTGGTTCTGGTGTCTGCTGGTTTCGACGCAGTGGAGGGTCACCAGTCTCCACTGGGAGGATACAACGTCTCTGCCAAATGTGAGCATAACCACAACATTTCTTTGACATGATTGTTGAGTGCTGTGATGTGTTCCTTGACCGTCACGACTGCGCGTTGGCAGGTTTTGGGCAGCTAACCCAACTGCTCATGGGTCTGGCGGGAGGGCGCATTGTTATGGCGCTGGAGGGCGGCCATGACCTCACCGCTATCTGCGACGCATCCGAATCCTGTGTTTCTGCTCTGCTGGGAGACCTGGTGAGACGGTTAGAATGTCAGCGAGTGATTCATGTCGGCCAGCATTGCTCTGCAGGTGTTGGCCATTCATTCTCAGAACACAGTCCTCAGGATAAACAGGTCATTAATGCTCACTGCATTGAGCGTTTGGATGGTCCAATTCCACAAAAGTGGGGTGGGATGTATAGAACCCCTGTTGTCCTAATGGGTAATAGGATATAGGATATTCAGGGCAACAGAATATTACAACAGAATCTATAAGTCAGTCAGAGCTTTGTGGTGATGCGTTTGGATGTACTGTATATAAAAGTTTTAATCACTTCATTTATCTGTTTGTAGTCTGACTCCGCATTTCAGTGGCCCCAGGAGAAGCCATGTCCGAAAGCTTGGGCCTCGCTTGAGAGAGTTATTGAGATCCAGGGTAAGAAATACACCCCCCCCCATGCAGAAAATATTCCCAGAAATAAAGAGAATGTATAAATCTCGCTGTTCTTCCAGGTAAACACTGGCCTTGCCTCCAGAGTTTGTCTCATACCAGCACTCACTCGCTATCAGATGCTCCCAAGGCAGCGCAGGGCCAGTCGGAGGATGAGGCAGAGACTGTCAGCGCTATGGCGTCTCTCAGTGTTGATGTGGAGCAGCAGCAGCAGACCTCTGATCTCAGCTCCATGGAAACGAGCAGGTCAGCAGCCCCGTGCGACACTTAAAAGACCACATAAGAAGCAGGCAAAATGTGCCGCTCGGCGTCTGATGTATTTCCCCGACAGGTATTAATCGGGTCAGATAAAACGATATTTTAGTTAACAACAATAGTTTTTACAACTTTACAACAGTGTGAGATAAGTTGACGACTAAAATAAGTAAAAAAAACCTGCGTAAACCTATTCAATACCACGGTGAGTTATCAGCTATTGCTAATATTTATGTAAATCTGGTGTAATCTACCAATAACGAACCTGGTTATTGATGAGTTGTTCCAGGTCACCAAAGTTAAAGTCTTTCATCAATAGTGACAGAATTGTCCGACGTGAGGAGACATCGAAGCAGGATGTGGTAATTCTAGTCTTTCAAACTGAATGCAGCACATGTGGGTCCTCAGGTCTACGGAGGAGCCGATGGAGGAAGAGCCTGTACTGTAGGAGGAGCTTTACAGCAACCACACTCAACCTCCACGTTCACCTCCTTGTGGCACCTCCTCTTCCTCTCCCTATTCCTCCACAGAGTGTGTGTAGGTGTACACACAGACACACAGATGCCGAATGGAATAGTGTGGATTACTCTGATTGGCTGAGGAAAACCATGCGGAGCAGGAGAAGATGGGGCTGTGAAAACACTTTTCTAACGGTTCAGGGTTGGAGAAGCAGGCACCGCGTCTGCAGCTCCATGGAAACCAAACAAAGACAGGGCCAGCAAGGAGAGGTTTCCTGCACACCTGTAAAAGGCACCACTGATTCTGTCTTACTATTTGTCCTCATACTTTTGTATCTAAGACGGAGGAAAACCTTGGTTCGAATCCCATCAGCAGAACGCCAAGCAGACGACTTGTCTTTTGGAGCATACGCGGGACAGGATGGACGCACATTAAGAACTTTGATTTAAAAATGTACAGACGCCAGAGGAGGAACTAGATGCCTTTAAAAGAAACACCCACAGAAACACCATCGCCGCAGCACCTCAGCTAACCAACCAGCCAAACGGAACTGAAGAAACACTGATAGACACACATGTTTCTGTTGTTTCAGTCCATTTATCAGTCCTTGTTTCTTCATCTGGATGCCTTAATTTGTTCTTTTCTCACTATTTAGCAACACTGACAAGGACACGAGGGAGCGAGTGATACAAATCTCTAGTGAGAAACATTCAAACTGCTGAGAATGAATCGTTACCTAACACTACAGAAATGTTACCAGATGTTCCCAAGGATCGATGAAAGTCCGCTAAAGCCATACATGCAACATATCCAGTAAGTCTTTGTTAAAAGTAAGATTTTTTTTGTCACAGGATCCTTTTTTTATTTTTAGCAGCATTCATTGTTCGACATACAGTGCTGTCTGTACGACCCTCCCGTCATGTGACCTGAGCCTCGTCTCCTGTTCTCTGGGAGGGGGGGTTGGCACATTTAAATGCCACAAAGACCACCACACCCATCTCGTTTTATCTCCTTGTTTATTCAGACTCGAGTATTTCCTGTTTTGGGTAAATACCCACCCCATCTTTTGCCCGGCATTTACGTACGTTAGGACGGACTCGTGGTCACTCTTTTCTATATCTGTACATACACTTATGTATAAAAACACAGTCCTCTCTTTTGTACAAAATGAGAAAAAAAAATCTATATAAATGCATATATATTATGTAAATGTCAACATTGTTTATTCCAATCAGATTGGATCTATGAATATATATTATATTTGGAGAAATGTTTTAAAGATTAAGCTGTTCGACAGAGAGTAAGCACATGGTCTGATGTCATCAGGCCACAACCTGTTTGTTAGTTTGTTTACAGATGTTTAAGGTGGCTTGATCATTGATCGTCTATTTA
This sequence comes from Takifugu rubripes, assembly GCF_901000725.2. Classification (NCBI taxonomy): domain Eukaryota; kingdom Metazoa; phylum Chordata; class Actinopteri; order Tetraodontiformes; family Tetraodontidae; genus Takifugu; species Takifugu rubripes. The sequence goes on from NC_042289.1 coordinate 2,522,871, forward strand.
AAGATGGACAACATGAGACCTCCAAAGTGAAGCAAAAACATCGCTCCCTAGCGGTTGGCACGGGGTCATAAATCCATCCCATAGTTATTTGATGCTCTAGGAAGGGGCCCTAAATGTAATCTGTTCCCTGCTTGGGCCTTGACCACGGCTCCACAACTCTCATTTGCCAGATGTGTTACTTTACGAGGCGTCAATGAGTTTAATTCATTTGCATAGGCAGTGCTGCCACCTACAGGCATTCACATGCAAACACATCCAAAACACGACAAAATACAGCAGGTTTGTCAGGTGATGATTTAGGAATCATCTGACCCAGGACCAGTTTCTGAATTAATAAGCAATATGAATCCCCCATCAAAATGGTAATAAATCTTTGCCAATATCTGTTATAACATTTGCCATAAAAGAATCCACTCCCTCTCTCTCCCCGGTGATGGTAACTCAACCACATTGTAACTAAAATGGTGATTCGGGGGTAATTGTCTTGTTGCGGCCAATATCAGCAGGTGCTCCTATCACCTCATCACTATTAATCACGTGCTGCCAAAGATACCACTCAGTCTCACAAACATCACAGCAACTTTCATAAAGGTAATAAATCAGGTTCTGGTCACTTGTTACTGAGCTTTTCTTCAAAAGGTCTTATGGACAGTCTGACATGTCATTTCAGCCTCACTTTTCTGAGCGTTGCAGGCCCGTTCACGGCGCTCATGCTGCTACCAACAGGACTGTCGTGTTAGTATTTTACAAGGCTAACAAACAGCGCTGTGGCTTGCATGATCTCCAGAACGACACGCCTATTTATTGAGCATTTTCTAAGCGATTGACTGTTTTGGGGTTTATTTTTAGAAGCGATTTATCCCACATTGTCCAGGTTACCTGGCATCAGAAGGTGTTTTAGGTAGAGTGGTGGCATTGGCTTGATGAGCATTAGCTTTTGAGCGTTGCAGCCCGTGATGGCAGATGTCAACTGCAGCACAAAAGTTCCAAATAAAGGCAACTTGTGGGAAAAGTGTGCAGCAATAAACACACTGAAAATCAGCCACTTCAACAGTTCATCCAGTTGGGTCACTTTGACGTCAAAGTTGTATTTCCAGCTTCACATAATTGTATTTCTGGCCATAAAATTAGGTTGAACGCTATAGATCTGGCAGATGGAAGTAGAGTTGAGCAGTAGGTTTTCTGAAGGCATGTGTGAACAGTAATCAATTTAAGGAATACAGAATAACAGAATTCTGCGACATCGGGTAAATTGGAGTGTGTGACCCAATATTTTGCCTGTTCAAAAAATACTAAATGTCTTTCTACCAAAATGATCCTGATACTTTTTGCAAGAAAAGAAGCTGCTAACTCGCCTGAGCAGACAGACTTTCCAATACACATGACCACAGGGCTGGTGCAACAGCAGCACAAACCCTCAACACATCTGTAAAATACGGCTGTTTAGGCCATTGGGGTGAAACATAAATTCTAAGTGTGTGACTGAAAAGAGTCTATTTTTTAAAGAACTGCGGGATCCATTATTCCTGTGTCCATGTCACTCATGCCAGCACACCTTTAGAACCTTCTCAGAGCCATGTTCTTGTTGTGACGCGGACGCTCTAAACTGAAGCACTGCTGCCACCTGGCGGTCAGCATCGGTCACTCCTAAATAATCGCCTCGACAGTTTAAACTGCTGTGTGTTTTGTTTTGTTTTGAAGGATTCCAGCACTTTCGCGTCATTACAAACTGTCAGCCCAAACTACAAAAATACGAGTAACTAAACGACTCTTTAAAGATTTCAGGTGTCGTTAATGGGCTGAACGGTGGATGTTCTACGTTCTTTCATGTAAATCTGTTTATTGTCTTCAGTCATGATGTAACGTAGCCCAGAGGTTACACAGCTTACTGTTATATCACACACACACACACACACACACACACTAAAGCGGACTGCACATTTTCAGACAGACAGTTTTGCTCCAATATTGTATATTACTCTATGTTTGATACTGTGGTGTACATGTACTGTCCTCCTATGATGCCGTGTGGAGTGGGAGGGTTTCCTTTGGACTTGGGTGATAACGGGTGAAACACCACCTCCTCTTTCTCTCTTTTACCTCCTTGTGTTCTTGAGGGGTGACAGTCTGTTACATTTCTCATCTGGTTGAAATTTCCTCGGGGTGGAGGGCAAACACGTCGTCTCTTGGGTCTGATCACAAGCACATTCCTGACTATTCTCTGTGCTGTCATTTGAATCCCGACTCTTTCTTGTTGAGATACATGTGTCCAGTTCTTGCTAACTCACATGTATATAATGTGCATATATGTGTACACACGTGCAATACACAAGCAATCTATTACTGTGACTATTATTGCTTTTTCTTTCGGCTCTTTGTTTTGATTCCCGTCCGGATTTTCTTGTTGATGGATTGTGTTGCAGGAGCCTAAAAGGGAAGGTGACGCGATTCTTCACACGTGGCGTCGTTTCAGGGGTTTGCGGACATTTTAATGAAGATATTTTTTAATACCGTCACTGTAATTTTGTGACCTTAATCCTGGTTATCTGTTTTTTTAAGTGGGTCTGTGGTCAAACTTTGTCTGGAAACTCAATAAAGCAATTCACCAATGTCATATTGCACAGTCGCTTCTAGGATTTGAGCCAATATTCTGCACAGGATGGTCTTTTTTTTCCAGATTTACCAATGCGGTGAAGCGGTAAAAGAGACACAACAGATACTTATACTTTTAAAAACACATCAATTTCAAAGGTTCTTTTGCGGTGGTCAAATTGTTTAACTGTTTACCTGAAATCGAATGTTCCTTCTGGACATAAATGGGAGAGTCATCCCATTTTTAATACAATATGGTCACAATTGGTCAGAATCCTTGTGGGTGACAACTTACATTAAGAAAAACATTGCCCGCATTTTGAGTAAAAATTCCATGAATCAGCGGTGCTTTCGACGTGTGCCAGATTTGGTTTTTTTTGTGACAAATTGTCCCAATATTATAATAACCAAGGAACAACCAGTAAATTAGTAACCGTTTAATACATTACATATACATTTGTACACATCAGATTTAGAATTGGTGTGAAAAAACAATCATGTAAAAAAAGAAAAGAAAAGAAAAGCTTAATCAACATATCTAATCAGATTTGACTTTAAAAATAAGGCCACAGTCCTCAGCAGGAAGTCTTCAGAGTTCAAGAGTTCTAACAATCCGGTGAGTAGATCTTAATCAGGTGCTGCAGTTCACTGGGGTACCCGGTAACCGGGCAACGGCGGTTGGCCTTCACGTACGTGTAAATGCAGCGGTAGCAGAAGACGTAACCGGACGTGGACAAAATGGTGGCGTTTGCGCGAAGGCAGTGACAGAGCGGGCAGGTCCTCTTGTGGTGAACGGTCGTGGCTCTTGAAGAGTCCGGGCTGCTCTGGTCCTCCTGCAGGTGGAGGGGAGCAGGGGGGACAGGCATGGACGTGAGCGCTTTGACGGTGCTCTGGTTGTCTGAGGAGTACCACCATTCCAGGAACTGCAGGAAGAAGACACCCAGGGAGAGGGAGGTGGAGAGAGACACGGCCACACCCCTGGCAGCTTGTGACATCAGCTGCCACGCTCTCTGCCCAAAGCTGCAAAAACCACAGAAGGTTAAATCACCACAGATTTGTTCTATTACTCCTTATGTGTATCACTTTTTAGGGGGAATTGTGAACTGCCCCTCTAAATGACATCTGTGCTTTAAAAAACCCAGAGAATAAAAAGTTGAATTGTGCTGTACCTGCCCTTAGCCGGCATCTCAGGTCTGCCAGCCACTAGCTCCATGTCCTGTATGTCTCGGGCGGTGAGGCGTGCCAGTCTGACCCTGGCGACCCACAGCAGGGGACTGTGGTTCTTGGAAACTCCAAACACAAAGAGCAGTTGGTGGAGGAAGGCCCAGAGGTGCCAAGCTGAGCTGATGTAGGGGTAGGCTGCCACAGCTGCTCGGTACAGCCTCTGGCTCCTGCTCTGTGCCAGCCGGATGGAGAAGTCCTCCTCGTCCCGCTGCCGCGCCAGTGTGGCCTCCAGCTTTGCCCGCAGGTACGGCACCAGGCACAGGAGGAGAAGAGAGCACCAGTGTGACTTCCTGTTCAAGCCAAGACGGACAGGAAGTCCTCGACCTGCTGGGACTCTCTTCAAGCCGTAGAAGTTCTCAGAGAAAGAGGCGCTGCAATGAGACAAGAAGTGGTTCTGCAAGAGAAGGTCCAGCAGCAGGTAGAGCTCGTCGAAGCGTTGCCACAGGACGCCAAAACGGGATGGGTGGGACTCGGCCAGAACCTGCCAGGTGGAGCACATGGGTTTGTTAGTATCAGCCCCACTATAACGGAGGTCCCTGTTGCAGTTACATTAATATGCTTCACTCTCTAAATGTAGGTTTAAGGAATAAAACATGAGAACCATGTTTGATAACCTCTCTCATTCTGGACATTCAAATCATTATAGTGAATAAAAAGATCAAATACACTTTACATTTTTTTCTTTAAAAAAACTTTACATTTTTTTCCCACTTTTTCTTCTTGTGTTTAAAGATTCTTCTTGTGTTTAAAGATTTAACAAAAATGAAGAAAATGGAGGTTCGTGACAGTCAATGATCTTAGTCACACAGGTGGAAGAGCTCTCCTCTTCAGCTTAAAACTGTGGCATTGTTGGACTTTCTTGAAGAAGTTTCACCATCAAACCTCTTTAGCTCTTTAACCATCACAGATTCTCTCCACTCAGAAGTGTTGAAGCCTTTTGGATGAGGTGAAATCCTCAAAAAACTCATGAACGTTCAGTTGATTCTAAAAAGCTGACGGACTCACTTTGACAGCGTGCCTCAGGGCCGGTTTGACCGCCTCCATCAGAGACTCCTGAGCCAGGACCTCAAAAATGGACGGCTGCTCGTTGGCAGTGGAGGTAAGGTGAGCTCCGGCCTCCGCCATGGCTGCCCAACAATAAGCATTTGGCAATTAATGGCAATATATGCAACATTATCAAATCAAACTTTATTTATATAGCATCTTATACAATCAAAATTGTTTCAAGGCGCTTTCCAGAATCCCAGGGCCTGACCCCCAACAAGCAACAGTGGCAAGGAAAAACTCCCCTTTAACAGGAAGAAACCTTGAGCAGGACCAGGCTCATGTAGGGAGACCCTCCTGCTGATGGGGGACAGGGTGGGGGGGGGGGGGGGGGGGGGGAGGAGAGGAGAGGAGAGGAGAGGAGAGGAGAGGAGGGAGGGGAGAGGAGAGGAGAGGAGAGGAGAGGAGAGGAGAGGAGAGGAGAGGAGAGGAGAGGAGAGGAGAGGAGAGGAGGAGAGGAGAGGAGAGGAAGCCATGACCCAGTGGGGTGACAGAGGCCTGTCAGGTGATCATGTTTCCGGACCCCGGCAGCCTTGGCCTATAACAGCATAACTAAGATGTGACCTAATGATTAGACGACCCCCTAAGTCTGATAATTTGTCTATCTATGATAGTAACTGGAACTACTGAATTAGTAACAATAAGCTTTTTCAAAGAGGAAGATTTTAAGTCTGATCTTAAAGGTAGAGATGGAGTCAGCCTCCCGTACCTGGACAGGGAGCTGGTTCCATAGCAGGGGGGCCTGGTAGCTAAATGCTCGGCCCCCCATTCTACTCCTAGAAACTCTGGGAACCACAAGTAGACCAGGATTCTGAGAGCGGAGCGGTCTATTGGGCTGATAAGGTGTCACTAGCTCCTCCAGGTAGGATGGAGCTAGGCCTCTGAGGACCTTGTAGGTCAAAAGAAGGGTTTTAAAAATTATTCTAAATTTAACGGGCAGCCAATGAAGAGACGCCATTACAGGAGTTATGTGATCTCTTTTGTCAATACCTGTCAGAACTCTGGCTGCAGAATTTTGGATCAACTGGAGGCTTCTTAAAGAGTTGTTTGGACACCCTGATAATAAAGAATTACAATAGTCCAGCCTGGAAGTAACAAATGCATGGACTAACTTTTCAGCATCAAATTCTGCCTTGTACAGTCAAATATAAACGTGTATTACGGTGGATGATTCCATTTCTCCTGTGAGGACTCAACAGAACCCTTGCTTACATTATTAATGGAAGCAAATAAAGCTGCATGCGCTTATATTAAAAGGCAAACAATCAAAGCAGATATGCAATTACTTTCCATTTAACACGCATTTTTTCGTGAAAAATAACTGGATTTAAGTTACATCATAAATAGTATAAGTTGTTCAATTATATAATGTAGCATTTCCGTTTAATCATCGTTGAAAATGAACAGTTTTGTTCTTTATGCCTTTACAAGAAGTTTATATTATACTCACCGCTGCAAAATTAAGTCCCACTTTCTGTCATTAAATTTGCACGGTGGAAACTGGGAAAATCACCTGAGCTCTGACATTAATTCATCATATTTATGTCAATCTTTGAACGCATCCAGTGCAGTATTTTATTATTTGTTACAGCCAAATCCAACTTTAGAAGAACTGACAGGACGCGGCTGGTAAAAACTGTAATCAAACGACTTTAACGAGGCAGGTGGCTGTGTCATGAGCGCAGACATTAGCTTTTCTTTACCGCCTCTGAGTCGCAAGACTGCACCGAATGACTGATGTTTCTGCCCCGCGATGCAGCCACGTTTCAATCAAACTAGTTTAAAAGTCTTTGTTCTGGACTGAAATGATGGTAAAAACTGTGCCCATTAGCAATTCTTCATTGCCATAATTCTCTTCTTCGCCTTCTTTTTCTTCTTCTTCTTCTTAGGTTTTCTTCTTCGTAGGTTTTCTTCTTCTTCGACTACCGCTACTCCTGTAGACTGCGACACCTGCTGTTCGGAGTTGTAATGCACTTGTTAGGGTATCAAGATAGATCCTAAAGATATGAAGCACACTCAGGACCAAACGTTCATTAGAAAAAAGACAACATAAAGGTTCTGATGCTGAAATACAACAAGTGTAATCATTTTCATCTTGGACTTAGAGTGAAATATGGATAAATTACACATCACTTCAAAGCTTGTCAATAATTTAATGATACACTTTTTTTGTTCATTTTTTTGAGTGTTTTAAAAATCTTATGAGCTAGAATTTTCTGATAATAAATAGATTATTAAAACAGTTTTTTTTTTTTTTTTTTTTTTTTTTTTTTTAAGTTTTGGTTTGAGATATCTAAGTTGATCTCAAATATTGTTCTCAACCCCACCCCCCAAAATACTATATTAGAATGAAATGTTACTGTAAGGTTAATTATAAACCTTTAACATGTCTGTTCAATTTTTGCCAATCCCTAGAAAACAGAAAAGGTGATGCAAAATTTTTTAGCTATTAAAAAAATGTTAAAAAGCTGCACTGAAAACCTTTTCTTTTATACTACCAAGTCATGTTGCGCCCACCCTAAAAAGGACTATTGCATCACTTTGAAGTTTGAATCCACAGTTCCATTGTGCAGTTGGGAACATCAGTTACCCAACTCAGAAATCTCGTGGGAAAATAAAATAAATAACCTGAATAATGTAAATGCAGACACATTCCATTTTTTGCTTTTTTTGAAAAAAAAGACATATATGCAGATGTGGATAAAAATGAAGGATACTTTTGCATGACAGAGACAATTAAAAAAGCAAAACTAAACAGTCTTCCTGGAAACACTAAAGAAAAAAATACCGTGATTTGTTTAATTCTTTCATGCTGTACAAAATTCCAGTTTCCTCCTGCTGCCCTGCTGGACCACTTTGGACTACTCATCCAGGCTGCTGCCCTCAGATGCGTTCAGTCCACGATCCATTCACTCCATCTGATGGGCTCAGACTCCTCAGGCTTAACTCACTTAAAATAAACAATTAGAGTGCCAGGCTGTTCTGGGCTCAGCCTTTGAGTCCAGTCAAATAGTGAACTTTTAATCAAAACAAACGCGATATAACAGATTCATTTGAAGGAATGATAATTATTAGAAGTTCATTACCTGATTATTATTAGAAGTTTATTACCTGACCTTTGATATTGAACACTACCGGCTGTTTTATTTGCTACAGCAGAAGCATGAAAAAGTAATCTAGATAAGTATAATAGTAGACTTTCTTTTGTCCACACACTCAACATACAGAGGATTTGTTTTTCAAAAGTATAAGCATTTTTTAAAACATGCTTAAGTAACCCTTGATGTTACTCCTCTCCTTATTTCATATCACCTTGTGTTTTAGATAGACGAGCAATTGATGAAAATATGTAGAAACAACTGTCAAAATTAATTGGATTCTTTTTTTTGGCAGCATTTCAGTGTGATTAATACACACAAATCTAGATAAATGAACCAGCTGATGTCTACAATGTCTCAGGTCTGGAGAATTTGTCCACTCAAACTGTGTCTGAAAATAGGACTGAGTTGGAGATAAATTTGTGTTTATATTTTGGTTCTGGCATCATGTGCAGACACATTGGAGAGACTTTGTGTAATATTAAAGCCAGTGAAACAGATGAGTACAGATGGATGGAAGCCCAATGAGGACAGAGTGGGAGGGTAGTTCTGGTAAAAGCATCAGATGAGCCGCCACAGTTCAGCGGATGATCGAAAACATTTGGTTTGATTGGAGTGGAGAGGATTTAGAGGATTTACTCACACAGATGTCTGCACTGTGACTCTCCACCAGCATCATCACTTTGCTTTTTTTCTGTCCATCCTTTCTCCCTTCTTTCATTTTGTCCGCTTGTTTTCTGACAACACTGGGACTTGCAAGAGCTAATGAACCATCATGGAGGCTTTCTGCATTCTTCATCAGCACAAGAGGTGAGTTATAACCAGAAAATTATAGGGATTTTAGTCTTTGCTTTTGAACTGTTCCTCTTCTTAGGCACCAAAATATACTCCTCACGCGCTCCTCTGCTGTTACAGAAGTGGTAAAGGATTGATAAGACAAAACCAACCCTTTTTTGTGGTTTATTGAATGTACTTCTGACATTCATGAGCCCCAAGAGAGATAAGGATTCAAGTAAATAACAAAATAGCTTAAAAATGGCACCATTGTATTCACTGGCTTTAATCCTCTCGACCACTTTGCTCTTAATGACTATGATTATGTAATTACGTTGGCTCCGCAGAAAGCGGATAAGTCGGATTAAAATTCAATGGCAAAGCTAAAAATAAAAAAGAGTTATAACTTATATAATAATAATATTTTAGCAAGTATTAATTTAATGTGTTGGCAATGTCGAAAAGAGTAAATTCAAAATCAAGCATCTGTCTTCGTGCCGAGTAGATAGAAAGAGGTGATGTTCATCCATCCGTCCGTCCGTCCGTCCGTCCGTCCGTCCATTCATGCAATGCAACCTAGAGCCCACAGATTTAGGGCGAGAAAATAAAACAAACAACAGAAAATACAACTTGGGCAGCGTAATGGTACAGTGAGCTCAGCTGTCTCTCTTCAAAAATGTTCAGTTCCACTTTGCATCATTGTGTTTATTTATTTATTAATTTACTTGAACTTAACCAGAAAGTCCCCTTAAGATCAGGGATATCTTTTACGAGGGGGACCTGGTCACGATAGCAGCCCTGAAAAGTCATAACATACACATACATAACAAAACAGCACAATTTAGTTAATTAGTTGGTTCTTTAAAAGGTACATTGGTGACTAAAGAAAAAAAATGTATCAGACGTTCTCCTTTGTGTTGAAATAATTAAAATCAGTGCTAAATCTAGTAATGACCAGAAACAGAACCAGTTTTAAGGGTTTAAACAATGGCTGGAGCTGGAGTTTTTGCTTCTTGTTAATTAAAAATGTTACATTTGCTCTCTAATTTTCAGATGCAGCTACTGTGACGGTCTTGATGGTGGAGTCAGCAGTCTGCCCCTTTCTTAGAAAGCTGCTCTTCCTCCTGCTTCTGCCCTCCACATCATGTGTCCTGTTATCTTTTACCTTACCCTTTCTGCCTTTTATTTGCCCGTCTCCTTTTTGCCGTGTGTTGAGAGCTCTCAGGGATGTCCCCATCAATGCGTTTGTTATGACCCCTCTGACCTGGTGGACTGCCGGGACCAAGGCTTCAAGCACATTCCCAGGAGCATCCCACATGGCGCCTGGCTGCTGGAGCTGGGAGGCAACAACCTCAGCCATATCGGCACGAGAGCCTTTGCCGGACTGTGGTCGCTGCGGGTGCTGGTGTTGACCCATTGCCAGATAAAGGAAGTCGAACCTCAGGTAGAAATTTTAAAAGCCATGAACAACTCACTGAAATATTTGTTTAAAGAAACGCAGGTGTCAACCCAGGCCACCGATGAAGGGAATTTGCTTGTTTTCATCGTTCTTTCCGCAGGCCTTTTTCTCTTTGTCCTTTCTGGAGAAGCTAGACCTCAGCTGGAACCTGCTAACGTCCCTCCCAGTCGACTTTTCCACCAGTCTGACTGCTCTCAGGGAGCTGCGATTGCAACACAACAGCTTACAACACCTAACTGGATACAGGTAGTGTTGTGTTCCTCCTCCGCCTTTTGTTCACCCCGCTGTTCTTTAAGTTGTCACATGTCTCATGGGAGAGGCAAGTTAAAAAGAGTTGGACCTAAGATTGACCCTTGGGGAACCCCACACTTTGTCTCATGGATTCTCGAGGAGCATGCATCCATACTTACAATGTCTCATGGGAGAGGCAGGTTTCATAGCGCTGTGATCATGTCTGATCTTGCTTGTCAGGCAGGATGAACCAGCTTCTGTCTGAGGGTGCTGCTGGACCTGAAGGTGACGATTCTGTGACGTTCCAGTTACAAACTAGGCCTTTCTACATTTTTGTTATGCTTGATAAATCCTTTACCACGTGAACAGTTCAGGTCTTCAACAAGTCAGACCCAGACCAGAAACACAGAAGTCAGAATGTGGCAAAAAGGAGGTAAATTCTTCACGCGTGACCTACCCGGTCACACCCTTGGAGAGAAGCTGGTTTATTTCAGAACCCTATCAGCGACGTGCAAGATCACTCAATATTAACAGCCAAACAGCCAGACGCAGATGATTAATTCTACTTAATAAACAAAGCTTAAGATTGACCTACTTCATGTTATCCGTTTACAATTCATCTAAGAAGCTGTCACAGCATTATTATCTACTACATTATTATCTAGTGTTGAGCACAAACTATAAAATACAAGCAGAAAAAAGTAAAATAAAACAAACAAAAAAACCCTCTGCAGTACTATTTTGAATAATCATAATAGAGAACAGCCCATAAGGTTTCTCCATTGTGTTAAAAAATGGACCATAGTGGAAGCAGCAATAGCAGTGGAACTAGCAGCAGTAGTAACAGTAGCAGTAGTGGCAGCAGCAGCAGTAGTAACAGTAGCAGTAGTGGCAGCAGCAGCAGTAGTAACAGTAGCAGTAGTGGCAGCAGCAGCAGCAGTAACAGCAGCAGTAGTGGCAGCAGCAGCAGTAGTAACAGTAGCAGTAGTGGCAGCAGCAGCCGTAGTAACAGTAGCAGTAGTGGCAGCAGCAGCCGTAGTAACAGTAGTAGTAGTGGCAGCAGCAGCAGCAGTAACAGCAGCAGTAGTGGCAGCAGCAGCAGCAGTAACAGCAGCAGTAGTGGCAGCAGCAGCAGTAGTAACAGTAGCAGTAGTGGCAGCAGCAGCCGTAGTAACAGTAGTAGTAGTGGCAGCAGCAGCAGCAGTAACAGCAGCAGTAGTGGCAGCAGCAGCAGCAGTAACAGTAGCAGTAGTGGCAGCAGCAGCCGTAGTAACAGTAGTAGTAGTGGCAGCAGCAGCAGCAGTAGTAACAGCAGCAGTAGTAACAGCAGCAGTAGTGGCAGCAGCAGCCGTAGTAACAGTAGCAGTAGTGGCAGCAGCAGCCGTAGTAACAGTAGCAGTAGTGGCAGCAGCAGCAGCAGTAACAGTAGCAGTAGTGGCAGCAGCAGCCGTAGTAACAGTAGTAGTAGTGGCAGCAGCAGCAGTAGTAACAGCAGCAGTAGTGGCAGCAGCAGCAGTAGTAACAGTAGCAGTAGTGGCAGCAGCAGCAGTAGTAACAGTAGCAGTAGTGGCAGCAGCAGCAGTAGTAACAGTAGCAGTAGTGGCAGCAGCAGCCGTAGTAACAGTAGTAGTAGTGGCAGCAGCAGCAGTAGTAACAGCAGCAGTAGTGGCAGCAGCAGCAGTAGTAACAGTAGCAGTAGTGGCAGCAGCAGCAGTAGTAACAGCAGCAGTAGTGGCAGCAGCAGCAGTAGTAACAGTAGCAGTAGTGGCAGCAGCAGCAGTAGTAACAGTAGCAGTAGTGGCAGCAGCAGCCGTAGTAACAGTAGCAGTAGTGGCAGCAGCAGCAGTAGTAACAGTAGCAGTAGTGGCAGCAGTAGTAACAGTAGCAGTAGTGGCAGCCGTAGTAACAGTAGCAGTAGTGGCAGCAGCAGCCATAGTAACAGTAGCAGTAGTGGCAGCAGCAGCCGTAGTAACAGTAGCAGTAGTGGCAGCAGCAGCAGTAGTAACAGTAGTAGTAGTGGCAGCAGCAGCCGTAGTAACAGTAGTAGTAGTGGCAGCAGCAGCCGTAGTAACAGTAGTAGTAGTGGCAGCAGCAGCAGTAGTAACAGTAGCAGTAGTGGCAGCAGCAGCAGTAGTAACAGTAGCAGTAGTGGCAGCAGCAGCCGTAGTAACAGTAGCAGTAGTGGCAGCAGCAGCAGTAGTAACAGTAGTAGTAGTGGCAGCAGCAGCCGTAGTAACAGTAGTAGTAGTGGCAGCAGCAGCCGTAGTAACAGTAGCAGTAGTGGCAACAGCAGCAGTAGTAACAGTAGTAGTAGTGGCAGCAGCAGCAGTAGTAACAGTAGCAGTAGTGGCAGCAGCAGCCGTAGTAACAGTAGCAGTAGTGGCAGCAGCAGCAGTAGTAACAGTAGCAGTAGTGGCAGCAGCAGCCGTAGTAACAGTAGTAGTAGTGGCAGCAGCAGCCGTAGTAACAGTAGTAGTAGTGGCAGCAGCAGCAGTAGTAACAGTAGCAGTAGTGGCAGCAGCAGCAGTAGTAACAGTAGCAGTAGTGGCAGCAGCAGCAGTAGTAACAGTAGCAGTAGTGGCAGCAGCAGCAGTAGTAACAGTAGTAGTAGTGGCAGCAGCAGCCGTAGTAACAGTAGTAGTAGTGGCAGCAGCAGCCGTAGTAACAGTAGCAGTAGTGGCAGCAGCAGCAGTAGTAACAGTAGTAGTAGTGGCAGCAGCAGCAGTAGTAACAGTAGCAGTAGTGGCAGCAGCAGCCGTAGTAACAGTAGCAGTAGTGGCAGCAGCAGCCGTAGTAACAGTAGCAGTAGTAGCAGTGGCAGCAGTAATAGCAGTAGTAGAAGTAGTAGTAATAGCAGCAGTATTAGTAGTAATAGTACTAGTGATTACATTTCCGTTTCTCCTTCCTCTGTCTTCTTCCCAGTCTGGAGCATCTGGACAGCATAGAGAAGCTGGACCTCAGCTGGAACCAGCTCTTGTGGGTTGGCTCTGGCGTATTCAGAGGCCTCTCTCGGCTCAGACAGCTTTACCTACACAACAACAGACTGTCTGTGGTGCAGCAGGGGAGTCTGGATCTGTTGCCTGGCTTAGAGGTATGTGAGGGAAAGACAGCTATACGTATATTTACACTGCATCTGTCCCTCCATCCCTCTGATGTTCTGTCCATCTGGGCAGGTGCTAAACTTGAGTAACAACAACATCTCCTGGATAGACGGCGAGGCTCTAGCGCCTCTCTACAGCCTTGCTATCCTCGCTCTGGAGGGAAACAACCTGCATCATCTCAAGTTCAAGACATTCCTCAGCCTTCATACATCGGCCACACACATCACGCTGTCAGGTTTCCAAAAATCAACTATGCTCTCGCTGAAGAAAGTCTTGAGCTGTTTCAACGATTAGTGCTAATCTAAAACTGTAACATAAAGGAACAGCATATAATGTTGTTTTAGCTAACAATAGTGATTCCACAATTTCCTCATAGCTTAAATAAAAGTTTGCTGTTCAATTGTCTTCAGCATTTCAAAATAAATGTAGTTTTCTCGGGTGTGAAACCAACAAAGCATCCTGTACACAGTCACAGTTCTACCTCTCCCCATGCTCCACCAGCCAACCCCTGGAACTGTGACTGCGAACTTCACCGCGTCTTCAGCAAGATCCTCTACGTCCGCCACCTCCACGTCGACGACTATCCCAACGTGACCTGTCGGGACCCGCCGCAGCTGGCCGGGTCATCGCTGTCGTGGGTTGACAGCCAGCTCTGCTTGGCGGAAACAGTCACGGTGCTTGTGATCACAGTGACTGTCATGGTGACGGTCGTGGCAGCTGTAGTGATGGCGGAGCGGAACAGGAAGAGGAACAGTGGAAAGAAGTGGGATGCTGAGTCACAGACACAAACATAGAGCCCAGAACTGACGAGTCGTCATTAGAGTGACAAGGTTGCAGCACTCTGACTGATATTAAGCAATTATTTATTTATTCTTTTTATGATCTCTATGAATTTTATGTATTCATCCAAACTAAACAACCATAAGCTGCTGTTGTTTATGTCTAATTTACAGCTCCTCTGGGTACCAGCCCATGGCGTTCCCGTGGAAATGTGCTAAATAATGTATATTAAATCTACCAACCTCAAGTTTCTGGTAATCAATGATAAGTCAGATCTCCCAAAACTCTGATGCTCATGCACCCTTTAATTGGACTTAATTTGTCTTTTTGCATCTGCGCCTATGTAAAAAGTTGGAGGTAGGGTCATGTGATGCAGGCGGCGAGGAAAGGCTGTTCAGAAAGCAAAGTGAGCGCCGTTTGTTGTGCGTGGAGCTGCGGTACCACAGAGCCAGCTGACCCAGTCCACCACTGAATGACGGGCACACAAGCATAGGAACTGGAACACTATGGGAAGGGGAGTTCATGTTTTATGGTCATATATCCACATATGCCTCAATAACAAAGAAGAGGTGATTCTGGAACAGATTTAATAGATTTTATTGATCTTTAAACTCCACCTGACAGCATCAGCATCTATTCTTATTTTGAGTATAATGATAATTAAAGAGGAAATTGTGATTAATTCCAAACAGACATGATTTTGAGCACCAAAAAGAAAAGATAAAGAAATGTGTGAGGATTAAATCACAGTTGCATCCATCACTTTTAGAAACATGTTTGCCACGTGTGACATTTCTACTCTGATCTATTTGGAGCTGCGGCAGCTTCTGCGCTGAATGGCCTTTTCCATCTCTCGCACCAGGATCGTCTTGTTCCTCTTGATGTTGTCCCTCGCGATGTCCAACAACTCGTTCATCATGTCCTTGTTGTAGGGAAGTTGGAAGGTGCAGAACTTCTTCATCTTTGCCAGCAATTCTTTTGCATCTATAGGAAACAGTCAAAAACTGCTTAGTTTTCTGAATATGGAGATTAAAATCTCATTGTTTTGAAGCCTGGACACACGGCAATCAGAAATATAGGACAATAAAGGACAAATTCAAAGGGAAAACTGTTCAGGGAATCAGGCCCACGGCAGCAAAACAGGACTGTCATGGAGGGAAGGGAAACAAACCTCTGCAGTTGGCTCTGTTGAAGAGCGGCATGTAAACGATGGTTGGCTCCTTCTCCTTCCCCTCAAACACGTAACAATCTTTGGGCCAGTCTTTCTCCTTGATTTGGTCATCTATCTCTGGAAAAGGCTTCCCTTTGTCCAGTGCATATTTCTTTGCAAGAGTCAGGGTCTGGAAAGCAGAAACAAAAAAAAACAACCCTGAGGTGAACATGATGTTTGTAGGAGATGAATGGAAGTTCGATTTCACCTCGGGGAGCACAGGGAAAACCTGATTGTGTTTCCGGATTATTGGAAGGACTGATCGGTTTCAGGAAAAAGAGAGCTGCTGTACAAATGACTGAGCTAACGGAGATGTTTTTGATCAGACAACTGCTGTTTGAATGCATTTAACTGCACCTCAAATACTTCTCCAGCACTGAAGTCTGGTGCTATGATGAGGTCAATGTCTCTTTTCGCTCCAAGAAATGGAGGGTAGGGTACGTTCATCCACAGCCCAGCATCGATCAGGTAGAAGATCTCTTTGGAACAGAGGGGAGATGGAATGTTGGCATCTGTCAAAAAGAGAAAACAAACATGTGTTTGTACTTTATTTTCTTTATCTTTGGCTTACTGGTAAATTCCTGTACAACATTTTCATGAGTGAAACATATCCATATAGATGCTTTTAGGATTTTAAGGTTTTAGATGAAGCCCAGCTCACATGTCAGGTGTAGGCTTATTAAAAATGGAATTGCACCAATTTCACTTCAATCATTTAATCCCTTTTTTCTGTTTTACTCTATGAAATCTTTCCAGCTATGCAAAGCAAACACATAAAAACTCACATTAAACATTAAAAATCAACCTAACTTTGAAACTCATATGTTACTTTTGAAGGTTTAATTAAGTGGCTCTTGTCAGAAACGAAACCGTTAATGTATGTCCGTATAAAAACCTTAAAAGCTGTGGCTCGTATAGACTTGAAGGCTGCTGCTACTTGTTTTTGTCAATTAAGTTGGTATTTAAAAAATAAAAAAAAACTAATAGACAACATATTAAAAAAAAAGCTCCGTCTCACCATGTGAACAGAAGAGGAAGTTGTTGGTATTTCCCCACTCCCATTTTTTAAGTAGAGGTGGGAGTAACTTCAAAAGCTTCCACACTAAAAGCGAAGCAGGTGCAGAAAAAGGATAAATTACTTTGGCAGGTTTGATCTCTGTTTGAGCAGTTAGGATGTAAATCTTACAAAGGTAAAATTTGCTGTGATTTACAGACTGCAAATTTTCACAACAAAGCTCCAGCTCTTCGATCAGCAGTGTGATGTTTTCCTGGCAGACAGATTTTCCCTCCTCCAAAGAACTTGTTTTCAGCAGATTAATGTGACCAGATTCTATGATTTCTGCAAAAAAGAAGAGCATCAATTTAAAGGTATCCCAGCCAAAGGGAATCTAAGGGGTTGATGTGACTATATAAACGCGTCCAGCTTCACTTTACTGGGTGCATCTTCATCACCTTTTAGCTTTTCCTGAAGTTTCTCCAGGATAGCCAGAAGCTCAGGATCCGTAGTGGTGCGTTTGATCAGGTTTAAAATGTGATCAATGGCCACATAAATAAGGTGGGCTTGAGTAGGAATGTCTCCAAATTCAGCCCCTGCAAAACGTGCACACACACAAAAGCAGAATGTAACCTCAACAGGAGCTGTATCCTTGCAGCATTTAATATGAAAGCATCAAACTACCTCTGAGACGGAACAAGTGATGGATGTTTGTCTGCCAGTCCGCCAATGCGCTGCCACAAATACCTGCCGTGAGCCACATGAATGATGAAAAGCGTGATTCAGGCGAATAAATAAGTGCCCGTGTTGAACTCCTGCAGCGTTTCACTGTGTTCTTCTTGCTGACTTTGCAGGTTTTCTTAAAAAGGTTGATGTCTTGTGCTATATATCAAAAAATGTCACCAAACAATGGACCAAGCAGTCACTGCCTACTTTAATTTTACACGAGTTTCATCTGAAACTTTATTTCACTGTTCGCTGTCTAAACAAATCCCAGTCCAGCATTTGTCCAGTGCTGACTCTGATTTTTAGGGTTTTTCCTCATGTTAAAGTCTTAAAACAGACATTTAAATGGACATTTCAATCTGACAAACAAGAGTTTTTAATCTGGGCGTGACAATGATTCCTTTTACTTCAACAATTTGCAAACAATCACCTTGAAGTTTGACCACGTCCATCTCTGGCTTCTCCTCAACCAGCTGTCCAGCACAGAACCTGCTCCCCAGATGAGCCGTTTTAATGAACCAGTCCATGTCAGTCAAACCAGACTCATGGGGACTTATTTCAAACCAGTGCCCTGAAAGTTAGAGACTCAGTGAATCACTTGACCGAAAGGACTGGGTCAGCAATTGACAGATTATGGTCTTGAGCATGTAATAAATGTGACTTCACCTATTTAATAATGTGAGCGTATATTTAATCCATCTACCAGTAAAATCTGGCCCTACCCTGACACATCAGAGGTAGTACACCCTCCTCTGTGTGCCACAGATACCAGGGAAGTGCATGTGATGGTACCGTTTTCAGGCTTGTCTGATGTACATTCCCTCTCTACAGTGGAGTAAATGGGATACGGGTTGGTGGCACTTCTGTTGGCATCCCCTGAAAGCTGTCGAAGATCCAGCTGGAGAGATGCAAAACATTACATTGTGAGGAACTGCATGATACTCTTTTTGATGGTGTTTCATTTAAAAAACTAAATTTACACACACACACACACACACACACACACACACACACACACACACACAGGGGGAACTGTATGTTTTTGCATGTTGTGGTGGCACCTGTTTCATTATTTGAGTGGAGATTAATACAGCCCAGATGTCAGTAAGAGAAAATGTCGTTTCCTCTGTCCTGTCATCCAGCCAGGCCACAATCTCGTCCAGTGGGACTCCAGGACCCTGCATTGTAGCAATTATTTGGTCCACACCAGTCTGAAAATCTTCTCCGCTGTAGAGGGAGGCCATGGCCCTTTTACAGTGCAATAAAAGTTAGAAATGGAAATAGTGTTGAGAAGAGAACTTTTTGGGATAGATTTATTACAGAATTGACATCTAGAGTATCACAATTCTATGAAAATCATTCTAGTTTGTTCTTTTTTAATGAACCAGTCCATCAGACAATGTCTCAACTATTTTCTTTGACAAATAGTTCTTCAAACCCTCCGGTTTCTGTGCTTTCACTTGCATCTCTTATCAACCACTCATAAGCATGAGTACTGTTACCATGTCGACCCAGAGATTCCTCCAATGTAGAGCAGTGTGTCAAACAGACCCTCTTTCACCAGTTGCTGGATGGAGCCCAACATTGCCACGACTGCCCTCTCTCCTCCACCCGAGCCCAACAGAGCGATGTGAGGGACAGAGTCCTGGTTGGGAAACCCATATGAGCAACGGCCGGTCGACGTTGACAAACCCATCGAAGGAGAAACAAGGATGAAAAGTGTCAAACCAACAAAAATTTAAATTTAGAACTTCTTTGCTAAACGAACTTAGTACTATTAAGTATATTAATGTTTGAAACACATGAGTGTGTGTTCAGAGTAATATTTGTCATGTTTTCACTCATTTCACTTGATGTACTTTATCTCCTGGCGAATCATTGCTTCTGGGGCTTATAAATGTTAAATATCTGTCATGCATTCTTACCTCAGTACAGTGTAAACCCAGCCTTGAAAATGACTTCTGAATTCTTTTTTTCCTTTCAGAAACACAAGCCTGTTCCCCAGGACATAGGGAGTCAGAATGATGATTGGCATTCTGGAAAAAATGAAGGAAAATCTCAGAATTTGAATCAACACAAAGCAACAGCCATGTTCTGGCAGCTCAATCAAAAAATCAATGTACAGTATATGTGCTTTAATGTTGTGCTTTATATTCTTCTTGTGTTGAAATAAATAAATACAGCAGTGGATTTCATTT
This sequence comes from Takifugu rubripes, assembly GCF_901000725.2. NCBI lineage: Eukaryota > Metazoa > Chordata > Actinopteri > Tetraodontiformes > Tetraodontidae > Takifugu > Takifugu rubripes. Next base: position 2,542,302 of record NC_042289.1, read on the forward strand.
TGATGTGGTTCTGTAAAAGAAGAATTTAGTGAACTGAAAATGTGTCAGAGATTAAACAGACTCATAGTATTTTAGTACCTCTTAGTCTATAAAACTCATATTAAATCAGCAAAACAAGTCCAGGTATCTGACCACTTACCTCACAAGCACTGGCAGCAGTTTTCTCCATCTTGTTCTTGGTTTGGGCTCCTGAAGTACAAAAGAAAGTCAAAGAGAAGACAAGTGAGTGCCAACAAGACTTGACCTTGGATTTCATTTTTATCATCACAAATCATATGTAGCTATTTTGATCAGAATCAGAATCAGGGTACTTTATTGATCCCTTTAGGGGGTGTCCATTAGGGAAATTAGCAACACATGATTTACTCGTTTACTCGATTTACTCGTTGTTCCAAAAAGGTTTTGCATTAGGTAATATTTCACATAAATATTTCCAAAAATTAAACCTTCGTTAATTAAGTTTAGCAATGATCTCTTAATCTGTAGGAAATAAGGACGTTCATTAAAACATTTATTAAAATGACGCACCGCTAATGCTCAGGTCTGGTCGTTGGCGTGGAGAGTGCAGTAAATGCTTGTGATCAGCAAACGTGTGGAGTTTCCTTTTATAGTACGGAATGAAGAGGGTATGGTTTTCTCAAGAAAAATACCAGAACCTGTTTTTCTGGGTGTGTTAACATCACAACAGTAATTCGATACGTCCACAATATCCACCTTGGATTTGCTATACAATAATGATTAACAGCCATATCAGATTTTACTGCTTTCGGTGATGTTTTGGTGCTATGGATAGCTTGACAAAAGGAACTTTATTTGTACTTACAGAGGTGTCATAACGCCTCACAACGTATAAAACAGCACAGTAAAGCAGGAAATATCTTTACTGAAATCTGCAGCATACCAGAGCTTTATAGTAAAAAACCTGCTGGGAAAGTTCAAGCCATCAAGGGTCTTGGGCCTCAGTATCTTCTTCGTTTTTTTTTTTTGTTGTAATTGGTGCTATTGCAACTATTATTGAAATCTTAACTGTGAAGCTGACCTTTGATTTTAAATTGTAAATAGTGTTTAACTGTTGCATAGATGTACTGTAAAGTGTCCTTGGGTGTCTTGAAAGGCGCTTTGAAATAAAATCTATTATTATTATTATTATTATTATTATGCTAAACTGCTACACTAAATGATGATGAAGTACTTGGAACACATCATGAAATCAAATTGTGCATGTCAGGTTTTCTGCTTACAATAATTGTGTAAGAAAAGATAAAATCCTGACATGACAACAGCATTCATCACCGGTGTCAGAGTCCTCAGTAAAAGGGAATTTATGAGGTCATTGTGGAAGAGTGAGATAAATAAACTGATAATTCAGTGTGCAGTTATCATGGAGGACACACAATGTTTCAGCAACGGACTGACACAACAGGTGCATCACATTTTATTGATTTAAAACAGCATTAGTAATGAAAAACCATATAGTCTGTGTCTACCGAAGGCTGATAGGAGGTACCTGCGGTGTCCTCCATTCGATATCGTTGTCTTCTGCTTAATGTGTGTGTGTGTGTGTGTGTGTGTGTGAGACCTGCTTACAGTGGCTGTGGTCCAGGTGAGACTAGGGATGTTACAACATTTGAGTAGTTTTGATTTAAGTTTTGCATTTTCTCAACTCCCCCTCCTGACTGTAACTGATACTCTTTCTCACAGCTGTCTCATTTCCAAAGTGCCTGCCAATATCCAAAGATATTGCTTTTATGGAATTCTCCATCTGGGAATGAGTTCTGTTGGAAAATCATTTGCCCCTTTTGAAGAGGTGGCGTATTTTGTGATGGCGGTGGTAGCTCAGTCTGTTGGCAGCTGTGCTGAGAAGTAGAGGGGTCCCAGTTCAAGCCCCAGTGCAGACAAAACATGGACAGTGTTCTGCTAGTAGGGGAACATGCCAGAACACTTTCAGAGCACTGCCAAGGTACTCTTGAGCAAGGTACCGAACCCACAAATTCTCACATAGACTCCTACCTTCGCCCATCATGTATTCTCCCCATGACTCCGAAAGAAGATCAAGCAGTTAAAAAGATGAGGAGGCATGGTTGGTAGGGAAAAGCTCCAAAACAATTATATAACATGTCAACAATTGCCAGGCAGGACCTCTTCCCTTCACTGGGAGTTAGCTAAATGAAATTCATCATGACATGTTGAAAAGGTCTGTGTGGAGGTGTATTTGCAGAAGGTTCACATTTGTTTAGGTAAATACTGAAAATGGTTTTGTGAACCAATTTTGTAGAACTAAACACAATCCTTCTTTTGGCGGATGGTTCAACCCATGGGTCATCTTAGCAAAATAAGGGAAAATGCACATGGCAGACAAGGATTGGTATGAGGGTCATACCAGACATTATGAGAACAACCCAAAGTTTTCCATCAGAGGGAGAAGACAGAGGAGAGATTAAAAAGAGGGGCAGGAGGGGAAAGAGGAATGGAAGGGTTAGGAATGGTATGTTTAGGGAGAGCTAAGAGAGGGGGAAGGAGGGCAAGCAGCTGCTTTATCCGCAACATTCAGCTTTGTGTTGCCCTGAGAAACAGACGCACAAGAGGAAGCGGGAACTGGACACTTACAAACATCAACCTGAGAAGTGAGAATGGTGTCAAGTAGGGCGACTTACTTGTTGCAATAGAGGATGCGTTTGCGGTCAGATTTTAGGAAGTTTTAGTCCATCTAATGGGAACCAAAATCATCAATCTCACCTCCGCCATAACTTTAATTGAAACAGGAGTCACTTTCAAAATTCTCAGAAATTCTCCATGGTGATAAATAAATTGTGCAATTGTGTTCTTAACTTAGCATGACCTCAAAGGCTTGAATTGTCTCAGCAGTGTGACGTGTTGGATATGGACCCAATAGCAGTACACTTGAGCTCAGGATCAATTGGTAAAGTCTTTATTAGAATACAGCAAACACAGTAGCAAACTCGGATTTGATCGACGACTTCAGGAAACAGCCCTTTCTTCAGACCAGTGGCCCAAAAGGAGTCTCTGGGTTTAGGATTTGGGGAAGGGAATGGGCTTACTCTTGGTGGAACGGTCGAGGGGAGGGGTCCAGAACCGGACGGCAAGGCAGAGGAACCGATGAGGGGCAAGCGGCAGGCGTGGTCAGAGACAAGAAGCAGGTAGGTTTTCCGGGGAACAGGTGAGGGCAGAACAAAGGCAGGGTCGGAAACAGGAAATCAGGCAGGAAAATAATGCTGGAAAGTATTGCATTGTAGCTGAAGAACAATCTGGCAAGGAGTGTGAGTGGCAGGTAAAGTGGAAAACTACTGAGGGCAGGAGGGAAACGGGTGGAGGGAGCTGTGACAAGCAGGTTTGTTTCTTTTTAACCTGGTAGGCTCTCAGAAAGTTTCCACTGAATTTCGACACTAAATGACTTCTACATTTGTAAATTACTTCTACAAGCCAGCGAATGAGAATCGCTCCAAATGTGAGGTACCAACTGTTTTCAGAGTAAGAGCAACCAACTCATGTCCACATGCAGCCACCAAACCTGCTACTCAACTTCTGTAAATCGGTTACTAGGAGACGACAGTGTAAGTTAGTTTCTTCCTTGTCCTCTACTTTTGGCTGGTTTAATCTGGTGCTGAAATGCAAAACAACTTCTGTCTTAGGGAACACAGAGATTTTAAGTCACACATAAAGGCAGTCGCGATAGTTAGCGATTTACAGTGTTGTGCAGCGCACAGAATTGGTGAGCAGGGACATGAGTTACTTTGATGATAGAAAGAAACACAGCATTATGTCATCTGAATAATTGACTTGTCACTACATAGCTTACTTCTCCAATTTTAGCCATGTCTCATCTCCATATTTATGGTAGGTGTAAGTTAGCTCCCCTGTACGTCAGTCCGTATGTCTGAAGAACCCCTGAAGATCTCCTTTGGGCCAATATTCAAGTGAACAGACATTATTTGTCTAGAAAGTTCAATAAAGTAATAAAGTTTTCTTTATATATCACCGCCATGATAAGGGGAGCACTAGTTTTTTCCACTTAAAGTACTTTAATAACCCCTCCTGAGACACGTGGTAAAACTGACTCAGTGAACAGATACCCAATAAGATAAAACCCAATGAGATCAGGATCTCTTTCACAAGAGTGACCTGGCCAAGAGGTCAGCAGCACATGTCATAGGGACAGTTACAAGAAAGTGATAATATAGGTTAAAACATACATATTAGATCATAGAAAGCAATATATAATGCAGAAGAAAGAGTCAGTAAAGTGTCTCGAGAAAAATGCAGAGAATGAATACTGAGAGATGAAGAACACTGATCTTGTTCAAGGCACTCTGAGACTGCTGAACTGAGTTCACTTCCTCATTCTTTGGACCTCTCATTACCTCATTGTCACAGACAAAAAGAAATGACACTTAACTGGAAGTACAGCACTTCCTGAGACCATGATTGGTAAGAAGACAACCAATGAATAATTGTTGATCAGTTCAAGGAATATGGCCTAAAAGCTCGAGGGGCCTGTAGCACCTCTGACTGGAAGTCCCTGCAGAGGGTGGTGAGGACAGCGGAGAAAATCATCGGGACTTCACTTCCTCCCATCCAGGACACTGCTAAAAAAGGCTGTCTGACAGGGCCAAAAACTTCACCAGAGACTCCTTCCACTTCCACCATGGACAGTTCTCACTGCTGGCCTCCGGGAGGAGGTTAAGCAGCCTACAGAGCAGAACAGCCAGGTTCAAAAACGGTTTGTTCACATATGCCATAAGATTCCTCAACACAGCCTAACATTCCTAACTTTCCCCCACTCCTCACCACACACACCTAAACACAGGACTGCTCTTATTAGGACCTCTGTGCCTAATTGTCGTTATATGTATATTCATACTTTTGTAAATACTATTGTCATTATTCCTGTTGTGCACTGAGCCATTGTATCGTACTTTCATTTTGATGTAAATCTTAATGGCAAATAAAGTCTGTCTATGTCTATATCAATTGTTGTTTTCTAGGAACTCGATTCATTCCCTCTTCCTCTTCAGTGATGTTTACATCGAATGAAAAGGTCAAACAAAACATCCACAGTAGATTTGCAGAATTACAAAATAGAGAACTGATACACAAAACCACAATAAATGACCATCTGCTACCTGGAAACTTTCACAGCAGCATTTGTAGAGATTACTTTCACATTTACATGTAGAATGTGTATAATTTTACTTGGGTGTGTTGTTGTTAAGATGCTGAGCAATCGTGCAAGTCACCTGGTTCCAATAATCTGCTGGTTGGCAGATTTCTTTAGCAGAATGTTCAGCTCTCCTTTCAGCTCCACATTGATTGTCCATCAAAAACATACACACTTGAATAAATTTGAAGCCAGTATCAATTAGAATGTTCTAGAATGTTTGTTGGACCAACCAGCCTTCCTTAAAGGCAGCAGAGGCTTCAAGATCTCACTGAAGACACCACACATAGTAAGCTCATTGATGGTGGCAGAAAACCTTGAACATGATGCCAGTTTGTTACATTCTATGAGAAACTTCCTGGATTTAATGATGTTTGCTGAACATGGATCACAGGTAGCTTCCACAGATAGAGAGAGAGTGAATCATCAGTGGCCTCTCCACACACAGAGGCAAAAACAAACAGCAACACTAGTTGTCGCTGATCTGTAGCGCCCCCTTCTGGATGAGATGACTTGTGAAAATGTTCAACATGTTCACATTTAGGAAGAAGTGGTAGATAATGGATGAATGCTCACATTCCTTCTCTTGCAAGAGCATTGTGGTCAAGTGTCAACTAAGTGCCACTTCTCAAAAATGTGTATTTAATGTTTTTATAGTTTGTGAAATGATCACGTGGATAAAAGACATGACCTGCTGGCTGGCCACTGCTGAGCTTAGCAAATGTTTGGAGGTGAGAAAGCACTACAGTCCTCTATGGCCAGTTTCTGCCGCCTGGTGCCTCCACAGCAGAGAAATGGTACAATTAAAAATGAAGTCTTTTTTTTAAAGTGTTGTTTCTAGTTGACATTGTCGCTGGATACACATCAGATGGAGAATTGGCAATGTTTTTCGGATATCTTCCAATCATGTTTTCCGTCATGTTTCCAATCATTTGTTCCTTATTTGGATAGAACACACTTTTCTTCTTATCCTTGCAGCGATTATGTCAAGTTGGCACAGTGGCAACTTTTTCCATTTTATGGATATTAGAATGGTGGGCGTCTTTCTAAGCATTCTGTTTTTTTCTTAACAATATCAGCATCTATTGCTTTTTGATCATGATGTAAAGCTTTATCACACCCTTGAGTGACTTTAATCACTTTCAACAAAATTAAATGTAATATAATAATCATATGCTGTTGAACCCTGCTGTCTTACAGCTGTATATATTGGCATATATTTATTGATTTTAATTCAGTTTGTTTGTGATGTGCTTGAAAACTCTGTCTCATGGATCTGTCACTACCTGCTCTTCTGCTGAGGTGGAGAATTCCACTCACTCTGCTACGCCCCTCCACCACCCCCATCTGATCAGCTTTCATCATTTTTACCTGTTTCTCCCTTTTAGGCCTAATTAAGCAACTTCTGGACATTCATGCCTTGCCAGATTGTTATTGCTCTATGCCTGACTCTCCAGCACTTTGTTTGATCGGACTTATTAGTTTTGACCCTGCCTGCCTTGGACTTTTCCACCACGTCTCTGCCCTGGTAAATCTGACAACCTTCTGTCCCCGATTAAGGGTTAGGGTTAGGGTTAGGGTTAGGGTTAGGGTTAGGGTTAGGATTAACCTAACCCTAAGTGTGGACTTTTGCACACTTTTGTTCCCTTTGCTGGTCCCTCCTCCAGCCTCCACCCACTCTGCTGATTGTCTGTCTTGACTCTCTCACCTGCTCTCATCTTCATTCTGCTTCATGTCTTCGTGGCCTGACAAGGCAAAATAAGACTCCTGGAGCCATGATGTTCTACACTGTAAGTGTTGCTTTTTTGGGGAAGGGAGATGGCAAATCATAACATTGTTTTTGCTCATATTTAAGAGTGTAATTTTAGAATGATGGCAATATAGCAATGCCAGGATGGACAAAACAGCCATAATATTTTGTTTTCCCTCTGTTAGCAACTTATAGACACACTTCAGAATTCAGAAATGTTTACATATCAGTTTCAGCCAAAAATAACTCAGAAACAATATACTGCAGGTAATATTTTAGTGTCAGATTGACTAGGACCTAGGATGACATGACTTCTTCCTGTGGAGAAAGTTCAAGTACTGTTCTTCTGGGAAATCTTGGTTCCTGTCAGTCATATGGAAGTTCCTGTCACGTTCCTGTCAAAAATCGACGGTGCGCCTTATAATATGGAGCGCCTTGTGTGTGGACTGAGTTCCAAATCTGCTGTGTGCCTTTGGTGGGTGCACTACGGTAAACGCTCTGCCAATTGATTAGCGGCACACCTACGCGTAAGGATCCCCTAAAATGGCGCCGGTCAAGCGAGACACGTATGACTGAGGCTGAAAATGGCAATCGAGCAATCTTAGTGTTTTCGCTTTATGAGGAGGCGGCATCTCTCCATACGCGCGAGGACAACTGTTGCGCAGCGGCTGCCCGCGGATTACCAGGAGAGGGCGGCCATCTTCCCTAACCCTAACCAGGAGAGGGTGGCCATCTTCCGCACCTACTGCTGCGACAAGATAACCGCGCCCAGCCACATCTCCAACATGGATGAGATCCCTCTGACTTTTAACATCCCTTTGACCCACAAAGTGGAGAAAAAGGGACCGGCACGGTGGCGATACGCACAACAGGGCACGAGAAGGTGTCATTCACCGTGGTTCTCGGCTGCCACGGAAACGGACAGAGCGCTGGATGACGGAAGGCGAACACTCCTTCACAAAGACTATGAGGCAGCGGCGGGCAGGTTATGCCACCATATGTGAGTGGATTGTAGACGCGTGGGCTATGATACCGTCTTCATGTATTGTAAGAGCTTTCACAAAATCAACGCTGAAGCGGAACCGGTCGGTGAGTCCGATTCAGATGATTAAGAAGAGGAATTCGGGATGTTGGACATTGAAATAGTGCAGCTGTTTAATTCAGATACAGAAGATGAAAACTTTGATGGTTTTGTGGCGGAAGAATAAATATTTTGTTCAATAAATGTGTCGAAACTCACTGTTTTACTTCCGCTGTCATTTTTTACTGTATGTTTCAGCATGCGCCTAATAATACGGTGCGCCTTGTGTATGTTTTAAATACAGCAATAGCACCCATAACTGAGACTGCGCCTTTTGATACAGTGCGCCTTATGGTCGTGAAAATACGGTAGGCTTAAAATGACAAAGTCAACTCCATCAGGTTGTGCTTGCCTGGTAATCCATTGTTGCTTTTAACAGTCCTATATATAGATACAATTTTTATGGATACAAACTTCCACTTAGTTTGTAAAAATATAAACAGTTGAGTGAGCATTTTGGTCCAAATATAATATAAATATAAATATAATAGATTTAAGTTTCTTTCTTTCTTTCTTTCTTTCTTTCTTTCTTTCTTTCTTTCTTTCTTCTTCAAGAGTCATTAACTCTTGGTGTTGCAGGAGGAAAACTGTCCCATTGCAGAAATGCAGTCCCTGTCCCCAAGAAGCCACGGATCACTGGGCTTAACGACTACAGACCTGTGGCGCTCACCTCTGTAGTCATGAAGTCCTTAGAGCGCCTGATCCTGCCACACCTCAAGTCCATCACCACCCCCCTCCTGGATCCACTGCAGTTCGCCTACAGAGCTAACAGATCTGTGGACGACGCGGTCAACCTGGCCCTTCACTCCATCTTGCAGCACCTGGACTCCCCGGGAACCTACGCGAGGATCCTGTTCGTGGACTTCAGCTCTGCGTTCAACACCATCCGCCCCGCTCTGCTACAGGACAAGCTGTCCCAGCTTAGTGTGCCTGCCTCCCTCTGCAGGTGGATCACTCACTTCCTGACGGATCGGAGGCAGTATGTGCGGCTGGGGAAGACTGTCTCGGACTCTGTCACCATCAGCCCTGGATCACCCCAGGGCTGTGTACTTTCCCCCCTGCTCTTCTCCCTGTACACAAACTGCTGCACCTCAAGCCACCAGTCTGCCAAGCTGATCAAGTTTGCGGATGACACCACCCTCATCGGGCTCATCTCCAATGGCGACGAGACTGCCTACAGGAGGGAGGTGGCTCGACTGGTGTCCTGGTGCGGACACAACAACCTGCAGCTGAACGCTCAGAAGACAGTGGAGATGATTGTGGACTTCAGGAAAGTCACAGCCCCTTTGCCCCCCCTTGCCCTCATGGACTCCCCCATCACCATCGTGGACTCGTTCCGCTTCCTGGGCACCACCATCACCCGGGACCTTAAGTGGGAGCCAACCATCAGCTCCCTCATCAAGAAGGCCCAGCAAAGGATGTTCTTCCTACGGCAGCTGAGGAAGCTCAAACTGCCTCCCAGGATGTTGGCGCAGTTTTATACGGCCATCATGGAGTCCATCCTCACCTCCTCCATCACCGTGTGGTACGCTGGCGCCACCGCCAGGGACAGACTGAGGCTGCAGTGCGTCGTGCGCGCTGCCGAGAAAGTGATCGGCTGCAGGCTTCCATCCATCCGGGACCTGTATATCTCCAGGACCCGGAGGCGTGCAGGTCGGATCACGGCCGACCCTTCCCACCCTGGTCACGGACTGTTTTCCCCCCTCCCCTCAGGCAGGAGACTACGGTCCATTCGGACCAAAACCTCCCGCTACATGGACAGCTTCTTCCCCTCTGCCATCAGGCTACTGAACACCAAGTGACTTATCACTTAAGCACCATGTACAGCAGCCAGTCGGACTCACGAACATCACATTTCTCCTGCATTGACCTGCACTATTTCTTACTATTTATATATATACTGTACATATGTCTTATTTTATTTATCTTATTCTAATGTTGTCTTTTTTATTTTGAATGTCGCAGCGTCACACCAGGACAAATTCCTAGCTTGTGTAATACTGTGTATTACATGAACAATGGCAATAAACCTGATTCTAATTCTAATTCTAATTATAAAATGCAGCATCAGTTGGGTGAGTATGGAACAGAGGCCAGTACCCCCTGCAGGTGCAATGCCTGAATAAATGTTAATCTCTCCCGTTTGTTCCATTTTCACAACAATGAATGAAGGAAATTTGAATGTACTGGGCACATTTTTGAATTCTGAATTACCAGTTAATCAACAGCTGCCCCTTGATTAAGTTTTTCAAGATGTAAAAAGAATGGAATACCTTCCTTTTTCTATCTTAGAGCACAGCTGTGAACACAATTTTTTTTTAATGTAAACTGTGACTTAATCTACTTATGTGTGTTTTGTTTTTCTTCTTTTGCAGCACAATTAATGTCAAAGAGACCAACCATGAATGACGTTTGGCCTGATAAGTGTGGTGTTTACATTTTAGACAATGAAAGTACTGCCACACGATTCATAGACAAGAAAATTAAAGAGCTTGACTCAATGGTGAGTGAATCTCTAGATTGAAGTTTAATATTAAAATGCAGTTTTCAAATGTAGGCTTTGCTTTACCAATTTAGGACAGTGAAGAACCTTTCCAGGTGCTGAATTTAGACACTCTGATCCAGATGCACCTGAAGTGGCTCTCCTACTTGCCTCGAGTCAAGCCTTTCTATGCTGTCAAGTGCAACAGCACAGAAACAGTCCTGAGGACGCTGAACGCTCTGGGAACTGGCTTTGACTGTGCAAGCAAGGTTCCCGAAAATATTTTCCACAATTAAATGCTCTCTCCATTTGTCAATGTTTCTTTTCAGTTTGCTGACCTGAAATATGTTTTCTTAACAGGGTGAGATCAGTCAGGTTCTGTCCCTTGGAGTAAAACCTGAAAACATCATCTATGCACATACAACAAAACCGCAGTCACACATTAAATATGCCTGCGCTCAGGGAGTTAATTTAATGACTTTTGACGATGAAGAGGAATTACGAAAAGTTTCCCGTTGTCACCCCAAGGCCAAGTAAGTGAAATAAATTGTCCAAAAACATTGTATGACAACCCTTTTTATTTACATGTATTCAGATGATCTATTCACCTTTATTTACTGCAAGAATGGTTATTCTTTCATGATACTAAGCTACATGTTTTTTTATGGCCAAGTCTAAGCAAAAGGTTTAATATGTCACAATTGATAAATTGAATACACACAGGAAATGGAGTTTTGAATATATCATTCCAGACTAGTACTCCGAATTGCAGTGGATGACTCGTCATCCTTCTACAGACTTAGCTCAAAGTTTGGAGCAGGACTCAGCACAACTGGTAGGCTGCTGGAATGTGCTGCAGAGCTGGGCCTAGAAGTTGTTGGCGTGAGTTTTCATATTGGCTCTAAATGCAGTCAAAGTTTGGCTTTCAGACAAGCCATTGCTGATGCCCGAAGCGTTTTTGACACAGCGGTAAGTGATGTCAAGTTTTAAGTCATAATTTATCACATGAGTTCCATTATGTATGAAATACAAGTGAAAGTGGGTAATTTGGTCTGGAGGTAGTATAAGGTATATTTGAATTTAATGTTAATCTATGTAAGAGGACATAGTCGAAACGAATTAAACCTTAAAACTAAACTAGGTCAAAGTAGGACTACTATAGGAGACCCATAGTTACGTGCATATCTTACATTCTGCATTGCACTTAACCTGTGGCAAATCCCAAGTCTTGAGCTGCTAGTGAGTTCAGGAGAAGGCTCGGTGGATCCTGCTATGAGAAGCAGTTTTGTCTGAGATGATATGTTTTGACCCTATTTTTTAAAGTAGTGGTATTTTGTTGAGGCAAAAATGGGTTGTAGTGGCTCCTATTGTCCACAAGGAATATAAGATGTCTATTGGCTCACTGATCTATTCATCTGTTCTTCTCATGATAGAAATACATCATCTGAATGTTTGTCCAGCACTTTTTGACTGCAACTTCATGATTAAACATTAAACTGTGGACAGTTACATTAAACTTGTTTCACCTTTAACATGAAGCATTTGTCTTTTGCTAGTTCTTGTGAAATGTATTCACCATTCCACTGCATGTACAGTAAACTTTTACTATAAAGTAATATTTCCAGAAAGTCAGGCTAACTGCACAGACTATGTTATGTAAAAGGGTCAAAGGTTCAAACTGCCTTTATTTGTGACCCTTGACATCGACATGGGTCGGTATGTTTTTGTCTGTCTCTCGACAGGCTTGGTCTGAAATTGACATGTCATTTGTGTCACTGTAAGGGCCTCATTAACCTAATGTTAGGCTTTTAGGGACACTGTCCTATCCCCTACATTTACTGACTCTCTTTGTAAAAAAAATAAGTGTAAAGTAATCTGGACTCCAGGAAGCATTAGTTCATTTCAAAACATATATCATATTTTTATTAATTTATCAAAAAGCCCACTTAACAACACAACTTATGATTATAATATAATCAAGATGGGTGTAAGTGGGTGTAACACACACACACACACAGATAAACAGATATGAATTCTCGTTCATAGTGAAGACTTCGTAGCTGTACAAATTAGAGTTGTATTCATAAGAATTTGGACTCACTGTATAGACTTTTATAGATTCAGACTCACATATAAGCAATCCTCTTCTCTCCTGTTTACTTCTCTTTATTCACATTTTAATGCTTATTCATGGACTTGAAATACAAACATTAAGATTAGGAATTTATTAATTTTATGGAAACAGATTTGCAAGTCACCGTACATCATACATTCCTTATTGACAACACAAGCCAATCAATCTCAATTTTGGTCTCAAAAAATAACCACTATACCATTAATACGACAGTTTAAGGTTTCTTCCCAATCTAGATGGACTTCAAATATCTGAGGAAACTGTTTAACCCACGGTTTAACCCACACAGCTTTATCTGCATATTACTTAATGCACATATAGTAATGATCAGTACTTTAGTCAAAGGTAACATAATTCTTTTAAGGCCTTTCATCCAAGAAGGGTTTTTCTAAAAACTAATGAGGACAATTAAAGAGTAAAGCTAATGCCATGTATTGTGTTCAAGGAAAAATATTGCTTGAATTGGTTTATATTTATTTAACATCACTTTTAAGATGTGTTATTCTTTATGAAATTGGAACAAGTCCATTGGAGTTTCACTGAAAGCTGTTGTAAGATGATGACATTTCCTTCAGAAACTGTTGGGCTTCCAGTTCAGTCTGTTGGACATTGGTGGAGGTTTCTCAGGGAAAGACTTTCCAGCGACTCTTCAAGAGGTACAGAAAGATCCTGTTGATGTAGCTGGACATGGTCTTGGTCCTCGTGTCCAGGACATCTGATGAAATACCTGAAATATTTGGTGTTTTACCTTTCTAGTTTTCAGAAGTCATCAATGGAGCACTTGATGAATATTTCCCATTTGAAAGTGGAGTGCAGATTATTGCAGAACCAGGTCGGTACTATGCGGAAACAACCTTCACACTTGCAGCCAACGTCATTGCTAAAAGGGTCATCATGGAGGATATGAGAAAAGAGGGAGGTATGTTTTTAGTTGGCCTTTGAGCCAACCTAAACACGCTGCACATCATTATAATTGACTATACAAGTCTTCTTTTTTCTTTGCATTAGAATACAGTATATTTGTGCAGTTTAAGTTGGTCTTGTTGAATTGGCTTGCATTAAAGCCTTTATCAGTCACAAAACTATTCCCACTGTTCAGAAACATACAGTTATTGCCGCCGCATTAAAAAAGAGCCCCAATCAAGCGCTTAGACTTCAACAGCTCAGTGGGTTTTACTCTGGATATTTTCTCATCCCAAATAAAGGTGACAGTCTGCTTCCAATCTTGGACTTAGGGTGGATAAATATGTTTTTGAAGGTTCTGCTGTTCAAGGTGTTAAATACCCAGCAGGTTCGGACGACTATGGGTTAGCAGGCACGATGATCCTGTGTCTAAGCAATGTCTGGCACACTGGGTAGTTGACACCATTTCTCAGGCCTATGCTGGCTTTAGTCTCCAAATTCCAGATGATATGGCAACACACTCCATCAGTAGTGTTACCTCATGGGCTGCATTGAGAGGTTTCTGTGCAACTTCCTTTTGGGCTACATCATGCATGTCTGCACAATCCTACAGGGTCACTGTAGCACCACAAGCCCCCATGAGCTCAGGAGTACTCTCTGTGGCCGGCGGTGTTTAAGATAGTAGGCCCTTTGTCCCTTGCGACACTGATGGTGTGACTCATCTAAGGTGCAGACCGTGTTGATGGTCTGAACAAGGTTGAAATAGATCAGCAGTTAAAATTGTGGATCTATGAGACCAAATGATGATCATCACCATATTTTGTTGCTCTGAACAGGCTGAGGTATTCCATGCAAGAGGAGGCGGCTTGGTCACATTGGTGCTTATGTACACAGAGGGCAAAGTCCTGTCACCAGGCACATGACTATGTTGCCATAGGTCTTGGGGATAGGCAGAAAGATGGCATCGTTCAAGGTGTAGACCATAGTGACGGTCATTATTCGATCTCAAAGACCTATAGTTATGTGCATAACTTACATTCATTGCACTTTGTTACGAGCGGTTGTATCAGGACCCGAAAGCAGGCAGGACACAGTGGCGTATCGTTCCGAGAAGCTTTATTAAAGTTTATAGAACTCAAAAAGAGGCGTGGAGACCACGACTCGGTTCTTAATCAAAACAGGGAATGTAAACCTACGACAAAAATCCCGAGCGGGGCCGAAAGCAGTCCATGAAGGATTAAGACAAAACAATAATCCGATAACGGGTTCAAAAGTTATCCACGAAGGAAAAAGTCTCACAAAAGTCCAGGAGGGTATAGCCGGGGTTTTCCGAAAAAGACAAAACACGCACCATAAATAGGTGGCTTGATTACGATAGTCTGCAGGTGCACCAGTCCCCGGCACCACCTGCGGCTGAGGCATGGCTCCACCACGCCCCCCGCAGGAGAAACCCTGCAAAAGAGTTCCCAGAAACTGGGAACCTGACACACTTACCTGTGGCAAATTCCAAACATGCTTGGAATGTATACGTGGAAAACAATGTTTAAGATATTTATTGGATTCTCCCAAAAAAAGAAGTTCCTGAGAGACTGATGATGTACTACCTGAGTGACGGTGTGTATGGCTCCCTAAATTTTCTTCTAATAAATGGGCAAGTTTCACCCTACCTTCACAGAGTAAGACTAAATCATTTCTCTATGTAAAGAGTAACCACATTTGTTATCTTGTTTAATAATATTGCCTTTAATGATGCCTAAATACATGCCAGTTGTGCCAAAATTTATTTAATTATTTCATTTAGGATTACACTTTTACCTCTTGAAAAAAGTACTTTTGTGTGGGTGACTCTTAAAACCCATCTATCATTCCTTGCAAGTTCTTAAAACAACACGAAACAGCTAAATTATCACATGATTCCCTTTTTATGTCTTTGATGTGAGCAGGCTGTGGAGAGCAGTGAGAAGAGATACAGGTCAGTCATCTGGGGTCCGACCTGCGATTGCGTTGACAAAATCGTTGACAACTACTTGATTCCTGAGCAATTAATATATTGTACCTTTTAATTCTACATCTCTACATCTGGGAGAAGGTTTTCTTATCCTTAAAATGCGTGATGGTTTTAGACTCTTTTTTTACTTAGACTGGAGGTAATCACTATGTGTGGGTTAATCCAACAGTTTTTCCAGATATGTTTGATGGCAAACATATATGATGTCTGTTGGATGACAGAGCTATTCATCTGTTCTTCACATGATAGAAATACATCATCTGAACGTTTGTCCGGCACTTTTTGACAGCAACTTCATGATTCAACATTTAACTGTGAACAGAATCAGAATCAGATTTATTTATTGCCATTGTTCATGTAGTATTACACAAGCTAGGAATTTGTCTCGGTGTGACGCTGCAACATTCAACAGAGAAGACAATAAACACTAGAATAAGATAAATAAGATAAGACATATATATATATATATATATATATATATATATATATATATATATATATATAAATAGTAAGGAATAGGTAGTGTGTATTCCTATAATGTGCAAGAGCAGCAGTTAAGTTAAGGTTAGAAGTCCACAGTGCAGGTCAATGCAAAAGTAGTGTATTGTTCATGAGTCCGACTGGCTGCTGTACATGGTGCTTAAGTGATAGGCAGTCTCGTCTCCATTGGAGATGAGCCCGATGAGGGTGGTGTCATCCGCAAACTTGATCAGTTTGACAGACTGGTGGCTTGAGGTGCAGCAGTTTGTGTACAGGGAGAAGAGCAGGGGGGAAAGTACACAGCCCTGGGGTGATCCAGGCTTCTTGGGGACAGGGACGATGATTGAAGTTTTGAGGCAGGCTGGCACCTGGCACGACTCCAGGGAGGAGTTGAAGATGTCTGTAAAGACAGGAGTCAGCTCCTCTGCGCGGTGCCTCAGGGTGGAAGGAGACACGCCGTCCGGGCCAGGGGCCTTGCGCGGGTTCAACCTGGCGAACTGCCTGCGACATCCTGTTCACTGATGGTGAGTGGAGGGGGGGGGGGGGGGGGGGAGGGGACTGCCTTTGATGGAGTGAGGTCCATGGGGGCAGTGGCACTGGGGGGAGGGGAGGTGTTGGGCATGGCTGACGAGGTATCAAAGCGGGCATAGTGGAGGGACAGACTCTGACAAAGGGCTTTGTCGTCCTGACCCTTTGAAGCCTGAGGCCTGTAGTCGGTGATCTGCCTCAGGCCTCTCCACACAGAAGCAGAGTCGTTAGCAGTAAACTGCTGCTGAAGTTTCTCCGAATACACAGATTTAGCTCTCCTCAGTTCCTTGCTAAACCGGTATTTGGCCTCTCTGTAGCAGTCTCTGTCTCCACTTTTCAGCGCTGCTTCCTTTTCTTTCCTGATCTGTCTGAGTCTCGGTGTGAACCAGGGCTTGTCATTGGAATAACTCACCCTAGTGCGCATTGGTAGAATGCACTCCTCACAAAAGTGGATATATGAGGTCACAGTGTCCGTGTACTCATCCAGATCATGTGTGGCCCCTTTAAACATGTCCCAGTCAGTTGTGTCCAAGCACGTGCGCAGCTCCTCCACAGCCTCACTGGTCCATCTCTTCGTGGTGCTCACGGCTGGCTTTGTTAGTTTCAGTTTCTGTCTGTATGTGGGGATCAGGTGGACCATCACGTGATCAGACAGTCCTAGCGCAGCACGGGGGACGGCCCGATACGCGTCCTTCACTGTGGTGTAGCAGTGATCCAGCGTGTTCTCTGCTCTGGTGGGGCATTTGATAAACTGTTTGTACCTGGGGAGCTCGTATCTCAGGTTGCTCTGATTAAAGTCACCAAGCACGATAACCAGAGCGTCGGGATGGGTCCGCTCCACTTGTTGAATACAGTCCGCGAGCGTGCGCTGAGCCTCGCGCGCGTCCGCGTCTGGCGAGATGTAAACAGTGGCCAGAATGAATGAAGCGAACTCACGCGGAGAATAGAAGGGTCTGCAGTTGATGAAGAGGTATTCCACAGCAGGAGAACAGTGCTGGGAGATCACAGTCACATCAGTGCACCAGTCGCTGTTGATGTAGAAGCAGACTCCACCGCCTGCTCTCTCCCCAGAGAGCGCCAGGTCGCGGTCGGCACGGAACAGCTGGAATCCCTCGAGGAGGAGCGCGCTGTCCGGTGTCTCTTTCCTGAACCAGGTTTCAGTGAAGCAGAGAACACACGAGGTGGAGAAATCTTTAATCCGCATCAGCAACTTCAGATCGTCCATTTTGTTACAAAGTGAGTTGGCGTTGGACAGAAATATCCCAGGCAGCGCCGTGCGCGAGCCTCTCCTGCGTAATCTCGCCAGGGCACCGGCCCGTCTTCCTCTCCTCCGCCGTCTCACCTTTTGGACCAAAAAGTGAACCAGGTCTGGAAGTAAGTCCGTGGGGGTGAGAGTCCTGATGTTTAATAGCTCTTCACGGGTGTAAGAGCAGGCAGACACACAATTAACAAACAAAAATAGACAAACAAGAACGCAGCGAGACGCCAAGGCGACCGCTCTGGGCGCCAGCAGCAGCAGTAGCAGAAGCAGTAGCAGCAGTAGTAGCAGTAGTAGTAGTAGTAATAGCAGTAGTAATAACAGTAGTAGTAGTAGTAATAGCAGTAGTAGTAGCAGTAGTAGTAGTAGTAATAGCAGTAGCAGCAGTAGTAGTAGCAATAGTAGCAGCAGTAGTAGCAGTAGTAGTAGTAGTAGTAGTAGTAGTAATAGCAGCAGTATTAGTAGTAATAGTTCTAGTGATTACATTTCCGTTTCTCCTTCCTCTGTCTTCTTCCCAGTCTGGAGCATCTGGACAGCATAGAGAAGCTGGACCTCAGCTGGAACCAGCTCTTGTGGGTTGGCTCTGGCGTATTCAGAGGCCTCTCTCGGCTCAGACAGCTTTACCTACACAACAACAGACTGTCTGTGGTGCAGCAGGGGAGTCTGGATCTGTTGCCTGGCTTAGAGGTATGTGACGGAAAGACAGCTATACGTATATTTACAGTGCTTCTGTCCCTCCATCCCTCTGATGTTCTGTCCATCTGGGCAGGTGCTAAACTTGAGTAACAACAACATCTCCTGGATAGACGGCGAGGCTCTAGCGCCTCTCTACAGCCTTGCTATCCTCGCTCTGGAGGGAAACAACCTGCATCATCTCAAGTTCAAGACATTCCTCAGCCTTCATACAACGGCCACACACATCACGCTGTCAGGTTTCCAAAAATCAACTATGCTCTCGCTGAAGAAAGTCTTGAGCTGTTTCAACGCTTAGTGCTAATCTAAAACTGTAACATAAAGGAACAGCATATAATGTTGTTTTAGCTAACAATAGTTATTCCACAATTTCCTCATAGCTTAAATAAAAGTTTGCTGTTCAATTGTCTCCAGCTTTTCAAAATAAATGTAGTTTTCTCGGGTGTGAAACCAACAAAGCATCCTGTACACAGTCACAGTTCTACCTCTCCACATGCTCCACCAGCCAACCCCTGGAACTGTGACTGCGAACTTCACCGCGTCTTCAGCAAGATCCTCTACGTCCGCCACCTCCACGTCGACGACTATCGCAACGTGACCTGTCGGGACCCGCCGCAGCTGGCCGGGTCATCGCTGTCGTGGGTTGACAGCCAGCTCTGCTTGGCGGAAACAGTCACGGTGCTTGTGATCACAGTGACTGTCATGGTGACGGTCGTGGCAGCTGTAGTGATGGCGGAGCGGAACAGGAAGAGGAACAGTGGAAAGAAGTGGGATGCTGAGTCACAGACACAAACATAGAGCCCAGAACTGACGAGTCGTCATTAGAGTGACAAGGTTGCAGCACTCTGACTGATATTAAGCAATTATTTATTTATTCTTTTTATGATCTCTATTAATTTTATGTATTCATCCAAACTAAACAACCATAAGCTGCTGTTGTTTATGTCTAATTTACAGCTCCTCTGGGTACCAGCCCATGGCGTTCCCGTGGAAATGTGCTAAATAATGTATATTAAATCTACCAACCTCAAGTTTCTGGTAATCAATGATAAGTCAGATCTCCCAAAACTCTGATGCTCATGCACCCTTTAATTGGACTTAATTTGTCTTTTTGCATCTGCGCCTATGTAAAAAGTTGGAGGTAGGGTCATGTGATGCAGGCGGCGAGGAAAGGCTGTTCAGAAAGCAAAGTGAGTGCCGTTTGTTGTGCGTGGAGCTGCGGTACCACAGAGCCAGCTGACCCAGTCCACCACTGAACGACGGGCACACAAGCATAGGAAGTGGAACACTATGGGAAGGGGAGTTCATGTTTTATGGTCATATATCCACATATGCCTCAATAACAAAGAAGAGGTGATTCTGGAACAGATTTAATAGATTTTATTGATCTTTAAACTCCACCTGACAGCATCAGCATCTATTCTTGAGTATAATGATAATTAAAGAGGAAATTGTGATTAATTCCAAACAGACATGATTTTGAGCACCAAAAAGAAAAGATAAAGAAATGTGTGAGGATTAAATCACAGTTGCATCCATCACTTTTAGAAACACGTTTGCCACGAGTGACATTTCTACTCTGATATGTGTGGAGCTGCGGCGGCTTCTGCGCTGAATGGCCTTTTCCATCTCTTGCACCAGGATCGTCTTGTTCCTCTTGATGTTGTCCCTCGCGATGTCCAACAACTCGTTCATCATGTCGTTGTTGTAGGGAAATTGCAAGGTGCAGAACTTCTTCATCTTTGCCTGCAATTCTTTTGCATCTATAGGAAACAGTCAAAAACTGCTTAGTTTTCTGAATATGGAGATTAAAATCTCATTGTTTTGAAGCCTGGACACACGGCAATCAGAAATATAGGACAATAAAGGACAAATTCAAAGGGAAAACTGTTCAGGGAATCAGGCCCACGGCAGCAAAACAGGACTGTCATGGAGGGAAGGGAAACAAACCTCTGCAGTTGGCTCTGTTGAAGAGCGGCATGTAAACGATGGTTGGCTCCTTCTCCTTCCCCTCAAACACGTAACAATCTTTGGGCCAGTCTTTCTCCTTCTTGATTTGGTCATCTATCTTTGGAAAAGGCTTCCCTTTGTCCAGTGCATATTTCTTTGCAAGAGTCAGGGTCTGGAAAGCAGAAACAAAAAAAAACAACAACCGTGAGGTGAACATGATGTTTGTAGGAGATGAATGAAGTTCGATTTCACCTCGGGGAGCACAGGGAAAACCTGATTGTGTTTCCGGATTATTGGAAGGACTGATCGGTATCAGGAAAAAGAGAGCTGCTGTACAAATGACTGAGCTAACGGAGATGTTTTTGATCAGACAACTGCTGTTTGAATGCATTTAACTGCACCTCAAATACTTCTCCAGCACTGAAGTCTGGTGCTATGATGAGGTCAATGTCTCTTTTCGCTCCAAGAAATGGAGGGTAGGGTACGTTCATCCACAGCCCAGCATCGATCAGGTAGAAGATCTCTTTGGAACAGAGGGGAGATGGAATGTTGGCATCTGTCAAAAAGAGAAAACAAACATGTGTTTGTACTTTATTTTCTTTATCTTTGGCTTTCTGGTAAATTCCTGTACAACATTTTCATGAGTGAAACATTTCCATATAGATGCTTTTAGGATTTTAAGGTTTTAGATGAAGCCCAGCTCACATGTCAGGTGTAGGCTTATTAAAAATGGAATTGCACCAATTTCACTTCAATCAATTAATCCCTTTTTTCTGATTTACTTTATGAAATCTTTCCAGCTGTGCAAAGCAAACACATAAAAACTCACATTAAATATTAAAAATCACCTAACCATGAAACTCATATGTTACTGTTGAAGGTTTAATTAAGTGGCTCTTGTCAGAAACGAAACCGTTAATGTATGTCCGTATAAAAACCTTAAAAGCTGTGGCTCGTATAGACTTTGAGGCTGCTGCTACTGTCACAATCATGATCAAGGTGAATTTCTGCCATCTCTACTTAAAGTGTGTTTTGGATTTTGGTAACATTGGAATTTGTTAGTTTTTTGCTTTGTTTTTGTCAATTAAGTTGGTATTTAAAAAATTTAAAAAAACAACATATTAAAAAAAAAAGCTCCGTCTCACCATGTGAACAGTAGAGGAAGTTGTTGGTATTTCCCCATTCCCATTTTTTAAGTAGAGGTGGGAGTAACTTCAAAAGCTTCCACACTAAAAGGGAAGCAGGTGCAGAAAAAGGATAAATTACTTTGGCAGGTTTGATCTCTGTTTGAGCAGTTAGGATGTAAATCTTACAAAGGTAACATTTGCTGTGATTTACAGACTGCAAATTTTCACAACAAAGCTCCAGCTCTTCGATCAGCAGTGTGTTGTTTTCCTGGCAGACAGTTTTTCCCTCCTCCAAAGAACTTGTTTTCAGCAGATTAATGTGACCAGATTCTATGATTTCTGCAAAAAAGAAGAGCATCAATTTAAAGGTATCCCAGCTAAAGGGAATCTAAGGGGTTGATGTGACTATATAAACGCGTCCAGCTTCACTTTACTGGGTGCATCTTCATCACCTTTTAGCTTTTCCTGAAGTTTCTCCAGGATAGCCAGAAGCTCAGGATCCGTAGTGGTGCGTTTGATCAGGTTTAAAATGTGATCAATGGCCACATAAATAAGGTGGGCTTGAGTAGGAATGTCTCCAAATTCAGCCCCTGCAAAACGTGCACACACACAAAAGCAGAATGTAACCTCAACAGGAGCTGTATCCTTGCAGCATTTAATATGAAAACATCAAACTACCTCTGAGACGGAGCAAGTGATGGATGATTGTCTGCCCGTCCGCCAATGCGCTGCCACAAATACCTGCCGTGAGCCACATGAATGATGAAAAGCGTGATTCAGGCGAATAAATAAGTGCCCGTGTTGAACTCCTGCAGCGTTTCACTGTGTTCTTCTTGCTGACTTTGCAGGTTTTCTTAAAAAGGTTGATGTCTTGTGCTATATATCAAAAAATGTCAGTGGACCAAGCAGTCACTGCCTACTTTAATTTTACAAGAGTTTCATCTGAAACTTTATTTCACTGTTCGCTGTCTAAACAAATCCCAGTCCAGCATTTGTCCAGTGCTCACTCTGATTTTTAGGGTTTTTCCTCATGTTAAAGTAAAACAGACATTTAAATGGACATTTCAATCTGACAAACAAGAGTTTTTAATCTGGGCGTGACAATGATTCCTTTTACTTCAACAATTTGCAAACAGTCACCTTGAAGTTTGAGCACGTCCATCTCTGGCTTCTCCTCAACCAGCTTTCCAGCACAGAACCTGCTCCCCAGATGAGCCGTTTTAATGAACCAGTCCATGTCAGTCAAACCAGACTCATGGGGACTTATTTCAAACCAGTGCCCTGAAAGTTAGAGACTCAGTGAATCACTTGACCGAAAGGACTGGGTCAGCAATTGACAGATTATGGTCTTGAGCATGTAATAAATGTGACTTCACCTATTTAATAATGTGAGCGTATATTTAATCCATCTACCAGTAAAATCTGGCCCTACCCTGACACATCAGAGGTAGTACACCCTCCTCTGTGTGCCACAGATACCAGGGAAGTGCATGTGATGGTACCGTTTTCAGGCTTGTCTGATGTACATTCCCTCTCTACAGTGGAGTAAATGGGATACGGGTTGGTGGCACTTCTGTTGGCATCCCCTGAAAGATGTCGAAGTTCCAGCTGGAGAGATGCAAAACATTACATTGTGAGGAACTGCATTATACTCTGTTTGATGGTGTTTCATTTAAAAAACTAAATTTACGCACACACACACACACACACACACACAAACACAGGGGAAACTGTATGTTTTTGCATGTTGTGGTGGCACCTGTTTCATTATTTGAGTGGAGATTAATACAGCCCAGATGTCAGTAAGAGAAAATGTCGTTTCCTCTGTCCTGTCATCCAGCCAGGCCACAATCTCGTCCAGTGGGACTCCAGGACCCTGCATTGTAGCAATTATTTGGTCCACACCAGTCCGAAGATCTTCTCTGCTGTAGAGGGAGGCCATGGCCCTTTTAGAGTGCAATAAAAGACATAGAGTTAAAATAGAAATAGTGTTGAGAAGAGAACTTTTTGGGATAGATTTATTACAGAATTGACATCTAGAGTATCACAATTCTATGAAAATCATTCTAGTTTGTTCTTTTTAATGAACCAGTCCATCAGACAATGTCTCAACTATTTTCTTTGACAGATAGTTCTTCTAACCCTCCGGTTTCTGTGCTTTGACTTGCATCTCTTATCAACCACTCATAAGCATGAGTACTGTTACCATGTCGACCCAGAGATTCCTCCAATGTAGAGCAGTGTGTCGAACAGACCCTCTTTCACCAGTTGCTGGATGGAGCCCAACATTGCCACGAGTGCCCTCTCTCCTCCACCCGAGCCCAACAGAGCGATGTGAGGGACAGAGTCCTGGTTGGGAAACCCATATGAGCGACGGCCGGTCGATGTTGACAAACCCATCGAAGGAGAAACGAGGATGAAAAGTGTCAAACCAACAAAAATTTAAATTTAGAACTTCTTTGCTAAACGAACTTAGTACTATTAAGTATATTAATGTTTGAAACACATGAGTGTGTTTCAGAGTAATATTTGTCATGTTTTCACTCATTTCACTTGATGTACTTTATCTGCTGGCGAATCATTGCTTCTGGGGCTTATAAATGTTAAATATCTGTCATGCATTCTTACCTCAGTACAGTCTAAACCCAGCCTTGAAAATGACTTCTGAATTCTTTTTTTCCTTTCAGAAACACAATTCTGTTCCCCAGGACATAGGGAGTCAGAATGATGATTGACATTCTGGAAAAAATGAAGGAAAATCTCAGAATTTGAATCAACACAAAGCAACAGCCATGTTCTGGCAGCTCAATCAAAAAATCAATGTATATGTGCTTTAATGTTGTGCTTTATATTCTTCTTCTGTTGAAATAAAATAAATACAGCAGTGGATTTCATTTTGATGTGGTTCTGTAAAAGAAGAATTTAGTGAACTGAAATGTGTCAGAGATTAAACAGACTCATAGTATTTTAGTACCTCTTAGTCTATAAAACTCATATTAAATCAGCAAAACAAGTCCAGGTATCTGACCACTTACCTCACAAGCACTGGCAGCAGTTTTCTTCATCTTGTTCTTGGTTTGGGCTCCTAAAGTACAAAAGAAAGTCAAAGAGAAGACAAGTGAGTGCCAACAAGACTTGACCTCAGATTTCATTTTTATCATCACAAATCATATGTAGCTATTTTGATTTACTCGTTGTTCCAAAAAGGTTTTGCATTAGGTAATATTTCACATAAATATTTCCAAAAATTAAACCTTCGTTAATTACGTTTAGCAATGATCTCTTAATCTGTAGGAAATAAGGACGTTCATTAAAACATTTATTAAAATGACGCACCGCTAATGCTCAGGTCTGGTCGTTGGCGTGGAGAGTGCAGTAAATGCTTGTGATCAGCAAACGTGTGGAGTTTCCTTTTATAGTACAGAATGAAGAGGGTATGGTTTTCTCAAGAAAAATACCAGAACCTGTTTACTGGGTGTGTTAACATCGCAACAGTAATTCCCAAGAAAACAGTAACAGCTTATCTGATACGTCCACAATATCTGCCTTGGATTTGCTACACATTAATGGTTAACAGCCATATCAAAGTTTACTGCTTTCGGTGATGTTTTAACAGGAAGTATTGGTGCTATGGATCGCTTGTAACATCATTCTGATTAGACAAAAAGGAACTTTATTTATACTTACAGAGGTGTCATAACGCCTCACAATGCATAAAACAGCACAGTAAAGCAGGAAATATCTTCTTTCTTGAAAAACATCTTAACCTCTGAGTTTAGGGTGATACGGTTCCTCTTCTGCTCTGTCTATAGGGAACAGTTATTCTCATCTCTCACACCAGACTGGGCCATCGCTAACTGGCTCAATAAAATCCAGCACAATTAGAAGGGTTAGAAGTTTATGCATTTCAAAGTGGCCTTAATGGGAGATAAGTGAAATTGCTGTAATCTTCAGATCTTCTACAGGACCTTGACGTCCTAAGACCTTCTTGTAATTGAGAGAAGAAGATGGCCTCTAACCCCCACCTGAAGCCAATAGAGCAATGTGTGGACCTCCATGCTGATTATGTGATGTAGAAATGATGAAGACATTATGGTTTAACACAAATGAGCATGCAGGTGCTTGACTCACTGTAAAACTCACTGGCGCTGATACGATTCAGCTCCCCATATTATGTAATTATTAAAAGGGTATCAGTGATTCTTGTTGTTCTGTGGAAACTTTCTGGCAGCATACCAGAGCTTTATAGTAAAAAACCTGCTGGGAAAGTTCAAGCCATCAAGGGTCTTGGGCCTCAATATCTTCTATGCTAAACTGCTACACTAAATGATGATGAAGTACTTGGAACACATCATGAAATCAAATTGTGCATGTCAGGTTTTCTGCTTACAATAATTGTGTAAGAAAAGATAAAATCCTGACATGACAACAGCATTCATCATCGGTGTCAGAGTCCTCAGTAAAAGGGAATTTATGAGGTTATTGTGGAAGAGTGAGAGAAATAAACTGATAATTCAGTGTGCAGGTGCATCACATTTTATTGATTTAAAACAGCAGTAGTAATGAAAAACCATATAGTCTGTGTCTACAGAAGGCTGATAGGAGGTACCTGCGGTGTCCTCCATTCGATATCGTTGTCTTCTGCTTAATATGTGTGTGTGAGTGAGTGAGTGAGTGAGTGTGTGTGTGTGTGTGTGTGTGTGTGTGTGTGTGTGTGTGTGAGACCTGCTTACAGTGGCTGTGGTCCAGGTGAGACTAGGGATGTTACAACATTTGAGAAGTTTTGATTTAAGTTTTGCATTTTCTCAACTCCCCCTCCTGACTGCAAGTCTTTCTCTGCTCTTTCTCACAGCTGTCTCATTTCTAAAGTGCCTGCCAATATCCAAAGATATTGCTTTTATGGAATTCTCCATCTGGGAATGAGTTCTGTTGGAAAATCATTTGCCCCTTTTGAAGAGGTGGCGTATTTTGTGATGGCGGTGGTAGCTCAGTCTGTTGGCAGCTGGGCTGAGAAGCAGAGGGTTCCCAGTTCAAGCCCCAGTGCAGACAAAACATAGACAGTGTTCTGCTAGTAGGGGAACGTGCCCGAACACTTTCAGAGCACTGCCAAGGTACTCTTGAGCAAGGCACCGAACCCACAAATTCTCACATAGACTCCTACCTTCGCCCATCATGTATTCTCCCCATGACTCCGAAAGAAGATAAAGCAGTTAAAAAGATGAGAGGAGGCACGGTTGGTAGGGAAAAGCTCCAAGCCATTTAGAAAATATGTCAGCAATTGCCAGGCAGGACCTCTTCCCTTCACTGGGAGTTAGCTAAATGAAATTCATCATGACATGTTGAAAAGGTCTGTGTGGAGGTGTATTTGCAGAAGGTTTACATTTGTTTTGGTAAATACTGAAAATGGTTTTGTGAACCAATTTTGTAGTACCAAACACCATCCTTCTTTTGGCGGATGGTTCAACCCATGGGTCATCTTAGCAAAATAAGGGAAAATGCACATGGCAGACAAGGATTGGTATGAGGGTCATACCAGACATTATGAGACAACCCAAAGTTTTCCATCAGAGGGAGAAGACAGAGGAGAGATTAAAAAGAGGGCAGGAGGGGAAAGAGGAATGGAAGGGTTAGGAATGGTATGTGTAGGGAGAGCTAAGAGAGGGGGAAGGAGGGCAAGCAGCTGCTTTATCCGCAACATTCAGCTTTGTGTTGCCCTGAGAAACAGACGCACAAGAGGAAGCGGGAACTGGACACTTACAAACATCAACCTGAGAAGTGAGAATGGTTGTCAAGTAAGGCGACTTACTTGTTGCAATAGAGGATGCGTTTACGGTCAGATTTTAGGAAGTTTTAGTCCATCTAATGGGAACCAAAATCATCAATCTCACCTCCGCCATAACTTTAATCGAAACAGGAGTCACTTTCAAAGTTCTCAGAAATTCTCCAAGGTGATAAAAAAAAGTGCATAGGATTTGTAACCACTTTCAGGAGATTTGATCAGGATTTGGACATCTCAAAAATGTCCTGGAGGATCAGTGGTCAGCTTGAGATCCCATATCTAATCAAATAAAGATGTTCAGAGGGTCAAAGTCTAAGTTACTGTTGTGAGTTTTATTCAAACTTTTGCATTCAAAGTGGGGTACAGAAAAAACACTCAGAAACCTGCAGAACAACATGAACAGCAATTCAGAGTAGATGCTATTGAGGCCCAATAACTGATCTCCCTCACATGAATTCTTCATTTTGTTCTTTTCTTAACTTAGTGTGGCAGGGCGTGGCCTGCCCTCCGAACAGGTGCCATATGGAGGTAGTGCCTTAATTGGTGGGTGGGGAGAAAAGTAGTTTAGTTGTTTTCCCCCTTCGACGGTACGGCGGGGTTGCGGATTATCTGGGCGGTTCGACCAACAGAATCTGTTTCACAGAGCGAGCATGCTGTCTGGCAGCGCCAAGAAGGTTGGTGCTTCCTCCCGCCTCGAACGCTTTGCCGTAAGGGCACGCGCGCTAGTTTGCACTGGGCAGGTAAGGCGCAGCAATGCGCGTCACTGACTTCCCCCACTCGGTTGATAAATGTTAATGGGGCTGTTCTTGTTGCAGTTGGCTGCCGGCTGACGTCAGTGGGTCGCGTTGCCCCAGCGGGAACCCTTCACGGAGTGGTGGCGCCACCAAACACAGTGGGCACGGACTACCTCGCGTACTGGACCCACTGCTGCTTTGGCTCAGTCCGGCTTTCGGGACTCCCTCCTGTTCTCTCGCGCGCTCTCTCTCCCGCTCCCCTTCGCTCGGAGGAACGGCGCTGAGACGTAGTGGGGGCCGCCGAGGCGGAGCTATTGCCTTCATTTTAGACTCTTAACAGTGTGTGTAAATTGTATCAACTGATATTTACTCCTTTTAGGTTTTGTTTGTTCGTTTCTTGTTTGATGTTGTGTTCTTTTTGGTCACAATTTATTTGCCTGTCTGTGTGAGGTGTCCGTGCGGGTGTGCTCGTCGCTTCTAATTGTTACCGCTGGAAATTTAATTGTTCTCTTTTCTTGTGGACAGGTGCTGCGGGCCACGGCGGGGACCCAACCCCTGGTGGAGGGCGTTTTCATCACCCATCGTGTGTAGTTTTGTTTGCAGTAGCACGGGTGTTTTTAGTTTGTTTATCTCCCCTAATTGAGTTTTACCTGCCGGTGGGGCCCCAGCCCTGTCCACCCCTTTTGTTTAACTTTTATACAGCCGAGTTATATTTTGTTGAGTATTGGATTTAATAAAATTGTAGCGCATAACCCTCAATCCTGTCTCTGCCTCTGGAATAGAACTTTATCTGCGTGTGCCTGTTCTCCGGTTAATTCCTGGGGTGAAATTCCCCAGGTGGCGTTGTCGTCAACCGATACACCTCTCTCCACCCTGCCACATTAGCATGACCTCAAAGGCTTGAATTGTCTCAGCAGTGTGACGTGTTGGATATGGACCCAATAGCAGTACACTTGAGCTCAGGATCAATTGGTAAAGTCTTTATTAGAATACAGCAAACACAGTAGCAAACTCGGATTTGATCGAGGACTTCAGGAAACAGCCCTTTCTTCAGACCAGTGGGCCCCAAAGGAGTCTCTGGGTTTAGGATTTGGGGAAGGGAATGGGCTTACTCTTGGTGGAACGGTCAAGGGGAGGGGTCCAGAACCGGACGGCAAGGCAGAGGAACCGATGAGGGGCAAGCGGCAGGCCGTGGTCGGAGACAAGAAGCAGGTAGGTTTTCCGGGGGAACAGGTGGAGGGCAGAACAAAGACTGGCAGGGTCGGTAACAGGAAATCAGGCAGGAAAATAATGCTGGAAAGTATTGCATTGAAGCTGAAGAACAATCTGGCAAGGAGTGTGAGTGGCAGGTAAGTGGAAAACTACTGAGGGCAGGAGGGAAACGGGTCGAGGGATCATTTTTTTAACCTGGTAGGCTCCCAGAAAGTTTCCACTGAATTTCTACACTAAAGGACTTCTACATTTGTAAATTACTTCTACAAGCCAGCGAATGAGAATCGCTCCAAATGTGAGGTACCAAACTGTTTTCAGGGTAAGAGCAACCACTCATGTCCACTTCTCTCAGTAATTTCAAATCTTTAATGCACAACCTTTAATAATAACTAATCACTAATGGTTTATAATTTATATCTTAAGTGAAAGCAGATGCAGCCACCAAACCTGCTACTCAACTTCTGTAAATCGGTTACTGGGAGATGACAGTGTAAGTTAGTTTCTTCCTTGTCCTCTACTTTTGGCTGGTTTAATCTGGTGCTGAAATGCAAAACAACTTCTGTCTTAGGGAACACAGAGATTTTAAGTCACACATAAAGGCAGTCGCGATAGTTAGCGATTTACAGTGTTGTGCAGCGCACAGAATTGGTGAGCAGGGACATGAGTTACTTTGATGATAGAAAGAAACGCAGCATTATGTCATCTGAATAATTGACTTGTCACCTACATAGCTTACTTCTCCAATTTTAGCCATGTCTCATCTCCATATTTATGGTAGGTGTAAGTTAGCTCCCCTGTACGTCAGTCCGTATGTCTGAAGAACCCCTGAAGATCTCCTTTGGGCCAATATCCAAGTGAACAGACATTATTTGTATAGAAAGTTCAATAAAGTAATAAAGTTCTTTATATATCACCGCCATGATAAGGGGAGCAGTAGTTTTTTTCCACTTAAAGTACTTTAATAACCCCTCCTGAGACATGTGGTAAAACTGACTCAGTGAACAGATACCCAATAAAAAAGCCATGAAGAAAAAACAAACACATTTTATTGCATGTCTTCAGAAAATCCAAAGAGCAAAGAAATAAATATGTACAGACGCATGCACATAAGCCCATACACGCTCATACCTGTGCATCTTTGAAGTTTATGACACATGTATAAAGGGAACATAATAAATGGTGAAGGATTTCTGTGAAGCCACAATCTGAAGTCTGAAGATAAAACCCAATGAGATCAGGATCTCTTTCACAAGGGTGACCTGGCCAAGAGGTCAGCAGCACATGTCATAGGGACAGTTACAAGAAAGTGATAATATAGGTTAAAACATACATATTAGATCATAGAAAGCAATATATAATGCAGAAGAAAGAGTCAGTAAAGTGTCTCGAGAAAAATGCAGAGAATAAATATTGAGAGATGAAGAACACTGATCTTGTTCAAGACACTCTGAAACTGCTGAACTGAGTTCACTTCCTCATTCTTTGGACCTCTCATTACCTCATTGTCACAGACAAAAATAAATGACACTTAACTGGAAGTACAGCACTTCATGAGACCACAATTGGTAAGAAGACAACCAATGAATAATTGTTGATCAGTTCAAGGAATATGGCCTAAAGGCTCGAGGGGCCTGTAGCACCTCTAACTGGAAGTCCCTGCAGAGGGTGGTGAGGACAGCGGAGAAAATCATCGGGACTTCACTTCCTCCCATCCAGGACACTGCTAAAAAATGCTGTCTGACAAGGGCCAGAAACTTCACCAGAGACTCCTTCCACTCCCACCATGGACAGTTCTCACTGCTGGCCTCCAGGAGGAGGTTAAGCAGCCTACAGAGCAGAACAGCCAGGTTCAAAAACGATTTGTTCACATATGCCATAAGATTCCTCAACACAGCCTAACATTCCTAACATTCCCCCACTCCTCACCACACACACCTAAACACAGGACTGCTCTTATTAGGACCTCTGTGCCTAATTGTCTTTATATGTATATTTTTACTTAAAAAAATACTATTGTCATTATTCCTGTTGTGCACTGAGCCATTGTATCGTACTTTCATTTTGATGCAAATCTTAATGGCAAATAAAGTCTGTCTATGTCTATATCAATTGTTGTTTTCTAGGAACTCGATTCATTCCCTCTTCCTCTTCAGTGATGTTTACATCGAATGAAAAGGTCAAACAAAACATCCACAGTAGATTTGCAGAATTACAAAATAGAGAACTGATACACAAAACCACAATAAATGACCATCTGCTACCTGGAAACTTTCACTGCAGCATTTGTACAGATTACTTTCACATTTACATGTAGAATGTGTATAATTTTACTTGGGTGTGTTGTTGTTAAGATACTGAGCCATCGTGCAACTCACCTGGTTCCAATAATCTGCAGGTTGGCAGATTTCTTTAGCAGAATGTTCAGCTCTCCTTTCAGCTCCACATTGAGTGTCCATCAAAAACATACACACTTGAATAAGTTTGAAGCCAGTATCAACTAGAATGTTCTAGAATGTTTGTTGGACCAACCAGCCTTCCTTAAAGGCAGCAGAGGCTTCAAGATCTCACTGAAGACACCACACATAGTAAGCTCATTGATGGTGGCAGAAAACCTTGAACATGATGCCAGTTTGTTACATTCTATGAGAAACTTCCTGGATTTAACACTAGAAGTCCCAGCATTTTTCTGTCTACGTAGAAGACCCACACAGAGGCCATTTGGCCTGACCACTTTTCCCGAATACACTAATCACTCATTTGTTATGGGAATGAGGCTGTTAGTGCAGTGTGTGGGGTGAGGGGGTCACACCTTACAGAGAATGAGGAATAAAAACACATTCACTCAGAACTGAAGAAGCCTTCTGGATAGAAGGCGAAATGTCTTCAAGAGAAGAAACCCAGTCCAGTTGACAGAGAAAACTACAATGATACAATGACCTGGATGATTGAGAATCTACACAGACAAAAACACATTCTATTCTAAATTGTGGACCTGTGAATGTCCCATGTGACCATAACGACTCATCGACTGCAACCAGACAATTGTTTGATGGATAAATACCTCAGTGCACATGGACTATCGCTTCAGCAGCTCTTCTCAGCAGCATGCACAGCATGATTCAGACACAGGATACCACCAAAAAGAAGCCAAACACCATCACACTCTACAACACAACAAAGTGCGGCGTCGATGTCATGGACCAGGTGGTGCGAGAGTACACTGTCCGCGCAGGAACACGGCGCTGGCCAGTAGCAGTGTTCTATAACATGATAGACATGGCAGAACTGAATGCACACGTGCTCTATCAGTTATGCACCGGGAGGCAGGAGAGACGGGTGGATTTCCTGCTGGAGCTTGCAAGAGAGTTGGCTCAAACCCACTTGGGTCAGAAAAAGGCCCAAAAGGAACAATTATTTCGGCAACAACCCTCCACATCACAACTAGGAAAAAGAGCCAAGTGTCAGGCTAAAATTAAATGTAGGGACAATCATGCAACTGTGCGCTGTGTTGACTGCTACCGATTTACATGTGGGAAATGCCGAAAGGAGCAATGGCAGTGCCAGGATTGTGAGTGACTGCTCAAATGTATTTCACTCATAATGCATGGCTTTTCATTCTTTGTAAATATGCTTGGGTTTCTTTTTCTTTTTTACTATTTTTAGCACAAAAATAACAATTACTTCTGCAACAACCCTCCACACCAAAACTGGGAAAAAGTTGCTTTTTCATTCTTTGTAAATATGTTTTGTTTTTTTAACAATAAATGTCAGTGTGTTGATCCCTTCCTTCCTGTTGATCCTTTCCACTGCATACAGCTCATAGTCCAGTTTAAGTCTCTATGGCTATGTTCACTGAGGTATTTATCCATCTCACAACTAAAGCTTGCTCTCAAAAGAACCTCCTGAGCTGTAAGGTATGTCCCCTCCCCCACACAGGTTCAAGTGGCTCCGGCCGTGTGCCACTAACAGCCACATTTCCATAACAAAATGAGTGTCCACAGGGGGGACTTGGGGCCAATTGGCCGTCTTGTGGGTTTTCTAGGTAAAAAGGCCAAATGGCCGCTCTCTGGGACTTCTAGTGTTAATGATGTTTGCTGAACATGGATCACAGGTAGCCTCCACAGATAGAGAGAGAGTGATTCACCAGTGGACTCTCCACACACAGAGGCAAAAACAAACAGCAACACTAGTTGTCGCTGATCTGTAGCGCCCCCTTCTGGATGAGATGACTTGTGAAAATGTTCAACATGTTCACATTTAGGAAGAAGTGGTAGATAATGGATGAATGCTCACATTCCTTCTCTTGCAAGAGCATTGTGGTCAAGTGTCAACTAAGTGCCACTTCTCAAAAATGTGTATTTAATGTTTTTATAGTTTGTAAAATAATCATGTGGATAAAAGACATGACCTGCTGGCTGGCCACTGCTGAGCTTAGCAAATGTTTGGAGGTGAGAAAGCACTACAGTCCTCTATGGCCAGTTTCTGCCTGGTGCCTCCACAGCAGAGAAATGGTACAATTAAAAATGAAGTGTTTCTAGTTGACATTGTCGCTGGATACACATCAGATGGAGAATTGGCAATGTTTTTCGGATATCTTCCCATCATGTTTTCTGTCATGTTTCCAATCATTTTTTCCTTATTCGGATAGAACACACTTTTCTTCTTATCCTTGCAGCGATTATGTCAAGTTTGCACAGTGGCAACTTTTTCCATTTTATGGGTATTAGAATGGTGGGCTTCTTTCTAAGCATTCTGTTTTTTTCTTAACAATATCAGCATCTATTGCTTTTTGATCATGATATAAAGTTTTATCACACCCTTGAGTGACTTTAATCACTTTCAACAAAATAAAATGTAATATAATAATCATATGCTGTTGAGCCCTGCTGTCTTACAGCTGTATATATTGGCATATATTTATTGATTTTAATTCAATTTGTTTGTGATGTGCTTGAAAACTCTGTCTCATGGATCTGTCACTGCCTGCTCTTCTGCTCTCGTGCTGAGGTGGAGAATTCCACTCACTCTGCCACGCCCCTCCACCACCCCCATCTGATCAGCTTTCATCATTTTTACCTGTTTCTCCCTTTTAGGCCTAATTAAGCAATTTCTGGACATTCATGCCTTGCCAGATTGTTATTGCTCCATGCCTGACTCTCCAGCACTTTGTTTGATCGGACTTATCAGTTTTGACCCTGCCTGCCTTGGACTTTTCCACCACGTCTCTGGCCTGGTAAATCTGACAACCTTCTGTCCCCGATTAAGAGTTTTGCCATGTGTGGACTTTTGCACACTTTTGTTCCCTTTGCTGGTCCCTCCTCCAGCCTCCACCCACTCTGCTGATTGTCTGTCTTGACTCTCTCACCTGCTCTTATCTTCATTCTGGTTCATGCCTTCGTGGCCTGACAAGGCAAAATAAGACTCCTGGAGCCACGACGTTCTACACTGTAAGTGTTGCTTTTTTGGGGAAGGGAGATGGCAAATCATAACATTGTTTTTGCTCATATTTAAGAGTGTAATTTTAGAATGATGGCAATATAGCAATGCAAGGATGGACAAAACAGCCACAATATTTTGTTTTCCCTCTGTTACCAACTTATAGACACACTTCAGAATTCAGAAATGTTTACATATCAGTTTCAGCCAAAAATAACTCAGAAACAATATACTGCAGGTAATATTTTAGTGTCAGATTGACTAGGACCTAGGATGACATGACTTCTTCCTGTGGAGAAAGTTCAAGCGGTACTGTTCTTCTGGGAAATCTTGGTTCCTGTCAGTCATATGGAAGTTCCTGGCACATTGCTTCTTGCTATTCTTTTAAATGTATTTCTGCATGTATTAAGGGAGAAGCAATTATAGGCCAATAAAATTAGGCTTAAAATTACAACCAAAGTCAACTCCATCTGGTTGTGCTTGCTTGGTAATCCGTTGTTGCTTTTAACAGTCCTATAGTTTGTAAAAATATAAACAGTTGAGTGAGCATTTCCATCCAAAAATATATTTAATTTTCTTTCTTTCTTTCTTTTTTAGTCATTAACTTGGTGTTGCAGGAGGAAAACTGTCCCATTGCAGAAATGCAGCATCAGTTGGGTGAGTATGGAACAGAGGCCAGTACCCCCCTGCAGGTGCAATGTCTGAATAAATGTTAATCTCTCCCGTTTGTCATTTTCCATTTTCACGACAATGAATAAAGGAAATTTGAATGTACTGGGCACATTTTTGAATTCTGAATTACCAGTTACCAGTTACTGCCCCTTGATTAATCTTTTTCAAGGTGTAAAAAGAATGGAATACCTTCCTTTTTCTATCTTAGAGCACAGCTGTGAACACAATTTTTTTTAATGTAAACTGTGACTTAATCTACTTATTTGTGTTTGTGTTTTTCTTCTTTTGCAGCACAATTAATGTCAAAGAGACCAACCATGAATGACGTTTGGCCTGATAAGTGTGGTGTTTACATTTTAGACAATGAAAGTACTGCCACACGATTCATAGACAAGAAAATTAAAGAGCTTGACTCAATGGTGAGTGAATCTCTAGATTTAAGTTTAATATTAAAATGCAGTTTTCAAATGTGGGCTTTGCTTTACCAATTTAGGACAGTGAAGAACCTTTCCAGGTGCTGAATTTAGACACTCTGATCCAGATGCACCTGAAGTGGCTCTCCTACTTGCCTCGAGTCAAGCCTTTCTATGCTGTCAAGTGCAACAGCACAGAAACAGTCCTGAGGACGCTGAACGCTCTGGGAACTGGCTTTGACTGTGCAAGCAAGGTTCCCGAAAATATTTTACGCATATAAATGCTCTCTCCATTTGTCAACATTTCTTTTCAGTTTGCTTACCTGAAATATGTTTTCTTAACAGGGTGAGATCAGTCAGGTTCTGTCCCTTGGAGTAAAACCTGAAAACATCATCTATGCACATACAACAAAACCGCAGTCACACATTAAATATGCCTGCGCTCAGGGAGTTAATTTAATGACTTTTGACGATGAAGAAGAATTACGAAAAGTTTCCCGTTGTCACCCCAAGGCCAAGTAAGTGAAATAAATTGTCCAAAAACATTGTATGACAACCCTTTTTATTTACATGTATTCAGATGATCTATTCGCCTTTATTTACTGCAAGAATGGTTATTCTTTCATGATACTAAGCTACATGTTTTTTTATGGCCAAGTCTAAGCAAAAGGTGTAATATGTCGCAATTGATAAATTGAATACACACAGTAAAGGGGTTTTGAATATATCATTCCAGACTAGTACTCCGGATTGCAGTGGATGACTCGTCATCCTTCCACAGACTTAGCTCAAAGTTTGGAGCAGGACTCAGCACAACTGGTAGGCTGCTGGAATGTGCTGCAGAGCTGGGCGTAGAAGTTGTTGGCGTGAGTTTTCATATTGGCTCGAAATGCAGTCAAAGTTTGGCTTTCAGACAAGCCATCGCTGATGCCCGAAGCGTTTTTGACACAGCGGTAAGTGATGTCAAGTTTTAAGTCATAATTTCTCACATAATGAGTTCTATTATGTATGAAATACAAGTGAAAGTGGGTAATTTGGTCTGGAGGTAGTATAAGGTATATTTGTATTTAATGTTAATCTATGTAAGAGGACATAATCGAAATGAATTAAACTCTTGCAACTACACTAGGTCATCTTATAGATAAAAATTGCTCTTCATTACTACTGGCATCTTCTGTGTTACTTCCTTTTCTCTGTGTTCTCGAACAGAGTAGGAGTACTTTAGTCAAAGGTAACAATTCAAGTCCTTTCAACAAGAAGGGTTTTTCTCAAAACTAATGAGGATAATTAAAGAGTAAAGCTAATGCCATGTATTGTGTTCAAGGAAAAAAATTGCTTGAATTGGTTTATATTTATTTAACATCACTTTTAAGATGTGTTATTCTTTATGAAATTGGAATGAGTCCATTGGA
Organism: Takifugu rubripes; assembly: GCF_901000725.2. NCBI lineage: Eukaryota > Metazoa > Chordata > Actinopteri > Tetraodontiformes > Tetraodontidae > Takifugu > Takifugu rubripes. The sequence continues at coordinate 2,579,530 of NC_042289.1, forward strand.
GTTTCACTGAAAGCTGTTGTAAGATGATGACATTTCCTTCAGAAACTGTTGGGCTTCCAGTTCAGTCTGTTGGACATTGGTGGAGGTTTCTCAGGGAAAGACTTTCCAGTGACTCTTCAAGAGGTACAGAAAGATCCTGTTGATGCAGCTGGACATGATCTTGGTCCTCGTGTCCAGGACATCTGATGAAATACCTGAAATATTTGGTGTTTTACCTTTCTAGTTTTCAGAAGTCATCAATGGAGCACTTGATGAATATTTCCCATTTGAAAGTGGAGTGCAGGTTATTGCAGAACCAGGTCGGTACTATGTGGAATCAACCTTCACACTTGCAGCCAACGTCATTGCTAAAAGGGTCATCATGGAGGATATGAGAACAGAGGGAGGTATGTTTTTAGTTGGCCTTTGAGCCAAACCAAACACGCTGCACATCATTATAATTGACTATACGAGTCTTCTTTTTTCTTTGCATTAGAATACAGTATATTTGTGCAGTTTAATTTGGTCTTGTTGAATTGGCTTGCATTAAAGCCTTTATCAGTCACAAAACTATTCCCACTGTTCAGAAACATACAGTTATTGCCGCCGCATTAAAAAAGAGCCCCAATCAAGCGCTTAGACTTCAACAGCTCAGTGGGTTTTACTCTGGATATTTTCTCATCCCAAATAAAGGTGACAGTCTGCTTCCAATCTTGGACTTAGGCTGGATGAATGTGTTTTTGAAGGTTCTGCTGTTCAAGATGTTAAATACCCAGCAGGTTCAGAATACTATGGGTTAGCAGGCACGATGATCCTGTGTCTAAGCAATGTCTGGCACACTGGGTAGTTGACACCATTTCTCAGGCCTATGCTGGCTTTAGTCTCCAAATTCCAGATGATCTGGCAACACACTCCATCAGTAGTGTTACCTCATGGGCTGCATTGAGAGGTTTCTGTGCAGCTTCCTTTTGGGCTACATCATGCATGTTTGCACAATTCTACAGGGTCACTGTAGCACCACAAGCCCCCATGAGCTCAGGAGTACTCTCTGTGGCTGGCGGTGTTTAAGATAGTAGGCCCTTTGTCCCTTGCGACACTGATGGTGTGACTCATCTAAGGTGCAGACCGTGTTGATGGTCTGAACAAGGTTGAAATAGATCAGGAGTTATAATTGTGGATCTATGAGACCAAATGATGATCATCACCATATTTTGTTGCTCTGAACAGGCTGAGGTATTCCATGCAAGAGGAGGTGGCTTGGTCACATTGGTGCTTATGTACACAGAGGGCAAAGTCCTGTCACCAGGCACATGACTATGTTGCCATAGGTCTTGGGGATAGGCAGAAAGATGGCATCGTTCAAGGTGTAGACCATAGTGACGGTCTTTATTCGATCTCAAAGACCTATAGCTATGTGCATAACTTACATTCATTGCACTAACCTGTGGCAAATGACAAAAACATGCTTGGAATGTATACGTGGAAAACAATGTTTAAAATATTTATTGGTTTCTCCCAAAAAAAGAAGTTCCTGAGAGACTGATGATGTACTACCTGAGTGACGGTGTGTATGGCTCCCTAAATTTTCTTCTAATAGATGGGCAAGTTTCACCCTACCTTCACAGAGTAAGACTAAATAATTTCTCTATTTAAAGAGTAACCACATTTGTTATCTTGTTTAATAATATTGCCTTTAATGATAACTAAATACATGCCAGTTGTGCCAAAATTGATTTAATTATTTCATTTAGGATTACACTTTTACCTCTTGAAAAAAGTCAGTTGTGATAGTACTTTTGTGTTGGTGACTCTTAAAACCCATCTATCATTCCTTGCAAGTTCTTAAAACAACACTAAAAAGCTAAATTATCACATGATTCCCTTTTTATTTCTTTGATGTGAGCAGGCTGTGGAGAGCAGTGAGAAGAGATACAGGTCAGTCATCTGGGGTCCGACCTGCGATTGCATTGACAAAATCGTTGACAACTACTTGGTTCCTGAGCTACATGTTGGAGACTGGCTTCTTATTGACAACGTAGGTGCTTACGGCATTTCCGTAAGCACTGAATTCAATGGATTTAAAAGATCAAGTATTTACTCTGTTGTCACAAATGAGACTTGGCACACCCTCAACCTTTCCTCACAGTAACAGTTCATTGCTACAGTATCCTAAAAATGTTTCTATCGACATATTAATATAGCTATTTTCCAGATGATTTATTAATATCTATAGCATTTAGTATATTGTAACTTCATCTCTCCCCCTAAGGGCTGGTGTGGGGAGTCTCATCCTTGTCTTGATGTTTGATTCTTGATGTTTCAGATTCTTCACACTAACCTCCATCTTTTTCTTTTTTAACTGAAGTACTGATAGATAATACTTGGATAAAAATGTGTGTGGGTTAACCCTCCTTAACAGTTCACAAATAAGACTTGGCACACCGTCATCCTTTCCTCACAGTAACAGCTCATTGCTACAGTATCCTAAAAAATTTCTATCAATATCTTAACACAGCTATGAAGGCTTTTAATTTACAGCAATTAATATATTGTACCTTTTAATTCTACTTCTCAACATCTGGGAGAAAGTTTTCTAACCTATATAAATGCGTGATGGTTTCAGACTCTTGTAAACATCTTGTTTGTTTTTTTACTTAGACTGGTGGTAATCACTATGTGTGGGTTAATCCAAAACTTTTTCCAGATATGTTTGATGGCAAATATATATGATGTCTGTTGGCTGACAGAGCTATTCATCTGTTCTTCACATGATAGAAATACATCATCTGAAAGTTTGTCCGGCTCTTTTTGACTGCAACTTCATGATTCAACATTTAACTGTGAACAGACAGTTACATTAAACTTGTTTCACCTTTAACATGAAGCGTTTGTCTATTGCTAGTTCTGGTGAAATGTATTCACGTTTCCACTGTATATACAATAAACTTTGAATATAAAGTAACGTTTCCAGAAACTCAGGCTAACTGCACAGACTTCCTCTGATTTCTTTGTAATGTAAAAGGGTCAAACTGCCTTTATTTGTGTCCCTTGACATCGACATTGGTTGGTATGTTTTTGTCTATCTATGATTAAACATTAAACTGTGGACAGTTACATTAAACTTGTTTCACCTTTAACATGAAAGCATTTGTCTTTTGCTAGTTCTTGTGAAATGTATTCACCATTCCACTGCATGTACAGGAAACTTTTACTATAAAGTAATATTTCAAGAAAGTCAGGCTAACTGCACAGACTTTGTAATGTAAAAGGGTCAAACTGCCTTTATTTGTGACCCTTGACATCGACATTGGTTGGTATGTTTTTGTCTGTCTCTCGACAGGCTTGGTCTGAAATTGACGTGCTATTTGTGTCACTGTAAGGGCCTCATTAACCTAATGTTAGGCTTTTAGGGACACTGTCCTATCCCCTACATTTACTGACTGTCTTTGTAAAAAAAAAAAGGTGTAAAGTAATCTGGACTCCAGGAAGCATTTGTCTGTTTCAAAACATATGTCATATTTTTATTAATTTATCAAAAAGCCCACTTAACAACACAACTTATGATGATAATATAACCAAGATGAGTGAGTGGGTGTAACACATATATACACTTTTTTGCATGTACCCACAAACCTGAATTCTTGTTCATAGTGAAGACTTCGTAGAAAATTAGAGTTGCATTCATAAGAATTTGCACTCACTTTATAGACTTTTTTAGATACAGACTCACATATAAGCAAACCTAATGGGAACAATTTCTCAGACTAGTGTATATGATACGATATATATCTCAGGAAAATCAAAGTCTGCACGATGGTCCTTTTAATGTGAGCCTGGTCCTGCTGAAAGTTTCTTCTCTCCCGTTTAAGATTAAGATTAAGATGTACTTTATTCATCCCCGTGGGGAAATTGAATTGTAGTAGCAACCTATACAAAGTATAGAAACAGAATAAATAAATACAGATAAGATTAGAACCTTATAAGCATATATATAATATATACATAATATAATATATACATGTTATAAGCATTATAAGCATATATACATAAATATAGAACAAAATAGAAATAAAATTACAACATAAACATTACACAGTTATTGTTATTGGCTGGGTTAGGATGAGTTATACAGTTTGATGGCAGACGGCAGGAATGACTTCCTGTCCCGTTCCTTGGAGCAGCGAGGCTGCAGGAGTCTGTTGCTGAAGCTGCTCCTCAGTTTGTCCACTGTGTTATGGAGGGGGTGGGAGGGACTGTCCATGATTGTCCGCAGTTTCAGCACCATCTTGTCCCTCACCACCTCGTCTAAGTTATCAAGTCTACAGCCAACAACAGACCCTGCCTTTTTGATGAGTTTGTTAAGTCTGTTGGCATCCTTTGCTTTAATGCCTGCACCCCAGCACACCACAGCAAAGAAGATGGTGCTAGCCATGACAGACTGATAGAACATGTGGAGCATCCTGCTGCAAACACTGAAGGACCTGAGTCTCCTGAGGAAATAGAGTCTGCTCATGGCCTTCTTGTAGACAGCATCGGTGTTTGTGGACCACTTCAGTTTATTGTCCAGCTGAACACCCAGGAACCTGTAAGATGAGACTATTTCCACATCTTTCCTACTAATGCAGACTGGGGAGGGAGGGGACTTGCTTTTTCTGAAATCCACCACCATCTCCTTCGTCTTGGTCACATTGAGCTGCAGAAGGTTCTCCCTGCTCCACCTAACAAAACTCTCCACAAGGTCCCTGTATTCATCCTCTTGTCCATTCTCCACACACCCGACTATGACTGTGTCATCCGAGTACTTCTGGAGGTGACATGTCTCAGAGTGGTACTGGAAGTCAGCTGTGTAGGTGGTGAACAAAAATGGGGAGAGCACAGTTCCTTGAGGAGCTCCTGTGTTGCTCATCAGGGGGTCGGACACTCAGCTCCGCAGTCTCACAAACTGTGGTCGACCTGTCAGGTAGTCCTCGATCCAAGAAACAAGGGGAGCATCCATCTGCATGTTCTCCAACTTAGCCCTCAGCAGTCTTGGCTGGATGGTGTTGAAGGCAGAAGAGAAGTCGAAGAACATGACCCGCACTGTGGTGTTTAGTCTGTCCAAGGAGGAGTAAGCCCTCTGTAGCAAGTATATCACTGCGTCATCAACCCCCACCTTGGGCTCATAGGCAAACTGCAGAGGGTCCTGAAAGGGGCTCACCAGAGGTCTGAGGTGTGACAGCACCAGCCGCTCCATGACCTTCATAATGTGGGAGGTCAGTGCTATTGGATGGGTCTTCTTCGGCACCGGGACCAGGCAGGATGTCTTCCAAAGCACTGGGATCCTCTGAAGATGAAGGCTCTGGTTGAACAGGTGCTGCAGTATTCCACACAGCTGCCTGGAGCAGTTCTTCAGCACTCGTGGGCTGATGCCGTCCGGTCCAGCAGCCTTCCTCTGGTTGAGCCTCTCCAGCTCTCTCCTCACCTGGCCAGACGTGAAGGATAGTCCTGTCGGGGGGATGGGTGACATGTTGGAATTTATGTGGGGTGTCAGCAGGGGGAGGGGGAAGAAGTTGGCAGAGGTGTTAGGGGCTCTGGGAGGTGTGAAGGGGACCCATTGTTATCCAGAGGAATATTGGGACCGCTGGGGGAGGGGGAGCTAGAATCAAACCTGTTGAAAAACTGGTTCAACTCATTAGCTTGGTCCACGTTCCCATCAGCTGAGCGTATTCCTTTCTTCTGGAAGCCAGTGATTGTTCTCATCCCACTCCAAACATCCCTGGTCTGGTTCCTCTCCAGTCTCTCCTCCAGCTTCTTCCTATAGGCATCCTTGCTCTCCTTCAGTCTGCGTTTCAGTTCCTTCTGTACACTCCTGAGCTCAGCCGGGTCCCCAGCAGTGAAGGCCCTCTTCTTCTTGTTCAAAAGGGCCTTCAGGTCACTTGTCACCCATGGTTTGTTGTTTGGGTAACAGCGTACCTTCTTGGTGGGGACGGAGTTCTCAGTGCAGAACTTGATGTAGTCAGAAACACAGTCTGTCAGTCCATCCAGGTCCTCACCATGTGGTTCACATTGCTGTTGAACTACAGGTGTGTATGATGGGGAGAGCAGCACGAGATTATGATCAGACTTGCCTAGTGGAGGGAGTGCAGTGGAGGTGTATGCACTGGTGACATTAGCATACAGTAAATCCAAAGTCTTCCTGTCTCTCGTGCTGCACTGGACATACTGATGGAATGTAGGGAGAGTGGGCTTAAGGGAGGCATGACTGAAGTCACCTGTGATGAGGAAAAAGGCTCCGGGATGTTTAGTCTGCAGGTCAGCCGTGACAGAGTGAATAACATCACAGGCCGTGTTCGCTTTACCGGTCGGAGGAATATAAACCGTGATGGCGATGACATTAGTAAACTCCCGTGGCAAATAGTATGGACGGAGTCCGATAGCAATAAGTTCCATGTCGGGACTGCACACGCGCTCCTTGACGTGAATATGCTCCGGGTTGCACCACCACAGTAGCAGTAGCAGAAGTAGTAGGAGCAGCAGCAGCAGCAGTAGTAGTAGTAGTGGCAGTGGTAGCAGTAGTAGCAGCAGCAGTAGCAGAAGTAGGAGCAGCAGTAGTAGCAGTAGTAGTAGTAGTAATAGCAGCAGCAGTAGTAGTAGTAATAGTAGCAGCAGTATCAGCAGTAGTAGTAGCAGCAGTAGCAGCAGTAGTAGCAGCAGTGGTAGCAGTAGTAGCAGTAGCAGCAGTAGTAGCAGCAGTAGTAGCAGTAATAGCAGCAGTAGTAGTAGTAGTAATAGTAGCAGCAGTAGCAGCAGTAGCAGAAGTAGTAGCAGCAGTGGTAGCAGTAGTAGTAGCAGCAGGGGCAGCAGTAGTAGCAGTAGTAGTAGTAGTAGTAATAGCAGCAGTATTAGTAGTAATAGTACTCGTGATTACATTCCCGTTTCTCCTTCCTCTGTCTTCTTCCCAGTCTGGAGCATCTGGACAGCATAGAGAAGCTGGACCTCAGCTGGAACCAGCTCTTGTGGGTTGGCTCTGGCGTATTCACAGGCCTCTCTCGGCTCAGACAGCTTTACCTACACAACAACAGACTGTCTGTGGTGCAGCAGGGGAGTCTGGATCTGTTGCCTGGCTTAGAGGTATGTGACGGAAAGACAGCTATACGTATATTTACAGTGCTTCTGTCCCTCCATCCCTTTGATGTTCTGTCCATCTGGGCAGGTGCTAAACTTGAGTAACAACAACATCTCCTGGATAGACGGCGAGGCTCTAGCGCCTCTCTACAGCCTTGCTATCCTCGCTCTGGAGGGAAACAACCTGCATCATCTCAAGTTCAAGACATTCCTCAGCCTTCATACATCGGCCACACACATCACGCTGTCAGGTTTCCAAAAATCAACTATGCTCTCGCTAAAGAGTCTCGAGCTGTTTCAACGCTTAGTGCTAATCTAAAACTGTAACATAAAGGAACAGCATATAATGTTTTTTTTAGCTAAACACTACACCATACACACGATAATGGTAACATCATGGTGGAATAGTGATTCCACAATTTCCTCATAGCTTAAATAAAAGTTTGCTGTTCAATTGTCTTCAGCATTTCAAAATAAATGTAGTTTTCTCAGGTGTGAAACCAACAAAGCATCCTGTACACAGTCACAGTTCTACCTCTCCCCATGCTCCACCAGCCAACCCCTGGAACTGTGACTGCGAACTTCACCGCGTCTTCAGCAAGATCCTCTACGTCCGCCACCTCCACATCAGAATCAGAATCAGAAACAGAATCAGATTTATTTATTGCCATTGTTCATGTAGTACACAGTATTACACAAGCTAGGAATTTGTCTCGGTGTGACGCTGCAACATTCAACATAGAGAAGACAATAAACACTAGAATAAGATAAATAAGATAAGACATATATATATATAAATAGTAAGGAATAGGTAGTGTGTATTCCTATAATGTGCAAGAGCAGCAGTTAAGGTTAGAAGTCCACAGTGCAGGTCAATGCAAAAGTAGTGTATTGTTCATGAGTCCAACTGGCTGCTGTACATGCTGCTTCAGTGATAAGTCACTTGGTGTTCAGCAGCCTGATGGCAGAGGGGAAGAAGCTGTTCGTGTAGCGGGAGGTTTTGGTCCGAATGGACCGTAGTCTCCTGCCTGAGGGGAGGGGGGAAAACAGTCCGTGACCAGGGTGGGAAGGGTCGGCCGTGATTCGACCTGCACACCTCCGGGTCCTGGAGATATACAGGTCCTGGATGGATGGAAGCCTGCAGCCGATCACCTTCTCGGCAGCGCGCACGACGCGCTGCAGCCTCAGTCTGTCCCTGACGGTGGCGCCAGCAAACCACACGGTGATGGAGGAGGTGAGTGGCTCCCACTTAAGGTCCCGGGTGATGGTGGTGCCCAGGAAGCGGAAGGAGTTCACAATGGTGATGGGGGAGTCCATGAGGGCAAGGGGGGCAAAGGGGCTGTGACTTTCCTGAAGTCCACAATCATCTCCACTGTTTTCTGAGCGTTCAGCTGCAGGTTGTTGTGTCCGCACCAGGACACCAGTCGAGCCACCTCCCTCCTGTAGGCAGGCTCGTCGCCATTGGAGATGAGCCCGATGAGGGTGGTGTCATCCGCAAACTTGATCAGTTTGATAGACTGGTGGCTTGAGATGCAGCAGTTTGTGTACAGGGAGAAGAGCAGGGGGGAAAGTACACAGCCCTGGGGTGATCCAGTGCTGATGGTGACAGAGTCCGAGACAGTCTTCCCCAGCCGCACATACTGCCTCCGATCCGTCAGGAAGTGAGTGATCCACCTGCAGAGGGAGTCAGGCACACTAAGCTGGGACAGCTTGTCCTGTAGCAGAGCGGGGCGGATAGTGTTGAATGCAGAGCCGAAGTCCACGAACAGGATCCTCACGTAGGTTCCCGGGGAGTCCAGGTGCTGCAGGGTGGAATGAAGGGCCAGGTTGACCGCGTCGTCCACAGATCTGTTAGCTCTGTAGGCGAACTGCAGTGGATCCAGGAGGGGGGTGGTGATAAACTTGAGGTGTGGCAGGATCAGGCGCTGTAAGGACTTCATGACTACAGAGGTGAGCGCCACAGGTCTGTAGTCGTTAAGCCCGGTGATCCGTGGCTTCTTGGGGACAGAGACGATGATTGAAGTTTTGAGGCAGGCTGGCACCTGGCACGACTCCAGGGAGGAGTTGAAGATGTCTGTGAAGACAGGAGTCAGCTCCTCTGCGCAGTGCCTCAGGGTGGAAGGAGACACGCCGTCCGGGCCAGGGGCCTTGCGCGGGTTCAACCTGGCGAACTGCCTGCGACATCCTGTTCACTGATGGTGAATGAAGGGGGGGAGGAGGGGGGAACTGGTGGTAAGTGATGGGGGGGGGGGGACTGATGGTGAGTGATGGTGAGTGGAGGGGGGGAGGAGGAGGGGACTGCCTTTGATGGAGTGAGGTCCATGGGGGCAGTGACACTGGGGGGAGGGGAGGTGTTGGGCATGGCTGACGAGGTGTCAAAGCGGGCATAGTGGAGGGACAGACTCTGACAAAGGGCTTTGTCGTCCTGACCCTTTGAAGCCTGAGGCCTGTAGTCGGTGATCTGCCTCAGGCCTCTCCACACAGAAGCAGAGTCGTTAGCAGTAAACTGCTGCTGAAGTTTCTCCGAATACACAGATTTAGCTCTCCTCAGTTCCTTGCTAAACCGGTATTTGGCCTCTCTGTAGCAGTCTCTGTCTCCACTTTTCAGCGCTGCTTCCTTTTCTTTCCTGATCTGTCTGAGTCTCGGTGTGAACCAGGGCTTGTCATTGGAATAACTCACCCTAGTGCGCATTGGTAGAATGCACTCCTCACAAAAGTGGATATATGAGGTCACAGTGTCCGTGTACTCATCCAGATCATGTGTGGCCCCTTTAAACATGTCCCAGTCAGTTGTGTCCAAGCACGTGCGCAGCTCCTCCACAGCCTCACTGGTCCATCTCTTCGTGGTGCTCACGGCTGGCTTTGTTAGTTTCAGTTTCTGTCTGTATGTGGGGATCAGGTGGACCATCACGTGATCAGACAGTCCTAGCGCAGCACGGGGGACGGCCCGATACGCGTCCTTCACTGTGGTGTAGCAGTGATCCAGCGTGTTCTCTGCTCTGGTGGGGCATTTGATAAACTGTTTGTACCTGGGGAGCTCGTATCTCAGGTTGCTCTGATTAAAGTCACCAAGCACGATAACCAGAGCGTCGGGATGGGTCCGCTCCACTTGTTGAATACAGTCCGCGAGCGTGCGCTGAGCCTCGCGCGCGTCCGCGTCTGGCGAGATGTAAACAGTGGCCAGAATGAATGAAGCGAACTCACGCGGAGAATAGAAGGGTCTGCAGTTGATGAAGAGGTATTCCACAGCAGGAGAACAGTGCTGGGAGATCACAGTCACATCAGTGCACCAGTCGCTGTTGATGTAGAAGCAGACTCCACCGCCTGCTCTCTCGCCAGGTCGCGGTCGGCACGGAACAGCTGGAATCCCTCGAGGAGGAGCGCGCTGTCCGGTGTCTCTTTCCTGAACCAGGTTTCAGTGAAGCAGAGAACACACGAGGTGGAGAAATCTTTAATCCGCATCAGCAACTTCAGATCGTCCATTTTGTTACAAAGTGAGTTGGCGTTGGACAGAAATATCCCAGGCAGCGCCGTGCGCGAGCCTCTCCTGCGTAATCTCGCCAGGGCACCGGCCCGTCTTCCTCTCCTCCGCCGTCTCACCTTTTGGACCAAAAAGTGAACCAGGTCTGGAAGTAAGTCCGTGGGGGTGAGAGTCCTGATGTTTAATAGCTCTTCACGGGTGTAAGAGCAGGCAGACACACAATTAACAAACAAAAATAGACAAACAAGAACGCAGCGAGACGCCAAGGCGACCGCTCTGGGCGCCAGCAGCAGCAGTAGCAGAAGCAGTAGCAGCAGTAGTAGCAGTAGTAGTAGTAGTAATAGCAGTAGTAATAACAGTAGTAGTAGTAGTAATAGCAGTAGTAGTAGCAGTAGTAGTAGTAGTAATAGCAGTAGCAGCAGTAGTAGTAGCAATAGTAGCAGCAGTAGTAGCAGTAGTAGTAGTAGTAGTAGTAGTAGTAGTAATAGCAGCAGTATTAGTAGTAATAGTTCTAGTGATTACATTTCCGTTTCTCCTTCCTCTGTCTTCTTCCCAGTCTGGAGCATCTGGACAGCATAGAGAAGCTGGACCTCAGCTGGAACCAGCTCTTGTGGGTTGGCTCTGGCGTATTCAGAGGCCTCTCTCGGCTCAGACAGCTTTACCTACACAACAACAGACTGTCTGTGGTGCAGCAGGGGAGTCTGGATCTGTTGCCTGGCTTAGAGGTATGTGACGGAAAGACAGCTATACGTATATTTACAGTGCTTCTGTCCCTCCATCCCTCTGATGTTCTGTCCATCTGGGCAGGTGCTAAACTTGAGTAACAACAACATCTCCTGGATAGACGGCGAGGCTCTAGCGCCTCTCTACAGCCTTGCTATCCTCGCTCTGGAGGGAAACAACCTGCATCATCTCAAGTTCAAGACATTCCTCAGCCTTCATACAACGGCCACACACATCACGCTGTCAGGTTTCCAAAAATCAACTATGCTCTCGCTAAAGAAAGTCTCGAGCTGTTTCAACGCTTAGTGCTAATCTAAAACTGTAACATAAAGGAACAGCATATAATGTTGTTTTAGCTAACAATAGTTATTCCACAATTTCCTCATAGCTTAAATAAAAGTTTGCTGTTCAATTGTCTCCAGCTTTTCAAAATAAATGTAGTTTTCTCGGGTGTGAAACCAACAAGGCATCCTGTACACAGTCACAGTTCTACCTCTCCACATGCTCCACCAGCCAACCCCTGGAACTGTGACTGCGAACTTCACCGCGTCTTCAGCAAGATCCTCTACGTCCGCCACCTCCACGTCGACGACTATCGCAACGTGACCTGTCGGGACCCGCCGCAGCTGGCCGGGTCATCGCTGTCGTGGGTTGACAGCCAGCTCTGCTTGGCGGAAACAGTCACGGTGCTTGTGATCACAGTGACTGTCATGGTGACGGTCGTGGCAGCTGTAGTGATGGCGGAGCGGAACAGGAAGAGGAACAGTGGAAAGAAGTGGGATGCTGAGTCACAGACACAAACATAGAGCCCAGAACTGACGAGTCGTCATTAGAGTGACAAGGTTGCAGCACTCTGACTGATATTAAGCAATTATTTATTTATTCTTTTTATGATCTCTATTAATTTTATGTATTCATCCAAACTAAACAACCATAAGCTGCTGTTGTTTATGTCTAATTTACAGCTCCTCTGGGTACCAGCCCATGGCGTTCCCGTGGAAATGTGCTAAATAATGTATATTAAATCTACCAACCTCAAGTTTCTGGTAATCAATGATAAGTCAGATCTCCCAAAACTCTGATGCTCATGCACCCTTTAATTGGACTTAATTTGTCTTTTTGCATCTGCGCCTATGTAAAAAGTTGGAGGTAGGGTCATGTGATGCAGGCGGCGAGGAAAGGCTGTTCAGAAAGCAAAGTGAGTGCCGTTTGTTGTGCGTGGAGCTGCGGTACCACAGAGCCAGCTGACCCAGTCCACCACTGAACGACGGGCACACAAGCATAGGAAGTGGAACACTATGGGAAGGGGAGTTCATGTTTTATGGTCATATATCCACATATGCCTCAATAACAAAGAAGAGGTGATTCTGGAACAGATTTAATAGATTTTATTGATCTTTAAACTCCACCTGACAGCATCAGCATCTATTCTTGAGTATAATGATAATTAAAGAGGAAATTGTGATTAATTCCAAACAGACATGATTTTGAGCACCAAAAAGAAAAGATAAAGAAATGTGTGAGGATTAAATCACAGTTGCATCCATCACTTTTAGAAACACGTTTGCCACGAGTGACATTTCTACTCTGATATGTGTGGAGCTGCGGCGGCTTCTGCGCTGAATGGCCTTTTCCATCTCTTGCACCAGGATCGTCTTGTTCCTCTTGATGTTGTCCCTCGCGATGTCCAACAACTCGTTCATCATGTCGTTGTTGTAGGGAAATTGCAAGGTGCAGAACTTCTTCATCTTTGCCTGCAATTCTTTTGCATCTATAGGAAACAGTCAAAAACTGCTTAGTTTTCTGAATATGGAGATTAAAATCTCATTGTTTTGAAGCCTGGACACACGGCAATCAGAAATATAGGACAATAAAGGACAAATTCAAAGGGAAAACTGTTCAGGGAATCAGGCCCACGGCAGCAAAACAGGACTGTCATGGAGGGAAGGGAAACAAACCTCTGCAGTTGGCTCTGTTGAAGAGCGGCATGTAAACGATGGTTGGCTCCTTCTCCTTCCCCTCAAACACGTAACAATCTTTGGGCCAGTCTTTCTCCTTCTTGATTTGGTCATCTATCTTTGGAAAAGGCTTCCCTTTGTCCAGTGCATATTTCTTTGCAAGAGTCAGGGTCTGGAAAGCAGAAACAAAAAAAAACAACAACCGTGAGGTGAACATGATGTTTGTAGGAGATGAATGAAGTTCGATTTCACCTCGGGGAGCACAGGGAAAACCTGATTGTGTTTCCGGATTATTGGAAGGACTGATCGGTATCAGGAAAAAGAGAGCTGCTGTACAAATGACTGAGCTAACGGAGATGTTTTTGATCAGACAACTGCTGTTTGAATGCATTTAACTGCACCTCAAATACTTCTCCAGCACTGAAGTCTGGTGCTATGATGAGGTCAATGTCTCTTTTCGCTCCAAGAAATGGAGGGTAGGGTACGTTCATCCACAGCCCAGCATCGATCAGGTAGAAGATCTCTTTGGAACAGAGGGGAGATGGAATGTTGGCATCTGTCAAAAAGAGAAAACAAACATGTGTTTGTACTTTATTTTCTTTATCTTTGGCTTTCTGGTAAATTCCTGTACAACATTTTCATGAGTGAAACATTTCCATATAGATGCTTTTAGGATTTTAAGGTTTTAGATGAAGCCCAGCTCACATGTCAGGTGTAGGCTTATTAAAAATGGAATTGCACCAATTTCACTTCAATCAATTAATCCCTTTTTTCTGATTTACTTTATGAAATCTTTCCAGCTGTGCAAAGCCAACACATAAAAACTCACATTAAATATTAAAAATCAACCTAACCATGAAACTCATATGTTACTGTTGAAGGTTTAATTAAGTGGCTCTTGTCAGAAACGAAACCGTTAATGTATGTCCGTATAAAAACCTTAAAAGCTGTGGCTCGTATAGACTTTGAGGCTGCTGCTACTGTCACAATCATGATCAAGGTGAATTTCTGCCATCTCTACTTAAAGTGTGTTTTGGATTTTGGTAACATTGGAATTTGTTAGTTTTTTGCTTTGTTTTTGTCAATTAAGTTGGTATTTAAAAAATTTAAAAAAACAACATATTAAAAAAAAAAGCTCCGTCTCACCATGTGAACAGTAGAGGAAGTTGTTGGTATTTCCCCATTCCCATTTTTTAAGTAGAGGTGGGAGTAACTTCAAAAGCTTCCACACTAAAAGGGAAGCAGGTGCAGAAAAAGGATAAATTACTTTGGCAGGTTTGATCTCTGTTTGAGCAGTTAGGATGTAAATCTTACAAAGGTAACATTTGCTGTGATTTACAGACTGCAAATTTTCACAACAAAGCTCCAGCTCTTCGATCAGCAGTGTGTTGTTTTCCTGGCAGACAGTTTTTCCCTCCTCCAAAGAACTTGTTTTCAGCAGATTAATGTGACCAGATTCTATGATTTCTGCAAAAAAGAAGAGCATCAATTTAAAGGTATCCCAGCTAAAGGGAATCTAAGGGGTTGATGTGACTATATAAACGCGTCCAGCTTCACTTTACTGGGTGCATCTTCATCACCTTTTAGCTTTTCCTGAAGTTTCTCCAGGATAGCCAGAAGCTCAGGATCCGTAGTGGTGCGTTTGATCAGGTTTAAAATGTGATCAATGGCCACATAAATAAGGTGGGCTTGAGTAGGAATGTCTCCAAATTCAGCCCCTGCAAAATGTGCACACACACAAAAGCAGAATGTAACCTCAACAGGAGCTGTATCCTTGCAGCATTTAATATGAAAACATCAAACTACCTCTGAGACGGAGCAAGTGATGGATGATTGTCTGCCCGTCCGCCAATGCGCTGCCACAAATACCTGCCGTGAGCCACATGAATGATGAAAAGCGTGATTCAGGCGAATAAATAAGTGCCCGTGTTGAACTCCTGCAGCGTTTCACTGTGTTCTTCTTGCTGACTTTGCAGGTTTTCTTAAAAAGGTTGATGTCTTGTGCTATATATCAAAAAATGTCAGTGGACCAAGCAGTCACTGCCTACTTTAATTTTACAAGAGTTTCATCTGAAACTTTATTTCACTGTTCGCTGTCTAAACAAATCCCAGTCCAGCATTTGTCCAGTGCTCACTCTGATTTTTAGGGTTTTTCCTCATGTTAAAGTAAAACAGACATTTAAATGGACATTTCAATCTGACAAACAAGAGTTTTTAATCTGGGCGTGACAATGATTCCTTTTACTTCAACAATTTGCAAACAGTCACCTTGAAGTTTGAGCACGTCCATCTCTGGCTTCTCCTCAACCAGCTTTCCAGCACAGAACCTGCTCCCCAGATGAGCCGTTTTAATGAACCAGTCCATGTCAGTCAAACCAGACTCATGGGGACTTATTTCAAACCAGTGCCCTGAAAGTTAGAGACTCAGTGAATCACTTGACCGAAAGGACTGGGTCAGCAATTGACAGATTATGGTCTTGAGCATGTAATAAATGTGACTTCACCTATTTAATAATGTGAGCGTATATTTAATCCATCTACCAGTAAAATCTGGCCCTACCCTGACACATCAGAGGTAGTACACCCTCCTCTGTGTGCCACAGATACCAGGGAAGTGCATGTGATGGTACCGTTTTCAGGCTTGTCTGATGTACATTCCCTCTCTACAGTGGAGTAAATGGGATACGGGTTGGTGGCACTTCTGTTGGCATCCCCTGAAAGATGTCGAAGATCCAGCTGGAGAGATGCAAAACATTACATTGTGAGGAACTGCATTATACTCTGTTTGATGGTGTTTCATTTAAAAAACTAAATTTACGCACACACACACACACACACACACACACAAACACAGGGGAAACTGTATGTTTTTGCATGTTGTGGTGGCACCTGTTTCATTATTTGAGTGGAGATTAATACAGCCCAGATGTCAGTAAGAGAAAATGTCGTTTCCTCTGTCCTGTCATCCAGCCAGGCCACAATCTTGTCCAGTGGGACTCCAGGACCCTGCATTGTAGCAATTATTTGGTCCACACCAGTCCGAAGATCTTCTCCGCTGTAGAGGGAGGCCATGGCCCTTTTAGAGTGCAATAAAAGACATAGAGTTAAAATAGAAATAGTGTTGAGAAGAGAACTTTTTGGGATAGATTTATTACAGAATTGACATCTAGAGTATCACAATTCTATGAAAATCATTCTAGTTTGTTCTTTTTAATGAACCAGTCCATCAGACAATGTCTCAACTATTTTCTTTGACAGATAGTTCTTCTAACCCTCCGGTTTCTGTGCTTTGACTTGCATCTCTTATCAACCACTCATAAGCATGAGTACTGTTACCATGTCGACCCAGAGATTCCTCCAATGTAGAGCAGTGTGTCGAACAGACCCTCTTTCACCAGTTGCTGGATGGAGCCCAACATTGCCACGAGTGCCCTCTCTCCTCCACCCGAGCCCAACAGAGCGATGTGAGGGACAGAGTCCTGGTTGGGAAACCCATATGAGCGACGGCCGGTCGATGTTGACAAACCCATCGAAGGAGAAACGAGGATGAAAAGTGTCAAACCAACAAAAATTTAAATTTAGAACTTCTTTGCTAAACGAACTTAGTACTATTAAGTATATTAATGTTTGAAACACATGAGTGTGTTTCAGAGTAATATTTGTCATGTTTTCACTCATTTCACTTGATGTACTTTATCTGCTGGCGAATCATTGCTTCTGGGGCTTATAAATGTTAAATATCTGTCATGCATTCTTACCTCAGTACAGTCTAAACCCAGCCTTGAAAATGACTTCTGAATTCTTTTTTTCCTTTCAGAAACACAATTCTGTTCCCCAGGACATAGGGAGTCAGAATGATGATTGACATTCTGGAAAAAATGAAGGAAAATCTCAGAATTTGAATCAACACAAAGCAACAGCCATGTTCTGGCAGCTCAATCAAAAAATCAATGTATATGTGCTTTAATGTTGTGCTTTATATTCTTCTTCTGTTGAAATAAAATAAATACAGCAGTGGATTTCATTTTGATGTGGTTCTGTAAAAGAAGAATTTAGTGAACTGAAAATGTGTCAGAGATTAAACAGACTCATAGTATTTTAGTACCTCTTAGTCTATAAAACTCATATTAAATCAGCAAAACAAGTCCAGGTATCTGACCACTTACCTCACAAGCACTGGCAGCAGTTTTCTTCATCTTGTTCTTGGTTTGGGCTCCTAAAGTACAAAAGAAAGTCAAAGAGAAGACAAGTGAGTGCCAACAAGACTTGACCTCAGATTTCATTTTTATCATCACAAATCATATGTAGCTATTTTGATTTACTCGTTGTTCCAAAAAGGTTTTGCATTAGGTAATATTTCACATAAATATTTCCAAAAATTAAACCTTCGTTAATTACGTTTAGCAATGATCTCTTAATCTGTAGGAAATAAGGACGTTCATTAAAACATTTATTAAAATGACGCACCGCTAATGCTCAGGTCTGGTCGTTGGCGTGGAGAATGCAGTAAATGCTTGTGATCAGCAAACGTGTGGAGTTTCCTTTTATAGTACAGAATGAAGAGGGTATGGTTTTCTCAAGAAAAATACCAGATTCTGTTTAATGGGTGTGTTAACATCGCAACAGTAATTCCCAAGAAAACAGTAACAGCTTATCTGATACGTCCACAATATCTGCCTTGGATTTGCTACACATTAATGGTTAACAGCCATATCAAAGTTTACTGCTTTCGGTGATGTTTTAACAGGAAGTATTGGTGCTATGGATCGCTTGTAACATCATTCTGATTAGACAAAAAGGAACTTTATTTATACTTACAGAGGTGTCATAACGCCTCACAATGCATAAAACAGCACAGTAAAGCAGGCAATATCTTCTTTCTTGAAAAACATCTTAACCTCTGAGTTAGGGTGATACGGTTCCTCTTCTGCTCTGTCTATAGGGAACAGTTATTCTCATCTCTCACACCAGACTGGGCCATCGCTAACTGGCTCAATAAAATCCAGCACAATTAAGAAGGGTTAGAAGTTTATGCATTTCAAAGTGGCCTTAATGGGAGATAAGTGAAATTGCTGTAATCTTCAGATCTTCTACAGGACCTTGACGTCCTAAGACCTTCTTGTAATTGAGAGAAGAAGATGGCCTCTAACCCCCACCTGAAGCCAATAGAGCAATGTGTGGACCTCCATGCTGATTATGTGATGTAGAAATGATGAAGACATTATGGTTTAACACAAATGAGCATGCAGGTGCTTGACTCACTGTAAAACTCACTGGCGCTGATACGATTCAGCTCCCCATATTATGTAATTATTAAAAGGGTATCAGTGATTCTTGTTGTTCTGTGGAAACTTTCTGGCAGCATACCAGAGCTTTATAGTAAAAAACCTGCTGGGAAAGTTCAAGCCATCAAGGGTCTTGGGCCTCAATATCTTCTATGCTAAACTGCTACACTAAATGATGATGAAGTACTTGGAACACATCATGAAATCAAATTGTGCATGTCAGGTTTTCTGCTTACAATAATTGTGTAAGAAAAGATAAAATCCTGACATGACAACAGCATTCATCATCGGTGTCAGAGTCCTCAGTAAAAGGGAATTTATGAGGTTATTGTGGAAGAGTGAGAGAAATAAACTGATAATTCAGTGTGCAGGTGCATCACATTTTATTGATTTAAAACAGCAGTAGTAATGAAAAACCATATAGTCTGTGTCTACAGAAGGCTGATAGGAGGTACCTGCGGTGTCCTCCATTCGATATCGTTGTCTTCTGCTTAATATGTGTGTGTGAGTGAGTGAGTGAGTGAGTGTGTGTGTGTGTGTGTGTGTGTGTGTGTGTGTGTGTGTGTGTGTGTGTGTGTGTGAGACCTGCTTACAGTGGCTGTGGTCCAGGTGAGACTAGGGATGTTACAACATTTGAGAAGTTTTGATTTAAGTTTTGCATTTTCTCAACTCCCCCTCCTGACTGCAAGTCTTTCTCTGCTCTTTCTCACAGCTGTCTCATTTCCAAAGTGCCTGCCAATATCCAAAGATATTGCTTTTATGGAATTCTCCATCTGGGAATGAGTTCTGTTGGAAAATCATTTGCCCCTTTTGAAGAGGTGGCATATTTTGTGATGGCGGTGGTAGCTCAGTCTGTTGGCAGCTGGGCTGAGAAGCAGAGGGTTCCCAGTTCAAGCCCCAGTGCAGACAAAACATGGACAGTGTTCTGCTAGTAGGGGAACGTGCCCGAACACTTTCAGAGCACTGCCAAGGTACTCTTGAGCAAGGCACCGAACCCACAAATTCTCACATAGACTCCTACCTTCGCCCATCATGTATTCTCCCCATGACTCCGAAAGAAGATAAAGCAGTTAAAAAGATGAGAGGAGGCACGGTTGGTAGGGAAAAGCTCCAAACCATTTAGAAAACATGTCAGCAATTGCCAGGCAGGACCTCTTCCCTTCACTGGGAGTTAGCTAAATGAAATTCATCATGACATGTTGAAAAGGTCTGTGTGGAGGTGTATTTGCAGAAGGTTTACATTTGTTTTGGTAAATACTGAAAATGGTTTTGTGAACCAATTTTGTAGTACCAAACACCATCCTTCTTTTGGCGGATGGTTCAACCCATGGGTCATCTTAGCAAAATAAGGGAAAATGCACATGGCAGACAAGGATTGGTATGAGGGTCATACCAGACATTATGAGAACAACCCAAAGTTTTCCATCAGAAGGAGAAGACAGAGGAGAGATTAAAAAGAGGGGCAGGAGGGGAAAGAGGAATGGAAGGGTTAGGAATGGTATGTGTAGGGAGAGCTAAGAGAGGGGGAAGGAGGGCAAGCAGCTGCTTTATCCGCAACATTCAGCTTTGTGTTGCCCTGAGAAACAGACGCACAAGAGGAAGCGGGAACTGGACACTTACAAACATCAACCTGAGAAGTGAGAATGGTGTCAAGTAAGGCGACTTACTTGTTGCAATAGAGGATGCGTTTACGGTCAGATTTTAGGAAGTTTTAGTCCATCTAATGGGAACCAAAATCATCAATCTCACCTCCGCCATAACTTTAATCGAAACAGGAGTCACTTTCAAAGTTCTCAGAAATTCTCCAAGGTGATAAAAAAAAGTGCATAGGATTTGTAACCACTTTCAGGAGATTTGATCAGGATTTGGACATCTCAAAAATGTCCTGGAGGATCAGTGGTCAGCTTGAGATCCCATATCTAATCAAATAAAGATGTTCAGAGGGTCAAAGTCTAAGTTACTGTTGTGAGTTTTATTCAAACTTTTGCATTCAAAGTGGGTACAGAAAAACACTCAGAAACCTGCAGAACAACATGAACAGCAATTCAGAGTAGATGCTATTGAGGCCCAATAACTGATCTCCCTCACATGAATTCTTCATTTTGTTCTTTTCTTAACTTAGTGTGGCAGGGCGTGGCCTGCCCTCCGAACAGGTGCCATATGGAGGTAGTGCCTTAATTGGTGGGTGGGGAGAAAAGTAGTTTAGTTGTTTTCCCCCTTCGACGGTACGGCGGGGTTGCGGATTATCTGGGCGGTTCGACCAACAGAATCTGTTTCACAGAGCGAGCTGTCTGGCAGCGCCAAGAAGGTTGGTGCTTCCTCCCGCCTCGAACGCTTTGCCGTAAGGGCACGCGCGCTAGTTTGCACTGGGCAGGTAAGGCGCAGCAATGCGCGTCACTGACTTCCCCCACTCGGTTGATAAATGTTAATGGGGCTGTTCTTGTTGCAGTTGGCTGCCGGCTGACGTCAGTGGGTCGCGTTGCCCCAGCGGGAACCCTTCACGGAGTGGTGGCGCCACCAAACACAGTGGGCACGGACTACCTCGCGTACTGGACCCACTGCTGCTTTGGCTCAGTCCGGCTTTCGGGACTCCCTCCTGTTCTCTCGCGCGCTCTCTCTCCCGCTCCCCTTCGCTCGGAGGAACGGCGCTGAGACGTAGTGGGGCCGCCGAGGCGGAGCTATTGCCTTCATTTTAGACTCTTAACAGTGTGTGTAAATTGTATCAACTGATATTTACTCCTTTTAGGTTTTGTTTGTTCGTTTCTTGTTTGATGTTGTGTTCTTTTTGGTCACAATTTATTTGCCTGTCTGTGTGAGGTGTCCGTGCGGGTGTGCTCGTCGCTTCTAATTGTTACCGCTGGAAATTTAATTGTTCTCTTTTCTTTGTGGACAGGTGCTGCGGGCCACGGCGGGGACCCAACCCCTGGTGGAGGGCGTTTTCATCACCCATCGTGTGTAGTTTTGTTTGCAGTAGCACGGGTGTTTTTAGTTTGTTTATCTCCCCTAATTGAGTTTTACCTGCCGGTGGGGCCCCAGCCCTGTCCACCCCTTTTGTTTAACTTTTATACAGCCGAGTTATATTTTGTTGAGTATTGGATTTAATAAAATTGTAGCGCATAACCCTCAATCCTGTCTCTGCCTCTGGAATAGAACTTTATCTGCGTGTGCCTGTTCTCCGGTTAATTCCTGGGGTGAAATTCCCCAGGTGGCGTTGTCGTCAACCGATACACCTCTCTCCACCCTGCCACATTAGCATGACCTCAAAGGCTTGAATTGTCTCAGCAGTGTGACGTGTTGGATATGGACCCAATAGCAGTACACTTGAGCTCAGGATCAATTGGTAAAGTCTTTATTAGAATACAGCAAACACAGTAGCAAACTCGGATTTGATCGAGGACTTCAGGAAACAGCCCTTTCTTCAGACCAGTGGCCCCAAAGGAGTCTCTGGGTTTAGGATTTGGGGAAGGGAATGGGCTTACTCTTGGTGGAACGGTCAAGGGGAGGGGTCCAGAACCGGACGGCAAGGCAGAGGAACCGATGAGGGGCAAGCGGCAGGCGTGGTCGGAGACAAGAAGCAGGTAGGTTTTCCGGGGAACAGGTGAGGGCAGAACAAAGACTGGCAGGGTCGGTAACAGGAAATCAGGCAGGAAAATAATGCTGGAAAGTATTGCATTGAAGCTGAAGAACAATCTGGCAAGGAGTGTGAGTGGCAGGTAAAGTGGAAAACTACTGAGGGCAGGAGGGAAACGGGTCGAGGGATCATTTTTTTAACCTGGTAGGCTCCCAGAAAGTTTCCACTGAATTTCTACACTAAAGGACTTCTACATTTGTAAATTACTTCTACAAGCCAGCGAATGAGAATCGCTCCAAATGTGAGGTACCAACTGTTTTCAGGGTAAGAGCAACCAACTCATGTCCACTTCTCTCAGTAATTTCAAATCTTTAATGCACAACCTTTAATAATAACTAATCACTAATGGTTTATTAATTTTATATCTTAAGTGAAAGCAGATGCAGCCACCAAACCTGCTACTCAACTTCTGTAAATCGGTTACTGGGAGATGACAGTGTAAGTTAGTTTCTTCCTTGTCCTCTACTTTTGGCTGGTTTAATCTGGTGCTGAAATGCAAAACAACTTCTGTCTTAGGGAACACAGAGATTTTAAGTCACACATAAAGGCAGTCGCGATAGTTAGCGATTTACAGTGTTGTGCAGCGCACAGAATTGGTGAGCAGGGACATGAGTTACTTTGATGATAGAAACGCAGCATTATGTCATCTGAATAATTGACTTGTCACCTACATAGCTTACTTCTCCAATTTTAGCCATGTCTCATCTCCATATTTATGGTAGGTGTAAGTTAGCTCCCCTGTACGTCAGTCCGTATGTCTGAAGAACCCCTGAAGATCTCCTTTGGGCCAATATCCAAGTGAACAGACATTATTTGTATAGAAAGTTCAATAAAGTAATAAAGTTCTTTATATATCACCGCCATGATAAGGGGAGCAGTAGTTTTTTCCACTTAAAGTACTTTAATAACCCCTCCTGAGACACGTGGTAAAACTGACTCAGTGAACAGATACCCAATAAAAAAGCCATAAAGAAAAAACAAACACATTTTATTGCATTTCTTCAGAAAATCCAAAGAGCAAAAAAATAAATATGTACAGACGCATGCACATAAGCCCATACACGCTCATACCTGTGCATCTTTGAAGTTTATGACATGTATAAAGGGAACATAATAAATGGTGAAGGATTTCTGTGAAGCCACAATCTGCAGTCTGAAGATAAAACCCAATGAGATCAGGATCTCTTTCACAAGAGTGACCTGGCCACATTGCTTCTTGCTATTCTTTCAAATGGATTTCTATATGTATTTAGGGAGAAGTACTTATAGGCCAATAAAATTAGGCTTAAAATTACAACCAAAGTCAACTCCATCTGGTTGTGCTTGCTTGGTAATCCATTGTTGCTTTTAACAGGCCTATATATAAATACAATTTTTATGGATACAAATTTCCACTTAGTTTGTAAAAATATAAACAGTTGAGTGAGCATTTTGGTCCAAAAATATATTTAACTTTCTTTCTTTCTTTCTTTACTGTCATGAACTCTTGGTGTTGCAGGAGGAAAACTGTCCCATTGCAGAAATGCAGCATCAGTTGGGTGAGTATGGAACAGAGGCCAGTACCCCCTGCAGGTGCAATGTCTGAATAAATATTAATCTCTCCCTTCTGTCATTTTCCATTTTCACAACAATGAATAAAAGAAAATTTGAATGTACTGGGCACATTTTTGAATTCTGAATTACCAGTTAATCAACAACTGCCCCTTGATTAATCTTTTTCAAGTAAAAAGAATGGAATACCTTCCTTTTTCTATCTTAGAGCGCAGCTGTGAAGACAATTTTTTTAAATGTAAACTGTGACTTAATCTACTTATTTGTGTTTGTGTTTTTCTTCTTTTGCAGCACAATTAATGTCAAAGAGACCAACCATGAATGACGTTTGGCCTGATAAGTGTGGTGTTTACATTTTAGACAAAGAAAGTACTGCCACACGATTCATAGACAAGAAAATTAAAGAGCTTGACTCAATGGTGAGTGAATCTCTAGATTTAAGTTTAATATTAAAATGCAGTTTTCAAATGTGGGCTTTGCTTTACCAATTTAGGACAGTGAAGAACCTTTCCAGGTGCTGAATTTAGACACTCTGATCCAGATGCACCTGAAGTGGCTCTCCTACTTGCCTCGAGTCAAGCCTTTCTATGCTGTCAAGTGCAACAGCACAGAAACAGTCCTGAGGACGCTGAACGCTCTGGGAACTGGCTTTGACTGTGCAAGCAAGGTTCCCGAAAATATTTTACGCATATAAATGCTCTCTCTAACAGGGTGAGATCAGTCAGTTTCTGTCCCCTGGAGTAAAACCTGAAAACATCATCTATGCACATACAACAAAACCGCAGTCACACATTAAATATGCCTGCGCTCAGGGAGTTAATTTAATGACTTTTGACGATGAAGAGGAATTATGAAAAGTTTCCCGTTGTCACCCCAAGGCCAAGTAAGTGAAATAAATTGTCCAAAAACATTGTATGACAACCCTTTTTATTTACATGTATTCAGATGATCTATTCGCCTTTATTTACTGCAAGAATGGTTATTCTTTCATGATACTAAGCTACATGTTTTTTTTATGGCCAAGTCTAAGCAAAAGGTGTAATATGTCACAATTGATAAATTGAATACACACAGGAAATGGAGTTTTGAATATATCATTCCAGACTAGTACTCCGAATTGCAGTGGATGACTCGTCATCCTTCCACAGACTTAGCTCAAAGTTTGGAGCAGGACTCAGCACAACTGGTAGGCTGCTGGAATGTGCTGCAGAGCTGGGCCTAGAAGTTGTTGGCGTGAGTTTTCATATTGGCTCTAAATGCAGTCAAAGTTTGGCTTTCAGACAAGCCATTGCTGATGCCCGAAGCATTTTTGACACAGTGGTAAGTGATGTCAAGTTTTAAGTCATAATTTCTCACATAATGAGTTCCATTATGTATGAAATACAAGTGAAAGTGGGTAATTTGGTCTGGAGGTAGTATAAGGTATATTTGTATTTAATGTTAATCTATGTAAGAGGACATAATCGAAATGAATTAAACTCTTGCAACTACACTAGGTCATCTTATAGATAAAAATTGCTCTTTATTACTACTGGCATCTTCTGTGTTACTTCCTTTTCTCTGTGTTCTCGAACAGAGTAGGAGTACTTTAGTCCAAGGTAACAATTCTTTCAAGTCCTTTCAACAAGAAGGGTTTTTCTCAAAACTAATGAGGACAATTAAAGAGTAAAGCTAATGCCATGTATTGTGTTCAAGGAAAAAAATTGCTTGAATTGGTTTATAGTTATTTAACATCACTTTTAAGATGTGTTATTCTTTATGAAATTGGAACAAGTCCATTGGAGTTTCACTGAAAGCTGTTGTAAGATGATGACATTTCCTCCAGAAACTGTTGGGCTTCCAGTTCAGTCTGTTGGACATTGGTGGAGGTTTCTCAGGGAAAGACTTTCCAGTGACTCTTCAAGAGGTACAGAAAGATCCTGTTGATGTAGCTGGACATGGTCTTGGTCCTCGTGTCCAGGACATCTGATGAAATACTGAAATATTTGGTGTTTTACCTTTCTAGTTTTCAAAAGTAATCAATGGAGCACTTGATGAATATTTCCCATTTGAAAGTGGAGTGCAGATTATTGCAGAACCAGGTCGGTACTATGCGGAATCAACCTTCACACTTGCAGCCAACGTCATTGCTAAAAGGGTCATCATGGAGGATATGAGAAAAGAGGGAGGTATGTTTTTAGTTGGCCTTTGAGCCAACCTAAACACGCTGCACATCATTATAATTGATTATATGAGTCTTCTTTTTTCTTTGCATTAGAATACAGTATATTTGTGCAGTTTAAGTTGGTTTTGTTGAATTGGCTTGCATTAAAGCCTTTATCAGTCACAAAACTATTCCCACTGTTCAGAAACATACAGTTATTGCCGCCGCATTAAAAAAGAGCCCCAATCAAGCGCTTAGACTTCAACAGCTCAGTGGGTTTTACTCTGGATATTTTCTCATCCCAAATAAAGGTGACAGTCTGCTTCCAATCTTGGACTTAGGATGGATAAATGTGTTTTTGAAGGTTCTGCTGTTCAAGGTGTTAAATACCCAGCAGGTTCAGAATACTATGGGTTAGCAGGCACGATGATCCTGTGTCTAAGCAATGTCTGGCACACTGGGTAGTTGACACCATTTCTCAGGCCTATGCTGGCTTTAGTCTCCAAATTCCAGATGATCTGGCAACACACTCCATCAGTAGTGTTACCTCATGGGCTGCATTGAGAGGTTTCTCTGCAGCTTCCTTTTGGGCTACATCATGCATGTCTGCACAATTCTACAGGGTCACTGATGCACCACAAGCCCCCATGAGCTCAGGAGTACTCTCTGTGGCTGGCGGTGTTTAAGATAGTAGGCCCTTTGTCCCTTGCGACACTGATGGTGTGACTCATCTAAGGTGCAGACCGTGTTGATGGTCTGAACAAGGTTGAAATAGATCAGGAGTTATAATTGTGGATCTATGAGACCGAATGATGATCATCACCATATGTTGTTGCTCTGAACAGGCTGAGGTATTCCATGCAAGAGGAGGTGGCTTGGTCACATTGGTGCTTATGTACACAGAGGGCAAAGTCCTGTCACCAGGCACATGACTATGTTGCCATAGGTCTTGGGGATAGGCAGAAAGATGGCATCGTTCAAGGTGTAAACCATAGTGACGGTCATTATTCGATCTCAAAGACCTATAGCTATGTGCATAACTTACATTCATTGCACTAACCTGTGGCAAATGACAAAAACATGCTTGGAATGTATACGTGGAAAACAATGTTTAAAATATTTATTGGTTTCTCCCAAAAAAAGAAGTTCCTGAGAGACTGATGATGTACTACCTGAGTGACGGTGTGTATGGCTCCCTAAATTTTCTTCTAACAGATGGGCAAGTTTCACCCTACCTTCACAGAGTAAGACTAAATAATTTCTCTATGTAAAGAGTGACCACATTTGTTATCTTGTTTAATAATATTGCCTTTAATGATAACTAAATACATGCCAGTTGTGCCAAAATTGATTTAATTATTTCATTTAGGATTACACTTTTACCTCTTGAAAAAAGTACTTTTGTGTTGGTGACTCTTAAAACCCATCTATCATTCCTTGCAAGTTCTTAAAACAACACGAAACAGCTAAATTATCACATGATTCCCTTTTTATTTCTTTGATGTGAGCAGGCTGTGGAGAGCAGTGAGAAGAGATACAGGTCAGTCATCTGGGGTCCGACCTGCGACTACATTGACAAAATCGTTGACAACTACTTGATTCCTGAGCTACATGTTGGAGACTGGCTTCTTTTTGACAACATAGGTGCTTACGGCATTTCCATGAGCACTGAATTCAATGGATTTAAAAGATCAAGTATTTACTCTGTTGTCACGAATGAGACTTGGCACACCCTCAACCTTTCCTCACAGTAACAGCTCATTGCTACAGTATCCTAAAAATCTTTCTATTGACATATTAATATAGCTATTTTCCAGATGATTTATTAATATCTATTTTGACAGATTATAGCAGTTAGTATATTGTAACTTCATCTCTCCCCAAAAGGGCTGGTGTGGGGAGTCTCATCCTTGTCTTGATGTTTGATTCTTGATGTTTCAGATTCTTCACACTAACCTCCATCTTTTTCTTTTTTAACTAAAGTACTGATAAATAATGCTTGGATAAAAATGTGTGTGGGTTAACCCTCCTCAACAGTTCACAAATGAGACTTGGCACACCGTCATCCTTTCCTCACAGTAACTGCTCATTGCTACAGTATCCTAAAAATTTTCTATCAATATCTTAACACAGCTATGAAGGCTTTTCATTTACAGCAATTAATATAATGTACCTTTTAATTCTACATCTCTACATCTGGGAGAAGGTTTTCTTATCATTATATAAATGCGTGATGGTTTCAGACTCTTGTAAACATCTTGTTTGTTTTTTTACTTAGACTGGTGGTAATCACTATGTGTGGGTTAATCCAAATGTTTTTCCAGATATGTTTGATGGCAAACATATATGATGTCTGTTGGCTGACAGAGCTATTCATCTGTTCTTCACATGATAGAAATACATCATCTGAACGTTTGTCCGGCTCTTTTTGACTGTAACTTCATGATTCAACATTTAACTGTGAACAGACAGTTACATTAAACTTGTTTCACCTTTAACATAAAGCGTTTGTCTATTGCTAGTTCTGGTGAAATGTATTCACGTTTCCACTGTATATACAATAAACTTTGAATATAAAGTAACGTTTCCAGAAACTCAGGCTAACTGCACAGACTTCCTTTGATTTCTTTGTAATGTAAAAGGGTTAAACTGCCTTTATTTGTGTCCCTTGACATCGACATTGGTTGGTATGTTTTTGTCTGTCTCTCGACAGGCTTGGTACTGCCACACGATTCATAGACAAGAAAATGAAAGCCCACTTCACAACACAACTTATGATGATAATATAACCAAGATGGGTGAGTGGGTGTAACACATATATACACTTTTTTGCATGTACCCACAAACCTGAATTCTTGTTCATAGTGAAGACTTCATAGCTGTACAAATTAGAGTTGCATTCATAAGAATTTGGACTCACTTTATAGACTTTTTTAGATACAGACTCACATATAAGCAAACCTAATGGGAACAATTTCTCAGACTAGTGTATATGATAGGATATATATCTCAGGAAAATCAAAGTCTGCACGATGGTCTTTTTAATGTGAGCCTGGTCCTACTGAAGGTTTCTTCTCTCCTGTTCACTTCTCTTCATTCACATTTTAATGCTTATTCATGGACTTGAAACACAAACATTGAGATTAGGAATTTATTTATTGTATAGGAACAGATTTGCAAGTCACTGTACATCATACATTCCTTATTGACAACACAAGCCAATCAATCTCAATTTTGGTCTAAAAAAACCCCCCACTACTATTTCATTAATAGTACAGTTTAAGGTTTCTTCCCAATCTACATGGACTTTAAATATCCGAGGAAACTGTTAAGGAGGGTTAACCCAGACACATTTTTATCCAAGCATTATTTATCAGTACTTTAGTTAAAAAAGAAAAAGATGGAGGTTAGTGTGAAGAATCTGAAACATCAAGGATCAAACATCAAGACAAGGATGAGACTCCCCACACCAGCCCTTAGGGGGAGAGATGAAGTTACAATATACTAACTGCTATAATCTGTCAAAATAGATATTAATAAATCATCTGGAAAATAGCTATATTAATATGTCGATAGAAAGATTTTTAGGATACTGTAGCAATGAGCTGTTACTGTGAGGAAAGGTTGAGGGTGTGCCAAGTCTCATTTGTGACAACAGAGTAAATACTTGATCTTTTAAATCCATTGAATTCAGTGCTTATGGAAATGCCGTAAGCACCTATGTTGTCAATAAGAAGCCAGTCTCCAACATGTAGCTCGGTAATCAAGTAGTTGTCAACGATTTTGTCAATGTTGTGGCAGGTCGGACCCCAGATGACTGACCTGTATCTCTTCTCATCGTTGTCCACAGCCTGCTCACGTCACCAAAAACAAAAAAGTACTCTCACAAATTATTTTTCTCAGGTGGCAATACTGTAATACTAAATAAAATCCTAAATTAAGTTCGCCGGAACTAAGTCACGCATTGTTATACTTTTAAAAGCACTAATATCAAAGACAACAAATTTGAATATTTTTTACTTAGTGATTTTTTGTTATACTTACCCTGTGAAGGTAGGGTGTAACTTCATTCTTGTCTGTAAATTTCAGCACAGAATTTAGGGAGCCAAACACACCATCACTCAGGTAGTACATCATCAGTTTCTCAGGACTTTCTTTCTCTGGAAGACACCAATACATCTCTTAAAAATCATTTTCCACCCGTAGATTCCAAGTATGTTTGGACCACGTCACAGGTCAGTGCAAAACAAAACAAAATTCTCTGACATTTCCATTTTGCTGACAATGTTAGACAGTTTGTACTCAGAAATTAGGATTGCACTTATACTAGGCCTGTTCAAAGGTTTCTTATATTTAAATCTGCCATACATGTACAGTGGTGGACAAGAGAATTGGAAGATATAAAATAAGGATGAAAATATAAACCTTTTTGCATCCAAAACATGATTTCATGTCATGATGTTCATGAAATCTGCAGATGTTTGCTCTAAAGATGAAATATGTCCAATGCAAGAATGTTTTTGATAATGGCAAAGTCAACAAAATGAAACCGTTTGTATACACTTTATTCTAATTTAATAATACAGTAATGCATATAAAAACACAATTCAACAAGACCAACTTAAACTGCACAAATATACTGTATTCTAATGCAAAAAAAAAAGAAGACTTGTATAGTCAATTATAATGATGTGCAGCGTGTTTAGGTTGGCTCAAAGGCCAACTAAAAACATACCTCCCTCTGTTCTCATATCCTCCATGATGACCCTTTTAGCAATGACGTTGGCTGCAAGTGTGAAGGTTGATTCCGCATAGTACCGGCCTGGTTCTGCAATAACCTGCACTCCACTTTCAAATGGGAAATATTCATCAAGTGCTCCATTGATGACTTCTGAAAACTAAAAAGGTAAAACACCAAATATTTCAGTATTTCATCAGATATCCTGGACACGAGGACCAAGACCATGTCCAGCTACATCAACAGGATCTTTCTGTACCTCTTGAAGAGTCACTGGAAAGTCTTTCCCTGAGAAACCTCCACCAATGTCCAACAGACTGAACTGGAAGCCCAACAGTTTCTGAAGGAAATGTCATCATCTTACAACAGCTTTCAGTGAAACTCCAATGGACTTGTTCCAATTTCATAAAGAATAACACATCTTAAAAGTGATGTTAAATAAATATAAACCAATTAAATAAATATAAACCAATTCAAGCAATTTTTTTCCTTGAACACAATACATGGCATTAGCTTTACTCTTTAATTGTCCTCATTAGTTTTTAGAAAAACCCTTCTTGTTGAAAGGACTTGAATTGTTACATTTGACTAAAGTACTCCTACTCTGTTCGAGAACACAGAGAAAAGGAAGTAACACAGAAGATGCCAGTAGTAATGAAGAGCAATTTTTATTTATAAGATGACCTAGTGTTGTTGCAAGAGTTTAATTCATTTCGATCATGTCCTCTTACATAGATTAACATTAAATACAAATATACCTTATACTACCTCCAGACCAAATTACCCACTTTCACTTGTATTTCATACATAATGGAACTCATTATGTGAGAAATTAAGACTTAAAACTTGACATCACTTACCGCTGTGTCAAAAACGCTTCGGGCATCAGCAATGGCTTGTCTGAAAGCCAAACTTTGACTGCATTTCGAGCCAATATGAAAACTCACGCCAACAACTTCTAGGCCCAGCTCTGCAGCACATTCCAGCAGCCTACCAGTTGTGCTGAGTCCTGCTCCAAACTTTGAGCTAAGTCTGTAGAAGGATGACGAGTCATCCACTGCAATTCGGAGTACTAGTCTGGAATGATATATTCAAAACTCCATTTCCTGTGTGTTTTCAATTTATCAATTGTGACATATTACACCTTTTGCTTAGACTTGGCCATAAAAAACATGTAGCTTAGTATCATGAAAGAATAACCATTCTTGCAGAAATTTAAGGTGAAGAAATCATCTGAATCTATACATATGTGTAAATAAAAAATGCCACTCTTAGTAGACACAATTTGGGACTCCCAAAGTAGACACATTGAAACTATTTCAAATGCATGCATGGGATGGGACATTCCTGTATCTTCCCTAGTGTCTCCCAAACTCTACTCTGGACCTCAGCGAAAAAGAAATAAAGAAATTATTTTGTGAAGCAGCTCATCCTTTCAATTTCAAAGAACAGTAAACTTACCTCCAGGTAGTTTATCACAAGAGAAATGTGTGTGTGTGTGTGTGTGTGTGTGTGTGTGTGTGTGTGTGTGTGTGTGTGTGTGTGTGTGTGTGTGTAACCCAGAAGGTGTAGCCCATGCTAGAGCCAGGTCAGCCCCAACAATAGAAACTCTTCCCTCATCCAGCAGCATAGGCCTCACCCCTTGAGTGTCGACAAATTTGCAAATGCAACTTTTGAAACAAAATTTTTTGTTGTTATTTTAGTTATTTTACTGATAGAAAATGTTCTTATCACCTGATATACTGGGCTTAATTTGGTACTTTGTTCTGTAGATGAAAAGATCAAGCCGGGAGATTTAGATTTACCATTTGCATTTAGATTTAATATTTATGTGGAAAATTTAATATTTACATGTAAGAATTAACTAATATATTTTTAACATGGGAAATTATATTATAATTGTTATAATTGTCAAATAAGTAACTTAAAGTAACTTAACAAATTCACACTGCTGTTTTGAAATTGTTTTGAGGCTAAATGTGACAAAATGCTGCTCTTATTTCTTGAATGAGCCACTTTACAAATGGCACCCTGTATGTTGTTTAACAACGTTTATAGACTACACTTTATTTCACTTACTTGGCCTTGGGGTGACAACGGGAAACTTTTTGTAATTCCTCTTCATCGTCAAAAGTCATTAAATTAACTCCCTGAGCGCAGGCATATTTAATGTGTGACTGCGGTTTTGTTGTATGTGCATAGATGATGTTTTCAGGTTTTACTCCAAGGGACAGAACCTGACTGATCTCACCCTGTTAAGAAAACATATTTCAGGTAAGCAAACTGAAAAGAAATGTTGACAAATGGAGAGAGCATTTATTTGTGTAAAATATTTTCGGGAACCTTGCTTGCACAGTCAAAGCCAGTTCCCAGAGCGTTCAGCGTCCTCAGGACTGTTTCTGTGCTGTTGCACTTGACAGCATAGAAAGGCTTGACTCGAGGCAAGTAGGAGAGCCACTTCAGGTGCATCTGGATCAGAGTGTCTAAATTCAGCACCTGGAAAGGTTCTTCACTGTCCTAAATTGGTAAAGCAAAGCCCACATTTGAAAACTGCATTTTAATATTAAACTTCAATCTAGAGATTCACTCACCATTGAGTCAAGCTCTTTAATTTTCTTGTCTATGAATCGTGTGGCAGTACTTTCATTGTCTAAAATGTAAACACCACACTTATCAGGCCAAACGTCATTCATGGTTGGTCTCTTTGACATTAATTGTGCTGCAAAAGAAGAAAAACAAAACACACATAAGTAGATTAAGTCACAGTTTACATTGGAAAAAAAAACTGTGTTCACAGCTGTGCTCTAAAATAGAAAAAGGAAGGTATTCCATTCTTTTTACATCTTGAAAAAGATTAATCAAGGGGCAGCTGTTGATTAACTGTGAATTCAGAATTCAAAAATGTGCCCAGTACATTCAGATTTCCCTTATTCAGTGTTGTGAAAATCGAAAATGACAAAAGGGAGAGATTAACATTTATCCAGGTACTGCACTTGAAGTTGATGCTCTGACTAAGTACACACTATGTACTTTTTATTTCTTGATTCTTTGTTTTTCTTGAACTCAAAGCCATCAAATGTGCCAGTAGGTTCTTCTTGGTTTTTTTCTACACATGTTCAGCTCCACTGTGCTACAACACTGATAAATATAGTAGTGCTAGAAATCATCCTGTGTTAATGTATTCCTTTTGACATTCCAGAATTTGAGCAAGTGCACATTTGTGTTTGTGCACTGGATACCCCCAAACCACTGGGTTGTTGGTGTGAGTCTCTTATTCATCTCTATCCCTTTTTATTGTCTGATTGAAAGAAGTTCCAAACTATAAACCCTCTCATCATATTTGATGGCCTGATTTTAAAACACCATGTTGGACAATGAGATTGACACTCTGCACATCTGCCATAGTGCACGTGAACCAGTGGTGCTCCACTTAAAATTGAACATGCATCTGCTTATAACAAGCTGGGGCATAATCCTTCACCAGTTGACCATTTAAAGGAGCAATGCAGCCAACAATGTCGTGCAATTCACTCATCAGGGGTACTGGCCTCTGTTCCATACTCACCCAAATGATGCTGCATGTCTGCAGTGGGACAGTTTCCCTCCTGCAACACAGAAAGTTAATGACTCAATAAAAAAGAGAGTCAAGAGTTAAAAGGACTGTAAAAAACAAAGCAAGCCTTTAACTCAATGGATTGCCCTTGGCTGTATTCTTAGCCTTATGTATATTGGGCTATGATAGGACATAAACCTCAATTTTCAGAACCATGCTATCGTTTTACCCATTTTGACTTTGCTGTCTCATTCTGTTTGTATACAAAAAGGAAATATTATTTCATAAAGAAATTCATTGTCATGCAATCGCCAGAAATAAAAGCAAAAAAATGTGATACCTCTGATGAGGCATATTATGTGTGTTGGGTTGAAGATGGGATATGGCAGTAAGCAAATGGGATAAACCAGTCAGCTCACGCTCTCTCTCTTCGCTGTTGCTAAACTACCAACATAGTGTCCTAAGAACCAAGTGACAAAGGATGAACGCACAAGCACAGGTGGGCCAACAAAAAATGTGTATGAATAGGTTAAACCACGGCACACTAAAAGATCTTAATGAAGCTAGGTCTGTGTTTACATGAATGGGGATGAATGAACTGTGTGTTATTCAGACCTATATGTGAACACTTTGTGCATATAGAAAAGGTGTACATATTTTCTTGTGCAGAATTTTTTTCTTTGTCCAGATTAAGCACATGATAACATCAGTTTCTAGTTACCACCAGCCTATTACTGCTTTACACCGAATCACTGTGTTTAAGAGCAAAGATTTACGAATAGCAGAAACACATTCAGTGTGGAAAAATACGATGACTCCTTGACCACAGCTTAGCTAAGTTTAAACCACACAGGCGCTGGAGGTATTCTTACTTGGATGGAGTTGAGGTGGGCAAACACGTTGGAAGGCTTATGATGTCTTGAGGCGTTGAGCAACGTGGTCGCTGGGACAGGAGTAGCGTTGTTAAGGCAGTGATGCGGGGTCACGGCGTCGCCAGGTCCTGGTCTGAGCTCTGCTCACTCTCTTGGTCTTTATTTCCCAAACCCTCCACCAGGCTGCAGTGTCATGTACCTGGTGCATTTCCATTGGTTGCGCCTCCCAAGGGGCATCAGGTTAACATGTGATTGGTCATGGGTAACACATGAGTTTGAGGTCCAAGTCTCTCATATGTGACTTTAGTAACAGATGGGTAACTCTCTCTAGTCACTGGAATAGGAACAGAATGCTCTTGAAATTGCAAGCAGACATTACAGCACCCATTACACAAATGATTCTCTCCCTCAGGAGGTGAGAATAGATGTCATAAACCCGTTCTCCTCTTCCCTAGAAAGATGGTCAATTAATTAATTTTGAAAAAGGAAAATTATGCAAGTTTAGGAATATGGAACGTCACCCACCTGGAAGCAGCTGTTTATTTGTCCAATATCAATATTTCATAAAAATTTTATGAAAATGCATTTCAAGTTATTATGCAAAAAAGCCTGACAAACAGCCACCAGCTGTCACATGACTTCCTCCCTTGGCGGAGGTAACAAGCCTTTTCATGTATTCTTAGGCTGATGTTTGCTGGTATTTATGACAACTTTTGCCTTAAATGCCTCCAGCAGCAGAAGCCCAGTGAGGAAGCAATCCAATCAGGAACATAACAGAGTGATGTGACAGCCCATAAGCAGGTCGCTGGCATAGTTTACAAGAATGGCAAAAACCACAAAATGGGGTAGTGTGAGATTTTTGAAATTTTTTTTACCAATTGTTTTTACTTGTTTACTCAAATCTGGTTTTGTGGCAGGGCACATTTTCCTGCTAAAATCCTAATTTTATTTCATCTATCCTGCCATTGCTGTCCTGGCATGGGGGAGCCCACATATGACCATAATTCTAAAACCACACATTTAAATGCTTTTAAAACATGATTCACCAGCTTCCTTTCCAACAAAGCAAGACATCATGACCCAAGTTTTATAAACTTATTTTGCCTTTTTTTTTTTTTTTTTATCTCCAATTGATGTGATATTGCCATGAAAAAGTTATGGTACATCCATGAACCAGCATGGATGCTAAAATAGAGAGTCAAATAAACACACACCAACAGGTATGAAGAGACAGTTTTTATGAATACAACACACACTCATCCAACAGCAACTTCATCACCTTGAGTTAAATACTTCATACTACATGCACCACCTGCATGACATTGAAAGGAACAACAATATGTTCTTATGAATCTTCTTAGATTGAAGTTGTTATTAAGAAGTTTCTTAAGAAAACCCTACGTCAGATTCATCAACGCGTTCGTAAGCCCCAGAATTGTTCGCAGCTGTGTTCTTAGATTGATGAATGCCATCTGTTCGTAAGTTGAAAGCGCGTGCCAGGTGAGTTTAATTAACATACGATTAGCATAAGTCACCGCCCACTAATGCCCATAAAAGGAACTGCAGCAGGACCCTGTAGACAGAGCAAAATGCAGCAAAATGCCCAAAGCGAAATGCCCAAAGTTTGCCTCTCCACGCCTGATTTCTGACGCCATGTTGAACAATCAAGAAAGGATGGCTAACACGCTTGATAAAATTGCCTCAACCCTGATGACTATAGCCAACACGCTTAAAGAAATAAACGAGAATGTAAAAAAAATAAACGTGTAAAAGCTGAAACCGGTCTCTCTTATTTTTTTCTTTTTGAAGTGAATCAAGACTGTTAGACTGAAATTGTGACAATAATGCATTTTATTCACAAACGGGCAATTAATCGCGCTCGAACGTGAACCGCGTGCCTGCAGTCTGGCCCCATCATTGCGTCAGTCCTCTTGCGCACTGAAATGTGCGCAAGAGGACTCCCAAGTGTTCGTAGGATTTGTTCTTACCTACGCATAAATCCAGGATAAGAAGAAATTGGTGAATGCCACAATGGGCCCGATTCACCAATATGTTCTTACGAATCTTCTTAGATTCTTTCTTAAGTTGTCCTTAAGAAGTTTTTTAAGAAAACCCTACGTCGGATTCATCAACGCGTTCGTAAGCCCCAGAATTGTTCGCAGCTGTGTTCTTAGATTGATGAATGCCATCTGTTCGTAAGTTGTAAGCGCGTGCCAGGTGAGTCTAATTAACATACGATTAGCATAAGTCACCGCCCACTAATGCCCATAAAAGGAACTGCAGCAGGACCCTGTAGACAGAGCAAAAAGCAGCCAAATGCCCAAAGCGAAATGCCCAAAGCGAAATGCCCAAAGCTTGCCTCTCCACGCCTGATTTCTGACGCCGTGTTGCACAATCAAGAAAGGATGGCTAACACGCTTGATAAAATTGCCTCAACCCTGATGACTATAGCCAACACGCTTAAAGAAATCAACGAGAATGTAAAAAAATAAGAATGTAAAAAAAAAAATAAACGTGTAAAAGCTGTGCTCGGATTGTGACAATAATGCATTTTATTCACAAACGGGCAATTAATCGCGCTCGAACGTGAACCGCGTGCCTGCAGTCTGGCCCCATCATTGCGTCAGGACACACATCCTCACGGGGTTGTGGCTCTGTGTCCAAACACATCCAGCGCCCCTTTAACATGCCGATGGTGCGTTCAATGGTGGAGCGACTGCGCGCATGCATCTGATTGAATAAAACTCCTGTGGAGTCTGAGGGTTGGTCAGTGGTGTCAACAACCAGGGCATATCCTCGATCCCCTAATAAAATAATCAAGATAAAATCAAATAAAAAGACAGTTTTGGCATGGTTTCCAATTTGGTTGATTAATGTTAAGTCATTGGCACATTTACGTAATTTTAAAATTCTCCGTAAATCACCAAAATAGGAAATAAACAAATAAATATGACAGAATTATCATTGTAATATTGAATTTTATTGAACTGCACAAGAGAAGAAAACCCAACCATACCAACATGTCGGCACTGAAATGTGCGCAAGAGTACTCCTGAGTGTTCGTAGGATTTGTTCTTACCTACGAATAAATCCAGGATAAGAAGAAATTGGTGAATGCCACAATCTTCGTAAACTGTTCGTAAGTGGGACTTAAGAACAAATTTGTTCGTAAGAACGTTTCGTGAATCTGGCCCAAAGTCTGCACGATGGTCCTTTTAATGTGAGCCTGGTCCTGCTGAAGGTTTCTTCTCTCCTGTTCACTTCTCTTCATTCACATTTTAATGCTTATTCATGGACTTGAAACACAAACATTGAGATTAGGAATTTATTTATTGTATGGGAACAGATTTGCAAGTCACTGTACATCATACATTCCTTATTGACAACACAAGCCAATCAATCTCAATTTTGGTCTAAAAAAAACCCCCACTACTATTTCATTAATAGTACAGTTTAAGGTTTCTTCCCAATCTACATGGACTTTAAATATCCGAAGGAAACTGTTAAGGAGGGTTAACCCACACACATTTTTATCCAAGCATTATTTATCAGTACTTTAGTTAAAAAAGAAAAAGATGGAGGTTAGTGTGAAGAATCTGAAACATCAAGGATCAAACATCAAGACAAGGATGAGACTCCCCACACCAGCCCTAGGGGGAGAGATGAAGTTACTAATATACTAACTGCAATAATCTGTCAAAATAGATATTAATAATCATCTGGAAAATAGCTATATTAATATGTCGATAGAAACATTTTAGGATACTGTAGCAATGAGCTGTTACTGTGAGGAAAGGTTGAGAGTGTGCCAAGTCTCATTTGTGACAACAGAGTAAATACTTGATCTTTTAAATCCATTGAATTCAGTGCTTATGGAAATGCCGTAAGCACCTATGTTGTCAAAAAGAAGCCAGTCTCCAAGCATGTAGCTCAGGTAATCATGTAGTTGTCAACGATTTTGTCAATGTTGTGGCAGGTCGGACCCCAGATGACTGACCTGTATCTCTTCTCATCGTTGTCCACAGCCTGCTCACGTCACCAAAAACAAAAAGTACTCTCACAAATTATTTTTCTCAGGTGGCAATACTGTAATACTAAATAAAATCCTAAATTAAGTTCGCCGGAACTAAGTCACGCATTGTTATACTTTTAAAAGCACTAATATCAAAGACAACAAATTTGAATATTTTTTACTTAGTGATTTTTTGTTTATACTTACCCTGTGAAGGTAGGGTGTAACTTCATTCTTGTCTGTAAATTTCAGCACAGAATTTAGGGAGCCAAACACACCATCACTCAGGTAGTACATCATCAGTTTCTCAGGACTTTCTTCTCTGGAAGACACCAATACATCTCTTAAAAATCATTTTCCACCCGTAGATTCCAAGTATGTTTGGACCACGTCACAGGTCAGTGCAAAACAAAACAAAATTCTCTGAACCTATTTCCATTTTGCTGACAATGTTAGACAGTTTGTACTCAGAAATTAGGATTGCACTTATACTAGGCCTGTTCAAAGGTTTCTTATATTTAAATCTGCCATACATGTACAGTGGTGGACAAGAGAATTGGAAGATATAAAATAAGGATGAAAATATAAACCTTTTGCATCCAAAACATGATTTCATGTCATGATGTTCATGAAATCTGCAGATGTTTGCTCTAAAGATGAAATATGTCCAATGCAAGAATGTTTTGATAATGGCAAAGTCAACAAAATGAAACCGTTTGTATACACTTTATTCTAATTTAATAATACAGTAATGCATATAAAAACACAATTCAACAAGACCAACTTAAACTGCACAAATATACTGTATTCTAATGCAAAAAAAAAAGAAGACTTGTATAGTCAATTATAATGATGTGCAGCGTGTTTAGGTTGGCTCAAAGGCCAACTAAAAACATACCTCCCTCTGTTCTCATATCCTCCATGATGACCCTTTTAGCAATGACGTTGGCTGCAAGTGTGAAGGTTGATTCCGCATAGTACCGGCCTGGTTCTGCAATAACCTGCACTCCACTTTCAAATGGGAAATATTCATCAAGTGCTCCATTGATGACTTCTGAAAACTAAAAAGGTAAAACACCAAATATTTCAGTATTTCATCAGATATCCTGGACACGAGGACCCAAGACCATGTCCAGCTTACATCAACAGGATCTTTCTGTACCTCTTGAAGAGTCACTGGAAAGTCTTTCCCTGAGAAACCTCCACCAATGTCCAACAGACTGAACTGGAAGCCCAACAGTTTTCTGAAGGAAATGTCATCATCTTACAACAGCTTTCAGTGAAACTCCAATGGACTTGTTCCAATTTCATAAAGAATAACACATCTTAAAAGTGATGTTAAATAAATATAAACCAATTAAATAAATATAAACCAATTCAAGCAATTTTTTTCCTTGAACACAATACATTGGCATTAGCTTTACTCTTTAATTGTCCTCATAGTTTTTAGAAAAACCCTTCTTGTTGAAAGGACTTGAATTGTTACATTTGACTAAAGTACTCCTACTCTGTTCGAGAACACAGAGAAAAGGAAGTAACACAGAAGATGCCAGTAGTAATGAAGAGCAATTTTTATTTATAAGATGACCTAGTGTTGTTGCAAGAGTTTAATTCATTTCGATCATGTCCTCTTACATAGATTAACATTAAATACAAATATACCTTATACTACCTCCAGACCAAATTACCCACTTTCACTTGTATTTCATACATAATGGAACTCATTATGTGAGAAATTAAGACTTAAAACTTGACATCACTTACCGCTGTGTCAAAAACGCTTCGGGCATCAGCAATGGCTTGTCTGAAAGCCAAACTTTGACTGCATTTCGAGCCAATATGAAAACTCACGCCAACAACTTCTAGGCCCAGCTCTGCAGCACATTCCAGCAGCCTACCAGTTGTGCTGAGTCCTGCTCCAAACTTTGAGCTAAGTCTGTAGAAGGATGACGAGTCATCCACTGCAATTCGGAGTACTAGTCTGGAATGATATATTCAAAACTCCATTTCCTGTGTGTTTTCAATTTATCAATTGTGACATATTACACCTTTTGCTTAGACTTGGCCATAAAAAAACATGTAGCTTAGTATCATGAAAGAATAACCATTCTTGCAGAAATTTAAGGTGAAGAAATCATCTGAATCTATACATATGTGTAAATAAAAAATGCCACTCTTAGTAGACACAATTTGGGACTCCCAAAGTAGACACATTGAAACTATTTCAAATGCATGCATGGGATGGGACATTCCTGTATCTTCCCTAGTGTCTCCCAAACTCTACTCTGGACCTCAGCGAAAAAGAAATAAAGAAATTATTTTGTGAAGCAGCTCATCCTTTCAATTTCAAAGAACAGTAAACTTACCTCCAGGTAGTTTATCACAAGAGAAATGTGTGTGTGTGTGTGTGTGTGTGTGTGTGTGTGTGTGTAACCCAGAAGGTGTAGCCCATGCTAGAGCCAGGTCAGCCCCAACAATAGAAACTCTTCCCTCATCCAGCAGCATAGGCCTCACCCCTTGAGTGTCGACAAATTTGCAAATGCAACTTTTGAAACAAAATTTTTTGTTGTTATTTTAGTTATTTTACTGATAGAAAATGTTCTTATCACCTGATATACTGGGCTTAATTTGGTACTTTGTTCTGTAGATGAAAAGATCAAGCCGGGAGATTTAGATTTACCATTTGCATTTAGATTAATATTTATGTGGAAAATTTAATATTACATGTAAGAATTAACTAATATATTTTTAACATGGGAAATTATATTATAATTGTCAAATAAGTAACTTAAAGTAACTTAACAAATTCACACTGCTGTTTTGAAATTGTTTTGAGGCTAAATGTGACAAAATGCTGCTCTTATTTCTTGAATGAGCCACTTTACAAATGGCACCCTGTATGTTGTTTAACAACGTTTATAGACTACACTTTATTTCACTTACTTGGCCTTGGGGTGACAACGGGAAACTTTTTGTAATTCCTCTTCATCGTCAAAAGTCATTAAATTAACTCCCCTGAGCGCAGGCATATTTAATGTGTGACTGCGGTTTTGTTGTATGTGCATAGATGATGTTTTCAGGTTTTACTCCAAGGGACAGAACCTGACTGATCTCACCCTGTTAAGAAAACATATTTCAGGTAAGCAAACTGAAAGAAAATGTTGACAAATGGAGAGAGCATTATTTGTGTAAAATATTTTCGGGAACCTTGCTTGCACAGTCAAAGCCAGTTCCAGAGCGTTCAGCGTCCTCAGGACTGTTTCTGTGCTGTTGCACTTGACAGCATAGAAAGGCTTGACTCGAGGCAAGTAGGAGAGCCACTTCAGGTGCATCTGGATCAGAGTGTCTAAATTCAGCACCTGGAAAGGTTCTTCACTGTCCTAAATTGGTAAAGCAAAGCCCACATTTGAAAACTGCATTTAATATTAAACTTCAATCTAGAGATTCACCTCACCATTGAGTCAAGCTCTTTAATTTTCTTGATACACAATACATGGCATTAGCTTTTACTCTTTAATTGGTTTTTTTTCAAAACTAATGAGGACATTCTGGATGAAAGGACTTGAAAGAATTGTACCTTGACTAAAGTACTCCTACTCTGTTCGAGAACACAGAAAAAGGAAGTAATACAGAAGATGCCAGTAGTAAAGACGAGGAATTTATCTATAAGATGACCTAGTGTAGTTCACAGCTTTTGCTCTAAAATAGAAAAAGGAAGGTATTCCATTATTTTTACATCTTGAAAAAGATTAATCAAGGGGCAGATGTTGATTACCTGGTAATTCAGAATTCAAAAATGTGCCCAGTACATTCAAATTTCCTTTATTCAGTGTTGTGAAAATCGAAAATGACAAAAGGGAGAGATTAACATTTATCCAGGTACTGCACTTGAAGTTGATGCTCTGACTAAGTACACACTATGTACTTTTTATTTCTTGATTCTTTGCTTTTCTTGAACTCAAAGCCATCCAATGTGCCAGTAAGTTCTTCTTGGGGATTTTTTCTACACATGTTCAGCTCCACTGTGCTACAACACTGATAAATATAGTAGTGCCAGAACTCATCCTGTGTTAATGTATTCCCTTTGACATCCCAGAATTTGAGCAAGTGCATATTTGTGTTTGTGTGCTGGATACCCCCAAACCACTGGGCTGTTGGTGTTAGTCTCTCATTCATCTCTATCCCTTTTTATTGTCTGATTGAAAGAGGTTCTAAACTATAAACCCTCTCATCATATTTGATGGCCTGATTTTAAAACACCATGTTGGACAATGAGATTGACACTCTGCACATCTGCCATAGTGCACGTGAACCAGTGGTGCTCCACTTAAAATTGAACATGCATCTGCTTATAACATGGTGGGGGCATAATCCTTTGCCAGTTGACCATTTAAAGGAGCAATGCAGCCAACAATGTCATGCAATTCACTCATCAGGGGTACTGGCCTCTGTTCCATACTCACCCAAATGATGCTGCGTGTCTGCAATGGGACAGTTTCCCTCCTGCAACACAGAAAGTTAATGACTCAATAAAGAGAATCAAGAGTTAACAGGACTGTAAAAAACCAAAGCAAGCCTTTAACTCAATGGATTGCCAAGCAAGTAGAACTAGATGGAGTTGCCTTTGGCTCTATTCTTAGTCTTATGTATATTGGGTTATGATAGGACATAAACCTCAATGGCCGACAAAAAACAGAATCAGATGCAGCTCATTTACTGAAGGTTGTCAGTGTAAAATTCACAAAATAGAAAAGTCCACAGCAAGGTTGGAAATAGGCTGGGTGAGACAGGCAGGATCAGGTGACAGAGTTAAGATCTTCAAACAAAGACCAGGCAAAATGAGCACAAGATACAAGAACAGGAATTGCTGAACATTTTCTGTGCTTCATGCTATAGTTTTACCCATGTTGAATTTGCTGTCTCATTCTGTTTGTATACAGAGAAGGAAATATTATTTCATTGTCATGCAATCGCCAGAAATAAAAGCAAAAAAGATGTGATACCTCTGATGTGGCATATTATGTGTGTTGGGTTGAAGATGGGACATGGCAGTAAGCAAATGGGATAAACCAATCAGCTCACGCTCTCTCTTTCGCTGTTGCTAAACTACCAACATAGTGTCCTAAGAACAGAGTGACAAAGGATGAACGCACAAGCACAGTTAGGACAACAAAAAACGTGCATGAATAGGTTAAACCACGGCACACTAAAAGCTCTTAATAATCATTTGAACCTGTTTCTCCCTTTTAGGCCTAATTAAGCAACTTCTGGACATTCATGCCTTGCCAGATTGTGATTGCTCTATGCCTGACTCTCCAGCACTTTGTTTGATCGGACTTATTAGTTTTGACCCTGCCTGCCTTGGACTTTTCCTCCACGTCTCTGCCCTGGTAAATCTGACAACCTTCTGTCCCCGATTAAGAGTTTTGCCACGTGTGGACTTTTGCACACCCATGGCTACGCGGTGTTTTCCGTATTCCCTGAAAGCCTGTAATCACATCTGTGCTGTTACCTGCAAGTAGTTAATAAAGCCGTTTGTTA
Source organism: Takifugu rubripes (assembly GCF_901000725.2). Taxonomy (NCBI): domain Eukaryota; kingdom Metazoa; phylum Chordata; class Actinopteri; order Tetraodontiformes; family Tetraodontidae; genus Takifugu; species Takifugu rubripes. The sequence goes on from NC_042289.1 coordinate 2,624,101, forward strand.
AACTGAACTGCTGTGTTGCAAGTGGATTCCACCACACCCGTGTCAGGATGTTCCCTTTGCTGGTCCCTCCTCCAGCCTCCACCCACTCTGCTGATTGCTTGTCTTGACTCTCTCACCTGCTCTCATCTTCATTCTGCTTCATGTCTTCGTGGCCTGACAAGGCAAAATAAGACTCCTGGAGCCACGACGTTCTACACTGTAAGTGTTGCTTTTTTGGGGAAGGGAGATGGCAAATCATAACATTGTTTTTGCTCATATTTAAGAGTGTAATTTTAGAATGATGGCAATATAGCAATGCCAGGATGGACAAAACAGCCATAATGTTTTGTTTTCCCTCTGTTAGCAACTTATAGACACACTTCAGAATTCAGAAATGTTTACATATCAGTTTCAGCCAAAAATAACTCAGAAACAATATACTGCAGCAAATATTTTAGTGTCAGATTGACTAGGTCCTAGGATGACATGACTTCTTCCTGTGGAAAAAGTTCAAGCGGTACTGTTCTTCTGGGGAATTCTTGGTTCCTGTCAGTCACATGGAAGTTCCTGTCACATTGCTTCTTGCTATTCTTTCAAATGGATTTCTGCATGTATTAAGGGAGAAGCAATTACAGGACAATAAAATTAGGCTTAAAATTACAACCAAAGTCAAGTCCATCAGGTTGTGCTTGCTAGGTAATCCATTGTTGCTTTTAACAGTCCTATATATAAATACAATTTTTATGGATACAAACTTCCACTTAGTTTGTAAAAATATAAACAGATGAGTGAGCATTTTCATCCAAAAATATATTTAATTTTCTTTCTTTCTTTCTTTTTTACTGAGTCATTAACTCTTGGTGTTGCAGGAGGAAAACTGTCCCATTGCAGAAATGCAGCATCAGTTGGGTGAGTGTGGAACAGAGGCCAGTACCCCCTGCAGGTGCAATGCCTGAATAAATGTTAATCTCTCCCGTTTGTCATTTTCCATTTTCACAACAATGAATAAAGGAAATTTGAATGTACTGGGCACATTTTTGAATTCTGAATTACCAGTTAATCAACAGCTGCCCTTTGATTAATCTTTTTCAAGATGTAAAAAGAATGGAATACCTTCCTTTTTCTATCTTAGACCGCAGCTGTGAACACAACTTTTTTAATGTAAACTGTGACTTAATCTACTTATGTGTGTTTTGTTTTTCTTCTTTTGCAGCACAATTAATGTCAAAGAGGCCAACCATGAATGACGTTTGATAAGTGTGGTGTTTACATTTTAGACAATGAAAGTACTGCCACACGATTCATAGACAAGAAAATTAAAGAGCTTGACTCAATGGTGAGTGAATCTCTAGATTTAAATTTAAGATTAAAATGCAGTTTTCAAATGTGTGCTTTGCTTTACCAATTTAGGACAGTGAAGAACCTTTCCAGGTGCTGAATTTAGACACTCTGATCCAGATGCACCTGAAGTGGCTCTCCTACTTGCCTCGAATCAAGCCTTTCTATGCTGTCAAGTGCAACAGCACAGAAACAGTCCTGAGGACGCTGAACGCTCTGGGAACTGGCTTTGACTGTGCAAGCAAGGTTCCCGAAAATATTTGAGACAAATAAATTATCTCTCCATTTGTCAACATTTCTTTTCAGTTTGCTTTCCTGAAATATGTTTTCTTAACAGGGTGAGATCAGTCAGGTTCTCTCCCTTGGAGTAAAACCTGAAAACATCATCTATGCACATACAACAAAACCGCAGTCACACATTAAATATGCCTGCGCTCAGGGAGTTAATTTAATGACTTTTGACGATGAAGAAGAATTACGAAAAGTTTCCCGTTGTCACCCCAAGGCCAAGTAAGTGAAATAAATTGTCCAAAAACATTGTATGACAACCCTTTTTATTTGCATGTATTCAGATGATCTATTCACCTTTATTTACTGCAAGAATGGTTATTCTTTCATGATACTAAGCTACATGTTTTTTTATGGCCAAGTCTAAGCAAAAGGTGTAATATGTCACAATTGATAAATTGAATACACACAGGAAATGGAGTTTTGAATATATCATTCCAGACTAGTACTCCGAATTGCAGTGGATGACTCGTCATCCTTCTACAGACTTAGCTCAAAGTTTGGAGCAGGACTCAACTCAACTGGTAGGCTGCTGGAATGTGCTGCAGAGCTGGGCCTAGAAGTTGTTGGCGTGAGTTTTCATATTGGCTCTAAATGCACTCAAAGTTTGGCTTTCAGACAAGCCATTGCTGATGCCCGAAGCGTTTTTGACACAGCGGTAAGTGATGTCAAGTTTTAAGTCTTAATTTCTCACATAATGAGTTCTATTATGTATGAAATACAAGTGAAAGTGGGTAATTTGGTCTGGAGGCAGTATAAGGTATATTTGTATTTAATGTTAATCTATGTAAGAGGACATAATCGAAACGAATTAAACCTTTAAACCAAACTAGGTCAAAGTAGGACTACTATAGGAGACCCATAGTTACGTGCATATCTTACATTCTGTATTGCACTTAACCTGTGAAAAATCCCAAGTCTTGAGCTGCTAGTGAGTTCAGGAGAAGGCTTAAACTGGGTGGATCCTGCTATGAGAAGATGATATGTTTTGACCCTATTTTTTAAAGTAGTGATATTTTGTTGAGGCAAAAATGGGTTGTAGTGGCTATTATTGTTCACAAGGAATATATGATGTCTATTGGCTCACTGGTCTATTCATCTGTTCTGCTCATGATAGAAATACATCATCTGAATGTTTGTCCAGCACTTTTTGACTGCAACTTCATGATTAAACATTAAACTGTGGACAGTTACATTAAACTTGTTTCACCTTTAACATGAAGCATTTGTCTTTTGCTAGTTCTTGTGAAATGTATTCACCATTCCACTGCATGTACAGTAAACTTTTACTATAAAGTAATATTTCCAGAAAGTCAGGCTAACTGCACAGACTTTGTAATGTAAAAGGGTCAAACTGCCTTTATTTGTGACCTTTGACATCAACATGGGTCGGTATGTTTTTGTCTGTCTCTTGACAGGCTTGGCCTGAAATTGACGTGTCATTTGTGTCACTGTAAGGGCCTCATTAACCTAATGTTAGGCTTTTAGGGACACTGTCCTATCCCCTACATTTACTGACTCTCTTTGTAAAAAAAACTTAACAACACAACTTATGATGATAATATAACCAAAATGGGTGCGAGTGGGTGTAACACACACACACACACACACACACACACACACACACACACACAGATAGACAGATATAAATTCTCGTTCATAGTAAAGACTTTGTAGCTGTACAAATTAGAGTTGCATTCATAAGAATTTGCACTCACTGTATAGACTTTAATAGATTCAGACTCACATATAAGCAATCCTCTTCTCTCCTGTTTACTTCTCTTTACTCACATTTTAATGCTTATTCATGGATTTGAAATACAAACATTAAGATCAGGAATTTAATAATTTTATGGAAACAGATTTGCAAGTCACCGTACATCATACACTCCTTATCGACAACAGAAGCCAATCAATCTCAATTTTGGTCTCAAAAAATAACCACTATTTCATTAATAGTACAGTTTAAGGTTTCTTCCCAATTTAAATGGACTTCAAATACCTGAGGAAACTGTTTAACCCACGGTTTAACCCACACAGCTTTATCTGCATATTACTTATTGCACATACAGTAATGATCAGTACTTTAGTCAAAGGTAACATAATTCTTTCATGGCCTTTCATCCAAGAAGCGTTTTTCTAAAAACGAATGAGGACAATTAAAGAGTAAAGCTAATGCCATGTATTGTGTTCAAGGAAAAATATTGCTTGAATTGGTTTATATTTATTTAACATCACTTTTAAGATGTGTTATTCTTTATGAAATTGGAACAAGTCCATTGGAGTTTCACTGAAAGCTGTTGTAAGATGATGACATTTCCTTCAGAAACTGTTGGGCTTCCAGTTCAGTCTGTTGGACATTGGTGGAGGTTTCTCAGGGATAGACGTTCCAGTGACACTTCAAGAGGTACAGAAAGATCCTGTTGATGTAGCTGGACATGGTCTTGGTCCTCGTGTCCAGGACATCTGATGAAATACTGAAATATTTGGTGTTTTACCTTTCTAGTTTTCAGAAGTCATCAATGGAGCACTTGATGAATATTTCCCATTTGAAAGTGGAGTGCAGGTTATTGCAGAACCAGGTTGGTACTATGCGGAATCACCCTTCACACTTGCAGCCAACGTCATTGCTAAAAGGCTCATCATGGAGGATATGAGAAAAGAGGGAGGTATGTTTTTAGTTGGCCTTTGAGCCAAACCAAACACGCTGCACATCATTATAATTGACTATACAAGTCTTCTTTTTTCTTTGCATTAGAATACAGTATATTTGTGCAGTTTAATTGAGTGCAGTTCGTTGAATTGGCTTGCATTAAAGCCTTTATCAGTCACAAAACTATTCCCACTGTTCAGAAACATACAGTTATTGCCGCCGCATTAAAAAAGAGCCCCAATCAAGCGCTTAGACTTCAACAGCTCAGTGGGTTTTACTCTGGATATTTTCTCATCCCAAATAAAGGTGACAGTCTGCTTCCAATCTTGGACTTAGGGTGGATGAATGTGTTTTTGAAGGTTCTGCTGTTCAAGGTGTTAAATACCCAGCAGGTTCAGAATACTATGGGTTAGCAGGCACGATGATCCTGTGTCTAAGCAATGTCTGGCACACTGGGTAGTTGACACCATTTCTCAGGCCTATGCTGGCTTTAGTCTCCAAATTCCAGATGATCTGGCAACACACTCCATCAGTAGTGTTACCTCATGGGCTGCATTGAGAGGTTTCTCTGCAGCTTCCTTTTGGGCTACATCATGCATGTCTGCACAATCCTACAGGGTCACTGTAGCACCACAAGCCCCCATGAGCTCAGGAGTACTCTCTGTGGCTGGCGGTGTTTAATGATAGTAGGCCCTTTGTCCCTTACGACACTGATGGTGTGACTCATCTAAGGTGCAGATCGTGTTGATGGTCTGAACAAGGTTCAAATAGATCAGGAGTTATAATTGTGGATCTATGAGACCGAATGATGATCATCACCATATTTTGTTGCTCTGAACAGGCTGAGGTATTCCATGCAAGAGGAGGTGGCTTGGTCACATTGGTGCTTATGTACACAGAGGGCAAAGTCCTGTCACCGGGCACATGACTATGTTGCCATAGGTCTTGGGGATAGGCAGAAAGATGGCATCGTTCAAGGTGTAGACCATAGTGACGGTCATTATTCGATCTCAAAGACCTATAGTTATGTGCATAACTTACATTCATTGAACTAACCTGTGGCAAATTCCAAACATGCTAGGAATGTATACGTGGAAAACAATGTTTAAGATATTTGTTGGTTTCTCCCAAAAAAAGAAGTTCCTGAGAGACTGATGATGTACTACCTGAATGACGGTGTGTATGGCTCCCTAAATTTTCTTCTAAGAGATGTCCAAGTTTCACCCTACCTTCACAGAGTAAGACTAAATAATTTCTCTATGCAAAGAGTAACCACATTTGTTATCTTCTTTCATAATATTGCCTTTAATGATACCTAAATACATGCCAGTAGTGCCAAAATTGATTTAATTATTTCATTTAGGATTACACTTTTACCTCTTGAAAAAAGTCAGTTGTGATAGTATTTTTGTGTTGGTGACTCTTAAAACCCATCTATCATTCCTTGCTTGTTCTTAAAACAAAACGAAACAGCTAAATTATCACATGATTCCCATTTTATGTCTTTGATGTGAGCAGGCTGTGGAGAGCAGTGAGAAGAGATACAGGTCAGTCATCTGGGGTCCGACCTGCGACTGCATTGACAAAATCGTTGACAACTACTTGATTCCTGAGCTACATGTTGGAGACTGGCTTCTTATTGACAACATAGGTGCTTATGGCATTTCCATGAGCACTGAATTCAATGGATTTAAAAGATCAAATATTTACTCTGTTGTCACAAATGAAACTTGGCACACCCTCAAACTTTCTGCACAGTAACTGCTCATTGCTACAGTATCCTAAAAAAAAATCAATGTTAACACAGCTATGAAGGCTTTTAATTTACAGCAATTAATATATTGTACCTTTTAATTCTACATCTCTACATCTGGGAGGTTTTCTTATCCTTATATAAATGTGTGATGGTTTCAGACTCTTGTAAACATCTTGTTTGTTTTTTTACTTAGACTGGTGGTAATCTATGTGTGGGTTAATCCAACAGTTTTTCCAGATATGTTTGATGGCAAACATATATGATGTCTGTTGGCTGACAGAGCTATTCATCTGTTCTTCACATGATAGAAATACATCATCTGAACGTTTGTACGGCTCTTTTTGACTGCAACTTTATGATTCAAACTTCAAATATAAAGTAATGTTTCGAGAAACTCAGGCTAACTGCACAGACTTCCTTTGATTTCTTTGTAATGTATAAGGGTTAAACTGCCTTTATTTGTGTCCCTTGACATCGACATTGGTTGGTATGTTTTTGTCTATCTATGATTAAACAAACTGTGGACAGTTACATTAAACTTGTTTCACCTTTAACATGAAGCATTTGTCTTTTGCTAGTTCTTGTGAAATGTATTCACCATTCCACTGCATGTACAGTAAACTTTTACTATAAAGTAATATTTCCAGAAAGTCAGGCTAACTGCACAGACTTTGTACTGTAAAAGGGTCAAACTGCCTTTATTTGTGTCCCTTGACATCGACATGGGTCGGTATGTTTTTGTCTGTCTCTCGACAGGCTTGGTCTGAAATTGACGTGTCATTTGTGTCACTGTAAGGGCCTCATTAACCTAATGTTAGGCTTTTAGGGACACTGTCCTATCCCCTACATTTACTGACTCTCTTTGTAAAAAAAGGTTTAAAGTAATCTGGACTCCAGGAAGCATTAGTTCATTTCAAAACATATCATATTTTTATTAATTTATCAAAAAGCCCACTTAACAACACAACTTATGATAATATAACCAAGATGGGTGAGTGGGTGTAACACATATACACTTTTTTGCATGTACCCACAAACCAGAATTCTTGTTCATAGTGAAGACTTCGTACCTGTACAAATTAGAGTTGCATTCATAAGAATTTGCACTCACTTTATAGACTTTTCTAGATAGACTCACATATAAGCAAACCTAATGGGAACAATTTCTCAGACTAGTGTATATGATATGATATTTAAGATGTACTGTTACGAGTGGTTGTATCAGGACCCGAAAGCAGGCAGGACACAGTGGCGTATCGTTCCGAGAAGCTTTATTAAAGTTTATAGAACTCAAGAGAGGCGTGGAGACCACGACTCGGTGCTTAATCAAAACAGGGAATGTAAACTTACGACAAAAAATCCCGAGCGGGGCCGAAAGCAGTCCATGAAGGATTAAGACAAAACAATAATCCGATAATGGGTTCAAAAGTTATCCACAAAGGAAACAGTCTCACAAAAGTCCAGGAGGGTATAGCCGGGGTTTTCCGAAAACGACAAAACACGCCAACGCTGGCCAACCGTGAGAACAGTCCATAAATAGGTGGCTTGATTACGATAGTCTGCAGGTGCACCAGTCCCGGCACCACCTGTGGCTGAGGCATGGCTCCACCACGCCCCCCGCAGGAGAAACCCTTCAAAAGAGTTCCCAGAAACTGGGAACCTGACATGTACGTTATTCATCCCCGTGGGGAAATTGAATTGTAGTAGCAACCTATACAAAGTATAGAAACAGAATAAATAAATACAGATAAGATTAGAATGTTATAAACATATATACAGCATATATTATAAGCACATATATATAATATATACATAATATAATATATACATATTATGAGCATTATAAGCATATATACATAAATATAGAACAAAATAGAAATAAAATTACAACATAAACATCAAACCATTATTATTATTGAATGGGTTAGGATGAATTATACAGTCTGATGGCAGATGGCATGAATGACTTCCTGTCCCGTTCCTTAGAGCAGCGAGGCTGCTGGAGTCTGCTGCTGAAGCTGCTTCTCAGTTTGTCCACTGTGTTATGGAGGGGTGGGAGGGACTGTCCATGATTGTCCGCAGTTTCAACACCATCTTGTCCCTCACCACCTCGTCCAAGTTTGCCAGTCTACAGCCAACAACAGACCCTGCCTTTTTAATGAGTTTGTTAAGTCTGTTGGCATCCTTAGCTTTAATGCTTGCACCCCAGCACACTACAGCAAAGAAGATGGTGCTAGCCATGACAGACTGGTAGAACATCTGGAGCATCCTGCTGCAAACACTGAAGGGCCTGAGTCTCCTGAGGAAGCAGAGTCTGCTCATGGCCTTCTTGTAGACAGCATTGGTGTTTGTGGACCACTCCAGTTTATTGTCCAGCTGAACACCCAGGAACCTGTAAGATGGGACTATTTCCACATCTTTCCTACTAATGCAGACTGGGGAGGGTGGGGACTTGCTTTTTCTGAAATCCACCACCATCTCCTTCGTCTTGGTCACATTGAGCTGCAGAAAGTTCTCCCTGCTCCACCTAACAAAACTCTCCAGAAGGTCCCTGTATTCATCCTCCTGTCCATTCTCCACACACCCGACTATGACTGTGTCATCCGAGTACTTCTGGAGATGACATGTCTCAGAGTGGTACTGGAAGTCAGCTGTGTAGGTGGTGAACAGGAATGGGGAGAGCACAGTTCCTGGGGGAGCTCCTGTGTTGCTCATCAGGGGGTCGGACACACAGCTCCACAGTCTCACAAACTGTGGTCGACCTGTCAGGTAGTCCTCGATCCAAGAAACAAGGGGAGCATCCATCTGCATGTTCTCCAACTTAGCCCTCAGCAGTCTTGGCTGGATGGTGTTGAAGGTAGAAGAGAAGTCAAAGACCATGACCCACACTGTGGTGTTTAGTCTGTCCAAGGAGGAGTAAGCCCTCTGCAGCAGGTATATCACTGCGTCATCAACCCCCACCTTGGGCTGATAGGCAAACTGCAGAGGGTCCTGAAAGGGCCTCACCAGAGGTCTGAGGTGTGACAGCACCAGCTGCTCCATGACCTTCATAATGTGGGAGGTCAGTGCTATTGGATGGGTCTTCTTTGGCACCGGGACCAGGCAGGATGTCTTCCAAAGCACTGGGATCCTCTGAGGATGAAGGCTCTGGTTGAACAGGTGCTGCAGTATTCCACACAGCTGCCTGGAGCAGTTCTTCAGCACTCGTGGGCTGATGCCGTCCGGTCCAGCAGCCTTTCTCTGGTTGAGCCTCTCCAGCTCTCTCCTCACCTGGCTAGACATGAAGGATAGTCCCGTCGGGGGGATGGGTGACATGTTGGAATCTATGTAGGGTGTTAGCAGGGGGGAGGGGGAAGAAGTTGGCAGAGGTGTTAGGGGCTCTGGGAGGTGTGAAGGGGACCCATTGTTATCCAGAGGAATATTGGGACCGCTGGGGGAGGGGGAGCTAGAATCAAACCTGTTGAAAAACTGGTTCAACTCATTAGCTTGGTCCACATTCCCATCAGCTGAGCGTATTCCTTTCTTCTGGAAGCCAGTGATTGTTCTCATCCCACTCCAAACATCCCTGGTCTGGTTCCTCTCCAGTCTCTCCTCCAGCTTCTTCCTATAGGCGTCCTTGCTCTCCTTCAGACTGTGTTTCAGTTCCTTCTGTACACTCCTGAGCTCAGCCGGGTCCCCAGCAGTGAAGGCCCTCTTCTTCTTATTCAAAAGGGCCTTCAGGTCACTTGTCACCCATGGTTTGTTGTTTGGGTAACAGCGTGCCTTCTTGGTGGGGACGGAGTTCTCAGTGCAGAACTTGATGTTGTCAGAAACACAGTCTGTCAGTCCATCCAGGTCCTCACCAGAGAGCAGACCAGTTGGTGGTCTCCAGGGCATCCCGCAGACAGTCCATGGCACTATCTGACCATTTCCTAACAGTCCTCACAGTGACTGGTTGCTGCTGAACTACAGGTGTGTATGATGGGGAGAGCAGCACGAGATTATGGTCAGACTTGCCTAGTGGAGGGAGTGCAGTGGAGGTGTATGCACTGGTGACATTAGCATACAGTAAATCCAAAGTCTTCCTGTCTCTCGTGCTGCACTGGACGTACTGATGGAATGTAGGGAGAGTGGACTTAAGGGAGGCATGATTGAAGTCACCTGTGATGAGGATAAAGGCTCCGGTGTTGTGGCTCGGGTTTCTCGCCTCCTCCCCCACCTGCAGGATCGGCAGGCAGGGGCGGGCCGAACTGTGATGAGCGCTGAGCCTCTGGCGCACCTGCAGCGCATTACCGTAATTCGGCGGCTACTTAAACTCCTCTCTCTTTGCCTCCGGTGCCGGGTTGTTGTTTCGCCAGCGTCTAGCGCCCACCCTCTGTGATCTCCAGTTTTTCGCCTCCTGTTTTCCGTGGTTACTTCCAACGTGTGAGTTTGTTCCAGTGCCTCGTCACTGCGTTTTCGTTTGTACTTTTTCTCAATGTTTTTTTTTTTTCCCTGTATGGTGATTTTTAGTTCGTAGATTTTCAGTTGTTACTTTTCTAGTTTTGTTTCTGTTGCTACTTTTCTTGATTCTTTCGTATTGCACCTTTTTGTTTTCAATAAAGAGCCGTGTCTTTTACTCTGCATCTGGGTCCAGGCCTCCTTGACTTTCCATAACATCCGGGATGTTTAGTCTGCAGGTCAGCCGTGACAGAGTGAATAACGTCACAGGCCGTGTGTTTTACCGGTCGGAGGAATATAAACAGTGATGGCGATGACATTAGTAAACTTCCGTGGCAAATAGTATGGACGGAGTCCGATAGCAAAAAGTTCCACGTCGGGACTGCAGACGCGCTCCTTGACGTGAATATGCTCCGGGTTGCACCACCACAGTAGCAGTAGCAGAAGTAGTAGGAGCAGCAGTAGTAGTAATAGCAGCAGTATTAGTAGTAATAGTACTAGTGATTACATTTCCATTTCTCCTTCCTCTGTCTTCTTCCCAGTCTGGAGCATCTGGACAGCATAGAGAAGCTGGACCTCAGCTGGAACCAGCTCTTGTGGGTTGGCTCTGGCGTATTCAGAGGCCTCTCTCGGCTCAGACAGCTTTACCTACACAACAACAAACTGTCTGTGGTGCAGCAGGGGAGTCTGGATCTGTTGCCTGGCTTAGAGGTATGTGACGGAAAGACAGCTATACGTATATTTACAGTGCTTCTGTCCCTCCATCCCTCTGATGTTCTGTCCATCTGGGCAGGTGCTAAACTTGAGTAACAACAACATCTCCTGGATAGACGGCGAGGCTCTAGCGCCTCTCTACAGCCTTGCTATCCTCGCTCTGGAGGGAAACAACCTGCATCACCTCAAGTTCAAGACATTCCTCAGCCTTCATACATCGGACACCCACATCACGCTGTCAGGTTTCCAAAAATCAACTATGCTCTCGCTAAAGAAAGTCTCGAGCTGTTTCAACGCTTAGTGCTAATCTAAAACTGTAACATAAAGGAACAGCATATGTTTTAGCTAACAATGGTTATTCCACAATTTCCTCATAGCTTAAATAAAAGTTTGCTGTTCAATCGTCTTCAGCATTTCAAAATAAATGTAGTTTTTTCGGGTGTGAAACCAACAAAGCATCCTGTACACAGTCACAGTTCTACCTCTCCCCATGCTCCACCAGCCAACCCCTGGAACTGTGACTGCGAACTTCACCGCGTCTTCAGCAAGATCCTCTACGTCCGCCACCTCCACGTCGACGACTATCGCAACGTGACCTGTCGGGACCCGCCGCAGCTGGCCGGGTCATCGCTGTCGTGGGTTGACAGCCAGCTCTGCTTGGCGGAAACAGTCACGGTGCTTGTGATCACAGTGACTGTCATGGTGACGGTCGTGGCAGCTGTAGTGATGGCGGGGCGGAACAGGAAGAGGAACAGTGGAAAGAAGTGGGATGCTGAGTCACAGACACAAACATAGAGCCCAGAACTGACGAGTCGTCATTAGAGTGACAAGGTTGCAGCACTCTGACTGATATTAAGCAATTATTTATTTATTCTTTTTATGATCTCTATTAATTTTATGTATTCATCCAAACTAAACAACCATAAGCTGCTGTTGTTTATGTCTAATTTACAGCTCCTCTGGGTACCAGCCCATGGCGTTCCTGTGGAAATGTGCTAAATAATGTATATTAAATCTACCAACCTCAAGTTTCTGGTAATCAATGATAAGTCAGATCTCCCAAAACTCTGATGCTCATGCACCCTTTAATTGGACTTAATTTGTCTTTTTGCATCTGCGCCTATGTAAAAAGTTGGAGGTAGGGTCATGTGATGCAGGCGGCGAGGAAAGGCTGTTCAGAAAGCAAAGTGAGTGCCGTTTGTTGTGCGTGGAGCTGCGGTACCACAGAGCCAGCTGACCCAGTCCACCACTGAACGACAGGCACACAAGCATAGGAACTGGAACACTATGGGAAGGGGAGTTCATGTTTTATGGTCATATATCCACATATGCCTCAATAACAAAGAAGAGGTGATTCTGGAACAGATTTAATAGATTTTATTGATCTTTAAACTCCACCTGACAGCATCAGCATCTATTCTTGAGTATAATGATAATTAAAGAGGAAATTGTGATTAATTCCAAACAGACATGATTTTGAGCACCAAAAAGATAAAGAAATGTGTGAGGATTAAATCACAGTTGCATCCATCACTTTTAGAAACACGTTTGCCACGAGTGACATTTCTACTCTGATATGTGTGGAGCTGCGGCGGCTTCTGCGCTGAATGGCCTTTTCCATCTCTTGCACCAGGATCGTCTTGTTCCTCTTGATGTTGTCCCTCGCGATGTCCAACAACTCGTTCATGTCGTTGTTGTAGGGAAATTGCAAGGTGCAGAACTTCTTCATCTTTGCCTGCAATTCTTTTGCATCTATAGGAAACAGTCAAAAACTGCTTAGTTTTCTGAATATGGAGATTAAAATCTCATTGTTTTGAAGCCTGGACACACGGCAATCAGAAATATAGGACAATAAAGGACAAATTCAAAGGGAAAACTGTTCAGGGAATCAGGCCCACGGCAGCAAAACAGGACTGTCATGGAGGGAAGGGAAACAAACCTCTGCAGTTGGCTCTGTTGAAGAGCGGCATGTAAACGATGGTTGGCTCCTTCTCCTTCCCCTCAAACACGTAACAATCTTTGGGCCAGTCTTTCTCCTTCTTGATTTGGTCATCTATCTTTGGAAAAGGCTTCCCTTTGTCCAGTGCATATTTCTTTGCAAGAGTCAGGGTCTGGAAAGCAGAAACAAAAAAAAAACAACAACCGTGAGGTGAACATGATGTTTGTAGGAGATGAATGAAGTTCGATTTCACCTCGGGGAGCACAGGGAAAACCTGATTGTGTTTCCGGATTATTGGAAGGACTGATCGGATTAATGTGACCAGATTCTATGATTTCTGCAAAAAAGAAGAACATCAATTTAAAGGTATCCCAGCCAAAGGGAATCTAAGGGGTTGATGTGACTATATAAACGTGTCCAGCTTCACTTTACTGGGTGCATCTTCATCACCTTTTAGCTTTTCCTGAAGTTTCTCCAGGATAGCCAGAAGCTCAGGATCCGTAGTGGTGCATTTGATCAGGTTTAAAATGTGATCAATGGCCACATAAATACGGTGGGCTTGAGTAGGAATGTCTCCAAATTCAGCCCCTGTAAAACGTGCACACACACAAACGCAGAATGTAACCTCAACAGGAGCTGTATCCTTGCAGCATTTAATATGAAAGCATCAAACTACCTCTGAGAGGGAACAAGTGATGGATGATTGTCTGCCAGTCCGCCAATGGGCTGCTACAAATACCTGCCGTGAGCCACATGAATGATCAAAAGCGTGATTCAGGCGAATAAATAAGTGCCCGTGTTGAACTCCTGCAGCGTTTCACTGTGTTCTTCTTGCTGACTTTGCAGGTTTTCTTAAAAAGGTTGATGTCTTGTGCTATATATCAAAAAATGTCACCAAACAGTGGACCAAGCACTCACTGCCTACTTTAATTTTACAAGAGTTTCATCTGACAAACAAGAGTTTTTAATCTGGGCGTGACAATGATTCCTTTTACTTCAACAATTTGCAAACAGTCACCTTGAAGTTTGAGCACGTCCATCTCTGGCTTCTTCTCAACCAGCTGTCCAGCACAGAACCTGCTCCCCAGAAGAGCCGTTTTAATGAACCAGTCCATGTCAGTCAAACCAGACTCATGGGGACTTATTTCAAACCAGTGCCCTGAAAGTTAGAGACTCAGTGAATCACTTGACCGAAAGGACTGGGTCAGCAATTGACAGATTATGGTCTTGAGCATGTAATAAATGTGACTTCACCTATTTAATAATGTGAGCGTATATTTAATCCATCTACTTGTAAAATCTGGCCCTACCCTGACACATCAGAGGTAGTACACCCTCCTCTGTGTGCCACAGATACCAGGGAAGTGCATGTGATGGTACCGTTTTCAGGCTTGTCTGATGTACATTCCCTCTCTACAGTGGAGTAAATGGGATACGGGTTGGTGGCACTTCTGTTGGCATCCCCTGAAAGCTGTAGAAGATCCCGCTGGAGAGATGCAAAACATTACATTGTGAGGAACTGCATGATACTCTTTTTGATGGTGTTTCATTTAAAAAACTAAATTTACACACACACACACACACACACACACACTCACGCACGCACGCACACACACACACACACAGGGGAAACTATGTTTTTGCATTTTGTCTTGGCACCTGTTTCATTATTAAAGTGGAGATTAATACAGCCCAGATGTCAGAAAGAGAAAATGTCGTTTCCTCTGTCCTGTCATCCAGCCAGGCCACAATCTCGTCCAGTGGGACTCCAGGACCCTGCATTTTAGCAATTATTTGGTCCACACCAGTCCGAAGATCTTCTCCGCTGTAGAGGCAGCCCATGGCCCTTTGAGAGTGCAATAAAAGACATAGAGTTAAAATAGAAATAGTGTTGAGAAGAGAACTTTTTGGGATAGATTTATTACAGAATTGACATCTAGAGTATCACAATTCTATGAAAATCATTCTAGTTTGTTCTTTTTTAATGAACCAGTCCATCAGACAATGTCTCAACTATTTTCTTTGACAAATAGTCCTTCAAACCCTCCGGTTTCTGTGCTTTCACTTGCATCTCTTATCAACCACTCATAAGCATGAGTACTGTTACCATGTCGACCAAGAGATTCCTCCAATGTAGAGCAGTGTGTCAAACAGACCCTCTTTCACCAGTTGCTGGATGGAGCCCAACATTGCCACGACTGCCCTCTCTCCTCCACCCGAGCCCAACAGAGCGATGTGAGGGACAGAGTTCTGGTTGGGAAACCCATATGAGCGACGGCCGGTCGACGTTGACAAACCCATCGAAGGAGAAACGAGGATGAAAAGTGTCAAACCAACAAAAATGTAAATTTAGAACTTCTTTGCTAAACGAACTTAGTACTATTAAGTATATTAATGTTTGAAACACATGAGTGTGTGTTCAGAGTAATATTTGTCATGTTTTCACTCATTTCACTTGATGTACTTTATCTGCTGGCGAATCATTGCTTCTGGGGCTTATAAATGTTAAATATCTGTCATGCATTCTTACCTCAGTACAATGTAAACCCAGCCTTGAAAATGACTTCTGAATTCTTTTTTTCCTTTCAGAAACACAATTCTGTTCCCCAGGACATAGGGAGTCAGAATGATGAATGACATTCTGGAAAAAATGAAGGAAAATCTCAGAATTTGAATCAACACAAAGCAACGGCCATGTTCTGGCAGCTCAATCAAAAAATCAATGTATATGTGCTTTAATGTTGTGCTTTATATTCTTCTTCTGTTGAAATAAAATAAATACAGCAGTGGATTTCATTTTGATGTGGTTCTGTAAAAGAAGAATTTAGTGAACTGAAAATGTGTCAGAGATTAAACAGACTCATAGTATTTTAGTACCTCTTAGTCTATAAAACTCATATTAAATCAGCAAAACAAGTCCAGGTATCTGAGCACTTACCTCACAAGCACTGGCAGCAGTTTCCTCCATCTTGTTTTTGGTTTGGGCTCCTAAAGTACAAAAGAAAGTCAAAGAGAAGACAAGTGAGTGCTGTGAGGGTGATGTTTGGTCACCCGCGCTGTTCGTTTACTAGACTCAGATCAACCACACAGACAACAGGTGGCCTTGCAAGGGAGAGCTGACGAGCAGTTCAAGCTTCCTCTCTCAACTCCGTCCGTCTGCTGCTCGCTCTCCTCTTTTATTTGGTTCACACAACATTGGTATCAAAACAACTTCATGATTCCTTCTCCTCCTATCTCTACGACTTCCTCGTGTCCTTGAACATGATACCTCCCAGTGCTGGGAACATAACAGCTACAATACTTGAGTCAAACACTCATACATTCCTTTTGATTAAACATTCTAAATCTACTTACTATACTTACTATAGCATTGAAACGATAATAGTAATAACAACAATAATTCTTCTCACATTTCCCTCCTGTTTATCGTTAAATGCGTCTAGATTCTCATTGTCAGTATTACATCATTTCATTTCATGAAATTTAAATGCATTACGTCATTTTCCTAGAAACACATTTCTTACACTCAGAGTTCAACATGTGTACAGCTTAAGACATCTTAAACATTTCATTTACATCGTGCATCACATTTGTCCATTCTTCTTCTGATTCCTCTTCATCGTTGTCCAGTAGAGATCGTTCTTCCACCTGCAGCAAAGTACTAGTAACAGCTGATCCCACGAGCCGGCCAATGCAACCCCGAACAAGAGGTACTACACAGCAAGCTAGTATGGCTAATACTAGCAGCACTATCCCTATCATCATTCCTATCTTGAACAACAGTTCCCTCCACCTTGACAACATTCCTGTAAGCCAGTCTGGTGGGGGACTACCATCATCAATCATAGCTCTCTGTAGCTTAGTTAAATTTTTCAATGTGCTATCTATCAGGTGACCGTCCGCATCATTCTCTGGGATGAACGTACAACAGTAATCTCCTACCATTGCACACACTCCTCCCTGGGGGGCCGTTATGAGATCTAAGGCCATCCTATTCTGCATGGTCATCAGTCTTAGCGCTGTCATTTCTTCCTTGACTCCTGTGAGAGCAAATTAGCAAATACTTTCAACCTGTAATCAACTGTTTCCAATCTCAATATGTTCTTTCCTATTCCTAGCCACGGAAAGAGAGTCATGATCACTTTATTTCCGGTTGACCAATGCTTAAACTCTCGTGGTACATCTGTGCCCCACACTGAGTCATGTGGTTTGAACTCGTCATTCAAATCTCTCCTGGAACGCAACTGTGGTGCAGATCTAGCATTAGCAGCATAAATTATGACTGTGTGATCCTTGAGATATACTGGAGCACACACTCCTGACCAGTTTGCTGGTAGGTCTGCATACGCATTGTGTCCACATAACCACCATCCCTTATCCACTAATTGCGTGCCTTTGTCTCCTGGCGCGAAAGCGGGATAGTTACATGTACAGTTATAACCTTCTGGACACCTCTGTGTTGAATGATTCTGTGTCCAAGCTGTGAAAGTAGCATAGCGCCACCATGTATTCAAACTGTAAGTGTGTGAGGACTCTGGATTTTGTTCTAACCATGAATGTTCTAAATGGCTAACTGCGGTGCGTTTAGCGCGCGCGTAGCTCTCATCCTGTCTCAGAGCATCTTTCTGTCCCTGATTACCTCCCTCCTGTCGGAAGTTCCAAAGACCAAAACTCACAAGTCCTGCCGTCACAGCACTCACCACAATTAGGAAGAACAACTTCATTTCCTTTTAGATCCTCTTCACAGGTTCCGACGGGGTTCAGCCATTGCTGGACCTATACAGGCCGTCAGCCGTTTACGGAGAGTCCGCCACTGCTCCCTCGCCTTCACCTGGAAGAATTTTCTGTTTCTTACAATGTGAAAGGTGTATCCACGACAGTTTTCCGTCCACTCGAACTGCAGTCTTTGTGGTCAGCTGTACTTGATAAGGGCCTTCCCATCTAGGCGTGTTCCACCTCTTCCGCACAAACTTCTTCACCCACACGTAGTCGCCCGGTTGAATGGGTTCCTGGGGGGTGGAATCTGTGGAAGACACAGGACTAGGCAGAACATTTACTGTATTCACACATCGGTTAAGTAACACTTTTTTCAGATAATCTGCTATTGTTTCTTCAACATGTTTTAGCTCATTTGTTGTTGCAAAGTATGGTAGGCAATAAGGCCGCCCATATAATGCTTCAAAGGGTGTGATGCCTGTTTTCTTGTGTGGTGTTATGTGCATCCATAATTTCACCAGGTCGAGACAAAACATCCAGTTCTTTCCTGTCTCGTCCATACATTTCTTCAGTCTGTTCTTAATAGTACCGTTGACTCTTTCAACCAACCCTGCACTCTGAGGGTGGTATGCGCAGTGATTCTTCAAATCAATGCCCAAAGTTACTCCTACAGTTTTCACTATCTCATTTACAAAATGGCTTCCATTGTCGCTCCAGATGACCTTCGGGATGCCAAACCTGGGAATGATTTCTCTACATAAAACTTTTGCTACTGTCAGTGCATCTGCTTTTGCTGTGGGGAAAATTTCTACCCACCTAGTAAATCCATCTAACACTACTAGACAATATTGTTTACCTTCACATGGTGTTAGCTGAATAAAATCTAGAAAAACTGTGTGAAATGGATGATTTGGTAATGGTGTAGTGCCTGCAGGGGCCTTAAGGGCTCCCTGTGGGCTGTGTTTTACACAAATAGCACATTGTGAACAAAAATTTTTTGAGTATGTATGAAATCCTATAGTATAATAATGTTCATTAACCATCTGTACCATCCCTCCTGTTGAGACATGGCATGGCCCATGGCTCACTAATGCTGCCCATTTATGCATATTCCGGGGAAGGATTGGCTTGTTTCCTATGGTTAATAGTCCTTTATCATCCAGTTTGGCTCCTCGCTTCTTCCACGTGGCCTTTTCTTTTTCTGGAGCACTTTGTTGCATTTCTTTTAGAATATCATTATCTGCAGGTTCTAAGGTAAATGATTCTATATTATCAAGAAGTGTGTTGTTATTTGCTGCAGCCTTTGCGGCTCTGTCAGCAAAGGCATTGCCTTGTGAGACTGCGTCTGTGTTGTTAGTGTGTGCAGTGCATTTACATACAGCTATTTTACGTGGCTGCTGTACTGCTGCCAATAACTTTTTTAACAGTTCTGCATGCATGACCGGTTTGCCGGTCGACGTTTTCATCCCTCTTAAATTCCATTGTTGAGCAAACACAAACAGCGTAGAAAAAGCATATTGACTATCTGTATAAATGGTAACATCTTGTCCTTTGCTTAGTTCACAAGCACGTGTGAGTGCGACGAGTTCTGCAGCTTGAGCAGAATAGGAGGAGGGAAGTGATTTCGCCTCCACCACCTCAGTTGCTGTAACTACTGCATAGGCAGTTCTAGTGCGTCCACAGTCATCCTTTCTCGATGATCCATCCACAAATAGTGTCTGTCCTGTAGTCAACGCGACATCACTGAGATCTGGTCGCGGCAGGACCTTGGTGGAGACCTCATCCAAGCAGTTGTGCTGGTGTCCCTCTTCTGCGGTGGGTAGCAGCGTCGCTGGGTTTAAGGTCGTACAGCGTCGAATCGTCAGATTCGGCTGAGAGAGCAACACTGCCATGCAGGAAAGATGACGTGCGGGCGACAGGAATGCTATCTTACTTTGTAGCAGCAGTATTGACACTGCATGTGGAACTAGCAAAGTTAGCTCATGATATAGCACCACTCCTGCGGAGGCTTTTACTGCCTCAGATGCTGCCACCACTGCTTTAACGCATGGTGGGAGTGCACAAACTACGGAATCTAGCTTGTGGGAGTAGTAGGCCACTGGCTGCCTCTTATCTCCGTGTTTTTGCAACAAAACTGAAGTCATAAAATTACCTTTGCAATCTACGACCTGCTCAAAAGGCTTCTGATAGTCTGGCAGCTTTAACACTCCAGCACCTACAAGGGCCTGCTTTGTGTGTGTAAATGCTTTTTCAGCTTCAGGGGTCCAAGTTAACACATCAGTCATTGCTAAGGGATTATCATACATCAATGCTTGTAAAGGGGCAGTTATTTTCGCATAATCTAAGATCCATGATCTGCAAAAATTCACTAGTCCTAAGAATGACATCATCTGCTTCTCTTACCCACAGATTAACCATTCTATCTACAGACCACACTCCTTCGGCTGTGGTACGAATCATCAACTAAAGCTGAGAGATAAGATCTCTTCCTAACAGGTTTACGGGACATGTGGTGGAGATCACGAAAGGGGCTTTAAGTGTGATTCCACTTACAGGGTCACAAACATCTACAGGAACTGACATTCTTTCTTTAGTTATGAGACCATTTGCTGATCTCACAAAAATCTGTGTAGAAGTTGGCTTTAGGGCTATTGGATCTCTAATTACTGATTTACCTGCACCCGTGTCTACTAAGAATGTTAAAGAATTACCTAACACGGTCAGTTGTACTTCTGGTTTGCCTTCAGCAAACAGGAAGATGGTTTCTAAGTCTAAAACATCTTCTAAGTCATCTTTTTCAAATTGGTCAAATTTTGTGCCCTGATTTGTTTTAATTTTTGTGACATCTTTTTCCGGTTCTAGTCATTGTTGAGGTGGATTAGAACCTTGCTGCTGTCCTCTATTGTATCTCTGGTCACGTTGTTTCTTTTTGCAATCACGTTCCCAGTGTCCATAATTTTTACAATAATGACACCGATCATTTTCACGGGAATTGCCTCCTCCTCCCCTTCCGCCTCGGCCTCGCCCACGTCCGCGGCCTCGGCTTGGGAGAGGGTTGGCATTGAAAAACATGCCTGTTGATTGGTTCTTACTTTTTTGGCATTGTCTTTCAGCATGCATAGCATGTTGTTCATAGCGGTTTAGGTTACTAGTTCCGAAATCAACTAATTGTCTCTCTACCCAGGTTTTTATCTCTGATTTTGATCCCCCATGTATAGCTTGCTTTAATTGCTGTTGGTAGGGACCTTCTGGTTCTTCCGCATACGGAATTCCACTATTTTTCCGGAACACATCTTTCATTCTCATGCTATAGTCTTCAAAACTTTCGTCAGTCTTTTGTCTCGTGGCCGTAATGGCGCTGTAGTCAGCTCGTCTGGTAAAAGTAGTTCGCATGTGCTCGTACAGTCTGTCAAGTCTGTCATTTAGTTCTTGGCTGCCAGGCTGCCATGGTTGTTGAGTGGCTGGATCCACTGGGACCCAATCTCCTCTAACAGTGCCCCATTTCTTGCCATTAACGCACATGAGGACTTGCTGGGTTTCAGTATGGTAACTTCTTTTAATTTTATAATATTGCCTGGCCTGTCTAAGTTACCATCCCAATCGAACTTAGTCATCCACAGCTGAACATATGAGCATGAACCTGGATATTTGTCTTCCATGTGTTTACATGATGCTGGGATTTCGAATTCAGCACCTTTTGTGGAATGTTGGTTGCCCATGTTTGCACTTTATTTCATCAGTTTTTATGTATTTGAATGGAGACGCCTGATCTCCCGACTGAACAACCCTCAATCCATACAGGATATCTAGTTCAGCCCCCCTGCCGTGGCCTTATAGTCAATCGTTCTCGATCAGGAGAGTATACACCAGGCTTCTACCTCCGAGGAGGCGGGTGTATCTTGCCTCTGCTTCTCTCCCGATGACCAGGCAGGCAATACCGCGGTATTTTCTGTGTAGCGCTTTTTGTGTCTTATACTCACTCCGTTGTCGCTATGGTTTCTCTCTGAGTTGTTTTAGTGCCTTCCTCCCGTCACTGGAGATGGTCGCCCTGGGAGGGACGAAGACCGGCCTTCCGTCAACTCGTGATGAAAGGTCTTTCACTTCGGACGTCCTTTTGACTCCGGCTGTGCACAGACTTCGGCGTTCGGTCGTCCCACGGCGCTCCTCTCCAGGTCTTGGGATCCGGCTCGAAGGACCAATTTTTGTGAGGGTGATGTTTGGTCACCCGCGCTGTTCGTTTACTAGACTCAGATCAACCACACAGACAACAGGTGGCCTTGCAAGGGAGAGCTGACGAGCAGTTCAAGCTTCCTCTCTCAACTCCGTCCGTCTGCTGCTCGCTCTCCTCTTTTATTTGGTTCACACAACATTGGTATCAAAACAACTTCATGATTCCTTCTCCTCCTATCTCTACGACTTCCTCGTGTCCTTGAACATGATACCTCCCAGTGCTGGGAACATAACAGCTACAATACTTGAGTCAAACACTCATACATTCCTTTTGATTAAACATTCTAAATCTACTTACTATACTTACTATAGCATTGAAACGATAATAGTAATAACAACAATAATTCTTCTCACAGTGCCAACAAGACTTGACCTCGGATTTCATTTTTATCATCACAAATCATTTGTAGCTATTTTGATTTACTCGTTGTTCCAAAAAGGTTTTGCATTAGGTAATATTTCACATAAATATTTCCAAAAATTAAACCTTTGTTAATTACGTTTAGCAATGATCTCTTAATCTGTAGGAAATAAGGACGTTCATTAAAACATTTATTAAAATGACGCACCGCTAATGCTCAGGTCTGGTCGTTGGCGTGGAGAATGCAGTAAATGCTTGTGATCAGCAAACGTGTGGAGTTTCCTTTTATAGTACAGAATGAAGAGGGTATGGTTTTCTCAAGAAAAATACCAGATTCTGTTTAATGGGTGTGTTAACATCGCAACAGTAATTCCCAAGAAAACAGTAACAGCTTATCTGATACGTCCACAATATCCGCCTTGGATTTGCTACACATTAATGGTTAACAGCCATATCACATTTTACTGCTTTCGGTGATGTTTTAACAGGAAGTATTGGTGCTATGGATCGCTTGTAACATCATTCTGATTAGACAAAAAGGAACTTTATTTATACTTACAGAGGTGTCATAACGCCTCACAATGTATAAAACAGCACAGTAAAGCAGGAAATATCTTCTTTCTTGAAAAACATCTTAACCTCTGAGTTAGGGTGATACGGTTCCTCTTCTGCTCTGTCTATAGGGAACAGTTATTCTCATCTCTCACACCAGACTCGCCCATCACTAACTGGCTCAATAAAATCCAGCACAATTAAGAAGGGTTAGAAGTTTATGCATTTCAAAGTGGCCTTAATGGGAGATAAGTGAAATTGCTGTAATCTTCAGATCTTCTACAGGACCTTGACGTCCTATGACCTTCTTGTAATTGAGAGAAGAAGATGGCCTCTAACCCCCACCTGAAGCCAATAGAGCAATGTGTGGACCTCCATGCTGATTATGTGATGTAGAAATGATGAAGACATTATGGTTTAACACAAATGAGCATGCAGGTGCTTGACTCACTGTAAAACTCACTGGCACTGATCCGATTCAGCTCCCCATATTATGTAATTATTAAAAGGGTATCAGTGATTCTTGTTGTTCTGTGGAAACTTTCTGGCAGCATACCAGAGCTTTATAGTAAAAAACCTGCTGGGAAAGTTCAAGCCATCAAGGGTCTTGGGCCTCAATATCTTCTTCGTTTTTTTTTTTTTGTTGTAATTGGTGCTATTGCAACTATTATTGAAATCTTAACTGTGAAGCTGACCTTTGATTTTAAATTGTAAATAGTGTTTAACTGTTGCATAGATGTACTGTAAAGTGTCCTTGGGTGTCTTGAAAGGCGCTTTGAAATAAAATCTATTATTATTATTATTATTATGCTAAACTGCTACACTAAATGATGATGAAGTACTTGGAACACATCATGAAATCAAATTGTGCATGTCAGGTTTTCTGCTTACAATAATTGTGTAAGAAAAGATAAAATCCTGACATGACAACAGCATTCATCACCGGTGTCAGAGTCCTCAGTAAAAGGGAATTTATGAGGTCATTGTGGAAGAGTGAGATAAATAAACTGATAATTCAGTGTGCAGTTATCATGGAGGACACACAATGTTTCAGCAACGGACTGACACAACAGGTGCATCACATTTTATTGATTTAAAACAGCAGTAGTAATGACAAAGCATATAGTCTGTGTCTCCAGAAGGCTGATAGGAGGTACCTGCGGTGTCCTCCATTCGATATCGTTGTCTTCTGCTTAATGTGTGTGTGTGTGTGTATGTGAGTGTGTGTGTGTGTGTGTGTGTGAGACCTGCTTACAGTGGCTGTGGTCCAGGTGAGACTAGGGATGTTACAACATTTGAGTAGTTTTGATTTAAGTTTTGCATTTTCTCAACTCCCCTTCCTGACTGCAACTGATACTCTTTCTCACAGCTGTCTCATTTCCAAAGTGCCTGCCAATATCCAAAGATATTGCTTTTATGGAATTCTCCATCTGGGAATGAGTTCTGTTGGAAAATCATTTGCCCCTTTTGAAGAGGTGGCGTATTTTGTGATGGCGGTGGTAGCTCAGTCTGTTGGCAGCTGGGCTGAGAAGCAGAGGGTTCCCAGTTCAAGCCCCAGTGTTACGCTCGAGAGGACTGGCGGTCAAGTGTGGCGGAACCCCAAAGAAGGCAGACAGACACGGGAATTAAAAAAAATAAACTCTGAAGGCTTAATGAAGCAAAAACAACCAGGAGGGAAGAAACAAAATGAGAGAGGCCGAGACAAACTATAGGTGCGTGATGCGGCAGACGAACCAAGTTCGAGATCCAGGGGCGAGAGTCTGTGGGGGAGTCCAAGTGTCCAGAGGATAGGAGAAATCCGTCCGAGGAAGGGGAAGAGGAAGAGGTCAGAGGAAGAGGGGCTAGGAAGGTTGCAGAGGAGTCTCTGGAAGACGCAGGGAGTCGCTGGGGAGCCTGGAGAGATGCTGGGTCCACGGGACGTGTTGCCAAAAACATCAGTAAGATCAAGCACTGGCCTGAGTGCATAGGGGCCTTTTATGGGTGCAGAGTCGTTTGGGCGGATTGGGTGCAGCTGCAGGAGAGGGCCCAGGTGGTGGTGGTTGAGCTGATTGCCCAGGAGGAGGTGGGGCCAGAGTAGGAGTCACAACACCCAGTGCAGACAAAACATGGACAGTGTTCTGCTAGTAGGGGAACGTGCCAGAACACTTTCAGAGCACTGCCAAGGTACTCTTGAGCAAGGTACCGAACCCACAAATTCTCACATAGACTCCTACCTTCGCCCATCATGTATTCTCCCCATGACTCCGAAAGAAGATCAAGCAGTTAAAAAGATGAGGAGGCATGGTTGGTAGGGAAAAGCTCCAAAACAATTATATAACATGTCAACAATTGCCAGGCAGGACCTCTTCCCTTCACTGGGAGTTAGCTAAATGAAATTCATCATGACATGTTGAAAAGGTCGGTGTGGAGGTGTATTTGCAGAAGGTTCACATTTGTTTAGGTAAATACTGAAAATGGTTTTGTGAACCAATTTTGTAGAACTAAACACAATCCTTCTTTTGGCGGATGGTTCAACCCATGGGTCATCTTAGCAAAATAAGGGAAAATGCACATGGCAGACAAGGATTGGTATGAGGGTCATACCAGACATTATGAGAACAACCCAAAGTTTTCCATCAGAAGGAGAAGACAGAGGAGAGATTAAAAAGAGGGGCAGGAGGGGAAAGAGGAATGGAAGGGTTAGGAATGGTATGTTTAGGGAGAGCTAAGAGAGGGGGAAGGAGGGCAAGCAGCTGCTTTATCCGCAACATTCAGCTTTGTGTTGCCCTGAGAAACAGACGCACAAGAGGAAGCGGGAACTGGACACTTACAAACATCAACCTGAGAAGTGAGAATGGTGTCAAGTAGGGCGACTTACTTGTTGCAATAGAGGATGCGTTTGCGGTCAGATTTTAGGAAGTTTTAGTCCATCTAATGGGAACCAAAATCATCAATCTCACCTCCGCCATAACTTTAATTGAAACAGGAGTCACTTTCAAAATTCTCAGAAATTCTCCATGGTGATGAATAAATTGTGCAATTGTGTTCTTAACTTAGCATGACCTCAAAGGCTTGAATTGTCTCAGCAGTGTGACGTGTTGGATATGGACCCAATAGCAGTACACTTGAGCTCAGGATCAATTGGTAAAGTCTTTATTAGAATACAGCAAACACAGTAGCAAACTCGGATTTGATCGACGACTTCAGGAAACAGCCCTTTCTTCAGACCAGTGGCCCAAAAGGAGTCTCTGGGTTTAGGATTTGGGGAAGGGAATGGGCTTACTCTTGGTGGAACGGTCGAGGGGAGGGGTCCAGAACCGGACGGCAAGGCAGAGGAACCGATGAGGGGCAAGCGGCAGGCGTGGTCGGAGACAAGAAGCAGGTAGGTTTTCCGGGGAACAGGTGAGGGCAGAACAAAGGCAGGGTCGGTAACAGGAAATCAGGCAGGAAAATAATGCTGGAAAGTATTGCATTGTAGCTGAAGAACAATCTGGCAAGGAGTGTGAGTGGCAGGTAAAGTGGAAAACTACTGAGGGCAGGAGGGAAACGGGTGGAGGGAGCTGTGACAAGTAGGTTTGTTTCTTTTTTACCTGGTAGGCTCCCAGAAAGTTTCCACTGAATTTCGACACTAAATGACTTCTACATTTGTAAATTACTTCTACAAGCCAGCGAATGAGAATCGCTCCAAATGTGAGGTACCAACTGTTTTCAGAGTAAGAGCAACCAACTCATGTCCACATGCAGCCACCAAACCTGCTACTCAACTTCTGTAAATCGGTTACTAGGAGACGACAGTGTAAGTTAGTTTCTTCCTTGTCCTCTACTTTTGGCTGGTTTAATCTGGTGCTGAAATGCAAAACAACTTCTGTCTTAGGGAACACAGAGATTTTAAGTCACACATAAAGGCAGTCGCGATAGTTAGCGATTTACAGTGTTGTGCAGCGCACAGAATTGGTGAGCAGGGACATGAGTTACTTTGATGATAGAAAGAAACACAGCATTATGTCATCTGAATAATTGACTTGTCACTACATAGCTTACTTCTCCAATTTTAGCCATGTCTCATCTCCATATTTATGGTAGGTGTAAGTTAGCTCCCCTGTACGTCAGTCCGTATGTCTGAAGAACCCCTGAAGATCTCCTTTGGGCCAATATTCAAGTGAACAGACATTATTTGGCTAGAAAGTTCAATAAAGTAATAAAGTTTTCTTTATATATCACCGCCATGATAAGGGGAGCACTAGTTTTTTCCACTTAAAGTACTTTAATAACCCCTCCTGAGACACGTGGTAAAACTGACTCAGTGAACAGATACCCAATAAGATAAAACCCAATGAGATCAGGATCTCTTTCACAAGAGTGACCTGGCCAAGAGGTCAGCAGCACATGTCATAGGGACAGTTACAAGAAAGTGATAATATAGGTTAAAACATACATATTAGATCATAGAAAGCAATATATAATGCAGAAGAAAGAGTCAGTAAAGTGTCTCGAGAAAAATGCAGAGAATGAATATTGAGAGATGAAGAACACTGATCTTGTTCAAGACACTCTGAGACTGCTGAACTGAGTTCACTTCCTCATTCTTTGGACCTCTCATTACCTCATTGTCACAGACAAAAAGAAATGACACTTAACTGGAAGTACAGCACTTCCTGAGACCATGATTGGTAAGAAGACAACCAATGAATAATTGTTGATCAGTTCAAGGAATATGGCCTAAAGCTCGAGGGGCCTGTAGCACCTCTGACTGGAAGTCCCTGCAGAGGGTGGTGAGGACAGCGGAGAAAATCATCGGGACTTCACTTCCTCCCATCCAGGACACTGCTAAAAAAGGCTGTCTGACAGGGCCAAAAACTTCACCAGAGACTCCTTCCACTTCCACCATGGACAGTTCTCACTGCTGGCCTCCGGGAGGAGGTTAAGCAGCCTACAGAGCAGAACAGCCAGGTTCAAAAACGGTTTGTTCACATATGCCATAAGATTCCTCAACACAGCCTAACATTCCTAACTTTCCCCCACTCCTCACCACACACACCTAAACACAGGACTGCTCTTATTAGGACCTCTGTGCCTAATTGTCGTTATATGTATATTCATACTTTTGTAAATACTATTGTCATTATTCCTGTTGTGCACTGAGCCATTGTATCGTACTTTCATTTTGATGTAAATCTTAATGGCAAATAAAGTCTGTCTATGTCTATATCAATTGTTGTTTTCTAGGAACTCGATTCATTCCCTCTTCCTCTTCAGTGATGTTTACATCGAATGAAAAGGTCAAACAAAACATCCACAGTAGATTTGCAGAATTACAAAATAGAGAACTGATACACAAAACCACAATAAATGACAATCTGCTACATCGAAACTTTCACAGCAGCATTTGTACAGATTACTTTCACATTTACATGTAGAATGTGTATAATTTTACTTGGGTGTGTTGTTGTTAAGATGCTGAGCAATCGTGCAAGTCACCTGGTTCCAATAATCTGCTGGTTGGCAGATTTCTTTAGCAGAATGTTCAGCTCTCCTTTCAGCTCCACATTGAGTGTCCATCAAAAACATACACACTTGAATAAGTTTGAAGCCAGTATCAACTAGAATGTTCTAGAATGTTTGTTGGACCAACCAGCCTTCCTTAAAGGCAGCAGAGGCTTCAAGATCTCACTGAAGACACCACACATAGTAAGCTCATTGATGGTGGCAGAAAACCTTGAACATGATGCCAGTTTGTTACATTCTATGAGAAACTTCCTGGATTTAATGATGTTTGCTGAACATGGATCACAGGTAGCCTCCAAAGATAGAGAGAGAGTGAATCATCAGTGGCCTCTCCACACACAGAGGCAAAAACAAACAGCAACACTAGTTGTCGCTGATCTGTAGCGCCCCCTTCTGGATGAGATGACTTGTGAAAATGTTCAACATGTTCACATTTAGGAAGAAGTGGTAGATAATGGATGAATGCTCACATTCCTTCTCTTGCAAGAGCATTGTGGTCAAGTGTCAACTAAGTGCCACTTCTCAAAAATGTGTATTTAATGTTTTTATAGTTTGTGAAATGATCATGTGGATAAAAGACATGACCTGCTGGCTGGCCACTGCTGAGCTTAGCAAATGTTTGGAGGTGAGAAAGCACTACAGTCCTCTATGGCCAGTTTCTGCCGCCTGGTGCCTCCACAGCAAATGGTACAATTAAAAATGAAGTCTTTTTTTAAAGTGTTGTTTCTTCTAGTTGACATTGCCGCTGGATACACATCAGATGGAGAATTGGCAATGTTTTTCGGATATCTTCCAATCATGTTTTCTGTCATGTTTCCAGTCATTTTTTCCTTATTTGGATAGAACACACTTTTCTTCTTATCCTTGCAGCGATTATGTCAAGTTGGCGCAGTGGCAACTTTTTCCATTTTATGGGTATTAGAATGGTGGGCGTCTTTGTAAGCATTCTGTTTTTTTCTTAACAATATCAGCATCTATTGCTTTTTGATCATGATGTAAAGCTTTATCACACCCTTGAGTGACTTTAATCACTTTCAACAAAATAAAATATAATATGATAATCATGTGCTGTTGAGCCCTGCTGTTTTACAGCTGTATATATTGGCATATATTTATTGATTTTAATTCAATTTGTTTGTGATGTGCTTGAAAACTCTGTCAAATGGATCTGTCACTACCTGCTCTTCTGCTGAGGTGGAGAATTCCACTTACTCTGCCACGCCCCTCCACCACCCCCATCTGATCAGCTTCCATCATTTTTACCTGTTTCTCCCTTTTAGGCCTAATTAAGCAACTTCTGAACATTCATGCCTTGCCAGATTGTTATTGCTCCATGCCTGACTCTCCAGCCCTTTGTTTGATCGGACTTATTAGTTTTGACCCTGCCTGCCTTGGACTTTTCCACCACGTCTCTGCCCTGGTAAATCTGACAACCTTCTGTCCCCGATTAAGAGTTTTGCTATGTGTGGACTTTTGCACACTTTTGTTCCATTTGCTGGTCCCTCCTCCAGCCTCCACCCACTCTGCTGATTGTCTGTCTTGACTCTCTCACCTGCTCTCATCTTCATTCTGGTTCATGCCTTCGTGGCCTGACAAGGCAAAATAAGACTCCTGGAGCCATGATGTTCTACACTGTAAGTGTTGCTTTTTTGGGGAAGGGAGATGGCAAATCATAACATTGTTTTTGCTCATATTTAAGAGTGTAATTTTAGAATGATGGCAATATAGCAATGCCAGGATGGACAAAACAGCCATAATATTTTGTTTTCCCTCTGTTAGCAACTTATAGACACACTTCAGAATTCAGAAATGTTTACATATCAGTTTCAGCCAAAAATAACTCAGAAACAATATACTGCAGGTAATATTTTAGTCTCAGATTGACTAGGACCTAGGATGACATGACTTCTTCCTGTGGAGAAAGTTCAAGCGGTACTGTTCTTCTGGGAAATCTTGGTTCCTGTCAGTCATATGGAAGTTCCTGTCATGTTCCTGTCAAAAATCGATGGTGCGCCTTATAATATGGAGCGCCTTGTGTGTGGACTGAGTTCCAAATCTACTGTGTGCCTTTGGTGGGTGCACTACAGTAAACGCTCTGCCAATCGATTAGCGGCACACCTACGCGTAAGGATCCCCTAAAATGGCGCCGGTCAAGCGAGACACGTATGACTGAGGCTGAAAATGGCAATCGAGCAATCTTAGTGTTTTCGCTTTATGAGGAGGCGGCATCTCTCCATACGCGCGAGGACAACTGTTGCGCAGCGGCTGCCCGCGGATTACCAGGAGAGGGTGACCATCTTCCCTAACCCTAACCAGGAGAGGGTGGCCATCTTCCCTAACCAGGAGAGGGTGGTCATCTTCTGCACCTACTGCCGCGACAAGATAACCGCGCCCAGCCACATCACCAACATGGATGAGATCCCTCTGACTTTTGACATCCCTTTGACCCACAAAGTGGAGAAAAGGGGACCAGCACGGTAGCGACAACAATGGGGCACGAGAAGTCGTCGTTCACCGTGGTTCTTGGCTGCCACGGAAACGGACATAGCGCTGGATGACGGAAGGCGAACACTCCTTCACAAAGACTATGAGGCAGTGGCGGGCAAGTTATGCCACCATATGCGGGTGGATTGTAGACGCGTGGGCTATGATACCATCTTCATGTATTGTAAGAGCTTTCACAAAATCAACGCTGAAGCGGAACCGGTCGGTGAGTCTGATTCAGATGATTAAGAAGAGGAATTCGGGATGTTGGACATTGAAATAGTGCAGCTGTTTTATTCAGATACAGAAGATGAAAACTTTGATGGTTTTGTGGCAGAAGAATAAATATTTTGTTCAATAAATGTGTTGAAGCTCACTGTTTTACTTCCGCTGTCATTTTTTACTGTATGTTTCAGCATGCGCCTAATAATACGGTGCGCCTTGTGTATGTTTTAAATACAGAAATAGCACCCATAACTGAGACTGCGCCTTTTGATACAGTGCGCCTTAAGGTCGTGAAAATACGGTAGGCTTAATATTACAACCAAAGTCAACTCCATCAGGTTGTGCTTGCTTGGTAATCCATTGTTGCTTTTAACAGTCCTATATATAAATACAATTTTTATGGATACAAACTTCCACTTAGTTTGTAAAAATATAAACAGTTGAGTGAGCATTTTGGTCCAAATATAATATAAATATAATAGATTTAAGTTTCTTTCTTTCTTTCTTTCTTTCTTTCTTTCTTTCTTTTTTACTGAGTCATTAACTCTTGGTGTTGCAGGAGGAAAACTGTCCCATTGCAGAAATGCAGTCCCTGTCCCCAAGAATCCACGGATCACTGGGCTTAACGACTACAGGCCTGTGGTGCTCACCTCTGTAGTCATGAAGTCCTTAGAGCGCCTGATCCTGCCACACCTCAAGTCCATCTCAACCCCCCTCCTGGATCCACTGCAGTTCGCCTACAGAGCTAACAGATCTGTGGACGACGCGGTCAACCTGGCCCTTCACTCCATCTTGCAGCATCTGGACTCCCCGGGAACCTACGCGAGGATCCTGTTCGTGGACTTCGGCTATGCATTCAACACTATCCGCCCCGCTCTGCTACAGGACAAGCTGTCCCAGCTTAGTGTGCCTGCCTCCCTCTGCAGGTGGATCACTCACTCCCTGACGGATCGGAGGCAGTATGTGCGGCTGGGGAAGACTGTCTCGGACTCTGTCACCATCAGCACTGGATCACCCCAGGGCTGTGTACTTTCCCCCCTGCTCTTCTCCCTGTACACAAACTGCTGCACCTCAAGCCACCAGTCTGTCAAGCTGATCAAGTTTGCGGATGACACCACCCTCATCGGGCTCATCTCCAATGGAGACGAGACTGCCTACAGGAGGGAGGTGGCTCGACTGGTGTCCTGGTGCGGACACAACAACCTGCAGCTGAACGCTCAGAAAACAGTGGAGATGATTGTGGACTTCAGGAAAGTCACAGCCCCTTTGCCCCCCTTTGCCCTCATGGACTCCCCCATCACCATCGTGGACTCCTTCCGCTTCCTGGGCTGTCAAGTGCAGCAGCACAGAAACAGTCCTGAGGACGCTGAACGCTCTGGGAACTGGCTTTGACTGTGCAAGCAAGGTTCCCGAAAATATTTTCCACAATTAAATGCTCTCTCCATTTGTCAATGTTTCTTTTCAGTTTGCTGACCTGAAATATGTTTTCTTAACAGGGTGAGATCAGTCAGGTTCTGTCCCTTGGAGTAAAACCTGAAAACATCATCTATGCACATACAACAAAAACACAGTCACACATTAAATATGCCTGCGCTCAGGGAGTAATTTAATGACTTTTGACGATGAAGAGGAATTACGAAAAGTTTCCCGTTGTCACCCCAAGGCCAAGTAAGTGAAATAAATTGTCCAAAAACATTGTATGACAACCCTTTTTATTTACATGTATTCAGATGATCTATTCACCTTTATTTACTGCAAGAATGGTTATTCTTTCATGATACTGAGCTACATGTTTTTTTATGGCCAAGTCTAAGCAAAAGGTTTAATATGTCACAATTGATATATTGAATACACACAGGAAATGGGGTTTTGAATATATCATTCCAGACTAGTACTCCGGATTGCAGTGGATGACTCGTCATCCTTCTACAGACTTAGCTCAAAGTTTGGAGCAGGACTCAGCACAACTGGTAGGCTGCTGGAATGTGCTGCAGAGCTGGGCCTAGAAGTTGTTGGCGTGAGTTTTCATATTGGCTCTAAATGCAGTCAAAGTTTGGCTTTCAGACAAGCCATTGCTGATGCCCGAAGCATTTTTGACACAGCGGTAAGTGATGTCAAGTTTTAAGTCATAATTTCTCACATAATGAGTTCTATTATGTATGAAATACAAGTGAAAGTGGGTAATTTGGTCTGGAGGCAGTATAAGGTATATTTGAATTTAATGTTAATCTATGTAAGAGGACATAGTCGAAACGAATTAAACCTTAAAACTAAACTAGGTCAAAGTAGGACTACTATAGGAGACCCATAGTTATGTGCATATCTTACATTCTGCATTGCACTTAACCTGTGGCAAATCCCAAGTCTTGAGCTGCTAGTGAGTTCAGGAGAAGGCTTAAACTCGGTGGATCCTGCTATGAGAAGCAGTTTTGTCTGAGATGATATGTTTTGACCCTATTTTTTAAAGTAGTGGTATTTTGTTGAGGCAAAAATGGGTTGTAGTGGCTCCTATTGTCCACAAGGAATATATGATGTCGATTGGCTCACTAATCTATTCATCTGTTCTTCTCATGATAGAAATACATCATCTGAATGTTTGTCCAGCACTTTTTGACTGCAACTTCATGATTAAACATTAAACTGTGGACAGTTACATTAAACTTGGTTCACCTTTAACATGAAGCATTTGTCTTTTGCTAGTTCTTGTGAAATGTATTCACCATTCCACTGCATGTACAGTAAACTTTTACTATAAAGTAATATTTCCAGAAAGTCAGGCTAACTGCACAGACTTTGTAATGTAAAAGGGTGAAAGGGTCAAACTGCCTTTATTTGTGTCCCTTGACATCGACATCGGTCGGTATGTTTTTGTCTGTCTCTCGACAGGCTTGGTCTGAAATTTACGTGTCATTTGTGTCACTGTAAGGGCCTCATTAACCTAATGTTAGGCTTTTAGGGACACTGTCCTGCATTCATAAGAATTTGCACTCATTGTATAGACTTTTATAGATTCAGACTCACATATAAGCAATCCTCTTCTCTCCTGTTTACTTCTCTTTACTCACATTTTAATGCTTATTCATGGACTTGAAATACAAACATTAAGATTAGGAATTTATTAATTTAATGGAAACAGATTTGCAAGTCACCGTACATCATACATTCCTTATCGACAACAGAAGCCTATCAATCTCAATTTTGGTCTCAAAAAATAACCACTATGCCATAATAGTACAGTTTAAGGTTTCTTCCCAATCTAGATGGACTTCAAATATCTGAGGAAACTGTTTAACCCACGGTTTAACCCAGACAGCTTTATCTGCACATTACTTCATGCACATACAGTAATGATCAGTACTTTAGTCAAAGGTAACAATTCTTTCAAGTCCTTTCATCCAAGAAGCGTTTTTCTAAAAACTAATGAGGACAATTAAAGAGTAAAGCTAATGCCATGTATTGTGTTCAAGGAAAAATATTGCTTGAATTGGTTTATATTTATTTAACATCACTTTTTAAGATGTGTTATTCTTCAAATTGGAACAAGTCCATTGGAGTTTCACTGAAAGCTGTTGTAAGATGATGACATTTCCTTCAGAAACTGTTGGGCTTCCAGTTCAGTCTGTTGGACATTGGTGGAGGTTTCTCAGGGAAAGACTTTCCAGTGACTCTTCAAGAGGTACAGAAAGATCCTGTTGATGTAGCTGGACATGATCTTGGTCCTCGTGTCCAGGACATCTGATGAAATCCTGAAATATTTGGTGTTTTACCTTTCTAGTTTTCTGAAGTCATCAATGGAGCACTTGATGAATATTTCCCATTTGAAAGTGGAGTGCAGGTTATTGCAGAACCAGGTCGGTACTATGTGGAATCCCCCTTCACACTTGCAGCCAACGTCATTGCTAAAAGGGTCATCATGGAGGATATGAGAAAAGAGGGAGGTATGTTTTTAGTTGGCCTTTGAGCCAACCTAAACACGCTGCACATCATTATAATTGACTATACGAATCTTCTTTTTTCTTTGCATTAGAATACAATATATTTGTGCAGTTTAAGTTGGTCTTGTTGAATAGTCTTGCATTAAAGCCTTTATGAGTCACAAAACTATTCCCACTGTTCAAAAACATACAGTTATTGCCGCCGCATTAAAAAAGAGCCCCAATCAAGCGCTTAGACTTCAACAGCTCAGTGGGTTTTACTCTGGATATTTTCTCATCCCAAATAAAGGTGACAGTCTGCTTCCAATCTTGGACTTAGGGTGGATGAATGTGTTTTTGAAGGTTCTGCTGTTCAAGGTGTTAAATACCCAGCAGGTTCGGACTACTATGGGTTAGCAGGCACGATGATCCTGTGTCTAAGTGTGGCAGGGCGTGGCCTGCCCTCCGAACAGGTGCCATATGGAGGTCGTGCCTTAATTGGTGGGTGGGGAGAAAAGGTTTATATAAGGCACTGCCTCCAGCTGGCTTTAGTTGTTTTCCCTCTTCGACGGTACGGCGGGGTTGCGGCTTATCTGGGCGGTTCGACCAACAGAAACTGTTTCACAGAGCGAGCATGCTGTTTCGCAGCGCCGAGAAGGTTGGTGCTTCCTCCAGCCATTCTTCCGCCTAGAACGCTTTGCCGTAAGGGCACGTGCGCTAGTTTGCACTGGGCAGGTAAGGCGCAGCAATGCGCGTCACTGACTTCCCCCACTCAGTTGATAAATGTTAATGGGGCTGTTCTTGCTGCAGTTGGCTGCCGGCTGGCGTCAGTGGGTCGCGTTGCCCCAGCGGGAACCCTTCACGGAGTGTTGGCGCCACCAAACACAGTCAGCACGGACTACCTCGCTGACTGGACCCACTGCTGCTTTTGCTCGGTCCTTTGGTTCGGGATTCTCTCTCTCTCTCTCTCTGTGAGGAGCGTGGTGTGAGCTGGGAGCGTTCTCGTTTGAGAATTTTTCAACCTTTTTGGCTGTTTAAGCTGTGGTGTTGTTAGTTTTTGTCAGTATAGTTTTAATTAATTGTTGGTGGTGTCTTGTGTTGTTTTTTTTAGTTTAGTTTATCGGTGTTTTGGCGTGTAACCAGCCAGCGTTTGTCTGGCTGGTTGGCGTCTGACGCCATGGTGCTTGGTGGTGGTAGCGGGGATCCCTCCCGGTTAACGCGGAGATATGGCGTTAAGGTGGGGGCCAGGTCTCTGTACACCGTGGAGGAGGTGGCCCTGGCTGTCGGGGAGGTTATCGGACATGGGTCCGTGAAATCGGCCGCCCGGATGAACAGGGCCGTGGTGGTGTTCGTGGAGAAGGTGGAGCAGGTGAACCGGCTGGTGGAGGCCGGCATCAGTGTCGGCGGGAGGTTTGAGGCGGTGCTGCCTCTGAGCCAGCCGGCCACTAAGGTTACCCTGTCCAACGTGCCCCCGTTCATTACGGACGAGTTTCTGTGTCGGGAGTTGTCCAGACATGGCAAGATTGTTTCTCCTATGAGGAAAGTCATGTCTGGATGTAAATCTCCCCTACTGAAACACGTAGTCTCCCATCGCCGGCAGGTTTATATGATCGATGAGGATCTGAATGTGTGTTTTAAAGTCCGGGTGGACGATTTCGATTATATTGTGTTCGCTTCGTCGGCACATACGAAGTGTTTTGGGTGTAACGAAGCAGGACACTTGATTAAAATGTGTCCAAACGGAGCCAAATCGGCTGCGTCGGGCTCGGGGGAGTGGCCCGGAGCCGCTGCTGCGGAGCCCCGCACGGCGGAGCCCAGAGCTGCTGGTGAGCGATCAGTCGCCGGAGCCGAGGGATGATGGGGCGACGACCCCGGTGGGTAGTGACGGAAACACAGGTGAGGGTGAACAGGTGGGTGAGAAAGGTGAAGAGAGGCTGTGTGTGTGTGTGTGTGTGTGTGTGTGTGTGTGTGTGTACACAGGGGGATGAAATGGGTGAACAGGGGGATGAAATGGGGGGACAGGGGGAAGCTGGGCTTCAGGTAGGTGAGGAAGAGGAGCTGGGCTGTAATGGAGAAGCTGAAGCTGTGGAGTTGATGGCGCTGGAAGCCGGTTGGTCTCCAGCTCCATCGAGGCTCCGCAGCAGTAACAGGCCTGGTCCTGTCAAAGCTAAAAAACAGACAGGCAAGAGGAAAAATAGAAGGGCCGGGCGAGGGCTGTGCGTCTGATGATGGTGACCTCCTTCAGAAGAACCTGGGCAGTCAGGAGGACAAGTCCTATTCTGCCAAAATGATTCAAACATTTTTACAAGACACAAAAAACATGAAGGGGGTAAACATTGAAGACTACTTTCCAGACAAACGGCAGTTTTATCTTCCTGCCAGACGCCACACAAAAAATAAGGCTGAGGCAGATTTTACTGATCAGGAGGTTTTTAGACTGAAGAAACTGATTCTTAAAGTTAGGAGGGAATTAATGTAAATATGTTGGGAAATGCACCTTAGTTTTTTATTAGCTTCATCACTGTTTTATCTCTGTCTTTATCTCCCACTTTTTAATGAGTAGTTTTAAGATTGGGAGCTTAAATATAAACAGCAGCAGAGAAGAAAAGAGTGTGTATGAAACAATGATTTTGAAGATTAGTGTCATGTTTTTACAAGAAACTCGGTGACTTTTTAAATGAGGCTGATTGGTGCAGAAGATGGGAGGGGAGGGTGTTTTTAAGCCACGATACAGCCTTCAGTGCTGGGGTGGGGATCCTCTTCAAGAGTTTTAGCCCAACATCTTTTACTGTTGAACATGTTGTTCAGGGGAGGTGTCTTTTAATCACGGCCCAGTTTGACCAGTACAGTGCTGCTTTTATTAATGTGTATGCTCCCAACAGTGGTGCAGCGAGGAAGACCTTTTTAGAGACACTCAACAAACTCCGGGGGTGTGGTTCTGTCGATTATTTATTCTTGGGTGGTGATTTTAATTGCACTGAAGATGAATTTTTAGACCGGAACCACGCGGAGCCGCATCCGTCCTCGCAGCAGGTCCTGAGGCAGCTGGTCTACTCCCATGGTCTGGTGGACGTGTGGAGAAGGTCTCACACAGGCTGCAGACAGTTTACGTGGTCCCACGTTAGAGAAGATAGGGTGTCTTTAGCTCGTTTAGATCGCTTTTACTGTTTTAAACATAATTTTAATGTGTTTAAATCATCAATAATATTGTGCCTGTGGGTTTTACTGCTCATGCTTTGGTTTTATGTGCTGTTTTTATTAAGTTTACCAAGAAGCGCCTACTGGCTATTTAATTCAGTTTTAACATCTGATGTGGGTTTTAAAGATGCTCTTAGTTATTTTTGGGCTGGTTTTAGGCAGAGAAAGGGCGGTTTTAGCTGCCTAAAACAGTGGTGGGACTACGGAAAGGCACAAATCAGAATGTTGTGTCAGCAGCACACTCTCAATGTTACTCGTCACGTCACCGGATCCATCAGAGATCTGGAAACAGATTGTGGAGCTCGAACGTTTGAATGAGTCCACAGGAAACGGAGGATCTATTGGAATCCTCAAGACCAAAAAGATGGCTTTAGCCAACCTGCTAGGTGCCAGAGCACAGGGCGCCCTGGTCCGGTCCAGAATCCAGAACATATCGGAGATGGATGCACCCTCCAGTTTCTTCTTTGGCCTTGAGAGGAAGTCTGGGCAAAGGAAGCTGATCCACTCCTTGCTGTCGGACACAGGGCAGGAGCTGACCGACCCGGGGCAGATCAGGAGGAGAGCGGTGGGGTTTTATGCTTCCTTGTACAAGACCGATTTTAAAGACGACAAAGACTGTTTTAATGGTTTAAGTGCTTTTAGTCAAGGACTGCCCAGGGTCTCCAGGGAGACCAACCACCGAATGGAGCGCCCGTTGACGGCACAAGAACTGCATGTGGCCCTGCAGTCAATCCAGGACTGAAAGGCCCCGGGCATCGACGGTCTCTCAGTGGAGTTTTACAAGGCTTTCTGGGACATCCTCGCTCAAGACGTCCTAGAAGTCTTTAACGAGAGTCTCGCCACCGGTTCCCTACCACTGTCCTTCAGGAGAGCCGTCATCACCCTCCTGCTGAAGAAAGGGAACCTGCAGGACATAAGGAACTGGCGCCCTGTGTCCCTCCTCTGCATGGACTATAAGACTCTCCAAGGCCTTGGCCATCTGGCTGAGGGACACAATGGAGCAGGTCATCCATCAGGACCAGACGTACTGTGTACCTGGCAGGTCAATGGTAGACAATGTCTGCCTCGTTGTTTTCCAAGATGGCGCCCAGAGCGGTCGCCTTGGTGTCTTGCTGCGTTCTTGTTTGTCTATTTTTGTTTGTTAATTGTGTGTCTGCCTGCTCTTACACCCGTGAAGAGCTACTAAACATCAGGACTCTCACCCCCACGGACTTACTTCCAGTTTTTCTGGCTCCTGCAGCCGACCTGGTTTACTTTTTGGCCCAAAAGGTGAGACGGCGGAGGAGAGGAAGACGGGCCGGTGCCCTGGCGAGACTACGCAGGAGAGGCTCGCGCACGGCGCTGCCTGGGATCTTTCTGTCCAACGCCAACTCACTTTGTAACAAAATGGACGAGCTGAAGTTGCTGATGCGGATTAAAGATTTCTCCACCTCGTGTGTTCTCTGCTTCACTGAAACCTGGTTCAGGAAAGAGACACCGGACAGCGCGCTCCTCCTCGAGGGATTCCAGCTGTTCCGTGCCGACCGCGACCTGGCGCTCTCTGGCAAGAGAGCAGGCGGTGGAGTCTGCTTCTACATCAACAGCGACTGGTGCACTGATGTGACCGTGATCTCTCAGCACTGTTCTCCTGCTTTGGAATACCTTTTCATCAACTGCAGACCCTTCTATTCTCCGCGTGAGTTCGCTTCATTCATTCTGGCCTCCGTTTACATCTCGCCAGATGCGGACGTGCGCGAGGCTCAGCGCACGCTCGCGGACTGTATTCAACAAGTGGAGCGGACCTATCCCGACGCTCTGGTTATCGTGCTTGGTGACTTTAATCAGAGCAACCTGAGATACGAGCTCCCCTGGTACAAACAGTTTATCAAATGCCCCACCAGAGCAGAGAACACGCTGGATCACTGCTACACCACAGTGAAGGACTCGTATCGGGCCATCCCCCGTGCTGCGCTAGGACTGTGTGATCACGTGATGGTCCACCTGATCCCCACATACAGACAGAAACTCAAACTAACAAAGCCATCCGTGAGCACCACGAAGAGATGGACCAGTGAGGCTGTGGAGGAGCTGCGCACGTGCTTGGACACAACTGACTGGGACATGTTTAAAGGGGCCACACATGATCTGGATGAGTACACGGACACTGTGACCTCATATATCCACTTTTGTGAGGAGCGCATTCTACCAACGCGCACTAGGGTGAGTTACTCCAATGACAAGCCCTGGTTCACACCGAGACTCAGACAGATCAGGAAAGAAAAGGAAGCAGCGCTGAAAAGTGGAGACAGAGACTGCTACAGAGAGGCCAAATACCGGTTTAGCAAGGAACTGAGGAGAGCTAAATCTGTGTATTCGGAGAAACTTCAGCAGCAGTTTACTGCTAACGACTCTGCTTCTGTGTGGAGAGGCCTGAGGCAGATCACCGACTACAGGCCTCAGGCTCCAGAGGGTCAGGACGACAAAGCCCTTTGTCAGAGTCTGTCCCTCCACTATGCCCGCTTTGACACCTCGTCAGCCATGCCCAACACCTCCCCTCCCCCCAGTGTCACTGCCCCCATGGACCTCACTCCATCAAAGGCAGTCCCCTCCTCCTCCCCCCCCTCCACTCACCATCAGTCCCCCCCCCCCCCATCACTTACCACCAGTTCCCCCCTCCTCCCCCCCTTCATTCACCATCAGTGAGCAGGATGTGCGCAGGCAGTTCGCCAGGTTGAACCCGCGCAAGGCCCCTGGCCCGGACGGCGTGTCTCCCTCCACCCTGAGGCACTGCGCAGAGGAGCGGACTCCTGTCTTCACAGACATCTTCAACTCCTCCCTGGAGTCGTGCCAGGTGCCAGCCTGCCTCAAAACCTCAACCATCGTCCCTGTCCCCAAGAAGCCACGGATCACTGGGCTTAAGGACTACAGACCTGTGGCGCTCACCTCTGTAGTCATGAAGTCCTTAGAGCGCCTGATCCTGCCACACCTCAAGTCCATCACCACCCCCCTCCTGGATCCACTGCAGTTCGCCTACAGAGCCAACAGATCTGTGGACGACGCGGTCAACCTGGCCCTTCACTCCATCCTGCAGCATCTGGACTCCCCGGGAACCTACGCGAGGATCCTGTTCGTGGACTTCAGCTCTGCGTTCAACACCATCCGCCCCGCTCTGCTACAGGACAAGCTGTCCCAGCTTAGTGTGCCTGACTCCCTCTGCAGGTGGATCACTCACTTCCTGACGGATCGGAGGCAGTATGTGCGGCTGGGGAAGACTGTCTCCGACTCCGTCACCATCAGCACCGGATCACCCCAGGGCTGTGTACTTTCCCCCCTGCTCTTCTCCCTGTACACTAACTGCTGCACCTCAAGCCACCAGTCTGTCAAACTGATCAAGTTTGCGGATGACACCACCCTCACCGGTCTCATCTCCAATGGCGATGAGACTGCCTACAGGAGGGAGGTGGCTCGACTGGTGTCCTGGTGCGGACACAACAACCTGCAGCTGAACGCTCAGAAAACAGTGGAGATGATTGTGGACTTCAGGAAAGTTACAGCCCCTTTGCCCCCCCTTGCCCTTATGGACTCCCCCATCACCATCACGGACTCCTTCCGCTTCCTGGGCACCACCATCACCCGGGACCTTAAGTGGGAGCCAACCATCAGCTCCCTCATCAAGAAGGCCCAGCAAAGGATGTTCTTCCTACGGAAGCTGAGGAAGCTCAAACTGCCTCCCAGGATGTTGGCGCAGTTTTCTACGGCCATCATCGAGTCCATCCTCACCTCCTCCATCACCGTGTGGTATGCTGGTGCCACCGCCAGGGACAGACTGAGGCTGCAGCGCGTCATGCGCGCTGCCGAGAAGGTGATCGGCTGCAGGCTTCCATCCATCCAGGACCTGTATATCTCCAGGACCCGGAGGTGTGCAGGTCGGATCACGGCCGACCCTTCCCACCCTGGTCACGGACTGTTTTCCCCCCTCCCCTCAGGCAGGAGACTACGGTCCATTCGGACCAGAACCTCCCGCTACAGTAACAGCTTCTTCCCCTCTGCCATCAGGCTGCTGAACACCAAGTGACTTATCACTTAAGCACCATGTACAGCAGCCAGCCGGACTCATAAACAATACATTACTCCTCATGGACCTGCACTATTTCTTACCACTCACTATTTATGTATATACTGTATATAAGTCTTATTTTATTTTATTTATCTTATTCTAGTGTGGTGTTGATGTCTAGTGTTATGTTGAATGTTATGTTGATGTCTAGTGTTATGTTGAATGTCGCAGCGGCACACCATGACAAATTCCTAGTTTGTGTAATACTGTGTATTACATGAACAATGGCAATAAACCTTCTGATTCTGATTCTCATTAGGGATGTTTTGGAGGTCTCCAGTTCATTGGGATGAGTGCTGGTCTACTTTCTTTAGATCAAGAAAAGGCTTTTGACCGTGTTGAACACAACTTCCTGTGGAGAACCATGGAGAGGTTTGGGTTCAGTGCTGGTCTGATAGCCAGGATCCAGGTACTGTACAGTACATTGACCGTCACTATGGTCTACACCTTGAACGATGTCATCTTTCATTGTACATTGAGTGTCCTGAAGGTCAATGGCAGCTTGTGTGCTCCTTTTAGAGTGTGTAGAGGTGTCCGGCAGGGCTGTTCTCTGTCTGGGATGCTCTACGCGCTCTCCCTGGAACCCCTCCTCAACAAACTACGCTCTTGTCTTCAAGGTCTGTTTTTACCGGGTTTTAACAGTAATGTGGTTTTATCTGCCTATGCTGATGTTGCCATTTTTATTAAAGACCAGGCAGACATTAATGCAGTTTTAAGTGTAACCGATAAGTTCTGTGAGGGTTCGTCTGCAAGGGTTAATTGGGGGAAGAGCGAAGCCCTGGTCATCAGCGAGGGGCTTCAGGGCCTCCCGTTCTCCCTCAAGGTATGGCCTGGAGGAGGGATGGCCTTAAATATCTCGGAGTGTACCTAGGAAATAAACGCATGGTAGAAAAGAACTGGGAGAATGTTGTCAAAGATTAAAGAAATGGAGGTGGGTGCACTCCGAGATGTCATTCAGAGGAAGAGTTTTAATTACAACCTAATAGCCTCGCTGCTGTGGCAACGTTTGGCCTGTTTAGAGCCACCACCAGGCCTACTGTCTCAGATCCAGGCGAAACTGGTTAACTTCTTCTGGGGCGGCTACCACTGGGTGCCACAGTCAGTCCTGGTTTTATCCAGAGACCAAGGGGGCCAGGGCCTCATCCACCTGGCCAGTAGAACAGCCACCTTCAGGCTACGGCTTGTGCAGAGGTACCTGACGGGACCTCCTAACTTAGTGTGGAGGGATGTGGCCAGCTGCTTACTCAGACGTGTGAGCAACTTGGGACTAGATGCTGCTGTTTTTAACTGATTTCCAAAGTTTAAATTTAAGGGGTTTGCCAGCTTTTTATCGGAGTGTTTTTAAATCCTGTGCTCTTTTTAAATGGAAGAGGATCCAGGAGTCCAACTCTCTGCACTGGCTGTTGAAAGAGCCCCTGGTTCACGGTGGCAGACTGGATGTCTGCAGCAGCGCCATGCCAGGTCTGATGGTGGCGCTATGTGGCTCCAGGACTGTCACACTGAAGCAGCTAGTGGAGGCAGCTGGTCCGGCACTGGCTGACGCCCGGACCCTAAGCACTGTACTGGGGCTACGTTCGCTACGGGTGGTGGAGAGGAGCCTGGAACAGTGGAGGAGGAGGCTCTCTGTGAGAGATAGAGAGAGAGAGAGAAGTCTTCTCCTGCGGTATGGCGGAGGGAGAGCTGAGCCGGACCCCACGGAGATCTTCCCTGACTTCCAGCTGAACCCTGGATGCGAGGAGCTCAGCGGGCCTCTCCTGAAGGCCCTCTGCAAGGACAAACTGGGCTTCCACGGAACTAACAATAGGACCTTATATGTGAACATTGTAAAGACAATTAATGGACAGGGGCTACTCAATAGAGCAGCCTCTGTGTGGACAGACAAGCTGAGGGAACACATTCCACAATGGAGGGTCCTATATAACCCCCCCCCCCCCATCAAA
This sequence comes from Takifugu rubripes, assembly GCF_901000725.2. Taxonomy (NCBI): domain Eukaryota; kingdom Metazoa; phylum Chordata; class Actinopteri; order Tetraodontiformes; family Tetraodontidae; genus Takifugu; species Takifugu rubripes. The sequence goes on from NC_042289.1 coordinate 2,668,387, forward strand.
AAGAGGACCGGGGAGGAGCTGTGGCACTAAATGTCCACCTCTCGATTGGACCCCGCAGTGTCGGACCAGTGCCCGTTCTGCCCAGGGCGAGAGACGGTGTTTCACGCGTACAGTGAGTGTGAACGACTCACTACTTTTTAATGTTTTAAAAGGTGTTTTTAATGGTTTTAATAAAACATTCTCTGTCAGAGGTTTTATCTATGGAGCAGGGTACAGGAAAACTGCTCAAAACAAATGGCAGCTACTCAATTTTATTTGTGGAGAAGCCAAGATGGCAATCTATGTCTCCAGAAAAAACAAAATCGAGAAAAACGGAGATTGTGAGGCCACCTCAGTGTGGCGTAACACCCGGTGCAGGCTGAGGTTGGAGTTTGGTTTTTATAAAATGAATGACCTCAGCCGATTTTGTGAAATATGGTGTTACAATGATGTACTCTCCACTGTGAAAGAAGACAATTTGCACAACCCCTTATGGGATAGCTGTATCGCTGCTTTATAGTATTTATTTATGATATTGTGGATTTTGTGTTCTGAACAGGGCGCTTGTGCCCCTGTGTAAACTTGTAAATAAAGTATTTTTGTAAAATCAAATCTCTCTCCTTCGCTCGGAGAAACGGCGCTGAGACGTGGTGCCACCGAGGCGACCACGGAGCTTTTGCCTAAATTTTAGACTCTTAACAGTGTGTAAATTGTATCAATTTATATTTACTTTTTTTAGGTTTTGTTGCTTTGTTTCTTGGTTGACGTTGTGTTCTTTTAGACGACCTGGTCACCATTTATTTGCCTGTGTGCTCGTCGCGTCTGATTGTTTATCATTGTAAATTTAATTTTTCCTTTTCTTTGTGGACAGGTGCTGCGGGCCAGGCCGGGGACCCAACCCCTGGTGGAGGGCGTTTTCATCACCCCCCTCGTGTGTGGTTTTGCTCGCAGTAGCACGGGTGTTTTTAGTTTGTTTATCTCCCCTAATTGAGTTTTACCTGCCGGTGGGGCCCCAGCCCTGTCCACCCCTTTTGTTAATTTAACTTTTGTATAGCTGCGTCATTTTTTTGAGTTGGATTTAATAAATTTGTAGTGCATAACCCTCAATCCTGTCTCTGCCTCTGGAATAGAACCTTATCTGTGTGTGCCTGTTCTCCGGTTAATTCCTGGGGTGAAATTCCCCAGGTGGCGTTGTTGTCAACAGATACATCTCCCACCCCGCCACATAAGCAATGTCTGGCACACTGGGTGGTTGACACCATTTCTCAGGCCTATGCTGGCTTTAGTCTCCAAATTCCAGATGATCTGGCAACACACTCCATCAGTAGTGTTACCTCATGGGCTGCATTTCGAGGTTTCTGTGCAAATTCCTTTTGGGCTACATCATGCATGTCTGCACAATTCTACAGGGTCACTGTAGCACCACAAGCCCCCATGAGCTCAGGAGTACTCTGTGGCTGGCGGTGTTTAAGATAGTAGGCCCTTTGTCCCTTGCGACACTGATGGTGTGACTCATCTAAGGTGCAGATCGTGTTGATGGTCTGAACAAGGTTGAAATAGATCAGGAGTTATAATTGTGGATCTATGAGACCAAATGATCACCATATTTTGTTGCTCTGAACAGGCTGAGGTATTCAATGCAAGAGGAGGTGGCTTGGTCACATTGGTGCTTATGTACACAGAGGGCAAAGTCCTGTCACTGGGCACATCACTATGTTGCCATAGGTCTTGGGGATAGGCAGAAAGATGACATCGTTCAAGGTGTAGACCATAGTGACGGTCATTATTTGATCTCAAAGACCTATAGTTATGTGCATAACTTACATTCATTGCACTTACCTGTGGCAAATTCCAAACATGCTTGGAATGTATACGTGGAAAACAATGTTTAAGATATTTATTGGTTTCACCCAAAAAAAGAAGTTCCTGAGAGACTGATGATGTACTACCTGAGTGACGGTGTGTTTGGCTCCCTACATTTTCTTCTAATAAATGGGCAAGTTTCACCCTACCTTCACAGAGTAAGACTAAATAATTTCTCTATGTAGAGAGTAACCACATTTGTTATCTTGTTTAATAATATTGCCTTTAATGATACCTAAATACATGCCAGTTGTGCCAAAATTGATTTAATTATTTCATTTAGGATTACACTTTTACCTCTTGAAAAAAGTCAGTTGTGATAGTATTTTTGTGTTGGTGACTCTTAAAACCCATTTATCATTCCTTTCAAGTTCTTAAAACAACACGTAACAGCTAAATTATCACATGATTCCCTTTTTATGTCTTTGATGTGAGCAGGCTGTGGAGAGCAGTGAGAAGAGATACAGGTCAGTCATCTGGGGTCCGACCTGCGACTGCATTGACAAAATCGTTGACAACTACTTGATTCCTGAGACTGGTTGGAGACTGGCTTCTTATTGACAACATAGGTGCTTACGGCATTTCCATGAGCACTGAATTCAATGGATTTGAAAGATCAAGTATTTACTCTGTTGTCACAAATGAGACTTGGCACACCCTCAACCTTTCCTCACAGTAACAGCTCATTGCTACAGTATCCTAAAAATGTTTCTATCATTATCTTAACACAGCTATGAAGGCTTTTAATTTACAGCAATTAATATATTGTAACTTTTAATTCTACATCTCTACATCTGGGAGAAGGTTTTCTTATCCTTATATAAATGCGTGATGGTTTTAGACTCTTGTAAACATCTTGTTTGTTTTTTTACTTAGACTGGAGGTAATCACTATGTGTGGGTTAATCCAACAGTTTTTCCAGATATGTTTGATGGCAAACATATATGATGTCTGTTGGCTGACAGAGCTATTCATCTGTTCTTCACATGATAGAAATACTGTACATCATCTGAACGTTTGTTCGGCACTTTTTGACAGCAACTTCAGGATTCAACATTTAACTGTGAACAGACAGTTACATTAAACTTGTTTCACCTTTAACATAAAGCGTTTGTCTATTGCTAGTTCTGGTGAAATGTATTCACGTTTCCACTGTACTGTATATACAATAAACTTTGAATATAAAGTAACGTTTCCAGAAAGTCAGGCTAACTGCACAGACTTTGTAATGTAAAAGGGTCAAACTGCCTTTATTTGTGACCCTTGACATCGACATTGGTTGGTATGTTTTTGTCTGTCTCTCAACAGGCTTGGTCTGAAATTGACATGCCATTTGTGTCACTGTAAGGGCCTCATTAACCTAATGTTAGGCTTTTAGGGACACTGTCCTATCTCCTACATTTACTGACTCTCTTTGTAAAAAAAAAAAAGGTGTAAAGTAATCTGGACTCCAGGAAGCATTTGTCTGTTTCAAAACATATGTCATATGTTTATTAATTTATCAAAAAGCCCACTTAACAACACAACTTATGATGATAATATAACCAGGATGGGTGAGTGGGTGTAACACATATATACACTTTTTTGCATGTACCCACAAACCTGAATTCTTGTTCATAGTGAAGACTTCGTAGAAAATTAGAGTTGCATTCATAAGAATTTGCACTCACTTTATAGACTTTTTTAGATACAGACTCACATATAAGCAAACCTAATGGGAACAATTTCTCAGACTAGTGTATCTGATACGATATATATCTCAGGAAAATCAAAGTCTGCACGATGTACCTTTTAATGTGAGCCTGGTCCTGCTGAAAGTTTCTTCTCTCCTGTTTAAGATTAAGATTAAGATGAAGATTAAGATGTACTTTATTCATCCCCGTGGGGAAATTGAATTGTAGTAGCAACCTATACAAAGTATAGAAAACAGAATAAATAAATACAGATAAGATTAGAACCTTATAAGCATATATATATATAAAATATACATAATATAATATATACATATTATAAGCATATGTGCATAAATATAGAATAAAATAGAAATAAAATTACAACATAAACATTACACAGTTATTGTTATTGGCTGGGTTAGGATGACTTATACAGTTTGATGGCAGATGGCAGGAATGACTTCCTGTCCCGTTCCTTAGAGCAGCGAGGCTGCAGGAGTCTGCTGCTGAAGCTGCTTCTCAGTTTATCCACTGTGTTATGGAGGGGGTGGGAGGGACTGTCCATGATTGTCCGCAGTTTCAACACCATCCTGTCCCTCACCACCTCACTCACTCTCACTCATTTTCTACCGCTTGTTCCTCCACTGAGGGTCGCGGGGGGGCTGGAGCCTATCCCAGCACAATGGGCGGAGGCAGGGTACACCCTGGACTGGATGCCAGTCAATCACAGGGCTAACACATATAGACAGACAACCATTCACTCTCACACTCACACCTACGGGCAATTTAGAGTTTCCAATAAGCCTAATCCCCAATCATGCATGTCTTTGGACTGTGGGAGGAAGCCGGAGTACCCGGAGAGAACCCACGCAGGCACAGGGAGAACATGCAAACTCCACACAGAAAGCACTGAGGCTGGGGACTTTCCCTCACCACTTTCCCTCACCACCTCTTCCAAGTTATCAAGTCTACAGCCAACAACAGACCCTGCCTTTTTAATGAGTTTGTTAAGTCTGTTGACATCCTTAGCTTTAATGCCTGTACCCCAGCACACCACAGCAGAGAAGATGGTGCTAGCCATGACAGACTGGTAGAACATGTGGAGCATCCTGCTGCAAACACTGAAGGACCTGAGTCTCCTGAGGAAACAGAGTCTGCTCATGGCCTTCTTGTAGACAGCATCGGTGTTTGTGGACCACTCCAGTTTATTGTCCAGCTGAACACCCAGGAACTTGTAAGATGGGACTATTTCCACATCTTTTCCACTAATGCAGACTGGGGAGGGAGGGGACTTGCTTTTTCTGAAATCCACCACCATCTCCTTCGTCTTGGTCACGTTGAGCTGCAGAAGGTTCTCCCTGCTCCACCTAACAAAACTCTCCACAAGGTCCCTGTATTCATCCTCCTGTCCATTTTTCACACACCCGACTATGACTGTGTCATCCGAGTACTTCTGGAGATGACATGTCTCAGAGTGGTACTGGAAGTCAGCTGTGTAGGTAGTGAACATAAAGGGGGACAGCACAGTTCCTTGTGGAGCTCCTGTGTTGCTCATCAGGGGGTCGGACACTCAGCTCCGCAGTCTCACAAACTGTGGTCGACCTGTCAGGTAGTCCTCGATCCAAGAAACAAGGGGAGCATCCATCTGCATGTTCTCCAACTTAGCCCTCAGCAGTCTTGGCTGGATGGTGTTGAAGGCAGAAGAGAAGTCGAAGAACATGACCCGCACTGTGGTGTTTAGTCTGTCCAAGGAGGAGTAAGCCCTCTGCAGCAGGTATATCACTGTGTCATCAACCCCCACCTTGGGCTGATAGGCAAACTGCAGAGGGTCCTGAAAGGGGCTCACCAGAGGTCTGAGGTGTGACAGCACCAGCCGCTCCATGACCTTCATAATGTGGGAGGTCAGTGCTATTGGCCTGTAGTCACTCGGTGCCACAGGATGGGTCTTCTTCGGCACCGGGACCAGGCAGGATGTCTTCCAAAGCACTGGGATCCTCTGAAGATGAAGGCTCTGGTTGAACAGGTGCTGCAGTATTCCACACAGCTGCCTGGAGCAGTTCTTCAGCACTCGTGGGCTGATGCCGTCCGGTCCAGCAGACTTTCTCTGGTTGAGCCTCTCCAGCTCTCTCCTCACCTGGCTAGACATAAAGGACAGTCCTGTCGGGGGGATGGGTGACATGTTGGAATCTATGTAGGGTGTTAGCAGGGGGGAGGGGGAAGAAGTTGGCAGAGGTGTTAGGGGCTCTGGGAGGTGTGAAGGGGACACATTGTTATCCAGAGGAATATTGGGACAGCTGGGGGAGGGGGAGCTAGAATCAAACCTGTTGAAAAACTGGTTCAACTCATTAGCTTGGTCCACGTCCCCATCAGCTGAGCGTATTCCTTTCTTCTGGAAGCCAGTGATTGTTCTCATCCCACTCCAAACATCCCTGGTCTGGTTCCTCTCCAGTCTCTCCTCCAGCTTCTTCCTATAGGCGTCCTTGCTCTCCTTCAGACTGTGTTTCAGTTCCTTCTGTACACTCCTGAGCTCAGCCGGGTCCCCAGCAGTGAAGGCCCTCTTCTTCTTGTTCAAAAGGGCCTTCAGGTCACTTGTCACCCATGGTTTGTTGTTTGGGTAACAGCGTACCTTCTTGGTGGGGATGGAGTTCTCAGTGCAGAACTTGATGTAGTCAGAAACACAGTCTGTCAGTCCATCCAGGTCCTCACCATGTGGTTCACATTGCTGCTGAACTACAGGTGTGTATGATGGGGAGAGCAGCACGAGATTATGATCAGACTTGCCTAGTGGAGGGAGTGCAGTGGAGGTGTATGCATTGGTGACATTAGCATACAGTAAATCCAAAGTCTTCCTGTCTCTCGTGCTGCACTGGACATACTGATGGAATGTAGGGAGAGTGGGCTTAAGGGAGGCATGACTGAAGTCACCTGTGATGAGGAAAAAGGCTCCGGGATGTTTAGTCTGCAGGTCAGCCGTGACAGAGTGAATAACGTCACAGGCCGTGTTCGCTTTTTACCGGTCGGAGGAATATAAACATTGATGGCGATGACATTAGTAAACTCCCGTGGCAAATAGTATGGACGGAGTCCGATAGCAATAAGTTCCACGTCGGGACTGCACACGCGCTCCTTGACGTGAATATGCTCCGGGTTGCACCACCACAGTAGCAGTAGCAGAAGTAGAAGGAGCAGCAGCAGCAGCAGTAGTAGTAGTAGTGGCAGTGGTAGCAGTAGTAGCAGCAGCAGTAGCAGAAGTAGTAGCAGCAGTAGTAGCAGTAGTAGTAGTAGTAATAACAGCAGCAGCAGTAGTAGTAGTAGTGGCAGTAGTAGCAGAGCAGTAGCAGAAGTAGGAGCAGCAGTAGTAGCAGTAATAACAGTAGTAATAGCAGCAGCAGTAGTAGTAGTAGTAGTAGTAATAGTAGCAGCAGTAGCAGCAGTAATAACAGTAGTAATAGCAGCAGCAGTAGTAGTAGTAATAGTAGCAGCAGTATCAGCCGTAATAGAAGTAGTAGTAGCAATAGTAGCAGCAGTAGCAGCAGTAGCAGAAGTAGTAGCAACAGTGGTAGCAGTAGTAGTAGCAACAGTGGCAGCAGTAGTAGCAGTAGTAGTAGTAGTAGTAATAGCAGCAGTGGCAGCAGTAGTAGTAATAGCAGCAGTATTAGCAGTAATAGTACTCGTGATTACATTTCCGTTTCTCCTTCCTCTGTCTTCTTCCCAGTCTGGAGCATCTGGACAGCATAGAGAAGCTGGACCTCAGCTGGAACCAGCTCTTGTGGGTTGGCTCTGGCGTATTCAGAGGCCTCTCTCGGCTCAGACAGCTTTACCTACACAACAACAGACTGTCTGTGGTGCAGCAGGGGAGTCTGGATCTGTCCCTCCATCCCTCTGATGTTCTGTCCATCTGGGCAGGTGCTAAACTTGAGTAACAACAACATCTCCTGGATAGACGGCGAGGCTCTAGCGCCTCTCTACAGCCTTGCTATCCTCGCTCTGGAGGGAAACAACCTGCATCATCTCAAGTTCAAGACATTCCTCAGCCTTCATACATTGGCCACACACATCACGCTGTCAGGTTTCCAAAAATCAACTATGCTCTCGCTAAAGAAAGTCTCGAGCTGTTTCAACGCTTAGTGCTAATCTAAAACTGTAACATAAAGGAACAGCATATAATGTTTTTTTTAGCTAAACACTACACCATACACACGATAATGGTAACATCATGGTGGAATAGTTATTTCACAATTTCCTCATAGCTTAAATAAAAGTTTGCTGTTCAATTGTCTTCAGCATTTCAAAATAAATGTAGTTTTCTCGGGTGTGAAACCAACAAAGCATCCTGTACACAGTCACAGTTCTACCTCTCCCCATGCTCCACCAGCCAACCCCTGGAACTGTGACTGCGAACTTCACCGCGTCTTCAGCAAGATCCTCTACGTCCGCCACCTCCACGTCGACGACTATCGCAACGTGACCTGTCGGGACCCGCCGCAGCTGGCCGGGTCATCGCTGTCGTGGGTTGACAGCCAGCTCTGCTTGGCAGAAACAGTCACGGTGCTTGTGATCACAGTGACTGTCATGGTGACGGTCGTGGCAGCTGCAGTGATGGCGGAGCGGAACAGGAAGAGGAACAGTGGAAAGAAGTGGGATGCTGAGTCACAGACACAAACATAGAGCCCAGAAGTGACGAGTCGTCATTAGAGTGACAAGGTTGCAGCACTCTGACTGATATTAAGCAATTATTTATTTATTCTTTTTATGATCTCTATTAATTTTATGTATTCATCCAAACTAAACAACCATAAACTGCTGTTTATGTCTAATTTACAGCTCCTCTGGGTACCAGCCCATGGCGTTCCCGTGGAAATGTGCTAAATAATGTATATTAAATCTACCAACCTCAAGTTTCTGGTAATCAATGATAAGTCAGACCTCCCAAAACTCTGATGCTCATGCACCCTTTAATTGGACTTAATTTGTCTTTTTGCATCTGCGCCTATGTAAAAAGTTGGAGGTAGGGTCATGTGATGCAGGCGGCGAGGAAAGGCTGTTCAGAAAGCAAAGTGAGTGCCGTTTGTTGTGCGTGGAGCTGCGGTACCACAGAGCCAGCTGACCCAGTCCACCACTGAATGACGGGCACACAAGCATAGGAACTGGAACACTATGGGAAGGGGAGTTCATGTTTTATGGTCATATATCCACATATGCCTCAATAACAAAGAAGAGGTGATTCTGGAACAGATTTAATAGATTTTATTGATCTTTAAACTCCACCTGACAGCATCAGCATCTATTCTTATTTTGAGTATAATGATAATTAAAGAGGAAATTGTGATTAATTCCAAACAGACATGATTTTGAGCACCAAAAAGAAAAGATAAAGAAATGTGTGAGGATTAAATCACAGTTGCATCCATCACTTTTAGAAACATGTTTGCCACGAGTGACATTTCTACTCTGATATGTGTGGAGCTGCGGCGGCTTCTGCGCTGAATGGCCTTTTTCATCTCTTGCACCAGGATCGTCTTGTTCCTCTTGATGTTGTCCCTCGCGATGTCCAACAACTCGTTCATCATGTCGTTGTTGTAGGGCCCTTGGAAGGTGCAGAACTTCTTCATCTTTGCCTGCAATTCTTTTGCATCTATAGGAAACAGTCAAAAATTGCTTAGTTTTCTGAATATGGAGATTAAAATCTCATTATTTTCAAACCTGGACACACGGCAATCAGAAATATAGGACAATAAAGGACAAATTCAAAGGGAAAACTGTTCAGGGAATCAGGCCCACTGCAGCAAAACAGGACTGTCAGATGGAGGGAAGGGAAACAAACCTCTGCAGTTGGCTCTGTTGAAGAGCGGCATGTAAACGATGGTTGGCTCCTTCTCCTTCCCCTCAAACACGTAACAATCTTTGGGCCAGTCTTTCTCCTTCTTGATTTGGTCATCTATCTCTGGAAAAGGCTTCCCTTTGTCCAGTGCATATTTCTTTGCAAGAGTCAGGGTCTGGAAAGCAGAAACAAAAAAAAACAACCCTGAGGTGAACATGATGTTTTTAGGAGATGAATGGAAGTTCAATTTCACCTCGGGGAGCACAGGGAAAACCTGATTGTGTTTCCGGATTATTGGAAGGACTGATCGGTATCAGGAAAAAGAGAGCTGCTGTACAAATGACTGAGCTAACAGAGATGTTTTTGATCAGACAACTGCTGTTTGAATGCATTTAACTGCACCTCAAATACTTCTCCAGCACTGAAGTCTGGTGCTATGATCAGGTCAATGTCTCTTTTCGCTCCAAGAAATGGAGGGTAGGGTACGTTCATCCACAGCCCAGCATTGATCAGGTAGAAGATCTCTTTGGAACAGAGAGGAGATGGAATGTTGGCATCTGTCAAAAAGAGAAAACAAACATGTGTTTGTACTTTATTTTCTTTATCTTTGGCTTTCTGGTAAATTCCTGTGCAACATTTTCATGTGTGAAACATATCCATAAAGATGCTTTTAGGATTTTAAGGTTTTAGATGAAGCCCAGCTCACATGTCAGGTGTAGGCTTATTAAAAATGGAATTGCACCAATTTCACTTCAATCAATTAATCCCTTTTTTCTGTTTTACTCTATGAAATCTTTCCAGCTGTGCAAAGCCAACACATAAAAACTCACATTAAACATTAAAAATCAACCTAACCTTGAAACTCATATGTTACTGTTGAAGGTTTAATTAAGTGGCTCTTGTCAGAAACGAAACCGTTAATGTATGTCCATATAAAAACCTTAAAAGCTGTGGCTCGTATAGACTTTAAGGCTGCTGCTACTTGTTTTTGTCAATTAAGTTGGCATTTAAAAAATTTAAAAAAACTAATAAACAACATATTAAAAAAAAAGCTCCGTCTCACCATGTGAACAGTAGAGGAAGTTGTTGGTATTTCCCCATTCCCATTTTTTAAGTAGACGTGGGAGTAACTTCAAAAGCTTCCACACTAAAAGGGAAGCAGGTGCAGAAAAAGGATAAATGACTTTGGCAGGTTTGATCTCTGTTTGAGCAGTTAGGATGTAAATCTTACAAAGTTGAAATTTGCTGTGATTTACAGACTGCAAATTTTCACAACAAAGCTCCAGCTCTTCGATCAGCAGTGTGATGTTTTCCTGGCAGACAGTTTTTCCCTCCTCCAAAGAATTTGATTTCAGCAGATTAATGTGACCAGATTCTATGATTTCTGCAAAAAAGAAGAACATCAATTTAAAGGTATCCCAGCCAAAGGGAATCTAAGGGGTTGATGTGACTATATAAACGTGTCCAGCTTCACTTTACTGGGTGCATCTTCATCACCTTTTAGCTTTTCCTGAAGTTTCTCCAGGATAGCCAGAAGCTCAGGATCCGTAGTGGTGCATTTGATCAGGTTTAAAATGTGATCAATGGCCACATAAATACGGTGGGCTTGAGTAGGAATGTCTCCAAATTCAGCCCCTGTAAAACGTGCACACACACAAACGCAGAATGTAACCTCAACAGGAGCTGTATCCTTGCAGCATTTAATATGAAAGCATCAAACTACCTCTGAGAGGGAACAAGTGATGGATGATTGTCTGCCAGTCCGCCAATGGGCTGCTACAAATACCTGCCGTGAGCCACATGAATGATCAAAAGCGTGATTCAGGCGAATAAATAAGTGCCCGTGTTGAACTCCTGCAGCGTTTCACTGTGTTCTTCTTGCTGACTTTGCAGGTTTTCTTAAAAAGGTTGATGTCTTGTGCTATATATCAAAAAATGTCACCAAACAGTGGACCAAGCACTCACTGCCTACTTTAATTTTACAAGAGTTTCATCTGACAAACAAGAGTTTTTAATCTGGACGTGACAATGATTCCTTTTACTTCAACAATTTGCAAACAGTCACCTTGAAGTTTGAGCACGTCCATCTCTGGCTTCTTCTCAACCAGCTGTCCAGCACAGAACCTGCTCCCCAGAAGAGCCGTTTTAATGAACCAGTCCATGTCAGTCAAACCAGACTCATGGGGACTTATTTCAAACCAGTGCCCTGAAAGTTAGAGACTCAGTGAATCACTTGACCGAAAGGACTGGGTCAGCAATTGACAGATTATGGTCTTGAGCATGTAATAAATGTGACTTCACCTATTTAATAATGTGAGCGTATATTTAATCCATCTACTTGTAAAATCTGGCCCTACCCTGACACATCAGAGGTAGTACACCCTCCTCTGTGTGCCACAGATACCAGGGAAGTGCATGTGATGGTACCGTTTTCAGGCTTGTCTGATGTACATTCCCTCTCTACAGTGGAGTAAATGGGATACGGGTTGGTGGCACTTCTGTTGGCATCCCCTGAAAGCTGTAGAAGATCCCGCTGGAGAGATGCAAAACATTACATTGTGAGGAACTGCATGATACTCTTTTTGATGGTGTTTCATTTAAAAAACTAAATTTACACACACACACACACACACACACACACTCACGCACGCACGCACACACACACACACACAGGGGAAACTATGTTTTTGCATTTTGTCTTGGCACCTGTTTCATTATTAAAGTGGAGATTAATACAGCCCAGATGTCAGAAAGAGAAAATGTCGTTTCCTCTGTCCTGTCATCCAGCCAGGCCACAATCTCGTCCAGTGGGACTCCAGGACCCTGCATTTTAGCAATTATTTGGTCCACACCAGTCCGAAGATCTTCTCCGCTGTAGAGGCAGCCCATGGCCCTTTGAGAGTGCAATAAAAGACATAGAGTTAAAATAGAAATAGTGTTGAGAAGAGAACTTTTTGGGATAGATTTATTACAGAATTGACATCTAGAGTATCACAATTCTATGAAAATCATTCTAGTTTGTTCTTTTTTAATGAACCAGTCCATCAGACAATGTCTCAACTATTTTCTTTGACAAATAGTCCTTCAAACCCTCCGGTTTCTGTGCTTTCACTTGCATCTCTTATCAACCACTCATAAGCATGAGTACTGTTACCATGTCGACCAAGAGATTCCTCCAATGTAGAGCAGTGTGTCAAACAGACCCTCTTTCACCAGTTGCTGGATGGAGCCCAACATTGCCACGATTGCCCTCTCTCCTCCACCCGAGCCCAACAGAGCGATGTGAGGGACAGAGTCCTGGTTGGGAAACCCATATGAGCGACGGCCGGTCGACGTTGACAAACCCATCGAAGGAGAAACGAGGATGAAAAGTGTCAAACCAACAAAAATGTAAATTTAGAACTTCTTTGCTAAACGAACTTAGTACTATTAAGTATATTAATGTTTGAAACACATGAGTGTGTGTTCAGAGTAATATTTGTCATGTTTTCACTCATTTCACTTGATGTACTTTATCTGCTGGCGAATCATTGCTTCTGGGGCTTATAAATGTTAAATATCTGTCATGCATTCTTACCTCAGTACAGTCTAAACCCAGCCTTGAAAATGACTTCTGAATTCTTTTTTTCCTTTCAGAAACACAATTCTGTTCCCCAGGACATAGGGAGTCAGAATGATGAATGACATTCTGGAAAAAATGAAGGAAAATCTCAGAATTTGAATCAACACAAAGCAACAGCCATGTTCTGGCAGTTCAATCAAAAAATCAATGTATATGTGCTTTAATGTTGTGCTTTATATTCTTCTTCTGTTGAAATAAAATAAATACAGCAGTGGATTTCATTTTGATGTGGTTCTGTAAAAGAAGAATTTAGTGAACTGAAAATGTGTCAGAGATTAAACAGACTCATAGTATTTTAGTACCTCTTAGTCTATAAAACTCATATTAAATCAACAAAACAAGTCCAGGTATCTGAGCACTTACCTCACAAGCAATGGCAGCAGTTTCCTCCATCTTGTTCTTGGTTTGGGCTCCTAAAGTACAAAAGAAAGTCAAAGAGAAGACAAGTGCGTGCCAACAAGACTTGACCTCGGATTTCATTTTTATCATCACAAATCATATGTAGCTATTTTGATTTACTCGTTGTTCCAAAAAGGTTTTGCATTAGGTAATATTTCACATAAATATTTCCAAAAATTAAACCTTCGTTAATTACGTTTAGCAATGATCTCTTAATCTGTAGGAAATAAGGACGTTCATTAAAACATTTATTAAAATGACGCACCGCTAATGCTCAGGTCTGGTCGTTGGCGTGGAGAATGCAGTAAATGCTTGTGATCAGCAAACGTGTGGAGTTTCCTTTTATAGTACAGAATGAAGAGGGTATGGTTTTCTCAAGAAAAATACCAGATTCTGTTTAATGGGTGTGTTAACATCGCAACAGTAATTCCCAAGAAAACAGTAACAGCTTATCTGATACGTCCACAATATCCGCCTTGGATTTGCTACACATTAATGGTTAACAGCCATATCAAAGTTTACTGCTTTCGGTGATGTTTTAACAGGAAGTATTGGTGCTATGGATCGCTTGTAACATCATTCTGATTAGACAAAAAGGAACTTTATTTATACTTACAGAGGTGTCATAACGCCTCACAATGCATAAAACAGCACAGTAAAGCAGGCAATATCTTCTTTCTTGAAAAACATCTTAACCTCTGAGTTAGGGTGATACGGTTCCTCTTCTGCTCTGTCTATAGGGAACAGTTATTCTCATCTCTCACACCAGACTCGCCCATCACTAACTGGCTCAATAAAATCCAGCACAATTAAGAAGGGTTAGAAGTTTATGCATTTCAAAGTGGCCTTAATGGGAGATAAGTGAAATTGCTGTAATCTTCAGATCTTCTACAGGACCTTGATGTCCTAAGACCTTCTTGTAATTGAGAGAAGAAGATGGCCTCTAACCCCCACCTGAAGCCAATAGAGCAATGTGTGGACCTCCATGCTGATTATGTGATGTAGAAATGATGAAGACATTATGGTTTAACACAAATGAGCATGCAGGTGCTTGACTCACTGTAAAACTCACTGGCGCTGATACGATTCAGCTCCCCATATTATGTAATTATTAAAAGGGTATCAGTGATTCTTGTTGTTCTGTGGAAACTTTCTGGCAGCATACCAGAGCTTTACAGTAAAAAACCTGCTAGGAAAGTTCAAGCCATCAAGGGTCTTGGGCCTCAATATCTTCTATGCTAAACTGCTACACTAAATGATGATGAAGTACTTGGAACACATCATGAAATCAAATTGTGCATGTCAGGTTTTCTGCTTACAATAATTGTGTAAGAAAAGATAAAATCCCGACATGACAACAGCATTCATCATCGGTGTCAGAGTCCTCAGTAAAAGGGAATTTATGAGGTCATTGTGGAAGAGTGAGATAAATAAACTGATAATTCAGTGTGCAGTTATCATGGAGGACACACAATGTTTCAGCAACGGACTGACACAACAGGTGCATCACATTTTATTGATTTAAAACAGCAGTAGTAATGAAAAACCATATAGTCTGTGTCTACAGAAGGCTGATAGGAGGTACCTGCGGTGTCCTCCATTCGATATCGTTGTCTTCTGCTTAATGTGTGTGTGTGTGTGTGTGAGTCTGTGTGTGAGACCTGCTTACAGTGGCTGTGGTCCAGGTGAGACTAGGGATGTTACAACATTTGAGAAGTTTTGATTTAAGTTTTGCATTTTCTCAACTCCCCCTCCTGACTGCAACTGATACTCTTTCTCACAGCTGTCTCATTTCCAAAGTGCCTGCCAATATCCAAAGATATTGCTTTTATGGAATTCTCCATCTGGGAATGAGTTCTGTTGGAAAATCATTTGCCCCTTTGAAGAGGTGGTGTGTTTTGTGATGGCGGCGGTAGCTCAGTCTGTTGGCAGCTGGGCTGAGAAGCAGAGGGTTCCCAGTTCAAGCCCCAGTGCAGACAAAACATGGACAGTGTTCTGCTAGTAGGGGAACGTGCCAGAACACTTTCAGAGCACTGCCAAGGTACTCTTGAGCAAGGTACTGAACCCACAAATTCTCACATAGACTCCTACCTTTGCCCATCATGTATTCTCCCCATGACTCCGAAAGAAGATAAAGCAGTTAAAAACATGAGAGGAGGCATGGTTGGTAGGGAAAAGCTCCAAACCATTTAGAAAACATGTCAGCAATTGCCAGGCAGGACCTCTTCCCTTCACTGGGAGTTAGCTAAATGAAATTCATCATGACATGTTGAAGAGGTCTATTTGCAGAAGGTTCACATTTGTTTAGGTAAATACTGAAAATGGTTTTGTGAACCAATTTTGTAGAACTAAACACAATCCTTCTTTTGGCGGATGGTTCAACCCATGGGTCATCTTAGCAAAATAAGGAAAAATGCACATGGCAGACAAGGATTGGTATGAGGGTCATACCAGACATTATGAGAACAACCCAAAGTTTTCCATCAGAAGGAGAAGACAGAGGAGAGATTAAAAAGAGGGGCAGGAGGGGAAAGAGGAATGGAAGGGTTAGGAATGGTATGTTTAGGGAGAGCTAAGAGAGGGGGAAGGAGGGCAAGCAGCTGCTTTATCCGCAACATTCAGCTTTGTGTTGCCCTGAGAAACAGACGCACAAGAGGAAGCGGGAACTGGACACTTACAAACATCAACCTGAGAAGTGAGAATGGTGTCAAGTAGGGCGACTTACTTGTTGCAATAGAGGATGCGTTTGCGGTCAGATTTTAGGAAGTTTTAGTCCATCTAATGGGAACCAAAATCATCAATCTCACCTCCGCCATAACTTTAATTGAAACAGGAGTCACTTTCAAAATTCTCAGAAATTCTCCATGGTGATAAATAAATTGTGCAATTGTGTTCTTAACTTAGCATGACCTCAAAGGCTTGAATTGTCTCAGCAGTGTGACGTGTTGGATATGGACCCAATAGCAGTACACTTGAGCTCAGGATCAATTGGTAAAGTCTTTATTAGAATACAGCAAACACAGTAGCAAACTCGGATTTGATCGACGACTTCAGGAAACAGCCCTCCTTCAGACCAGTGGCCCAAAAGGAGTCTCTGGGTTTAGGATTTGGGGAAGGGAATGGGCTTACTCTTGGTGGAACGGTCGAGGGGAGGGGTCCAGAACCGGATGGCAAGGCAGAGGAACCGATGAGGGGCAAGCGGCAGGCGTGGTCGGAGACAAGAAGCAGGTAGGTTTTCCGGGGAACAGGTGAGGGCAGAACAAAGGCAGGGTCGGAAACAGGAAATCAGGCAGGAAAATAATGCTGGAAAGTATTGCATTGTAGCTGAAGAACAATCTGGCAAGGAGTGTGAGTGGCAGGTAAAGTGGAAAACTACTGAGGGCAGGAGGGAAACGGGTGGAGGGAGCTGTGACAAGCAGGTTTGTTTCTTTTTAATCTGGTAGGCTCTCAGAACGTTTCCACTGAATTTCGACACTAAATGACTTCTACATTTGTAAATTACTTCTACAAGCCAGCGAATGAGAATCGCTCCAAATGTGAGGTACCAACTGTTTTCAGAGTAAGAGCAACCAACTCATGTCCACATGCAGCCACCAAACCTGCTACTCAACTTCTGTAAATCGCTTACTGGGAGACGACAGTGTAAGTTAGTTTCTTCCTTGTCCTCTACTTTTGGCTGGTTTAATCTGGTGCTGAAATGCAAAACAACTTCTGTCTTAGGGAACACAGAGATTTTAAGTCACACATAAAGGCAGTCGCGATAGTTAGCGATTTACAGTGTTGTGCAGCGCACAGAATTGGTGAGCAGGGACATGAGTTACTTTGATGATAGAAAGAAACACAGCATTATGTCATCTGAATAATTGACTTGTCACTACATAGCTTACTTCTCCAATTTTAGCCATGTCTCATCTCCATATTTATGGTAGGTGTAAGTTAGCTCCCCTGTACGTCAGTCCGTATGTCTGAAGAACCCCTGAAGATCTCCTTTGGGCCAATATTCAAGTGAACAGACATTATTTGTCTAGAAAGTTCAATAAAGTAATAAAGTTTTCTTTATATATCACCGCCATGATAAGGGGAGCACTAGTTTTTTCCACTTAAAGTACTTTAATAACCCCTCCTGAGACACATGGTAAAACTGACTCAGTGAACAGATACCCAATAAGATAAAACCCAATGAGATCAGGATCTCTTTCACAAGAGTGACCTGGCCAAGAGGTCAGCAGCACATGTCATAGGGACAGTTACAAGAAAGTGATAATATAGGTTAAAACATACATATTAGATCATAGAAAGCAATATATAATGCAGAAGAAAGAGTCAGTAAAGTGTCTCGAGAAAAATGCAGAGAATGAATATTGAGAGATGAAGAACACTGATCTTGTTCAAGACACTCTGAGACTGCTGAACTGAGTTCACTTCCTCATTCTTTGGACCTCTCATTACCTCATTGTCACAGACAAAAAGAAATGACACTTAACTGGAAGTACAGCACTTCCTGAGACCATGATTGGTAAGAAGACAACCAATGAATAATTGTTGATCAGTTCAAGGAGTATGGCCTAAAAGCTCGAGGGGCCTGTAGCACCTCTGACTGGAAGTCCCTGCAGAGGGTGGTGAGGACAGCGGAGAAAATCATCGGGACTTCACTTCCTCCCATCCAGGACACTGCTAAAAAAGGCTGTCTGACAGGGCCAAAAACTTCACCAGAGACTCCTTCCACTTCCACCATGGACAGTTCTCACTGCTGGCCTCCGGGAGGAGGTTAAGCAGCCTACAGAGCAGAACAGCCAGGTTCAAAAACGGTTTGTTCACATATGCCATAAGATTCCTCAACACAGCCTAACATTCCTAACTTTCCCCCACTCCTCACCACACACACCTAAACACAGGACTGCTCTTATTAGGACCTCTGTGCCTAATTGTCGTTATATGTATATTCATACTTTTGTAAATACTATTGTCATTATTCCTGTTGTGCACTGAGCCATTGTATCGTACTTTCATTTTGATGTAAATCTTAATGGCAAATAAAGTCTGTCTATGTCTATATCAATTGTTGTTTTCTAGGAACTCGATTCATTCCCTCTTCCTCTTCAGTGATGTTTACATCGAATGAAAAGGTCAAACAAAACATCCACAGTAGATTTGCAGAATTACAAAATAGAGAACTGATACACAAAACCACAATAAATGACCATCTGCTACCTGGAAACTTTCACAGCAGCATTTGTAGAGATTACTTTCACATTTACATGTAGAATGTGTATAATTTTACTTGGGTGTGTTGTTGTTAAGATGCTGAGCAATTGTGCAAGTCACCTGGTTCCAATAATCTGCTGGTTGGCAGATTTCTTTAGCAGAATGTTCAGCTCTCCTTTCAGCTCCACATTGATTGTCCATCAAAAACATACACACTTGAATAAGTTTGAAGCCAGTATCAACTAGAATGTTCTAGAATGTTTGTTGGACCAACCAGCCTTCCTTAAAGGCAGCAGAGGCTTCAAGATCTCACTGAAGACACCACACATAGTAAGCTCATTGATGGTGGCAGAAAACCTTGAACATGATGCCAGTTTGTTACATTCTATGAGAAACTTCCTGGATTTAATGATGTTTGCTGAACATGGATCACAGGTAGCCTCCACAGATAGAGAGAGAGTGATTCACCAGTGGACTCTCCACACACAGAGGCAAAAACAAACAGCAACACTAGTTGTCGCTGATCTGTAGCGCCCCCTTCTGGATGAGATGACTTGTGAAAATGTTCAACATGTTCACATTCAGGAAGAAGTGGTAGATAATGGATGAATGCTCACATTCCTTCTCTTGCAAGAGCATTGTGGTCAAGTGTCAACTAAGTGCCACTTCTCAAAAATGTGTATTTAATGTTTTTATAGTTTGTGAAATGATCATGTGGATAAAAGACATGACCTGCTGGCTGGCCACTGCTGAGCTTAGCAAATGTTTGGAGGTGAGAAAGCACTACAGTCCTCTATGGCCAGTTTCTGCCGCCTGGTGCCTCCACAGCAGAGAAATGGTACAATTAAAAATGAAGTCTTTTTTTAAAGTGTTGTTTCTAGTTGACATTGTCGCTGGATACACATCAGATGGAGAATTGGCAATGTTTTTCGGATATCTTCCAATCATGTTTTCCGCCATGTTTCCAATCATTTTTTCCTTATTTGGATAGAACACACTTTTCTTCTTATCCTTGCAGCAATTATGTCAAGTTGGCGCAGTGGCAACTTTTTCCATTTTATGGGTATTAGAATGGTGGGCGTCTTTCTAAGTATTCTGTTTTTTCTTTACAATATCAGCATCTATTGCTTTTTGATCATGATGTAAAGCTTTATCACACCCTTGAGTGACTTTAATCACTTTCAACAAAATTAAATGTAATATAATAATCATATGCTGTTGAGCCCTGCTATCTTACAGCTGTATATATTGGCATATATTTATTGATTTGAATTCAGTTGTTTGTGCTTGAAAACTCTGTCAAATGGATCTGTCACTACCTGCTCCTCTGCTGAGGTGGAGAATTCCACTCACTCTGCCACGCCCCTCCACCACCCCCATCTGATCAGCTTTTATCATTTTTACCTGTTTCTCCCTTTTAGGCCTAATTAAGAAATTTCTGGACATTCATGCCTTGCCAGATTGTTATTGCTCCATGCCTGACTCTCCAGCACTTTGTTTGATCGGACTTATCAGTTTTGACCCTGCCTGCCTTGGACTTTTCCACCACGTCTCTGCCCTAGTAAATCTGACAACCTTCTGTCCCCGATTAAGAGTTTTGCCATGTGTGGACTTTTGCACACTTTTGTTCCATTTGCTGGTCCCTCCTCCAGCCTCCACCCACCCTGCTGATTGTCTGTCTTGACTCTCTCACCTGCTCTCATCTTCATTCTGCTTCATGTCTTCGTGGCCTGACAAGGCAAAATAAGACTCCTGGAGCCACGACGTTCTACACTGTAAGTGTTGCTTTTTTGGGGAAGGGAGATGGCAAATCATAACATTGTTTTTGCTCATATTTAAAAGTGTAATTTTAGAATGATGGCAATATAGCAATGCCAGGATGGACAAAACAGCCACAATATTTTGTTTTCCCTCTGTTATCAACATATAGACATACTATAGAAATGTTTACATATCAGTTTCAGCCAAAAATAACTCAGAAACAATATACTGCAGGTAATATTTTAGTGTCAGATTGACTAGGTCCTAGGATGACATGACTTCTTCCTGTGGAAAAAGTTCAAGCGGTACTGTTCTTCTGGGAAATCTTGGTTCCTGTCAGTCATATGGAAGTTCCTGTCACATTGCTTCTTGCTATTCTTTCAAATGGATTTCTGCATGTATTAAGGGAGAAGCAATTACAGGACAATAAAATTAGGCTTAAACTTACAACCAAAGTCAACTCCATCTGGTTGTACTATCTTGGTAATCCATTGTTGCTTTTAACAGTCCTATATATAAATACAATTTTTATGGATACAAACCTCCACTTAGTTTGTAAAAATATAAACAGTTGAGTGAGCATTTTCATCCAAAAATATATTTAAGTTTCTTTCTTTCTTTTTTTACTGTCATGAACTCTTGGTGTTGCAGGAGGAAAACTGTCCCATTGCAGAAATGCAGCATCAGTTGGGTGAGTATGGAACAGAGGCCAGTACCCCCTGCAGGTGCAATGTCTGAATAAATGTTAATCTCTCCCGTTTGTCATTTTCCATTTTCACAACAATGAATAAAATGGAAATTTGAATGTACTGGGCACATTTTTGAATTCTGAATTACCAGTTAATCAACAGCTGCCCCTTGATTAATCTTTTTCAAGATGTAAAAAGAATGGAATACCTTCCTTTTTCTATCTTAGAGCACAGCTGTGAACACAATTTTTTTAATGTAAACTGTGACTTATGACTTATGACTTATGTGTGTTTTGTTTTTCTTCTTTTGCAGCACAATTAATGTCAAAGAGACCAACCATGAATGACGTTTGGCCTGATGAGTGGGGTGTTTACATTTTAGACAATGAAAGTACTGCCACACGATTCATAGACAAGAAAATTAAAGAGCTTGACGCAATGGTGAGTGAATCTCTAGATTTAAGTTTAATATTAAAATGCAGTTTTCAAATGTGGGCTTTGCTTTACCAATTTAGGACAGTGAAGAACCTTTCCAGGTGCTGAATTTAGACACTCTGATCCAGATGCACCTGAAGTGGCTCTCCTACTTGCCTCGAGTCAAGCCTTTCTATGCTGTCAAGTGCAACAGCACAGAAACAGTCCTGAGGACGCTGAACGCTCTGGGAACTGGCTTTGACTGTGCAAGCAAGGTTCCCGAAAATATTTTACACAAATAAATGCTCTCTCCATTTGTCAACATTTCTTTTCAGTTTGCTTACCTGAAATATGTTTTCTTAACAGGGTGAGATCAGTCAGGTTCTGTCCCTTGGAGTAAAACCTGAAAACATCATCTATGCACATACAACAAAACCGCAGTCACACATTAAATATGCCTGCGCTCAGGGAGTTAATTTAATGACTTTTGACGATGAAGAGGAATTACAAAAAGTTTCCCGTTGTCACCCCAAGGCCAAGTAAGTGAAATAAATTGTCCAAAAACATTGTATGACAACCCTTTTTATTTGCATGTATTCAGATGATCTATTCACCTTTATTTACTGCAAGAATGGTTATTCTTTCATGATACTAAGCTACATGTTTTTTTATGGCCAAGTCTAAGCAAAAGGTGTAATATGTCACAATTGATAAATTGAATACACACAGGAAATGGGGTTTTGAATATATCATTCCAGACTAGTACTCCGGATTGCAGTGGATGACTCGTCATCCTTCTACAGACTTAGCTCAAAGTTTGGAGCAGGACTCAGCACAACTGGTAGGCTGCTGGAATGTGCTGCAGAGCTGGGCCTAGAAGTTGTTGGCGTGAGTTTTCATATTGGCTCGAAATGCAGTCAAAGTTTGGCTTTCAGACAAGCCATTGCTGATGCCCGAAGCGTTTTTGACACAGCGGTAAGTGATGTCAAGTTTTAAGTCTTAATTTCTCACTTAATGAGTTCTATTATGTATGAAATACAAGTGAAAGTGGGTAATTTGGTCTGGAGGTAGTATAAGGTATATTTGTATTTAATGTTAACCTATGTAAGAGGACATAATAGAAATGAATTAAACTCTTGCAACAAAACTAGGTCATCTTATAAATAGAAATTGCTCTTCATTACTACTGGCATCTTCTGTGTTACTTCCTTTTCTCTGTGTTCTCAAACAGAGTAGGAGTACTTTAGTCAAAGGTAACATAATTCTTTTAAGGCCTTTCATCCAAGAAGGGTTTTTCTAAAAACTAATGAGGACAATTAAAGAGTAAAGCTAATGCCATGTATTGTGTTCAAGGAAAAATATTGCTTGAATTGGTTTATATTTATTTAACATCACTTTTAAGATGTGTTATTCTTTATGAAATTGGAACAAGTCCATTGGAGTTTCACTGAAAGCTGTTGTAAGATGATGACATTTCCTTCAGAAACTGTTGGGCTTCCAGTTCAGTCTGTTGGACATTGGTGGAGGTTTCTCAGGGAAAGACTTTCCAGTGACACTTCAAGAGGTACAGAAAGATCCTGTTGATGTAGCTGGACATGGTCTTGGTCCTCGTGTCCAGGATATCTGATGAAATACCTGAAATATTTGGTGTTTTACCTTTCTAGTTTTCAGAAGTCATCAATGGAGCACTTGATGAATATTTCCCATTTGAAAGTGGAGTGCAGGTTATTGCAGAACCAGGTCGGTACTATGCGGAATCACCCTTCACACTTGCAGCCAACATCATTGCTAAAAGGATCATCATGGAGGATATGAGAACAGAGGGAGGTATGTTTTTAGTTGGCCTTTGAGCCAACCTAAACACGCTGCACATCATTATAATTGACTATACGAGTCTTCTTTTTTCTTTGCATTAGAATACAGTATATTTGTGCAGTTTAAGTTGGTCTTGTTGAATTGGCTTGCATTAAAGCCTTTATCAGTCACAAAACTATTCCCACTGTTCAGAAACATACAGTTATTGCCGCCGCATTAAAAAAGAGCCCCAATCAAGCGCTTAGACTTCAACAGCTCAGTGGGTTTTACTCTGGATATTTTCTCATCCCAAATAAAGGTGACAGTCTGCTTCCAATCTTGGACTTAGGGTGGATGAATGTGTTTTTGAAGGTTCTGCTGTTCAAGGTGTTAAATACCCAGCAGGTTCAGAATACTATGGGTTAGCAGGCACAATGATCCTGTGTCTAAGCAATGTCTGGCACACTGGGTAGTTGACACCATTTCTCAGGCCTATGCTGGCTTTAGTCTCCAAATTCCAGATGATCTGGCAACACACTCCATCAGTAGTGTTACCTCATGGGCTGCATTGAGAGGTTTCTCTGCAGCTTCCTTTTGGGCTACATCATGCATGTCTGCACAATCCTACAGGGTCACTGTAGCACCACAAGCCCCCATGAGCTCAGGAGTACTCTGTGGCTGGCGGTGTTTAAGATAGTAGGCCCTTTGTCCCTTACGACACTGATGGTGTGACTCATCTAAGGTGCAGATCGTGTTGATGGTCTGAACAAGGTTCAAATAGATCAGGAGTTATAATTGTGGATCTATGAGACCGAATGATGATCATCACCATATTTTGTTGCTCTGAACAGGCTGAGGTATTCCATGCAAGAGGAGGTGGCTTGGTCACATTGGTGCTTATGTACACAGAGGGCAAAGTCCTGTCACCGGGCACATGACTATGTTGCCATAGGTCTTGGGGATAGGCAGAAAGATGGCATCGTTCAATGTGTAGACCATAGTGACGGTCATTATTCGATCTCAAAGACCTATAATTATGTGCATAACTTACATTCATTGAACTAACCTGTGGCAAATTCCAAACATGCTAGGAATGTATACGTGGAAAACAATGTTTAAGATATTTGTTGGTTTCTCCCAAAAAAAGAAGTTCCTGAGAGACTGATGATGTACTACCTGAGTGACGGTGTGTATGGCTCCCTAAATTTTCTTCTAAGAGATGTGCAAGTTTCCCCCTACCTTCACAGAGTAAGACTAAATAATTTCTCTATGTAAAGAGTAACCACATTTGTTATCTTGTTTAATAATATTGCCTTTAATGATAACTAAATACATGCCAGTTGTGCCAAAATTTATTTAATTATTTCATTTAGGATTACACTTTTACCTCTTGAAAAAAGTCAGTTGTGATAGTACTTTTGTGTTGGTGACTCTTAAAACCCATCTATCATTCCTTGCAAGTTCTTAAAACAAAACGAAACAGCTAAATTATCACATGATTCCCTTTTTATTTCTTTGATGTGAGCAGGCTGTGGAGAGCAGTGAGAAGAGATACAGGTCAGTCATCTGGGGTCCGACCTGCGACTACATTGACAAAATCGTTGACAACTACTTGGTTCCTGAGCTACATGTTGGAGACTGGCTTCTTATTGACAACATAGGTGCTTACGGCATTTCCATAAGCACTGAATTCAATGGATTTAAAAGATCAAGTATTTACTCTGTTGTCACAAATGAGACTTGGCACACCCTCAACCTTTCCTCACAGTAACAGCTCATTGCTACAGTATCCTAAAAATGTTTCTATCGACATATTAATATAGCTATTTTCCAGATGATTTATTAATTTCTATTTTGACAGATTATAGCAGTTAGTATATTGTAACTTCATCTCTCCCCCTAAGGGCTGGTGTGGGGAGTCTCATCCTTGTCTTGATGTTTGATCCTTGATGTTTCAGATTCTTCACACTAACCTCCATCTTTTTCTTTTTTAACTAAAGTACTGATAGATATTACTTGGATAAAAATGTGTGTGGGTTAACCCTCCTTAACAGTTCACAAATAAGACTTGGCACACCGTCATCCTTTCCTCACAGTAACTGCTCATTGCTATAGTATCCTAAAAAAAAATCTATCAATATCTTAACACAGCTATGAAGGCTTTTAATTTACAGCAATTAATATATTGTACCTTTTAATTCTACATCTCTACATCTGGGAGGTTTTCTTATCCTTATATAAATGCGTGATGGTTTTAGACTCTTGTAAACATCTTGTTTGTTTTTTTACTTAGACTGGTGGTAATCACTATGTGTGGGTTAATCCAAGAGTTTTTCCAGATATGTTTGATGGCAAACATATATGATGTCTGTTGGCTGACAGAGCTATTCATCTGTTCTTCACATGATAGAAAAACATCATCTGAACGTTTGTCCGGCTCTTTTTGACTGTAACTTCATGATTCAACATTTAACTGTGAACAGACAGTTACATTAAACTTGTTTCACCTTTAACATAAAGCGTTTGTCTATTGCTAGTTCTGGTGAAATGTATTCACAATTCCACTGTATATACAATAAACTTTGAATATAAAGTAACGTTTCCAGAAACTCAGGCTAACTGCACAGACTTGCTTTGATTTCTTTGTAATGTAAAAGGGTTAAACTGCCTTTATTTGTGTCCCTTGACATCGACATTGGTTGGTATGTTTTTGTCTGTCTCTCGACAGGCTTGGTACTGCCACACGATTCATAGACAAGAAAATTAAAGCCCACTTCACAACACAACTTATAATATAACCAAGATGGGTGAGTGGGTGTAACACATATATACACTTTTTTGCATGTACCCACAAGCCTGAATTCTTGTTCATAGTGAAGACTTCATAGCTGTTCAAATTAGAGTTGCATTCATAAGAATTTGCACTCACTTTATAGACTTTTTTAGATACAGACTCACATATAAGCAAACCTAATGGGAACAATTTCTCAGACTAGTGTATATGATACAATATATATCTCAGGAAAATCAAAGGGCCAGATTCACCAATATGTTCTTAAGAATCTTCTTTCTTAAGTTGTCCTTAAGAAGTTTTTTAAGAAAACCCTACGTCGGATTCATCAACGCGTTCGTAAGCCCCAGAATTGTTCGCAGCTGTGTTCTTAGATTGATGAATGCCATCTGTTCGTAAGTTGAAAGCGCGTGCCAGGTGAGTCTAATTAACATATGATTAGCATAAGTCACCGCCCACTGATGCCCATAAAAGGAACTGCAGCAGGAACCTGTAGACAGAGCAAAAAGCAGCCAAATGCCCAAAGCGAAATGCCCAAAGCTTGCCTCTCCACGCCTGATTTCTGACGCCGTGTTGCACAATCAAGAAAGGATGGCTAACACGCTTGATAAAATTGCCTCAACCCTGATGACTATAGCCAACACGCTTAAAGAAATCAACGAGAATGTAAAAAAAAAGAAGAATGTAAAAAAAATAAACGTGTAAAAGCTGTGCTCGGATTGTGACAATAATGCATTTTATTCACAAACGGGCAATTAATCGCGCTCAAACGTGAACCGCGTGCCTGCAGTCTGGCCCCATCATTGCGTCAGGACGCACATCCTCACGGGGTTGTGGCTCTGTGTCCAAACACATCCAGCGCCCCTTTAACATGCCGATGGTGCCTTCAATGGTGGAGCGACTGCGCGCATGCATCTGATTGAATAAAACTCCTGTGGAGTCTGAGGGTTGGTCAGTGGTGTCAACAACCAGGGAGCCAGGGCATATCCTCGATCCCCTAATAAAATAAATCAATAAATTGGCATGGTTTCCAATTTGGTTGATTAATGTTAAGTCATTGGCACATTTACGTAATTTTAAAATTCTCCGTAAATCACCAAAAATAGGAAATAAACAAATAAATCAATAAATATGACAGAATTATCATTGTAATATTGAATTTTATTGAACTGCACAAGAGAAGAAAACACAACCATGCCAACATGTCGGCACTGAAATGTGCGCAAGAGTACTCCTGAGTGTTCGTAGGATTTGTTCTTACCTACGAATAAATCCAGGATAAGAAGAAATTGGTGAATGCCACAATCTTCGTAAACTGTTCGTAAATGGGACTTAAGAACAAATTTGTTCGTAAGAACGTTTCGTGAATCTGGCCCAAAGTCTGCACGATGGTCCTTTTAATGTGAGCCTGGTCCTGCTGAAGGTTTCTTCTCTCCTGTTCACTTCTCTTCATTCACATTTTAATGCTTATTCATGGACTTGAAACACAAACATTGAGATTAGGAATTTATTTATTGTATGGGAACAGATTTGCAAGTCACTGTACATCATACATTCCTTATTGACAACACAAGCCAATCAATCTCAATTTTGGTCTAAAAAAAACCCCCACTACTATTTCATTAATAGTACAGTTTAAGGTTTCTTCCCAATCTACATGGACTTTAAATATCCGAGGAAACTGTTAAGGAGGGTTAACCCACACACATTTGTTATCCAAGCATTATTTATCAGTACTTTAGTTAAAAAAGAAAAAGATGGAGGTTAGTGTGAAGAATCTGAAACATCAAGGATCAAACATCAAGACAAGGATGAGACTCCCCACACCAGCCCTTAGGGGGAGAGATGAAGTTACAATATACTAACTGCAATAATCTGTCAAAATAGATATTAATAAATCATCTGGAAATAGCTATATTAATATGTCGATAGAAACATTTTTAGGATACTGTAGCAATGAGCTGTTACTGTGAGGAAAGGTTGAGAGTGTGCCAAGTCTCATTTGTGACAACAGAGTAAATACTTGATCTTTTAAATCCATTGAATTCAGTGCTTATGGAAATGCCGTAAGCACCTATGTTGTCAATAAGAAGCCAGTCTCCAACATGTAGCTCGGTAATCAAGTAGTTGTCAACGATTTTGTCAATGTTGTGGCAGGTCGGACCCCAGATGACTGACCTGTATCTCTTCTCATCGTTGTCCACAGCCTGCTCACGTCACCAAAAACAAAAAAGTACTCTCACAAATTATTTTTCTCAGGTGGCAATACTGTAATACTAAATAAAATCCTAAATTAAGTTCGCCGGAACTAAGTCACGCATTGTTATACTTTTAAAAGCACTAATATCAAAGACAACAAATTTGAATATTTTTTACTTAGTGATTTTTTGTTATACTTACCCTGTGAAGGTAGGGTGTAACTTCATTCTTGTCTGTAAATTTCAGCACAGAATTTAGGGAGCCAAACACACCATCACTCAGGTAGTACATCATCAGTTTCTCAGGACTTTCTTTCTCTGGAAGACACCAATACATCTCTTAAAAATCATTTTCCACCCGTAGATTCCAAGTATGTTTGGACCACGTCACAGGTCAGTGCAAAACAAAACAAAATTCTCTGACATTTCCATTTTGCTGACAATGTTAGACAGTTTGTACTCAGAAATTAGGATTGCACTTATACTAGGCCTGTTCAAAGGTTTCTTATATTTAAATCTGCCATACATGTACAGTGGTGGACAAGAGAATTGGAAGATATAAAATAAGGATGAAAATATAAACCTTTTTGCATCCAAAACATGATTTCATGTCATGATGTTCATGAAATCTGCAGATGTTTGCTCTAAAGATGAAATATGTCCAATGCAAGAATGTTTTTGTTAATGGCAAAGTCAACAAAATGAAACCGTTTGTATACACTTTATTCTAATTTAATAATACAGTAATGCATATAAAAACACAATTCAACAAGACCAACTTAAACTGCACAAATATACTGTATTCTAATGCAAAAAAAAAGAAGACTTGTATAGTCAATTATAATGATGTGCAGCGTGTTTAGGTTGGCTCAAAGGCCAACTAAAAACATACCTCCCTCTGTTCTCATATCCTCCATGATGACCCTTTTAGCAATGACGTTGGCTGCAAGTGTGAAGGTTGATTCCGCATAGTACCGGCCTGGTTCTGCAATAACCTGCACTCCACTTTCAAATGGGAAATATTCATCAAGTGCTCCATTGATGACTTCTGAAAACTAAAAAGGTAAAACACCAAATATTTCAGTATTTCATCAGATATCCTGGACACGAGGACCAAGACCATGTCCAGCTACATCAACAGGATCTTTCTGTACCTCTTGAAGAGTCACTGGAAAGTCTTTCCCTGAGAAACCTCCACCAATGTCCAACAGACTGAACTGGAAGCCCAACAGTTTCTGAAGGAAATGTCATCATCTTACAACAGCTTTCAGTGAAACTCCAATGGACTTGTTCCAATTTCATAAAGAATAACACATCTTAAAAGTGATGTTAAATAAATATAAACCAATTAAATAAATATAAACCAATTCAAGCAATTTTTTTCCTTGAACACAATACATGGCATTAGCTTTACTCTTTAATTGTCCTCATTAGTTTTTAGAAAAACCCTTCTTGTTGAAAGGACTTGAATTGTTACATTTGACTAAAGTACTCCTACTCTGTTCGAGAACACAGAGAAAAGGAAGTAACACAGAAGATGCCAGTAGTAATGAAGAGCAATTTTTATTTATAAGATGACCTAGTGTTGTTGCAAGAGTTTAATTCATTTCGATCATGTCCTCTTACATAGATTAACATTAAATACAAATATACCTTATACTACCTCCAGACCAAATTACCCACTTTCACTTGTATTTCATACATAATGGAACTCATTATGTGAGAAATTAAGACTTAAAACTTGACATCACTTACCGCTGTGTCAAAAACGCTTCGGGCATCAGCAATGGCTTGTCTGAAAGCCAAACTTTGACTGCATTTCGAGCCAATATGAAAACTCACGCCAACAACTTCTAGGCCCAGCTCTGCAGCACATTCCAGCAGCCTACCAGTTGTGCTGAGTCCTGCTCCAAACTTTGAGCTAAGTCTGTAGAAGGATGACGAGTCATCCACTGCAATTCGGAGTACTAGTCTGGAATGATATATTCAAAACTCCATTTCCTGTGTGTTTTCAATTTATCAATTGTGACATATTACACCTTTTGCTTAGACTTGGCCATAAAAAAACATGTAGCTTAGTATCATGAAAGAATAACCATTCTTGCAGAAATTTAAGGTGAAGAAATCATCTGAATCTATACATATGTGTAAATAAAAAATGCCACTCTTAGTAGACACAATTTGGGACTCCCAAAGTAGACACATTGAAACTATTTCAAATGCATGCATGGGATGGGACATTCCTGTATCTTCCCTAGTGTCTCCCAAACTCTACTCTGGACCTCAGCGAAAAAGAAATAAAGAAATTATTTTGTGAAGCAGCTCATCCTTTCAATTTCAAAGAACAGTAAACTTACCTCCAGGTAGTTTATCACAAGAGAAATGTGTGTGTGTGTGTGTGTGTGTGTGTGTGTGTGTGTGTGTGTGTGTGTAACCCAGAAGGTGTAGCCCATGCTAGAGCCAGGTCAGCCCCAACAATAGAAACTCTTCCCTCATCCAGCAGCATAGGCCTCACCCCTTGAGTGTCGACAAATTTGCAAATGCAACTTTTGAAACAAAATTTTTTGTTGTTATTTTAGTTATTTTACTGATAGAAAATGTTCTTATCACCTGATATACTGGGCTTAATTTGGTACTTTGTTCTGTAGATGAAAAGATCAAGCCGGGAGATTTAGATTTACCATTTGCATTTAGATTTAATATTTATGTGGAAAATTTAATATTTACATGTAAGAATTAACTAATATATTTTTAACATGGGAAATTATATTATAATTGTCAAATAAGTAACTTAAAGTAACTTAACAAATTCACACTGCTGTTTTGAAATTGTTTTGAGGCTAAATGTGACAAAATGCTGCTCTTATTTCTTGAATGAGCCACTTTACAAATGGCACCCTGTATGTTGTTTAACAACGTTTATAGACTACACTTTATTTCACTTACTTGGCCTTGGGGTGACAACGGGAAACTTTTTGTAATTCCTCTTCATCGTCAAAAGTCATTAAATTAACTCCCTGAGCGCAGGCATATTTAATGTGTGACTGCGGTTTTGTTGTATGTGCATAGATGATGTTTTCAGGTTTTACTCCAAGGGACAGAACCTGACTGATCTCACCCTGTTAAGAAAACATATTTCAGGTAAGCAAACTGAAAAGAAATGTTGACAAATGGAGAGAGCATTTATTTGTGTAAAATATTTTCGGGAACCTTGCTTGCACAGTCAAAGCCAGTTCCCAGAGCGTTCAGCGTCCTCAGGACTGTTTCTGTGCTGTTGCACTTGACAGCATAGAAAGGCTTGACTCGAGGCAAGTAGGAGAGCCACTTCAGGTGCATCTGGATCAGAGTGTCTAAATTCAGCACCTGGAAAGGTTCTTCACTGTCCTAAATTGGTAAAGCAAAGCCCACATTTGAAAACTGCATTTTAATATTAAACTTAAATCTAGAGATTCACTCACCATTGAGTCAAGCTCTTTAATTTTCTTGTCTATGAATCGTGTGGCAGTACTTTCATTGTCTAAAATGTAAACACCACACTTATCAGGCCAAACGTCATTCATGGTTGGTCTCTTTGACATTAATTGTGCTGCAAAAGAAGAAAAACAAAACACACATAAGTAGATTAAGTCACAGTTTACATTGGAAAAAAAAACTGTGTTCACAGCTGTGCTCTAAGATAGAAAAAGGAAGGTATTCCATTCTTTTTACATCTTGAAAAAGATTAATCAAGGGGCAGCTGTTGATTAACTGTGAATTCAGAATTCAAAAATGTGCCCAGTACATTCAGATTTCCCTTATTCAGTGTTGTGAAAATCGAAAATGACAAAAGGGAGAGATTAACATTTATCCAGGTACTGCACTTGAAGTTGATGCTCTGACTAAGTACACACTATGTACTTTTTATTTCTTGATTCTTTGTTTTTCTTGAACTCAAAGCCATCAAATGTGCCAGTAGGTTCTTCTTGGTTTTTTTTCTACACATGTTCAGCTCCACTGTGCTACAACACTGATAAATATAGTAGTGCTAGAAATCATCCTGTGTTAATGTATTCCTTTTGACATTCCAGAATTTGAGCAAGTGCACATTTGTGTTTGTGCACTGGATACCCCCAAACCACTGGGTTGTTGGTGTGAGTCTCTTATTCATCTCTATCCCTTTTTATTGTCTGATTGAAAGAAGTTCCAAACTATAAACCCTCTCATCATATTTGATGGCCTGATTTTAAAACACCATGTTGGACAATGAGATTGACACTCTGCACATCTGCCATAGTGCACGTGAACCAGTGGTGCTCCACTTAAAATTGAACATGCATCTGCTTATAACAAGCTGGGGCATAATCCTTCACCAGTTGACCATTTAAAGGAGCAATGCAGCCAACAATGTCGTGCAATTCACTCATCAGGGGTACTGGCCTCTGTTCCATACTCACCCAAATGATGCTGCATGTCTGCAGTGGGACAGTTTCCCTCCTGCAACACAGAAAGTTAATGACTCAATAAAAAAGAGAGTCAAGAGTTAAAAGGACTGTAAAAAACAAAGCAAGCCTTTAACTCAATGGATTGCCCTTGGCTGTATTCTTAGCCTTATGTATATTGGGCTATGATAGGACATAAACCTCAATTTTCAGAACCATGCTATCGTTTTACCCATTTTGACTTTGCTGTCTCATTCTGTTTGTATACAAAAAGGAAATATTATTTCATAAAGAAATTCATTGTCATGCAATCGCCAGAAATAAAAGCAAAAAAAATGTGATACCTCTGATGAGGCATATTATGTGTGTTGGGTTGAAGATGGGATATGGCAGTAAGCAAATGGGATAAACCAGTCAGCTCACGCTCTCTCTTTCGCTGTTGCTAAACTACCAACATAGTGTCCTAAGAACCAAGTGACAAAGGATGAACGCACAAGCACAGGTGGGCCAACAAAAAATGTGTATGAATAGGTTAAACCACGGCACACTAAAAGATCTTAATGAAGCTAGGTCTGTGTTTACATGAATGGGGATGAATTAACTGTGTGTTATTCAGACCTATATGTGAACACTTTGTGCATATAGAAAAGGTGTACATATTTTCTTGTGCAGAATTTTTTTCTTTGTCCAGATTAAGCACATGATAACATCAGTTTCTAGTTACCACCAGCCTA
Source organism: Takifugu rubripes (assembly GCF_901000725.2). Taxonomy (NCBI): domain Eukaryota; kingdom Metazoa; phylum Chordata; class Actinopteri; order Tetraodontiformes; family Tetraodontidae; genus Takifugu; species Takifugu rubripes. The sequence goes on from NC_042289.1 coordinate 2,701,748, forward strand.
TTACTGCTTTACACCGAATCACTGTGTTTAAGAGCAAAGATTTACGAATAGCAGAAACACATTCAGTGTGGAAAAAATACGATGACTCCTTGACCACAGCTTAGCTAAGTTTAAACCACACAGGCGCTGGAGGTATTCTTACTTGGATGGAGTTGAGGTGGGCAAACACGTTGGAAGGCTTATGATGTCTTGAGGCGTTGAGCAACGTGGTCGCTGGGACAGGAGTAGCGTTGTTAAGGCAGTGATGCGGGGTCACGGCGTCGCCAGGTCCTGGTCTGAGCTCTGCTCACTCTCTTGGTCTTTTATTTCCCAAACCCTCCACCAGGCTGCAGTGTCATGTACCTGGTGCATTTCCATTGGTTGCGCCTCCCAAGGGGCATCAGGTTAACATGTGATTGGTCATGGGTAACACATGAGTTTGAGGTCCAAGTCTCTCATATGTGACTTTAGTAACAGATGGGTAACTCTCTCTAGTCACTGGAATAGGAACAGAATGCTCTTGAAATTGCAAGCAGACATTACAGCACCCATTACACAAATGATTCTCTCCCTCAGGAGGTGAGAATAGATGTCATAAACCCGTTCTCCTCTTCCCTAGAAAGATGGTCAATTAATTAATTTTGAAAAAGGAAAATTATGCAAGTTTAGGAATATGGAACGTCACCCACCTGGAAGCAGCTGTTTATTTGTCCAATATCAATATTTCATAAAAATTTTATGAAAATGCATTTCAAGTTATTATGCAAAAAGCCTGACAAACAGCCACCAGCTGTCACATGACTTCCTCCCTTGGCGGAGGTAACAAGCCTTTTCATGTATTCTTAGGCTGATGTTTGCTGGTATTTATGACAACTTTGCCTTAAATGCCTCCAGCAGCAGAAGCCCAGTGAGGAAGCAATCCAATCAGGAACATAACAGAGTGATGTGACAGCCCATAAGCAGGTCGCTGGCATAGTTTACAAGAATGGCAAAAACCACAAAATGGGGTAGTGTGAGATTTTTGAAATTTTTTTTACCAATTGTTTTTTACTTGTTTACTCAAATCTGGTTTTGTGGCAGGGCACATTTTCCTGCTAAAATCCTAATTTTATTTCATCTATCCTGCCATTGCTGTCCTGGCATGGGGGAGCCCACATATGACCATAATTCTAAAACCACACATTTAAATGCTTTTAAAACATGATTCACCAGCTTCCTTTCCAACAAAGCAAGACATCATGACCCAAGTTTTATAAACTTATTTTGCCTTTTTTTTTTTTTTTTTTTATCTCCAATTGATGTGATATTGCCATGAAAAAGTTATGGTACATCCATGAACCAGCATGGATGCTAAAATAGAGAGTCAAATAAACACACACCAACAGGTATGAAGAGACAGTTTTTATGAATACAACACACACTCATCCCACAGCAACTTCATCACCTTGAGTTAAATACTTCATACTACATGCACCACCTGCATGACATTGAAAGGAACAACAATATGTTCTTATGAATCTTCTTAGATTGAAGTTGTTATTAAGAAGTTTCTTAAGAAAACCCTACGTCAGATTCATCAACGCGTTCGTAAGCCCCAGAATTGTTCGCAGCTGTGTTCTTAGATTGATGAATGCCATCTGTTCGTAAGTTGAAAGCGCGTGCCAGGTGAGTTTAATTAACATACGATTAGCATAAGTCACCGCCCACTAATGCCCATAAAAGGAACTGCAGCAGGACCCTGTAGACAGAGCAAAATGCAGCAAAATGCCCAAAGCGAAATGCCCAAAGTTTGCCTCTCCACGCCTGATTTCTGACGCCATGTTGAACAATCAAGAAAGGATGGCTAACACGCTTGATAAAATTGCCTCAACCCTGATGACTATAGCCAACACGCTTAAAGAAATAAACGAGAATGTAAAAAAAATAAACGTGTAAAAGCTGAAACCGGTCTCTCTTATTTTTTTCTTTTTGAAGTGAATCAAGACTGTTAGACTGAAATTGTGACAATAATGCATTTTATTCACAAACGGGCAATTAATCGCGCTCGAACGTGAACCGCGTGCCTGCAGTCTGGCCCCATCATTGCGTCAGTCCTCTTGCGCACTGAAATGTGCGCAAGAGGACTCCCAAGTGTTCGTAGGATTTGTTCTTACCTACGCATAAATCCAGGATAAGAAGAAATTGGTGAATGCCACAATGGGCCCGATTCACCAATATGTTCTTACGAATCTTCTTAGATTCTTTCTTAAGTTGTCCTTAAGAAGTTTTTTAAGAAAACCCTACGTCGGATTCATCAACGCGTTCGTAAGCCCCAGAATTGTTCGCAGCTGTGTTCTTAGATTGATGAATGCCATCTGTTCGTAAGTTGTAAAGCGCGTGCCAGGTGAGTCTAATTAACATACGATTAGCATAAGTCACCGCCCACTAATGCCCATAAAAGGAACTGCAGCAGGACCCTGTAGACAGAGCAAAAAGCAGCCAAATGCCCAAAGCGAAATGCCCAAAGCTTGCCTCTCCACGCCTGATTTCTGACGCCGTGTTGCACAATCAAGAAAGGATGGCTAACACGCTTGATAAAATTGCCTCAACCCTGATGACTATAGCCAACACGCTTAAAGAAATCAACGAGAATGTAAAAAAACAAGAATGTAAAAAAAAAATAAACGTGTAAAAGCTGTGCTCGGATTGTGACAATAATGCATTTTATTCACAAACGGGCAATTAATCGCGCTCGAACGTGAACCGCGTGCCTGCAGTCTGGCCCCATCATTGCGTCAGGACACACATCCTCACGGGGTTGTGGCTCTGTGTCCAAACACATCCAGCGCCCCTTTAACATGCCGATGGTGCGTTCATTGGTGGAGCGACTGCGCGCATGCATCTGATTGAATAAAACTCCTGTGGAGTCTGAGGGTTGGTCAGTGGTGTCAACAACCAGGGCATATCCTCGATCCCCTAATAAAATAAATCAAGATAAAATCAAATAAAAAGACAGTTTTGGCATGGTTTCCAATTTGGTTGATTAATGTTAAGTCATTGGCACATTTACGTAATTTTAAAATTCTCCGTAAATCACCAAAAATAGGAAATAAACAAATAAATAAATAAATATGACAGAATTATCATTGTAATATTGAATTTTATTGAACTGCACAAGAGAAGAAAACCCAGCCATACCAACATGTCGGCACTGAAATGTGCGCAAGAGTACTCCTGAGTGTTCGTAGGATTTGTTCTTACCTACGAATAAATCCAGGATAAGAAGAAATTGGTGAATGCCACAATCTTCGTCAACTGTTCGTAAGTGGGACTTAAGAACAAATTTGTTCGTAAGAACGCTTCGTGAATCTGGCCCAATCTTCGTAAAATGTTCGTAAGTGGGACTTAAGAACAAATTTGTTCGTAAGAACGTTTCGTGAATCCGGCCCATTGACGTCTTAAAAGACCGGGGTTAACTCTGCGCAATGTGCCACAAAATCATTTGTGGTGATTTCAACAGCGACCTTCTAAATCTTAATAACCATAATGAGACAGAACAATTTATCAAAGCACCGTATAGTATTGGCCTACATCCCAAAATCACCAATCCAAACAGGATATCTATGGTACTCAGCTTGGGGGTTACTGCCCGTAGTGTCCCAATCACTACTGGGACCACTGTTGCCTTCATGCCCCACATTCGCTCTATCTCCTCCTTCAGCTTCTCGTGTTCCTTCTTCCTGATGTTGCTATCACTCAGGATTGCTACATCTATCACCACCACTGTCTTCTGGTGTTTATCCACCACCACTATGTCAGGCTGGTTGGCCACCACCATCTTGTGAGTCTGGATCTGGAAGTCCCACAGGATCTTGGCCTGCTCGTTCTCCACCACTTTCGTGGGTGTCTCCCACCTGGACCCTGGGACCTCCAGTCCATACTCAGTGCAGATGTTCCTGTACACTATGCCAGCCACCTGGTTATGCCTCGCCATGTATGCCTTGCCTGCCAGCATCTTGCACCCTGCTGTGATGTGTTGGACTGTCTCAGGGGCATCTCCACACAGTCTGCACCTGGGGTCTTGTCTACTATGGTAGACCCTGGCCTCTGTTGCTCTGGTGCTCAGGGCCTGTTCTTGTGCAGCCATGATTAGTGCCTCTGTGCTGTCTTTCAGCCCGGCCTTTTTCAGCCACTGGTGGTTTTTCTCAATATTTTCACTCCACCTCAATTTGTCGGTGGTGCATTCCATGCATGGGCTTGTCCTTCCATGATAGCCCCTCAGGTTCCTCCTCCTTGGTGGGCTTTTGTTGCCTGAGGTATTCACCCAGCAGTTGGTCAGTGGGGGCCATCATCTTGATATATTCTTGGAGGCTTGTTGTTTCCTCCTGGACAGTAGTTCGGACACTTACTAGTCCTCGGCCCCCTTCCTTTCACTTTGTGTACAGCCTCAGGACACTGGAGGTAGGGTGAAACCCTCCGTGCATGGTGAGGAGGTCCCTACATGCAAAAAAGGCATCTAGTACTATTTGTTCTTATTTATCTCTCACGTCTCTTGTCTTCATTTGCACTTTCATGTTCAAAATAATTTAAAAAAATCATATCTTATCTCATCACATCATATATGTGATATGTTAATAGCTACAAAACTAATATCATAATTTCCCAGTGGAACTTGTTGAATGGCAAATTAAATACTTTTCAATAAAATGGTGAACAACAATTTAATTGACTCAAAAAGATAAAAACTGATTCAGCAAATACAAAAGCATAAACTGGTACAATAAAATATGTTTGTAGATACTCTGCTGTGGCCTGCCGTCAACATTTTCTAAAATTTTAGTTCAAATCCATCCATAACTTCAAGTTAATGTGTTGACACACACAACAAAACAATGTTGCAAGCTGCCCACTGCTGGACATAATGGAATATTTTGAATTCTGAGAGCCTGATGTGACTTTGACAGCTCACTAACAAAGTAGGCAATAAAATGACGTCAGGATTTAATTGCAGATTAAAACAAGCCCAGAAACATTTCACCACATAAATGAACCGTGTTAAAATGGGACATACTGTACTGGCTTGTACTTCTACTTCTTTTTTAGAAGTAATTTATTTCATGTAATTGGTGACCCTGAATAGCTGATATTAGCCCATTGATTGCCACCAGTCCCAGTGATGGCACCCGAGTTTCATTAATGTATAAATTATCATTTTTAAGCAAATGCATAAATGCATTTGAATACTGACGTTTCATGGGAGGGTGACGATATGGCTTCCGAGTTAGTTGAAACGAACATCTTTATAACAGACTGACTGGATTAGATGATTAATTAAAACAAAAGTTCTCTAAATTATGTTCAAATGTGTCATATTTATTAAATAATGAGTACTGAAATACAGGTATAGACATACAAGTATTCTCTTGAGTAAGGAGGTAAAGCACAAGATCCTGGGTCCTCCAATCCCTGATTTAATCTTATGTACAGAAGAGCATTGCATCAGCAACCCCGTTTTCAAATGGCAAAAGGAGGAGAATGATGTAAAAGTGAATTCCTTCTACAGATTTTAAAAGCCAGACTTCACTTGAAATGATTCTTTGAATTTACCATTTCATAGTAAGCCTGAAAACAAATCGGGACCAAAGTTCAACACAGACATTGTGCTGCTCTAATAGATGGGTTGTCATTGTCTAACTGAAATATCGTTGCTTTGTTGGATTTTCATTTGAAATGACACCGTTTTGCAATAACATATTCTGTCTATTTTACATTATATGGAAACAGATGTGTAGCTGTGCTTCAGTAAAGACACTCTGAGTGGAGCAACTGTTGATTCCTCATAAGCTCATTCAACTTTGGGAGCTTTCATTAATAAACAACTGGATTTTATATCATAAAATCATTACACATTTAAGTAAGGAAATATTTTCTGTCCGTTTGTTCCTGATGTGGAGGAGGTGAAGAAGCTACTAAAGCGCTCTTCTTCACCAAGTTCAGGTTTGTGTAACTGACACTAATGGGGTTCATGGCTCAGGTTTATATGAGGACGGGGGATTAGTCCCCATGGGGGACTGCTCAGCGGCTGGAGACTCTGGCTGGGCAGCGGGACTGGCTGCAGCTGGCTCTTTCTGCACCAGCTCAGGCTCGTCCTGGCCTGCCTGTGGTGGGTGGACGAGAACCAGATCAATGAGACCAAAATCCTGCGCTTCCATAGGGCTCAGGTATCGATCCCTCTCCATTACACTCTCTTAAAAAGAATAATAAATAATGCCATTAGTATCTATAGAAAAGAAAACAAAGCACAAAAAACTCATAATAGGTCATTTTTTAATGTCTTAGTATTTTTACTATACCATAAACTGGCTAAAATATTAATTATTAAATGGTAATAAGACAGAAGTCATTGTTTTTGGGCATTCAAAGTGACCAGGATTACTCGCTGTTTTTGTGGGACTTGACAACCTGTTGATATTTAAGCCTAGGTGTCACTTTTGACTGCTTTTAAATTTGACAGAGAGCTTAGCTGCACTGTAAAAAGTCTTTTTCAATTAAGGTAACAGGCTAACGTGAAATCATATCTCTCCACCGAGGACCTAGAGAGAGTCTCACACTTTTATGACATCCAGGCTGGGCTCTTGTAGTTCTATGTGGGCTGAAGTCCTCATTGCAAAGACTGCAGCTATAGCAAAATACTGCTGCTTGGCTGCTCACTGGTACTAAAATATGACACCAGTTCTGTCCTCCCTGCACTGGCTTCCAGTCCCCCTTCTAGATTTATTTGACTCGTATTGCATAGTTTTTGCCCCCCCAGATATGTATTGCTACCTTGTCCTGTACAGCACTTTGGTGTACAGGTTATTTTTAAATGTTCTCTTTAAAATAAATGCAACTTTTGCATTTACATTAGTAGGCCATTTTTCCAAGGACATTGCAGGCACACACAAAAACATTAAAAAACACATGAGCATTGGCAATACATGTCTTAAAACGCACAAACTTATAAAAACCTACCAATTGTTTCCAGAGGCTGCCCAGTGTGTTTAGCGTAGATGTTATTAATTTGTCTCTTTAATTTCAGGATCTCTTCAGCCTGGATTGCGATATCTGTGGCCTGACCCTGCATGTACAGGAGTATTGAGAGAAAAATTGGTTGTTGTTTTTTCATCTCACACGCTTCACTTGAAATTGATCTATGAAGTCTACGTTACCCTGGCGCCCCCTGATGGCTGGTGGATCATGACACGTGCATTGGGCAGCGAATGCCTCATGCCTGCTGTTCCTGCTGCCAAGAGCAAGCTGCCCATGCTGGCTGCCTGGCCAACACACCAAGTAGAGATGGGATTTAAGATGTACTGCATGGTGTCATAGATGGCCAAACCTGCTGTCACCACACCGCCTGTGGGGAGAGAGTTTTTGTTAATGAAGTTAGGAGTTCCTGACATCTAAGAATTTGAACAAAGAAAATTAACAGAAACTTGGCAAATATTCATTTTGTGCAGCAAAAAGTTTACTCACTGACTAATTTGCATTTTTCTGTTGGCTCTGGTGCATTTGCCCTGTCTAATCCTGACTAACGCTGTCTCATAATATGACGGCCTAATGTTGATGTATTGCGCACTGAAATGCAAATATTGCACAAACCTGCTTGTTTCAAATTCCATAATCAACAAAGATTAAAAACAATTGAAAGAACAATTAAAATATCCTAAAGAGATTAATTAAGGAATTAGAGGATAAATGATCAAAACTACTATTTATGAAGAAGCTTAAAAAAAATAAACAAAAAAAAGATGTGTAGTTTTTTTTCCCCCCCAAGTACCATCTCACCAGGGCTGTTGATGTACATGTGAATGGGTTTGTTGTTACTTTCTGACTGAAGAAAGAGCAGCTGAGCAATAACCAGACTGGCTACAGAGTCATCAATCTAAGAGAGAAAAACACAATATAACAGAATATGTATGGATATACAATATAACATATGTCACTGGAATAGGAATAGAATTTTCATGAAATTCAGAGCAGACACTTACAGGACCCATTACACAAACGATTCTCTCCCTCAGGAGGCGAGAATAGATGTCATATGCCCGTTCTCCTCTCCCCTAAAAAGACAGTCATAATTAAAATAAGTAAAACAGTAATTTTATAAAAACAAACTACACAAGTTTGGGAGAGCAAATAGAGGAAAGACTTTTATGAAGAGGAGGAAGTGCAATTATTAGAATGAATGAAAACAGGCCATAAACGGATGAATGGAGCTATTATGTCAGGAGAAACCAGGGTACATACAGTATGTTCACTGTACAGTCACACTAAAATATCATTTATATACAAGACCTCTTTTTTTTTAATGTGAAACACATTTCTATATGAAAAGTGAAATGTCTGTAGGTCATTGTTCACATATTGCCTTATAGGCAGTATGGGAACAATGACATATTGACATTGTACCCTGGTTTCTCCTTTGAGCATAAGAGCTTTCCATCATGGTTCCTGCACAACGTCCACCTCAAAGTAGTAGGAGATGATATTTCGATGGGTTAAATCCAATATCTGCAAAACCATACTTGTGAATTCAGTGAGTGAGGGTTTTTCCCCCACTATATGTCTGATCTAAAAGAAAAAGCTATTGATAAAAGAGACACAGTGAACATTGTTGGATTAAGAGTGACAGTTAGGCTTATTTAATTCTCGGGTGTGTTTTGGACCTTTGTCCTTTAGATCATACATGAGAATTCCCTGATCTAATGTTTCTCAGTGCATTCCAGTAAGTCAGGTCTCACACTGTGAGAAACCCAATGGGCTTGCGGAAGGAGTTTGTAAATAGTCATAGTAAATAGAGCTTTAAATCCACGCAGCAATAGTTTTCATTGAAATACTTACTGTCTGCTCCACAACTATGGGTACAAGAGGGCTTCTCCATACAGGACTGTGGTGGATCAACCTGCTGTGTTTCAGTGTCAACCCTCCGATATGCAACACCCTCTGAAAAGATATGCAATGTTTTACTTCTGTTTGATTCAAGTTACAGAAAATATCCCCGGGAATAAGAGTTAGATACTGTGATTCAAACGTGATAAATGCTTACTTCGTTACAGAAATAATGAATTTTGAATCCATCGTGCGCAAGTGCTATTAAGTCCGAGTTTTAACTGATCAATGTAGCCTAACAACAAAGTTGATAAGAACTGATCAGACTAAGCAGGAACATTAGTTGACTGCAATCACTGTCCGTCTAGTTTTCTCCCCTATTTTCTCTTAGCTGATTAATGTCTATCATGTCTATGTTAACATAACACCACTCTTACCAAACCCGTAACCGTATGTTTTAGAGGTGATGCTGCCAAGAATTGTAAGACGCTGTTCGCAAACATGTTACACAAGTGACGCGGACTACAGTAATTCGTGTAGATAAAACGGTGACAACAGACACAAATGCGGGTTTAAACAGATTCGAACTCACTCGTAACAGCATTTTCAGTCGTATTGAGTTTACACTCTCTCACGAAATGACCCCAGACTACACCGGAAGTAATTCTAACAGCGCCACGCTTCTTCTTCGCTGATTTGATAAAAGATGCCCTAAATCTGAAGTGTACATTTCTGCCCCCTGGTGGGAGAAATAAGCACAAGCTTTAAAAATCGATTTCCAGTATTTACCCATGTTTATGAAATATCAGAGGTCTCCCCTAACTTATTTTGTACTGCCTTTTCGTAAACATTCTCACATTTAGCAGTTTCATACAAATGTTAGTTTAATTTCTTCGCACATTTATGTGAATGTATTTTCAGAATCCAAAAGACACCAAAATAGATTTCCGATATCCCGGCAAATAAGAAAAAGCAAAACCATTAATTCAGTGACTATAGTTTAAATCCGTTTCATGCAATTTAAAATAAAATCACTGTTCTACCACAATCATCCTCGCTAACGAACTTTTTCAACTTAAAAAGAAAATACTGATTTATTATTTATTAGGATTACATTTCAAATCAAATCAAATCAAATCAATCTTTATTTATATGGCACTTTTCATACGCTAGGTAGCACAAAGTGCCTCACAAAGGATAAAAACAGCAAAGAAAACAACAGAATTAAGAAAAGGACAGACACACACACATGCATACAACACACTTACACACACACCCACACACATAAGCAAGCTGAGGCAAGCTGAGACATGGCTGGGCACCGAGACCTGAGGCGAAGGAGACGCCACCTTTGGAGGCCCACCAGGCCGAGGGAGGTCACGGTCCGCGACCACAGGTGGTACCGCCACAAAGACCACCCCGACCCGGACAGACCGGAGGCTTCACACCAAAGCACAGAGCCCCCTAACCACCCAGGCCAGGGTCGACAATGGGACAGCACCTCCAGCGGTAGACCGGAAACATCTCCCAGTTTTTGTTTAAAGTCATATGTTTTGAAACTGTTACGGGGAGAAAGTATTTGCAAATCTCGAATTTGAGTAGGCTACTTTTAGGTCTGCGGATGAACGTCGGGTGGATAAAAGTGACTTTTATTTTTAACGATCCCACCGGAAGTTGTTATTCTCGAACCCTGGCGCTCTGGAGCTGGTGCGACTGGGTTCTCAGTAAACTTTCTCTCCGGAGTCAGTCATGTCCAACAACAGCGCCGCCACCAGCAGCCTAGCAATTGCCCAGAAGACCGTAAAACAGCTTCGTCTGGAGGCCAGTGTCCGGCGGATAAAGGTGGGTTTGACTTCCAACTTAAGACGCGTCATTCATCCAAATCAAAGCTGTCACCGCATGTGCGCATCACTTGTCAATCAAATATACTAACGCCCTTTACCTTGTAAAGCGGTATCCCGTGTATATCAATCAACATGTGAAAAGTGGTCGAGGTTTTGTTAAGAACATAATGCGCAATTCCAAATCATTCTTGTTTCAACTTCGGGCTTCATGACACTTAATTCTTGTAACTTCGGGTCTCCAGCTAGAAGTCATTAGAAAAGCATGTGAGTGTGATTTCGTGGTGAAACGGCAGCAAACAGAGTTTTCCTGTGCCCACAGGGCGGGCTTTGTTGATTGTGCTGCTGCTGTGTGACTGCTGGGATTGTTTGAGGATCTACTTTTAGATCAGACAGACCCGCAGCTTCAGCTGTGTTTTTCTGCGTTAACTACGAGGGTCTGTGTGTGTCACTGGTTATGTGTGGGTTTAGTTAGAATGTTCACTTTCTCTTATCTTCAACATCCAAGTCAGGTTTTTTTTGGAGCTGTATTGTACATTTACTCAACTGTGGCCTTGAGCTGAAGTCCCAATTTCCAGTTTATGATATACTTGATCCTAAATAATAAAGTGAATGTATTCTATTGTTTTTAACATCCATCACTGTATAGAGGACATTATGTGAATGTTTGTTTCCAATATGATTTTAATTGAACCCTGGATACATTGAGGGTGTCCATCATTGTCCGTCAGCACTGTGAGAAGCTGCTAGTGTCTTGCAGCATTTGTCAGAATATGAGCAGAGTATAGAAAAACAGTTCTCATTTGGTATTTAACTTCCATCTATAATTACATCATCAGTACTCTTCACGGATTTTGATCCATGAACACAAGCATTTCCTTCTATTTTTCTCTGTCTCTAACAAGACGCATCTGTCTTATTGAGGTGTTAATTAACAGTCTGATCTGACCCTCCATCACCAGTGATTTATACGCTGCTGGAAAATCTGTGTTTGCGCCCATGAAGCAGGTGACTGACCGGCATATTTCCCTCCCCTCCCTGAGTCTTCTTTGCTTTCATATTGTTGTGTGGTTCTGTGATCATCCCTTTTTAATATATTCTGTGTTCTAATTGTGGCCCCAGGATTTCCCCCATTTAGCTGAAGAGTTCATGTAAAATGTGGGATATTACACAGGTTTCCCAAGCTGCTGCAGATCTGAAGACCTTCTGTTTGCAAAATGCCCACAAAGACCCCCTGCTCACTGGGGTCCCCTCCAGTGATAACCCTTTCAGGCCTCCGAAGTCATGCGTCCTTCTCTGAGGTGAGATCAGGAAAGTCACTGTTCGTGTGCTTGAATTCCCAGAAGCCTCCAATCTATCTTTCACATTTTCAGGGCTAAGAAGGAGCAGCGCGCAAGCACCCATGTGATTGTTCCTGTCTGGAGTCCCGTCATGTGCTTCACGCCTCGAAACAACATCTTTTAGATTTGAAATTGTCCTAGATGACCCTGAACATGCAGTCAGTTTCATGATATGTGAATGTTATCCAAAAACAATTATTTGCTTTGTAATTCTGAAAGCCCCTATGCAATCACTCCTGCTCGCCTCTACTGCATTTCTAAATCATCATGCATTTATGCATTTTTAGCTAAAGATGAAGACAAAGAAAACAATTTTATATCAAGGTCAAGGCAAAGAGTCAAAGAAGTAATTTCCTAACAAGTTGTTCACTCTTTTGTCTTTGTAATTATCATGCGCTGCCTGATCACCACGTTTTTTCCCCCTTCAGCTTTGGAAATTCCCATTTCTCTTTTGACTGATTGGTAATCATGAAAATGGCTTTAACTTTTAAAGATATTTAACTGACGTGTGATGTATAAAAGGAGAGAAATTTGAAGAAAGCTGTTCCCATAAGTTCGAAAATAAGATAATTATCTTAAAGCTGTTTTTTAGAATCTGTGAATTTGTTTCTGCTGTTAAAAATAAACGATCTTTAATTACAGTTACTTTTTACGTTATTTTTAGTTAATTCGTTATTCTTTAGGTTATCTCCTTTTTTCAAAATTGCCCGATAATTGTACCTGTCGAGGTTTTTTTCCACCCCAATTAATGACTTAAACGAAATCATGACGTCAGCCGCCCGTGTTTACGCGATGGCGCCTCTGGCCACCAGGCGGCGCTGCCGCAGCGGCTTATCTCGCTGATGCCGAGCCTCCTTCCAGCATAGTGAGCAGTGGGTGGTTGGATGTGAGCGTCACCGACCTGTCTCTATTTCCACATCGAACATGGCGGTGTCGGTGTTCCCCGGCGTGCGGCTCCTGTCCATCGGAGACGCAAATGGAGACATACAGCGACACTCAGAGCAGCAGCCACTGCGGTTAGAAGTTAAGAGCACACAAGATGCCGCCCTCATCAATCTCTCCAATGGTGAGTTGAGCTTATCGTGGCGCTCGGCCTGTTTTAACTACTAGTGCTAATGCTATGCAGTGCTAACTCTCGTGCGGCTAATTTGTACCATATGTAGCGTTAGCCGCCAACAAGCTAAGCGAGCTGGGGAGACCACGTCGCCTCCCCCTGCTCAACACGAGGGAGCTCTTAAAAGTCCAAATTTCCGCCGCCGTGATGGGATGCGATAGCAGCTAATCCCAATTTAAGCCACATCTGTCGCTTTGTGCGCGATAGCAGAGAAGAGAAAGGACCCAACGCCACGAACACAGCGTATTTCGCTAGTGATAAACAGGACAGCGGAGCAACGTTAGTGTGCAGCTCTGTGATAGTTAAACAATGCCCGAAGCCGGGCAATGATGCGCCAAATGGGCACCAACACTCGTGTTACATCGCCGGCAGTAATTTAACCACAGAAAAATAAAAATAAAAACACATTTCTGTGTTTTACTTAACGCTCGCGCGTGTTCCCACGAGACGCGCATCATTTGTTTGCTGCGCGTGGAGCCTGTGATTTAGCTCACTTCGGGCTGTTGCGGAGCCGCGCGCGGCATGTTTTGTGCCCCGCCGCTGTGCAGCGTAGTCTGAAATATACCCAAACTTTGTTCCTATTTTTTTTTAGGGGGGTGGGGGGGGGGGGATCGATGCTGGGATGGTGGCCGATGCAGCTCCGCTGGGCCATTATTACTTATGCATTCATCTTTGTTCTCATTGGAACAATAGCCGGGCCCCCGCCGCCCCCTTCCCTCCTCCGTGGGGGGCAGCATCAGAGCCGCTCCGCAGCTTTTCTTATTCAATTGGACGTCCCAGCAGCGAGAGGCCTGAGCAGCACCAGCAGGAGCAGCACCAGCAGGAGCAGCAGCCTCCTTTGGGGGGGGGGGGGTTCAAAGCAAAGCCCACATCTATGAGACCACTGCTTATATTATCCCTGCAGATTAACACATCTGTGGGGCTGCAGCGTGCGTCAAAGGGGGGCAGACATTATAGGTGCAGATTGGTTTTAAAACGAGCACTTTGCTAATGGAAATCAGAAGGTGACCGCAGCGTGATGGTAAAGATGTTCCATTATATTAGCGCTGTCAGGAGAACATTCATTTATCCGTGCACGTGATGTAAGGCGCTCGCGCCACAGACGCGTTTTCTCACGGGACCAGGCCTCTGATGAAATACTAAGACTTTTTGATTTGCTCAGCTGGAAAAATGAGGCGTCTGGTTGTGAATTGTGCCTTTATTGCTCAAAACAAGACTGCTAAATATAGTTCCCTTTTATTTTAACACCACACGTTTATATGGAAACGCGTCACGCTTACAAAATTTTCAATGGTTTGAAAATGAATAATAAATGAGGTGAGTTCCCCCCCCCCCCCCCCCAGCTGAGAGTGCAGATACAGAAGCTGCGTGCACATGTGTACACTTACTGTAACAAGATCCTTCAAGTGAAGGGTGGTATTCTTTCACAGTGCAGTGGCACTTCTGCACACCACTTATTTCCTCCTCAAGGACCTCAGACACAACGGAGTGACTTTGCAGAGACACATCTGTCCAGATACTTCTGAACTACCACGGCTGGGGGGGTATTTTGGACATAAAGGACCTTTTTTAACCCCACAAATGTCAGCTGAAGGGTGGCAGTTCACATCTTGATCGTTTAGATGACATATAGAGTTTAGATGGCGGGAGAAATATTTGGGGACTTCACATTGTTGTGCATCTGCGAGTGCTGTGCACATGGCTGAAACAACCTTATCATATCAAATACTTTTGGAACGCAAAGGTCAGCATCTCTGCTGAAATCTTACCGTTTGACTGTGACTCAGTATGTTGGGATGATTCCAGAATTTCCGTATTCACCAAGGTGCCTTTTTAGCAGCACATTCTTCTGACTGTTCTGACCCGCATTCCTCCATACACACACACACACACACACACAGTGAAAGATGTGTGACATCAGCTGAACCACACTGGGGGAGGAACAGATGACTGGTGACAGGTGGCCGAGTCCACAACAACAGATGACGTGCAGCTCCACCGAAGTACATTTTTCTGTGACGTGTGAGATATTAGATGAGCGTACAGGCTGCAGCAGGTGCACGAGGTGGAGGGTGGACGTAAGGCACACTACAAATTAGATTCAACAGAATTTATGAGGGAATAGGGGGGGAAACAAGTTTTTTTTACACAAGAGCTGAAGAAAAGCAAAGCTTTTAAGGTGGATTACTGTTGTTCTACTTCCGTGTCTTTAAAAATAGTTCCAGTGCTTATTTTTACATACTGGGCAGCTTTTCTAGCTGCACCCACTATTGGAAGCAATATTTTCTTATTGTGTCTAGTGTCTTTTACATTTGTGCTGCAGAAAATCCCATGAGATCCAACCGGCTTTGTAGCAATCGCCTCACATTTCCACAGGCGTGACCCGGGCGTTTGGGAATTATTCGGCATCTGGTCACATAAACCAAACTTCATGGATGTAGTTTGCTCTCCAAGAGGCTCGTCGTGCTGCCTTGGTAGCGAAAAGAGTTTGTCAGCAGTTTTAGAGAGAAGATAATTGATTATTAAAACGGCAGGAAGTTCAGCTTCTGGGAAAAGGTCAACAAAGATAAGTGAATTTATAGATAAGAGGCTAAAAACTCATCAGAATTGCTAAAGCATCTGGAATAGGTTCTTAATTATTATCAATCTTTAGTTTTTATGCTTCCTTGCACTCCAGAGGTGAGCTTACAGTTTTAAAACCAAATTATTATGTACTCATGCAAATATTTAATGCCACGAGTTCTGCTGGTTTTATGGTACCTAACTTTTAGCGGTGTCCATTTGAGATCCCCTGGGGTGATTCCATCCACGCCGTTTACACCGTGTTAATGTCAATAACTTAAGGTTATTCTCCGGGAGCGATTTCACTCACACGATCCTGTAAAAACCCTTTCACCTCGGATCAGCTCTACATTGCCGCAGGTACGTGCTCTCGCTTCACGGTCAATCGCCTTTTATTGGCGGATTAAAAACTTTGGATACGAGTGTCGGATAAATTTACTCTGATAAGAAGGGAAGTGTAATTATAGGCGAAAGGTCGAGAAGTGTCCTTAAATAAATGGCCGGTCAGATGGTCCGGGTCATCTGTGTTTTGTCCTGATGTCACTTAAGTGTTACTGATGGTATCTCTTTAAATG
Source organism: Takifugu rubripes (assembly GCF_901000725.2). Lineage (NCBI taxonomy): Eukaryota > Metazoa > Chordata > Actinopteri > Tetraodontiformes > Tetraodontidae > Takifugu > Takifugu rubripes. The sequence continues at coordinate 2,718,009 of NC_042289.1, forward strand.
AAAGGCGCTGCTCTTAATCTCTTGATGTATGCCGGATTAGCTCCACGGCCTTTGTAAGTCGTTCGGCAGTCTGTTGCTAGAAGCCGTTCCAGGCCTTTAAAAGCGTTGGCACGCCCGCGTGCACACACACTCCCTGTGTGTTAGACTCCAACTCCCACTTGTTCATCATGACAGATGTTTCATTTCTCTGCCTCGGTTTTTAAAATAACAGCTTTCTTCTCTCTAGATGATCAGAAAAGATGACTACAGCAAGTTTATTGATGTTTTGAAACCCGTGTTCCTCTTTACTGCACACGTCAGCACAAAGTCACTGTTTATTTTTGCACCGTGTGGAAACCGGCTTCCAGTCCTTGGTGTGCTCTCGTTACAGTGGTCTGTTTTATTTTACACCCTCAGTTACCCCTCCGGGCAAAAAGTTAACAAAACATAGGATTCAGTGAAATAGGAAGGAAAACGGTGAACCATTATCATTGGTATATTATTTCTGTATCTTATATATGGTAAGGGACTATTAGGTGTACAGCTTTCACTGTGATGTCACGTCAATGCTTGAGAATTGTGGGTTGAATGTAATTTGTGTCAAGCTTTGAGCTGCGTTTTTGTTTAAATCTTTGACAAAAACGCTTGGAAACGCAGGTGAAACGTCACCGTTGAAATGTGAACTCGCCACATCTGTTTTGGGGAATTTACACACATGTTTTGTGTTGTCCTAACTCTTCCCACATTCTTTATCTGTCTTTCCAGGAGAGGAGGCGAGTGTGTTCAAGTGTTCCGTTTCCAGGGAGACCGAGTGCAGCCGTGTTGGGAAGCAGTCGTTCATCATCACATTAGGCTGCAACAGCGTCCTGCTGCAGTTCTCCTCACCTGCAGGTATGTCTCACACCTCAGCACAGCGAGAGTGTAACATGCAGCGCCACAGAAGCCACAGAGACGTTCCCGTGTGCATGCACGAGCCAGTTCTGCACCCATGCTGAGTGATGCCCTTGGACAAATGGAAAGAAACCTGCTCCATATTTGACAAAATGGAAGAATTTTTCCTTCTAGGTAACACTAAAAGGTTGAGATGCTGTGCCAGTCTTTCAAATCAGATCAATCTTTATTTATATAGCGTCTTTTACAATCAAAATTGTTTCAAGGCGCTTTCCAGAATCCCAGGGCCTGACCCCAGACAAGCAACAGTGGCAAGGAAAAACTCCCCTTTAACAGGAAGAAACCTTGAGCAGGACCAAGCTCATGTAGGGGGACCCTCCTGCTGATGGGGGACTGGGTAGAGAGAGGAGAGGAGAGGAGAGGAGAGGAGAGGAGAGGAGAGGAGAGGATGGGCACAGAGTATAGAAATACATAGCAAAAATACATAATATTGAATAAGCTGCCGGTTGAGTGGGTCAGCGGGGTCAGAGGTCAGTATGCTGGTCTGAAGGCGGTGATACCTGTAAATGAATACAGAAGGGGGGGGGCAGAAAAACTACACAAGAAATAGCATCACTAGTCTACTTGATGAGGAGAGGAGAGGAGAGCATGGCCCAGTGGGGTGGTCTTTGACAGGACACTTATTTTAACTAGTAGGTTGCTCCAGCAACCTACTAGTTTTTCTTTTTCAATGGTGGCCACGAGAGCTCGATACGCTCCTGTAAAGAAATGTGCAGATTGAAACACTTGTCATATTGGGCGACGTGTTCTGCAGACAGCCTCATCACAACCAAAGCAGAGATGGTGCTTGTAGCATGCACGAGGACATGGGGGTCTCGGTGCACAGCAGACAGCTCCAGAGAATCGGCTGCGTAACTGTCAGGGTTTTGGTTATCCTGAGGTTTTCTTTCCACATGTTTCGTCCTGTGTTTGCAGCACTCGTGTTGTGAATTATACATTACAATACGTATTGCAATATTTATTATATTACACGATATATTGAGCTCAATCAGTCGCTGTTTTTTTTTGTGAGCCAGCAGGAGAGCGTTCTGTGAGCACAGTCTGTGCCTACCACACAATGTCTGGAGTGTGAAGTTGGCGCAATGAAGCAAATGATTTCATTTCTTACAAATGTTTTATGTTGTATTTATGTCCACATTTCAGTGTCCAATCTCACCCCCGTGACTACAAATAAAAACATTAATTATTCCAAGTTGAGTTAGTCAAACCTGTTGTTACGGTCCAGTCTGGTTCTCTGGTTTTAAAGTAATGGTGCAACATCAATGCATTCCGTGATGGAGACCACAGTTAGTGATCCCCGACTGTGGAGTCAATTCTGTTTTTAACTTACTTTTAACTGCGTGTTCCTAAATTCAAAGTGTGCATGTTTTTGTCTCACCAGACTTCCAGTCCTTTTATAACATCCTGAAAAACTGCCGTGGGCACCATGGTGAGCGCTCGGTCTTCAGTGACCGGACAGAAGAGTCCTCTGCTGTACAGTACTTCCAGGTGAGAGGCGCACACACACACACACGCACACACACAGAACTGGATAGAAAATCAATGGAAGTACTTTCATTAGATGTCGGAGTCATTTATATTTAGTTTTGAGATGAGCAGATTGAAATGAAGTGCAGTAAAATCTGTGTCTGCTCTGTGTGTGTGTTGATACCATGAATAATTAGTATTCGTCATTTCTTTTCCTTCTCCCCGCAGTTTTATGGCTACCTCTCCCAGCAACAGAACATGATGCAGGACTACGTTCGGACAGGAACTTACCAGCGAGCAATTCTTCAGAACCACGGTGACTTCAAGGACAAGGTAAAATTATAACCGTGCTGTTGATTATGGATATAATTTGAGTCGCGTTTAGACTTGAATAATGATCTTTAGTTGGATTTGCTTTTACCTTTCCTTGAATAAAGTTCAGCATTTTTAAAAATGTTTATAGAATAAACATGTGCAAACATGCTGTCTTATGATCACTATTCAGGCTTGTGTTCTGAGGACTCTGCAGCATCTCAGCTGTGGTTTGGGCAGAGATTTCAAATATTGTTCCCGGAATCCCCCTTAAACCCTCCTTCAGTTTGGGGGGGGGGGGGGGGGGGGTCACAGCCTTGTATGAACTCATCCCCACTTTTCCTCTATCGTGGGTTTTTAGTTTTTTTTAGTTTTCCTAACTTTACTTGCTGTTTCTTCCTCATATTGCTAACACATGGGATGACTTCATCTACCATCACTGCGTTCCCAGTGCACCAATACTTGTCTGGTTAGCCACCAGCCCTTCTATCAGTAGTTAGAATGGATCATTTCTCCCTAACAATGTGAATCCAACTTGAGCTTTTTAGCTCATTGTTTTCAGGACAGTGTAAAGCACGAAAAAAGATTGTTTAGGACCTTTGACTGCAAAAGATTTAAACTAGTTTTGTTAGTTTTGGCCAAGGTTGGCCATCAGTTTGTTTTTGTTTTTGTAATAATCCAGAAGATTTTGTTTTTTTTAATAAAAATCATGCTTGTGAAAGCTCAACACACGATTTTGGATGATAAGAAACATGCATTATTTGTGTCAGCTCTCAAAGAAATGAAAGCTGCATTAGTCAATGTTAGCAAAGTGTTTAACGGCTGGAAAAGTCATTAAAACATTATATTAACTTCTGAAATTTTATATAGAAAGTGAAGCTAAGAGTGTGTTTCCACTCATCTTTTCCAGGTGGTTCTGGATGTGGGTTGCGGCTCAGGGATCCTCTCTTTCTTCGCAGTCCAAGCTGGTGCACGGAAAGTCTATGCTGTAGAGGCTAGCACCATGGCTCAACACGCCGAGGTATACACCCTAAAAACAGTTTTAACTGAAACCTTATCTTACGCACTGCACTGACAGGTGAATTTATGGTTACTTTTTATGTCTGCATAACAACAATCCCTTTTCTCAAGAGAACAGACAAAGGAAAATGTCTAAATTTAGCAGTGAGACGGCTGACAATTTTTTAATTGGAAAGTGCTATTTTTTGATTTTATATGTATTGCTGATGGGACATTTTCAAGATAAGGAAATAAAATACCAATTTCAAGTCAAGGATCAGACGACATTTGTTGCTCGACTGGCGTGCGGACTTCCCGTCTTCAAAGGAGATGGCAGCAGCCAGATTATGGGGGAAGTCAAGCCACCGCTGCCCGCGCTCGCAGAGCCCATTTGCGTGTGAATTTCTGCTCTCTGTACCAGTTTGTGAGCCATATTCTGCATGCATTACAATTTAGTGCGCTGTGTAATGCACACGTGAGTTATGGCAGTGATCCAACTGCATAGAAATTTAGCATATGTGCTGACCCCATAGGCCAGCTCGCTGTCCACTCGCTTAAGTGGACTCAGCTGAGCTATGAGGGTGGTAGTCCAACTACAATGGACCACTCTGGGTAGTTGAGCTGTGGCGTCCAGGTGCATTTTATGTAACCGAACTATTGCAGGAGTTTGATTTACTTGCATGTAAAGACGGGTTTTGTTTGAAGCGATTGCGATCATGACGATTTCCAGGGTGACCTGATTTCCCCCTTTGACCGTAACTCTTGTTCTTTGTTTTAAGGACTGAAAATGTTCTGAAAAGCTGTCCAACCGGTTTTATTCCACTAGAGCCTCAATTGTGTCTACGTCAACCTTCATTATTGGCAGCCCTACTCATTTGCTCTATCTTGCAGGTGCTTGTGAACAGTAATCGTCTTGGAGAGCGCGTGGCCGTCATTCCAGGGAAGGTGGAGGAGGTGACGCTACCGGAGCAGGTCGATATCATCATCTCAGAGCCTATGGGCTACATGCTGTTCAACGAGCGCATGCTGGAGAGCTACCTGCATGCCAAGAAGTTCCTTAAACCCAATGGTGAGGAGGGTCACACAAGGCACTGCAACCTAGCAACCGCATTTTAAATTTTTAGGGTTTATAGTCTGCCTCAGACTTTGCTTTACATTTTTTAATGCATTGGCATTTGTGTTTTCATAATGGGTTCGTGCCTGTGTGTTTCAGGTAAAATGTTCCCAACTATCGGGGACGTCCACTTGGCCCCCTTCACAGACGAGCAGCTCTACATGGAGCAGTTCACCAAGGCAAACTTCTGGTAAGCTTTGATTCCACCCAGAACAAGCTGGCGAAAACATTTGCAGCATTGCCACAATCAAAACAAGATACACAGCCCTACACATTTAGGCCATTTCTGATTGTTCTAAGAGCTCACAGCACAGCCCACTTCCTGTAAGGTTTAAATTGCATCCCATGGAAGCTGTGGGGGGGGGGGTTGAGCTTGAATATTAACACTAATGATTCCCAGATCAATTGTGGATTAATTAATGATTCTAAATATGGTTCTCTTTGCTTCACTGCAGGTACCAGCCCTCCTTCCATGGTGTTGACCTTTCTGCCCTCCGGGGGGCAGCTGTGGATGAGTATTTCCGTCAACCAATTGTGGTACGTTGACCAGATTTTTCTTTAATGAACAGGACTCCCCATGTTCAGCATTGTTGGTAAAGCAAGCACAAGTATTAAGATAAAGAATTGTCAGTATAGCTATACACATGCATGCTTTGCTGTGACCTTAAATGTACTTTTTGGGCACTGATCAGATCTGATCTCTCTGCAGGACACATTTGATATACGTATTTTAATGGCCAAGTCAGTCAAACACACAGTTAACTTCCTGGAGACCAAAGAAGATGATCTTTACAGGTTTGGTGGTGTACTGACGATGGTCCAATACAGTTAGTGAACCATAATTGAATCTAATCTAATGAATATACCTGCTTCTGTCTGTTCCAGGATAGAGATTCCCTTTAAGTTCCACATGATGCACTCAGGTTTGGTGCATGGTCTTGCTTTCTGGTTCGATGTGGCGTTCATGGGATCAGCGTGAGTCACCAATCAAACCTATCTGCCTTTAAGAGCGAACCGAATCTGTCGTTCATTAATTGGCCTTGACAGCTCCTCACAGCAGCACTGCTCTTGCGTTACAGGATGACAATATGGCTGTCCACGGCCCCCACGGAGCCCCTCACCCACTGGTACCAGGTACGCTGTCTGCTGCAGTCTCCTCTCTTCACCAAGGCTGGGGACACGCTGTCTGGCACTGCGCTGCTGGTGGCCAACCGGAGGTATGGACTTTTAGAATGCAGTGTTATACTAGCATCTGTTTTTACTGTGATTTAATTACCTCATCCTTTATATGCAGTTATTTTTACCGCGTAGATTAGATGTCGTCTATCTGCACTTATAAATCAACAATGTCATTTTGTATTTATGGGTCTGAAACTTTATATATAATGATATAAGCATGAATGGAATGATGGACTTTCAGTGTTGTAAAATATAAGTGCTAAGTGAATAAAAAGCATTACAAAGGAAAACAATAGGGTTTCGGGACGTTTTGGGAAAAAAATCATCACTTGATTATGAGGAAATAGTGACCAGTGTGTTTTTAAAAGGCTCATTGTGCTGTAACTGATGTTTCCATGTGCAAGGCTGATCGAAGTAATTAAAAATATCTTCATTTCTGCTCATCCTCCCAACAGACAAAGCTATGACATCAGTATTGTTGCCCAGGTGGATCAGACAGGATCAAAGTCCAGTAATCTCCTGGACTTGAAGAATCCCTTTTTCAGGTGAGCATATTTTTCTGATTAAAGGTCAGTTTTGAATGTGGATTATGACACTTGAGGTAGCGACCACTGCTGTGTAATATTCACTGAGTGTGATATGCTTGCAGGTACACAGGCTCCACTCCAAATCCCCCTCCTGGCTCACACTACACCTCCCCATCTGAGAACATGTGGAACACAGGTTCTGGCTACAATATGAGTCAGGGGATGGCTGTATCAGGTGAACGCACACGTAATCATCGGTAGCTGAAATGCTCCCACGTGGCGTTAAAAGCAGCCATGTTTAGCACCAGCTCAGCACATAGGAATTTTGTCTTCAGAGACTCCCCGAGTCAAGGCGAGAGTACAGAAGGCTAAACACACAGCATCTATAGTATTACAGATGTTCCACAGCCAGTAAAGATTTCATAAGTCTATGAAAGTCTAATCCAGCCGTATTAGTTGTTATTGGAAGATGAATTAACCGTAATTCCAAAGTGGGATGGAATGTTTGCACTTGATCTCTTCAGGGAAAATTACTCAACGTCCTGATCTTCACTTTTTGTTTGAGCTTTTTTTAATTGCCAGATATCTTCTATCAGTGGGAGTCACGTTAGCATTGTCATGGAGCTGTATGCTAGGATTTATCTGGGCTGCAGGTCCCCTCTGAACCCCTCTGCATTGTTCCCCCTGTGGGTTGATAGCCAAGGCTTTGGGCGTGCGAGAAATTACCCACAATGTTTGTGTCTATGGAGGCCGCTGTGGTCTCATGGTATACTGGTCACTCGTGTGATCAGAAGGCAGTTTAAACTCTTTTCTCATTTCCTTTCATGTCAACCACATGTTACTGTTGTGTACGTTACACCCTGAGCTACAGTGTTCATAGGATGACATGGTTGGACAACTTTTAATCAAATCTGCTCACTTTTCATCCTATTTTGGTGAATGTGGATCAGAATTCCTGCAGCTTTCCTTTGTAATATTCAGTCTTTTTAATGGTGGTGATACTATTTTTTGTTTCCTTGTGTGGCTCTTTCAGGGATGCCTGCAGCTTATGACCTGAGCACAGTCATCGGCAGCGGGCAGTCAGCATCTCACAACAACCTCATCCCGCTGGGTAGGAATCACAAATACTGCTGTTATTTCATAGGTTGTGTTAGACGGGACCAAAGTTGCAATGGCTTGCAAAGTTGCAAAAATGGACCGTGGCAGCCACTACCAAAGGGAAAAATAGGAAATGTTTTGTCCATTTCCTATTTTGTCTTGACTCTTCCTTATGGTTTTCTAAATAATCGGGAATAGTTTGCCTGTGGTACAGTGGCACATAATTCTATTGCTGTCCTGCTGTTGCTCTTAGTGAACACAGGAATTGTAAACCACACTCACTCCAGGATGGGCTCCATCATGAGTACAGGAATTGTCCAAGGTAGGTCCTCCACTATAAAAAGCCAAACTCTGCTGTCCATTTATATTGAACTTTACATGCTGTAGCTCTAACCTGGCCCAAGTGCCTCAGGCGCCCTCTTGCGGTAGGATATTTGATCAACCCTCCATTATTAGGCCTAAAGGATCACTTCAGATACAGTTTTGCTGATGGCTTCTGTTATCTTATATAGTTTAAATGCCAAATCATTTTTACAGCATTTATTAACGATGTGATTTTTAAAAAAGCGGTGAAATTACAAACTCCAACTCGATTAAGTTGATTAATACAGAACATCTCTTACCTATTTCTACAACCTCAGTACCTTGGCTACCACTAAGAGTTATTTTTATCATTTATTGAGCTATGTTAATCTTTTTCTACATTGATATGCATATATAAAGCTAAGATTTTAATTTGATATTATTCCGCAACCCTGTTTGTCCCCTTCTTTCCAGGATCCACCACTGGCCAATCGGGCAGCAGCGGTTCATATTATCCGGTCACCAACCAGTTCAGCATGGGCGGCGCTGCCATTTCCATGGCCTCGCCGATGGTTATCCCCAGCAACACCGTACATTACGGCAGTTAAGACGAAGACCTTGTAAAGACCTCTTCGTCTTCCACCCACCTGCATGACAGACATCCCCTTACTGCCCCTTGCTCCAGACTTTCCCACCAGCCAAATCCAATATACCAAAACCAGTACTGTGCTGGCACTTGTCCCCTTCTTCGCCCCCCCGCTCTGTTTAATGAACAGTGGAACACTCATATCCGTCCAGACTCTTGTTTTGCTGAGGAAAGTTCCTTTACTGCTCTTTGGATCCATTGGGATTGTAACACTTTTGCAGCCAAGATGCACTGCGGTTATCATCACCCCTCCTCTTCATCATGTATCTCAGTCCCTCCAGTGCCCCTCCTCTCCCTCCTCTGAATGTTTCTTCACGCCCGTCTTTGCTGTCAGATACCAGCATCAGTCCGTTTCCTCACCTCTTCATGAGTGCAGTAGGACACTATTATTAACAGTGCTAAGTCTTGGCTCTTCATATCCGATCCAGTCTTCGAGGCCCTACTTCAGTGACTGTCTCCACTGACACCACAGGTTCACTTCACAGTGGAACAACCCCCCCCCCCCCCCCCCCCCGCCTCCCCTGCTTTCCATTAGCCAGTCTGCTGATGAACATTTTGGATTTAAGCAGAGGAAGATATATCAGAAAATCTAAGCTGCTTCATGCGTGAGCACTGTTATCGATGTATGACTCTGTCGACCTGACCCTGCTTGTTATCTAATGTTATAAGATATCGACCCTTTCACTGGTTCACCTACATGACATCATGGCAGATTCCTGGTCACCTTCTACAATGAGTCTAAAAATAGAAATTAAAAGACGCCACAATCGCATGCCTGCTGGATGTTGTGGGTTTTGATCATGTTTGCTAATATGTATTTCAGTATTGACTTTAAATCTTAAGAGGTTTATCAAATGATATTTAGGGTCACATATTGGGTATTTATAATCTTAAAAGCTAAATGACTTCTTTTTTTTTTTTTTTTTTACAGGTAATGAGATAATCTAAAAATTGACTTTAGCTGCTACATGCTTCACTCTGTTCACAAATGCGTCTGAACTTGAACCATCTGTTATTAATTTGGCAGCTTTTTTTTTTGATACTTGCTGAAAATGGCTCACGCAGATACTGGAAACAAGGCTGATCATGCTAAAACTGAGCCATTTCCTTTCATTGTTCCTATTTTCACAAAGGACTCTTGATTATCATGATCCATCTGAAGTATTTGCACAGATTTGAACACAGTTTGAAGCAAATTTACATGTAGTTAGCATAGCTTAGCTTTGCTCAACTATTAGAAGCAGCAATACCAGCTCTTCCTATTTTATAGGTGAAATTAAATCATACATTGTTCTAAAGTTGTTTTAATGAAACTTGAGTCAAAAATAAAAGAAACAAAAAATTATTTGAAGTTCGAGCAAAAAAAAAAGAAATAAGTGAAATGATGTGCTACTTAAAATAAACGATTTATACAGTAAAAAGTCCCATTTGTAGTTGGGTTTTAGTTTCAGCGTAGTTCACTGAAATGATCTGAAAGACTTAACATCAGGTGTGAAGGGTTTATACCTGTAAATGGCCTCAGATGTCAGTGTCTTGGTCACTTACAGTCTTTGTAGTCCAAATACAACATCTCATATTTTTCTCTTCTGAAGCACTTTAAGTGTGTAAAAACAAAAACAAAGCAAACGTGTACATTCATAAATCCCGGTGCCACGTGTCTCTATTGCACAGTCTTCAGCGTTTAGCCAGCCCAGACTCCAGTCTGTGCGTCCCACGCTGTGTTTTTGACACTCATTGCAGAAGGTGACAGTGCCATTTTTCTGAAGTCTTAAACAGAGTCTGTGCTGCTCCCCAGTCCACACGCAGCAGCTTCTGCCCAGTCGGTCCGCTCCAGCACGGGCTGACAACGGACATTGGACACACACCAGTTTGGACCAGTGAGCCAGGTGGCGGCCATCTGGCTGCCGGGATGCGAGTGCTGGATTTGGAGCGTCCTTGTTTACATCCACCCCACCTCCCCCATTTGAGACTGAGAGACTGTTGCAAAGAGACTTGTCGAGGTGTGGTAGGCGGTGCCACCTCCCTCACCGCTCTTCACCATTTTTGACCACCTACATATCACAGCCCCTTACACCCGGTGTCCTCGTCCCCCTGTATCTGTCAAGGAGAGAAAGACTGACATATGCATTGCTTCCAGTTATTGCACTCAGTTCATTTGGAATTTATGAGTTAGCATTGTTAAGAGAGCTGAGGGGAAAAAAATATTTCTTTGTAGGATTAATCTTTTGTTGTCTTTGTCTTTTTCTTTTCTTAAAAAAAAAAACAGTGGAAAAATAGGACAAATTAAATGTGGTGGAGCTATCCTAGACCATCATGGAACCGGCTGTTGTAGTATGTCAATTTGTTCCTCTCTAGGTTCCTAAATAGATTGTGTACACAGCAGATGTTTACCATTTGGTAGCCAGCTTTAGCGATATCCCTTCTCTGTCATGGAACTGTTGTTCTGTGTAGTCAGTAGTGGCTCCCACCTCTGTCACGTGTATGAGGAAGACTGTGTGTCATGTTCTGTCATTTCTGTGTGTTAACCAACCAGTAATAACTTCTTTCTCACTGTCTGATATTGACTCGTCTGCTCCACATTCGGTCAGAGAAATGAGAGTCCAGTGAGGCTTTATAGGCTACGTTCGATAAGATTCATTTGTGTTTTTAAAAATATTCTATCTGCAATGATGTGGAGTTCATTTTACCTTTTGAATGTTCTTACTGCAGATTCCCGGTAGTCATGTGAAAACGGATAATGGCAGAAATAACTGCCCTTCCACGGCCCTCTCCAGCTGGCGCTCTACTGGAAAAGCTGCTTTCATCTCTCTTAAAGATGATGTTTATCAGTGCAGTGAACTCGGTCTGCTGACTCCTCTGGTCCGGGAGACTGGCGTTTGTTTGAGACGCGGATGCTACAACGAGAAAGTCCAAGTGGATCCGGGCGACAAAACAACAGTGTAACTGTATTATTGGGTTAAATCAGCCAGTAAGCTCACTTTTTGAATCCTGGGTCAAGAGGTCAACGGCAGTACTGCTGACTTTGCCAATGAATGATCACAAAACAGGTTATTGAGAATTAAACCTTGTACAGAGGGGAAAAGGGCTTTAAGTAGATTAAGGAAATTAATGATATAAGCTGATTGTCTCAAAACTCAGAGAAAATGAATCGTGAGCCAGATGTTTGACTCTTGGTGCAGGTAAATGTAGATAAGGCAACATAAACCACAGTTTTTGGTTTGAGTATGACCTTTTTAATTGAACATCCTGTCCTCTGTGGTCCTGTCACCATGAAGATGACACAATAACAAACAGTCCCCAGGTCATGTGACCTGAACACTGAGTGAGGTCATTAAAGCCCAGGGACAAGAACTCGGCATCAAAAGGTGGTTTATTATTTATGTTAATGTAGCCTGAGGCTGAATGAAGGAGCATATCAATGCAGCCGGCCTGGTTTAGGGTTCTCAACGAGGTTGCGTGTAGTGTTGGAACACTTCAAATCCGCTTCCTTTTTTCAAAGGGATTCATTTGGTTTGGATCCTCAGGAGAGGCCCTGCAGCCCAACCCTGGATAAGTGGGGAATAAACTTCTCATCATAATCCACTGCTCTTGTTCAGCTTAAACAAGTATTACCGGTAAAACTAACCTACTTGACAACGTGGATAAAACTTTATATGTAGCAGAAGCAAATTTCAAGTATTTAGAGAGCAGAAAGTTAAAAGGGATTCATTCATATAAGAGCTGATATTCCTTCATAATTTAACAAATAGAGGCTGTAAAACATGACTTCTAGCTTATAGTAGGTATTTAAAGAGAGAAATATGTAGAATAACACTGGTTGAGGAGGTTTGAGTGCCAATGCTGAGTTACAGCTCCATTTTAATGGGAGGTTGTTGCTGATTTGTTTACTCTGACTACTCCCATGGATGGTTTGGATCACTGTTGAATCAGGCCAGTGACTTAAAATATCGATCTTTATTCAGTATTCATGAAATTGTAGGCTTTTTAATGCCCTGCCCAGCACAACGCAATGGCCTTCATATCCCAGGATTCATCTGATTTCCTTTTGCGGTACCGGAGGAAGTAGTGACGCAGTATTCAAAGTAAAATGCATCAATTGTGCATTTCTTAAATTTTTGCCGTGAAATCTTTTTGCAGCAATTAAAAAAAATTGAGCAGAGACGGCAAAAATGTTAGTTATCAATTTTATTTAAAATAAAAAAGCCCTCAACAGCAACATAAGTTATAAATAGTCCAAACACTCCTTCCATGAAATCACACACAAACCCAATAGATTTACAGTGTGACGCACTGACGCCGTACGAGGAGGTTTGGTGCTTCAGCAGGTGTTAGTTCAACATTATTTGACTTTTGACTGGCATCTGAAACTGATCCAGGATCAGATCTGAGCATCTGTAAATGGAGCGGCATTATCCAGGACCCTGCTCCAAGTGGCTCAACCCCAAATTTCAACCATTCCTCAGAAGATCAAATTAAATAACGAGCCTCTTTTAATGAAACACACAAACCTAAATTTCCTGACAATACACAGAGCCTGTGATCATGATCACTGGTTTAGAACACCTGGCTTTATACGGAAATAAGACAAAATAAACACCATATACCCCAACACAGTCAGAATTCTTATAGTGGAGTTTAAAGATTGCAACTATTATTACCCCCAACGTATAATGTCTGTCCAAGCTCACTTCTGATTGATGTGGCAATAATTTCAACACTTTGTAGATGTGACTTAAAGTTTTAGGGAAACCAAAATTTGCTATAAAATGGCACCTCGGCTGGGTAAAGCCGTGATGATCTCAGCTGGAACCTTCTGCCACCGTCCATCTTGTAAGGACGAGCCACGTGGTTTTGTGTTCGCGTCTCATCGATTTTGGAGCCTTTGTGATGGTGACACGAGGGGATTCGTGGTGTAAACAAAGCCATGCTACAATACAACTCCTGAAATATCACAGCGTGTGTGTACGATAGCTGCAGTGCAGAAAGTGCTACAGTCACAGTAAAGTCAGGCTCATTCAAACAGGCAAGTTCCCGACCCAGGAGTTCATCAGGAGGCTGCTGAACTCATCACATGGACACGAATCCCTCACAGCCCAACTGTGTATGGCGTTAATGAGGTGACCCCTGAATATAAGCCCTTCCTGTGGTCAGTGGCGTTTGGTCGTCAATGTTGTGTGAACTGGGGGGGATGTGGGAACCGGTCCCAATGTGGCGACCGCTGTCTGGAAGAAGTACAGCTGAAAGAGAAGGAGGCAGTTTAGTGTTCAGCTTGTGGCCTGCTGGCACGAGGCAACCCGTGGAGCTCCCTCACCCACCTTGCAGCCGATAGCCAGCAGCGTGTGCAGAAGCACGATGGTCGCAAGCGTAGCCATGGCCACCACCTTGGTGTCGTCACGGACAACGGGCCAGAAGGTGAGCACCAATACTGAGCCTGAGATCAGGATGGCAATTACGATCAGCGTCCAGTGCAACCATTCAAACGGAATTATCCACAGAACCTGCAGAGGAAGAGATTAAAAATGAGGTCTTTGGTAAAGTCCGTTTTAGTACATTAGACTTCAGTTTAAGCTAGGTTGACAGACTCACCGAGGTGGGAATGTAGATGAAGAGCGAGTATCCATAGACGCACATCGTCTCCAGAAAGGAGTAGCCTCCAATCTGCCTCTCAGCCCCTTGACGCCAGGTCAGGAAACCCCATAAACAAACTGGGACCAGCCAGGCATACAGGAAGATGACTACCGCAGCTATCGACACTGTTGGGTAGAGAAGAGCATGACTCGGCACGACCGGAACAAACCAAGAGCTGTTAATCTGAGTCGGGGTAAGACAGACCTCTGTGAAACTGTGGTCTGTAGTGGTACGAAGGGTTCCCCCTTTCACTGAGGAATGTGGACAGGTTCCCCCCGATGGCGACTGAGAAAACCAAGGTCACGCAAATCCAGAATGGACCTACGCAGATGCATATTTGATGCTGTTTGATGGGATTTTTTTTTAAATTGAAGCCATGTTATCATAGCCAGTATTGATCACAATGTGTTTTTGTAATTCCTAAGAGACACTGTGGCCTTCCCATGACAGGACGCCACGCTGAGCCACCAAGAGATCGGTACTGCTGGATGATGTTACAGGCTACCAAGCGGTCACCGCGGCGTCTCCGTGCCCTTTCCTGCCGGTCACATGTGTGCAGGATGAACCTGCTCTCATCCATCAACAGCACAGTGCATCAGGGACAGACCTGACAAATCTGATATTGTCTGACGCAGCACAGTCCTCCGCTGTGAGCAACGGTCGGACCAAAGGGCATCGAGAGCTTGGACGACTCTTCCGGTTTCTGGTTTCTAAATGAGCGTGTCAATAGCTTGAAGGTCATTTGGCTGGCTCCTGGTAACTCTGCTCTTGAGACTGTACTGAGACACAAACTCTTCAGAGGCCTCCAACTACCAGAGGTGGCTGAAGACACCTTTGTCTTATAGTTGCCAGGCTCTTAACTTTCCTTGGATTCTATTGTCAATTAAATTTGCTATAAAGGAAATTAAAACTAATATGAAACTACATTTTGTTTCTACACGGAAAGATTCATATCCTTGTTGGTGCCATATTATGACAAGATCTATGGGCAAACAGGTCTTAAAATTTGAAAACAGCCGTCTCACCATATAGATCTGGATTATTCCTAAGGTGGTGTTTAACAAAGTTTCTTCCAGGTAATGGCATCATGGAGCCCTTGACTCGGTCCAGGACCTGCGTCACATGGCCAGAAAAAGAATGGGGGTTGTTTCATTTGCAATAAATCACCAAATTCCAAGATTAAAATAAAATCCAGACTGTCATACTTGGACTGTGTCCACGTCGAAGAAAGACTGATAATACTCAAAAGTCCAAAAGCTGCCAGTTGGTTTCTGTCCTCCTAAAAGCTGGAATTATAAACACCTTTTAGTTTTAGTCCACTAAAACATCTCAACCCGGGTTACCCCGGTAATACTTTAACATACCTCTGAACTCTCCTCCTGACCCTCCTCATTGTCTGAAAGGTCCAGTCTGACATCCTGTACCCCTGGTGTAATGGGCGAGGCAGACATGGAGAGGGTTGAGGCTCCCGGGTCTGCAGACAACAGCTCTGCCGCTTCATCAAACTCTACAGTCACAGGGAGTAAGCAATGACCCAGTGAATGGAAGAGGAGCAAAACCTGGACACAGGCTTAAGAACAATCCTGTTTATTGTCCTGACTTTATTTAATGAGACAGAATGGTTTTGAACCGAGAGTGTGTGTCATAGTTCTTCCTACTCAGAATATATCTACTGTGTGCCTACAACCTTGCAAGATCTACACAATGCAAAATTGCACCACCTAATAATATACTGGACAAAATCGAAACCAATAACAAGACGTACATTTGTAAACAAATTGGGTTTAAATATTGTAGTTTTACCTTGTGATTACATCAATGCATATGCTCGCCGTCAGAGGGCGCTGTTTCTCCGATGCAGCGTGTTCAACTCAGATATCTTGTCATTCATTTCCCCTTTAGGTTACAAAACCCTAACTTTGAAACTCTCTGCCTGATTAATCCAGTAAGAGGAATTTATTAAATAAAGAATATATAAAGATTATTAGCATCGTAGCATTGACACTGGGAGACGGATTAGGTACACAAATACAAACATAAACACGGCATTTAAATTTCATTTTTTTAATTTACCTTGAAACTGTAGATCATTTGGGCCCGACATTGCTTCGGTCAACAAACGGCAACCTCATGCAACTCCTAGACGGGATGAACACTGGGAGGTAAGGTAACATCTGGTGTTTCACATAGCATGCTAGCCACGCAAGAATATAATTTCATTACAAAGAAAACCGAAGCTACGTTAGTTTGAAGTTATCGAGTCTGGGACATTACGTGGCTGTTATGTCCGTAGCATACCTGACCAGAAATTATTAGTTTTTAAACTAACATAGACCAGATATACCTGAAATGATAAAACAAACCTGCCCAAAATGCTGTACCTAAATGAAATTAAAGAAGTGCAAGTTAAGGGTCCGGGTTCTCAAATGTGTTCGAAGTCAACGTAAATGTACAGCAACCCGAAACATCTACATTTTAGTAGCTGGCGCAAAATAACAGTAATCCGCTAATGGCTTTCCTACCTGCCAAACGAAGCTGCTGTCAGAAGTGCAGTTCGCAGTGCTTCCGGTACACGTCACCCCGTAAACAAAGAAGTCACGTGAGGACTCTTTAAAAAGGTAATTTCAGTCATAAAGTTATACAGTCACTCAGTCAAATATACATGAAATTTAGCTTAATTAAAAACAAATTATATCAGTAGAATTTTGTTATCCTTTTCGCCTATTTAAGCGATAGCACTCGAACGCTTCACCGGCATGACTGTCGGAAGTTTAAAAGCTTGAAGAGGGTCACTTCCGGTCGCCATTTTGGCTCAATGTGAGTCCCTGGTTTGACAAGCGTGATGTTTCTTGCATGAAGGTGACCGTAATTGCGATTAAACTCTGCCAAAATGGCTTCGCTGCGTGTAATAAGGAGGATGCTCTGTTCAGCGGCAGAAACCGCGGCTGCTCCAGTCTCAGCCAGTAGATGGGAACGATTAAAAAACAGCAAAGCGGGTGAGGACAGTAGTAAATTGACGTTTGTAAGGTAGCCTAGCAGTTAGCAGATACACTCTTAGCTTTATGCAACTCGTATTCAGAAGAAATGTAAGACTTTAAAGAATAGACGCGATTTAAATATTTCCATCACCGACACAGTTGCCGTGCTCACTAGTGTACATTTGGATTTTTCAGCTTCAATTAATAATCGGCTTTCTATAATCAGAATAACTGGGGGATCTCAGTCAAGCAAGTAATTTCTCCTCATGTTGTATTACACATATTACAATGTATATAGGAAGTAATAATAAAAGGTTATCCGATACAATAGGTTTATGACTATAGCACCATGACTTGACCTATTGTAAGTATTAGTCGGTCCGGAATCCAGACCATCAACAAAATTGAATCAGCTCTTCCTTGACCCAATGTCAACAGTTCCTGAAAATCATTAAAATCTGTTGATAACTTTGAGATCTTAAGCATCTGTCCAACTATTTCATAAGAGCAATCTCATATACACCATTGATATTTGTATGTAATTAGGCAGGGGTTTATAATGTAATGTTAACTCACTTCCACTTCCTTCCATTTTCATCTGCATATCTAGAGGACACCATCCTCTCCTCAATCCCAGGCAAGATGGGAAATATTCCACGGCATGTTCTGGGTCTGTTAACAAGACCACATTGAGTGGGAAAAACCAACATCAGTGTACAGTACCTAAAGGGTTACTGGCCCAGAGCCTGTGGCCGAGATGGGCTTGACCCAAAACAAGGACATGGGTACTTCCCCAAGTGGGCCCATCAATTAGAGGAAGATTCCTTTGTGGTTTGGGGCAGCAGAAGGTTATGGCCATGGATGTCCCAGCCTTTGCTGTTAAAGCTGGAGACTAAGATATTAAGAGTTTTTGAAGCTACCAGACTTTTTCTTTCCTATATGAAAGTCAGCAGTTGTAGGAAAAAATACAAAACAGTTCAAATATTTTCACAAGTTTGCTGTAGAAACTTTCTAGAAATGTTGTTGAAATAATGTATCTGCATATAAATAAATGCATGCACAACTAAAATAAGTGTAAAACAATAACCTGCTGTGTCTGTAGGTGTCTGGTGTCGGGGTCTGGCTTCTGACTACAAGGAGGCTTGTCGAGAGGTGGTAGTTGGTGCATGGGAGCGGCCACTTAAAGCCACTGTGTACGCTGCTCTGCTGGGCGGAGCCTGGGCTTGTTTCCACACCAACCCCGATCGGTTTTCTTTTGAAGCAGCCCTGCTAGAACGCTCAGGCCAACTTGGACTGTTATCTCCGTGGATCCGCAGCGCATCCTCTGATGGCCACACGCAGAGTCTTCTGAAGCTTCGTAACGAAGGCCGCCTTCGCCACCTCAGTCTCGGTGTCCTTACTCTGGTTTACCACGCGGACTTTGATCCAGATGTTTCACTGTACGAAGCCCAGTGCTCCAATCTGTCAGTGCCCTGGAGAGAGTTCCCTCAGCGCGTGCTGGATGTGGGATTTGCAGGTCGCTGGTGGATTCTTAACTCGAAGATGAAGGACTATGATGTGAACGAGGGAGAATTTCAGCACCTGCCAGCTAACATGCAGGCTACCAATCCACCTAGTGTTCAAGAGGTGGAAAAGAATGAGAGGTTGCACAAAGAGTCGTGGTTGGCAGTAACAATGGAGGAAGAGGTGGAGAAAGTAAAAAATGAGGACACAACAAATACAGTCAAACAGGAAGAGACTCAAAGCTGAGATGGTAGATTTTTAATTTGACAGGATAAAAAGCGACTCGGCGGGGCTCCTCTTCCAGCTCTTTAAGACAGAACATGGACCATTTTTTTAATCTGTCAAAAACATGGACGTCATGAACCATTAAAGAAAGCAAAATAGCTTTTCAAGGATTGTTTTATTTATGTCTGGTTTCCTCTTCATACATTTCATAACATAACAACCGATGGCATCAATAAAATTGGGAAGTATCTGACACTATTGTTTTTATTGACCATGAGCTTTGACAAAATTAGAATATGGGATCTAAAATAATCAGTGCTATATTTAAATACTTTATTGATGTTTTCAAATTAGTATATTACAAAGGCTAGAATTTTTCAGGTAGTATTTTTTTTTTACAATGTGTACTTGTGTGGTCAGGTACAAAGAAAAACTGCTTTTCACCCATATTTAAATACAGTATAAGACTTAAAAGTCATTAAATATTGAAAATATCCATATTGAATATCATATCAACACAACTGCCTTGTACTGGTGGGAAAACTGGAAAAAAGTTTAATTTTTTTAATAGTTTAATTTTAATAAGTTTAACTTATTTATGTACTTATAATAACATGTTGAGTACACCAAAATGTACTGGTGTTGTATTAAACCAGCAGCGCTCCATGACATTACATCTGTCATGATACAATAGATCTTAATGTAGAAACACCCTAAAGTTACTGTGGAACAGTATTTTAATCGAGGTGATCGTGTGATAGTCACCATATTTTGGTCTTTCAGATTCTTCACTGTTGAGCTTGTTAGTATTGACGACACAGTGAGCAAGTATGACCCAGACAAACAGGACATAACGATCAAAACTGATGTCAATAATTGTACTTGCTGGATGCAACTATCAGATGTCCTTAAGATTGAGTCAGAGGGTGATCTGTTCTTCTAAGCGCTGAGAAATGTTCCATTTAAACAGTGCTGTAGATTTAAGAGTCAACCACTTGAGGGCGCTATAACACCAACGTATTCATGGTTCCTGCAAAGCAGCTTCTTGTGAGTCGCTCATAAGAATGTTATGATATTATCAGTCTAGACTACATATATTTACACGTACGGGGTAGCTCCTTTAAACCTCCTTTTCAGTTATAATAAACCACAACTGAGAAAAATACATCTAGAAGTGGAAAATATGAGGAAACTCAATGAAGGAATGCAAAACACAAACACATGTTTGTGTCTATGTAGAACAAATGTACGCGAGAAACTATGAAACTGAATCATTTTAAAGTGACTGACAGTAATTTTAAAGCTGTAAAATACTAATACAGCTAAAGGAACACTTGACACTTGGTGTGTGGGATCTTCAGTCCTTCTGATAAACTTCAGCCTTCCACCACCTGACAGACATCATTTCTAACCTGCACATTCTTTTTATGCTTACATTACATCTATACAGTCATCTATGCAGACATGTAAGACACAATTCTATATTTATGTCTACAGTATATTCAATTATGGATAATACGAGCCTAAATCACAAATTTTGCCTGCAATGATGCCACTAATGGTAAGTACAGTATATCACAGTCTGGAACCGCTGCATCAGACAAATAAGAGAATCTCCGGTAGTCAGGACTCACCTAATGTGCACGAATGTGTAAATTGTCTATTGATCCGAGTGTTGAATCAATGACACACAGACTCTCTGTGGCGTCCTGATCTCAGCTGAGGTCCTAACCCCCCATATAAAGAATAATTGGAACAAAAGATAACGTTTTCTTTATTAGAAACCCCTGTTTTCTGCAGGTTTCCACTATGCTACAAGTGTATAACTACCAAAACCCCGTTGTCTTTGTCTCTGTTGCCTTCCTCCTCGTGCGCTGTATCCTTTTGAGCGTCCTCGGCGAGCATTTCCCTCTATCTTTGCCTTATGACCTCTATCGACCCTTGTGCTCCCATCCATCCTGCCCCCTCCCCCACACAGACAGCGAGTCTGTCAGCCGTAAGGGGTCAGTGAGTGCGGTTACTGTCAGGTGGTGTTTGAAAAACACGCTGCTTTGTGCTTTTTTGCCCCCTCCCTGTCTCAGAGACATTGCTGAAGAGATGAGTATCATCTGACCATCTTCAAATAACAATGTACAGCACATGTCCTTGATTTTAATGACTGCACTCAGAACCAGTGTTTGGACTCCCCATTATTTTGTCACTGTGATGTGAAATTAGAATGGAATCAGGGGGCACCATTTATTTTCTTTTCCAACTTAAAGATCATTTTGTCGGGGCAAGAGGAAGCTCGTGGTCTGATGTGATGATGTTTTCACATGCTGCTGTCAGCTACCAGGAGTTAAAGGTGTCACTCAGATGGTGATTTTACCCGCCTGTTCTCAGAAGGAGGTGAAAGAGGAGGCTTTTTTAAAAAAAAACAAAAAAAAAATGAAGGAGCAGGGGGTGGGGATGTCTGTCTGGCCACAGCGTTGACCTCATTGACCACAGCAGGACCAGACTCGCACGCGCGCACACACACACACACACACACACTTAGTGACCTAATCAATATGTAACTAAGGAAGGAGGAACTAAGGAGGAAGGATGATGGAGAGTGTGGGGGATACGCTGCGGGAGTTGGAGGAGGGCAAAGGAATGGTGTACGAGAAATGTAGGAAGAGACCGTGATATCAAAGAAATCACTCAATAAGTGACAAAACCCATCAGTCTTTAAAAGAACAGAAAATGGGATGGATTGGACCTCCATGAAACCAAACAAGTGGGATGTGTTTAAGTGTCAGAAGAGGTGCTCAGCTTTATTTTTAGCGCGGATAAAACTGCTTTTGACCACACAATTATGTTTAAGAGAGAAAAACATGGCTTGTGTGCGATTGTTTTGACTGCACTCATTGCTCTGCCCTTCACCCACAGCAAGGGCTCACCTCCTCAGGTCAGAGTTTATAGATTACAGTTGGAAACTAGATTACTGCCCTGCACTTCTTCCACAGACATTCTGGAAGTGTTAATTGCCCCAGTTCAATGACAAGTTCATGCAGAAAAAACCCCCCAAAAGGTTCTCACATCAGTGGTATGAATCCCCTCCCTGTCGGGTCAAGTTCTTCTTCTGTTGTTTTTATTTGTATTAAGTTTGCCTTTAAATGTATAAAATCTGAATTTCATTTGACTGACAGACTGCCATATTTAGATGGACAGCAAAAAGCAGAGGTATGTAGGGTGTAAACCAATTAGTTAAGAAACATGTGGCATAATTTACTTTACACATATATGGTCCTTTATTACTTTATTATTGGAGACTAAAATTGCACCCAGAGGTCAGTAGGACATGTGCAAAGATTTAAAATTAAGAAGTTATTGATGGATATTTTTAAAATTTAACTTGTGTTTTGACAACTTTCCTGTTAGATCATTAATTACAATCAGCCCATTTAGCTTCTGTGTCATTAGAACAGTTCATTCATGCTTTGTGTCCATTTTCTAACCTGCCCATTTTGACTGTGTGTCCCCGTATAACCAGTCCATTAATTCTTTGTCTCTCCATCTGTTTTCTGTTTAGAGCAGCTTTTTCCTGAGCGGGGTCTTAGATAGCGGGGGGCCTGTCCCAGTCAAGGGTGAGAGCACCCAGAACAGGTTGCCACACACTAGCCAAGACACACTCACTTCCACAACTCTCATATTCTCATAGTCCCAAATCAATCTAATGTTCATGTCTTTGGACAGAATACCTCCAAAAAACTGGACATATACCTGAAACTTTGACTAAGATGCCTCAGCGCTGTCTCTTCATCCCGACCAGTGCGTTTACCCTGTCTCACTTGTTCATTTATCCTTTGTGTCTCATTAAAACCAGTCATTTAGCCTCTGTCTTCCACTACACCCAGTCCACTTCCCCCTTTGTCATCAACTACAACCGGTCAGTGTGAATGAATCAGTGTGTCCCAGGGTAACCGGTCAGCTTGGTAATTATCCCATTAAGAGAGAGGTCAATCAGGATGCTTTACCTTGATTTGATGTTAAAGCCATAAATATGCAGGTAACCCAAAATGTACAGATTTAAAATTACACTTGAACTATACTGCACTGTACTGTCATGTGTTACCCCCCTATTACAACTCCAGTGGTTATTACTGATCAATAACTATGAGCAGAAAAATATGCCTAAAAGGGCTAGCAGTGTGGGAAAGTGTGGGAAAAAGAGAGAGAGAAAGAGGGAAAGAATGCAGGGCTACAATGTCAGTGAGTCTTGGAGTGCGAACATGTATGTAGACGGCAGCAGCGAAGGAGTGAGGATGAGGAGATAGTGAGGGGAAAAGCGAGAGAGAGGAGTGGAGGAGGGGTGTCTGCGAGGCAGACAGAAAGAGAGAGGAAGGGAAAGGGGAGCAAAGGAGGAGGGGGAAGGAAGACAAGCCAAGTGTGCACAATATTCATTCAAACTGACAGAGGCTGTGTGTGTCCTGGTTTACACTTCCCTTCGGTCCTCTCTCTCTCTGTTTCTCTCTCTCTCCTCTCTCTCTCTTTCTCTCTCTCTCTCTGTTTCTCTCTCTCTCTCTCTCTTTCTCTGTGTCTATCCAGACAGTCTGCAGTTTCCAGCAGCAGGATGAAGAAGACACAGGAGAGCGACTGGGGAGGGGAAAGAAAGGGGAAACTGTGATAAACACCAGACAGAGCGGAACAGAGAGAAAACAGGATGTACAGAGAGTGAAAGAGAGAGATAGGGGTGACTTGGCATTTCAGTCTGATCAGAAAAGAAGGAGCTGCAAAAAAACAACAGAGGAATGCAGAGAGAGAAACAGAGGCACTCCTGCGAAAGGGGATTTAGGGTGAGTCCCTTTGCGTCTTTAATTTCCTTTTTTTTTAAATGTTGGGTGTTCTATTCGTGGAATGGTGGTGTTGGTGTTGGGGGTTTCTCAACCCTGACATCTTTACTTTCCATTGTGGCTGCGCCAGAGAGCGCCTGCTTAGCTGGCAGACATTAACACGATGTGACAGTGTGTCAGCGTGTTTGCCGACACTGATGCGAACGCATGATGCAACGGCGGGGAGAAAGGAACGCCCAGAGAGGCAGAGGAAAGAGTGGCGAGCTGAGCGTGCGAGTGGAGTAAAGGACGCCAGAGGTTGCATGCACGCTAACGCAGCCGTGCACGCATCCGCGCACGCATCCGCGCAAAGAGGTTTTTCATTCATGCTTTTATTTACACGTGTACGCTGCAGCTGAGCATGTGGCTGCACATTGTTCACTTGTGTAGATATTCATGTTGCATGTGTGTGTGTGTGTGTGTGCGTGTGTGTGTGTGTGTGTGTGTGTCCCAGTGGAAGTGCATGTCGATTAGATTGAAGTATTGATCGAGTCTGGGCCAGGTAGAGAGATGCAGACTTGGTCACACACCCAGACGCAAAAGAAAGGGGGGAGGTGTTACACGCTCACACACGTACCCGTTTACACGTATTGTTTATCTAAGTGTACCTTGAACTTAAGAAAAACAAAAAAACACTTTGCGTCTAGTCTGTCAGACATGCTATCAATGAAAGTCTCACCAACATCAACTATCCCCCCCCCCCAACCACCACCACCACAACCACACACACCCGCACACACACACATATGTAGACACACATATGTAGACACATTAGTGCAGCAGTTTCCACAGAAATGGCGGTGCCTCCCTTGAACTCATTCACCGGGGGGTCATGGGTTCAAGTCCCGGGTGGGGGAGGGGCAGCAACTGTGTGGGAGAGTGAGTGAAAGAGGGAGGGAGGTATGGACGAAGGCCACTCACACACTTACTCGCCTTCCCCCCACCCTTATTCTGCCACCCTCTACGCCCCCCACTCCCCCATTATTTACCTCCCAGTCCTGCCACCGTAATCTGTCTTCTCCTTCAGACACACATGCATTCACGCGCAGCCATGCACATGCACTCATACACAGTAAGCGGTGTTAATTTAATAGATGGGACTTGGACAATTGCGTGGGATTTTGAGAGAGGGAGGGTGTATTAATGTACACACATGCATGTAACATCCCTTACACACTGTGTGCGTAGGTGTGTGTTTGTGTGACTACATTTTAAGAGATTACATTGCATTACATGCATTTGTCCACCACCATTACTGGGTGTGTGTTCAGGCATACAATTTGTGAAGTCACCTGTGTTCCGTACATGCTGATAGGACGTCCTTGCATGTACACGTGTGCGTGCGTGTTATCATCACAGAGCCGCGGGCAGCAACAGTTAAGGTGGAGCCGAATACAGACCGGCAGATTTTATCCCAGCAGCCATTGCAGTGGTGCAGCCTGGCATTATTTTTATCTTTCTGATGATACCCTTGAGCAAGACACTCAGCCACCTGCCTGCACAATCAGTGATTCAGCAAGGCACATTTTTAATGAATACCTCATCTGAACCTCGCAGGACGTGTCATGTGGTGCTCTACATTTCTTTACACGAGCCTTTACATGCCTCTTTCTCTTTATCAACAAATTTAAGAAACCAATTTTGACTGAGCGCAAGCACACACACACACACACACACACACACACACACACACACACACACACACACACACACACACACAGCCGTTCTTTCATAGGAAACAAGAGCAGCCGACCTTTGACCTTTACCATTCAGCCTGTCTGGAAAATACCAAGCCTGGAATCGATCAACGCTCCTCTCACCCAGACGGTCACCCGCCACCCCCACCACCACTCACCCTTCCTATTCTCTTCGCTCACCCTTGACCTCCCCACCCCACCCCATCCTCGCCAACAAGACGTTATGCTGTGAAATTCAATATTTAAAATGCAACCACTCCAGCCAGTGTCTCACTAAAAGGCTGCAGACAAACCACATGACCAGGGATATGTTTGCCGTGCCTTAAGCTTGCATTCAAAAATAACCGCCTGCATAAACCGTGCACGTTTGACTGGATACTTTTCTTGCAGTGGCTGTTTGGCAAGCGCTGTCGCAGAGGCGGTCTCAACTGACAACCCTGTGACGTGGCCGACAACAGAGAAGCGAACCCAGTTGAGTGATTGCCACGAGCTTTCCCACTGTATGACCAGTGGAGCTTTTGCTCTTTCTTTGCATTAGCAAAATGGAAATTGTGCCATTATTAGCATCCACTGTGAACTAAGAGAGAAAATAACCATAATCCTTTGTAGGCTTTGAAGTCATGATGCACTGACATTAATATTTGTGGAAAAAGCACCAAGAGCAGCACAATCTGATCATTTCAGATGCTCTGCTCGTCACACTGAGAGGCAAGCATAAATAGAACTTCTTCACAGCTGTCATTTGAGCATGGAATTGCAGGATAATCACAGGTGCTCCAAATGAATTAAGGTTGTGATCCAGTCAGAAAAATGGATTCAAGGTGCTGTTCTTGTGCAGGATGTGTCTTCAGGAAGGCCCCGACGCTCTAAATGGAGCCTTCATATAATTTGTGACAGTATTACACCTGCCTTTACCTGCGATCTCTCAATATTGTGACTGTGGTGTAAAAGGTCTGTTATGCTTTAAGTTTTTTATATACATTTTTAATGTGCTGCATGAAGGCTCGGGAGTAGCTGATTTGAAGATTTTAAAGATACTAAGCATTTAATTGAATAAACTCATTGCTCTTGGACATTTCATAGAGCACTACATGATATGTGTGTGTATGTAATACAAAACAGCACTTATAATAAGTGTATAACGATCATTTGTCAAAGTCAATCCATGTGAAGTGATGTGATTAGTGGAGATCATTACGAAGGGCAATTCGTCACTGCTTCCTACCAGAACTGTGAAAAAACTGAAGTCAGAGAGACGGTCCGGCCATCGTGCACTGGTGACATCATCTCAAATCAACAGGACAGCAACTGTGGAATTGTTCAGCTGTCAGTCAGGCTGCGCTCACGTCAACATGATTACAGGGCAAGTACCTAAATGGGATCTCAGCTGGGATCACTTGTAAATGTAAGCTTCTTTAGTAGGGTTTGCAGCTGTTTTGGTACAATCCTGTCAGGAAAAAAGGTGCACAAAGTAAAAAATGGAGAAATTAAAAAATGCCAACCAGAGAAACAAGTCCAGCTGAGTCCTGCACAATGAGGCACCCGCCCCCCTCCTGAAAAAGCAGAAAAAAACAACTTGACACAGCATCCTGTGGCACGGCGAAGGTGCAGCTGAGCCAAATTATAGTGATCAACAACAGGAAGTTGGCAGATCTTATCTGGTTGATGTTGATGACCGTCACGACTAATGCATCATTTTTAAAATTGGATTGGAGCGTGCTCTGCTGCTGTGCTCCACCAGAGCAGCTGCTTCGGTGTCCACCGCAGCTCCGGCTGAAGCGTGCGTGCACCTGCAGAGCTGCCGTCTCTCCCTGTTTCAGCATCCTTCAGCCTGCGTGACAGCTGGCTGTCGACACGACTTTGTCAAGTCTTTGGGGAACATTCAACGCTGTCGGTGAGTTTTGTCTCCGAAAAACCATCGACTGTTGAGTGTACCCTGACACTTGAGCTCCCTTCAGAACAGCCACATGTGTCAGTGCACATTTCTGAAGACATAACACTATTTCATATTTTGTACCATATCATGTGTAAGAACGCGTGTTTCCCTAACTTGTGTTTCTTCCACACAGCATCGATATTAGGACCTTCATCGTGTTTTTCTGGGGAACAAAAAAAGGGCTTGACAGCATGATGTATTAACACGTTTACTGAATTCTTTGGCAGTTCTGAACAAAACTGGCAGCTCTACTGGCTTTAGAGGTACAGTTTAAATGACAACTGTGGCAGTTTGAAGTTATGGTAAATGAAGAGTCGTGAATAGAATCTACCGCCTGAAAACTTGGTTAGTTTTCAGGAACATTCAAGGTCATCTTCCAATGGGATTTCAAGGTGTTGCAATTTTACCATTTAAAACCTGCTCTCAATACTTTCCGCAGGACTTGATTACTGGGACTCGTTCGTTCTATCACAGGAACATCTTAATGACTAATTTCTGCAACAAAGAGAAACTCGAAAGAGCTTTTTCTCGAAGAACTCGAGGCAATTAGACCCATCTTCTCATATACAGTAGCTTTCAGCGACTAAGTAAATTCATTGTTTTCTTTTTTCGTCTTAAATCCGTTGAATATTTTTTGTATTTTTAATAGTGAAAGGGGCTGGCTGCTCACATAGCAGCCCATGTCACAATCGTTTCTTCCGATCATTCAGGAAAGCTCACTAAGAAGCTTTGGAGGGTCACATATCTATTTCAAGATTTCTCCAGCCTTTAAATGGAGATAGTTTATTTAAAACTCATTAGACTGTATCAGCATCAATGTGTAAAGTTCAAATCAAAAAGCTAGTGTTAATGTTAGCAGCTAGCACCTTCTCGATGTTTTGTTTTATTTTATTTTTTTTCATATTTTGCACTGACAAAGTCCATGTTAGTGTGTGATCTTTGGGGTCAAAGAGAGGGAAGCTCATCTGCAACATGAAGTGGACTGCAGGCTAAATATAGCGAACAACAGTGTTTGCCTCTGCCTGTGTTGAACCAGCAAAAAGAGAAAACAGATGTGGCATTAAAATGCCATCAGTATAAAACCTCAGCTCATGGAAGTCCACTTATCCATATGTTATTTCGTCCTGATAATGTCTGCTCCTGTAACTGGAGAAGCTCACATGGAATACAGCTCAGCAGGATTCCGGTTCACATTCATCGCTGTCGGTGGGTTGGTGGTGCTGTCAACTCGCCGGTCGATGAATGACCACCGTGTCTGTGCACCGCTACGCTTCTTCTGATGCCGCCTCCATTATTGCCATCAGCCGCACGCTTCGTTTGTGTTGCATGTGTCAGTTGTGTGCAGAATGATGGTGTTCAATGAGGAATTGCATTGTCAAATAAAGAAAAGATATTAATAACGCTGTGGGACACTTAATTGACTGAAAATTGACACCATTCAACAAACAAAAAGTGAGTACGTGCAGGCAGTGAAAGAGGATATTAATTAGGTAGATGGGAAAAACAAGAACCCGATAGAACAGAAAAATTGGAGATAAAATAAGACAAGAAAGAAACGTGTGTGGGTGTGTTGGCTGCCATCTCTTTAACAAGGTCAATGATGAAGAGGCACATTTCATATAAACTCACTTTTCAATGATAAATTCCTCTGACATTGACTGAGGACAGAGTGAGTGAAACTGAGTATAAACCATGGCCAGGTAATAACTGGTGCATCCAACAAACGTGGCATACCAAGAATGATGAATAGAATAACCACAAATATGTTGGAACGATACAATTAGGACTCTACAAACACAAAGGCAGATTAAAAAGGCTGTGCAGAGAAGCACAAAGAACGGGAGAGAGAAAGAAAGAAAGCTTAAGAATTAATGTTAACATTCCTATCGGGACCCCTCTGAACCCTCTTGAAAAATATCTACAGCTACATACTGTATGTTGGTCAACAAAACAAGTGATTCAGTTTTGGACTGGATAATACTTACAGGACAGGCTAGTTATGATAATAAATGAATAAAGGTGATGGTTGTTTTGCTATGTCCTTTAGCAAACAACAGAGGGCGCAGTTGTGTGTAATATTCCTGTCTCTTTACTGACTATATTTATAATAAATGTGCAATAGTATTGGACTATATCACAGCTACAGCCCAGACTGACCTTTATTTTCATCATTGTCAGTTTTCAGGTCTATTGGTTACAATTAAGTGTATTAATTAATATTTAAGAATTTCACATCTCATCTTCGCCATCCCTTTTGGAGTCACAGAGGGTCCACAATGGGCACGTCCTCCCCTGGATGAGTCGCCAGTTCATCGCAGGACCTATATGAGCATTTGTGGGTTTGGTCCCTTGCTCAAGGGTACCTCAGCAATACTCTGAAGGTGTTCTGGCCCAGTTCCTGACAGACTGAGTTACCAGCGGAATATGTAAGAATTTGTATCAATCAAATTACATTCCTTTGTTGGAATAATGGCCATTAAGCTGCTCAAATCACAGTTTTGACTGTAAAGCGAACAGAAGATGTGTTGATGCGTTGCGCTTGGATGCCCGAGAAACATGTGGGGACACCGCTAATGTAGGACAGGAAAGGGGGCAACAGCAAGAGGATCTGTCATGATGACGATGATGATGATGGTGATGATGATGATGATGGTGATGATGATGATGGTGATGATGATGGTGCTGATGATGATGATGATGATGATGATGATGATGGTGATGATGATGATGGTGATGATGGTGATGATGATGGTGCTGATTAAAAGGTAAAGT
The DNA here is from genome assembly GCF_901000725.2 of Takifugu rubripes. Classification (NCBI taxonomy): domain Eukaryota; kingdom Metazoa; phylum Chordata; class Actinopteri; order Tetraodontiformes; family Tetraodontidae; genus Takifugu; species Takifugu rubripes. The sequence goes on from NC_042289.1 coordinate 2,748,176, forward strand.
AATAGTAAAGTAAAGACATACAGTATATGTCATCCTCTTCCTCAGTTCTTCCAGACCAGAATACCAAAGATGCAGATGATGATTAACTGTATTAGGACATTTAATACAAAATTCAAATAGCAATATGACAGAAATTGGCTAAGCAATAAAGTATTTAACATTTAACACACACACACACACACACACACACACACACACACACACACACACACACACACACACACACACACGCGTCCTTCAATCGTTGTGCGGACATTCGTAGATATAAAACATTCCTCAGCTCCTTCTCTAAACTAACCCCCTGATCATAATTGTAACCTTAACCTAAACTTCAACCTTAAAACCACGTCTCGAGCCTGAAACACTCCTTTGAATTCGTCCGAATCAGCCAAAATGTCCTCACTTCGCAAAAATGTCCCCAGTTTGCTAGTAGAATGCAGAGTTTGAAAGCGCAGCAACACACTCTCTTGCTCTTTGAGGTCACGATACCATAAACGCAGACTGACCTCTAGCGTCTTATTCCTGTAACTGCTGTCAATTTTAAACAATTAAAGACATTGAAATGATAATTTAGGATTTATGAGCCGTTCAGAGCTTTTACAAGAAATTTTGCTGATAAAGAGTTATAGCTGGAGGGAATCAATGAGGAGAAATAAAAGAAAGATAAATCTCTAACACTTATACCCTGAATTATTAATGTGATCTCCGGATCTCAGTTTAGAATAGGAGGAAAGGAATATTTTACTAATACTACTACAACATATTTCTATTTCTGTACTAAAATTCTACAGGCAGTGTCTTTCTTGCCCCTAGTCTGAAGACATTTATTAAATTGCCTAAAGATTTACCTGGCAGATTTAAAAATATCGACACTTTTTGCATATAAAGCCACTGGCTTTCATTTGGATGTTTAATAGGTCTGTCTACTGTTTCAACCTGTTCCAAATCCTTTATATATTGATCTCCAACTCCCAAAGTCCTTCCCTCCAACCGAGGTCACGTCACCCTGTTTTCTATTTAAACTTCCATAGATAGATCTTCAACAATGAAAAAACAAAATATCAATTCTGTCAACGGCTTCATTCTTCATCATTCAGGTTGTGGCAACACTCCAATGTGGAATAATTTAGACAGACATTCAGGCTTAAGTTAAATGAACTTGTCAAATAGCAAAAGAGACACAGACACTGTTGACAGCAGCTGCCATGTAGAGCTTTTATATGTTTCTGTCCAAAAACGGAAAAATATCTGACCAAAATACTGTAGAATGTAGTTAAGATTTTAACATCTGTCTTTAACATCTGTGGAAGTGCCGTGCTGTCTGGTGATGCTGCTGGAAGGACCAGGTTAGACACCCTCCCTTCATTTATCAACGTATTAAAAATCCTTAAACAATGTGTCGATCAAGCCTTAAATGAACTCTCCACTAACAATTACACACAGGAATCATTTGGTGTGAGAGTTGTCCGTATTGAAGTTTTTACTCTGTTCTAAGCTGGAAACTTCCTTCAACGTGCAGATGTTCGCATGCAGTTGCTCACCTTGGTATGCGCGCGACAGGTTCCTTGCACTGATTGTTACAATGGTTTTATCTGAGAATTCTGAAAGATTCCAGACTTATCTGAGCAGTCCACAGTGGATGTCTGTGTGTGTGTGTGTGTGTGTGTGTGTGTGTGTGTGTGTGTGTGTGTGTGTGTCTTCAGCACTCTCGCAGGGCCTGTTATCTTCCACCAAACAGGCTTTCAGCGTGAAGCACTCCTGTCCGCCCCCTTGTCTTCAGAATTCTTCTGCATGTTGAAAAGCAGTGAGAGTTTAATTTTTTCCAACATCTCTCAACATCTTCCAGACTCTATTTACAGCCATGGTGCTTCTCTCTGTACAGCAAGTCCACATATTTTAACACTCTATCTTGATTTTCATTAAAACAGTGGTTTGCATCAGATTTTCTCTTATGTTTAGGTCAGGCTCATGCACTAGCAGCAATCATCTGGGGTTCTTCTTCACCTTCTTCCCGTACAGCCTGTTGATACTTGGTCTTGGGAAGAGCATTACTAATCAGCCAAGCTGCTGATCAGTAATTGATCAGCAGCAGAATTGATGTTAAGGATAAGGATAAAAGACTTTATTGATCCCCCATCGGGGAAATTGCACATTACAGCGGTAGCCCATAGTGTACAATACAGAAAGAAAAAAAAAAGAGACTGTTCTATTATGTACAGTGCTATGTACATCGTACAGTATATACAGAAATGAAAAATTATGTACAGGAGTGTGTGAAGAAAATATTATATTATATTATTATAAAAGAAAATATTATTATTATTATTAACCCACTCTATTCACTAAAGAAGCGTGAAACCTCAGCCACAGTTTTTCTCCTTTGGCAGCAGCACCTCAAAATGTGCAAAACATTGTTGGTTATTATAGATGGAACTTATCCAGTCCACATTTTTGTTGACGGTTGACCGCCAGAAAAGGAAAGATCCCTGCTGTTTGGTTTCTGGCTTTGCTTTGGTCCGGCACCCCTCTGGGTACCCCAGTGGAGCACATGCAAACCACCGTTTGGGTTCCATCTTGTTCCCGTTCCTCTTAAATCTCTTTCTTCACTGACGTTGAGACGGCCAGCCCTTATTGGTTCTCCCCACCTTTGTAGTCAGACTTCTGTCTTTATCTGGTGGTGCAGCTTTCTTCCAGTCTGAGTGATGGATCCACGACTCCCTTTACGCACTCTTTACAGCCGTTGCCGTTGGCAGCAGAACGTTTTCTCGATGACCGTGGTGAAATCCCAGTCTCCTGGTCTCAGTTGTGAGTCGGCGACCTCAATGGTTTCTGCTGGAATAGAATAAAACATTTCATAGATGTCAATTCTGTGTTAGTTGGCATTATGTGTGGGCTCAGTGATAAAGAGGACATGCAATTCTTTCCTGTATCATCCATTGCCTTCTTAGTTTAGATTTTATTCTGCCATTGTATCTTTCTGCCGGTCCCGTTTTAGTTCTGTCTGCAGGTGTTTAGCTATTAGGGAAAGTACATTATACACAAAGTGGCCCATTGTCACTCTCTGAAGCTGGAAATGATCTCATTTATCAATGCTTTGGCTACTGTTGCTGCATCCTGGTGAACACAGGAAAATACTTCCATCCATCTTTGTGTCTTTGATTATTACGCAATTTTTCTTCCCGTCACACTTATTTTTCTGGATGAAATCTGTACAGTCATATAGAAATGGATATTGTGGTTTTGGAAATTAGCCACACACATTTTTCTCAATAAGCTGTGAATGTTTTCTTTATTGTTGTTTATTATTGTTGTTGCTGATTATGTTGTTATTGTGGTTGTGTTGATTGATCAATAATTAATAATTAATTCATTTTTTCGAGACGCTGCATTGCCAATGGCTCAATATAGCTGCACACCTGAACAGAGTTTTGGGGAGGATTAGCTTGTGCTGTGGTCATTTGTAGATGTGATTTTCATTCTTGTTTAATCACATTTGCTGGTCTGATTTCATAGAATTCTGCTGCATACTTCACAAAATGCCGTCATCAGTGTGTCGTCTCTTCTATCACTGTGTATATTGGTCTGCATCTCTTGCTGTCTGATCAGCGTTTGTGTCGCCATTAGATACTTGATGTGTATAATTTGTGTGTGCAGCACAGTCCAGCTATGGCAGCCGGGAGTTGTACCAGCCACCAAAGCTAGAATCCAATATTTGTGGTTCATATCTTTCCCAGTCAATGTCACCATGCCGCTGTACTTCCATGTGGAAAATGCCCATTTGCTATGAGCACATAATAAGCACCTAATCTGTATGCTTCTGTTAGGGCATTTAGCTCTGCTGCTTGGCCAGAGTAATGTTCAGGTCTTTGTAGCACTTGCTCACTGATGGATTTCAGACAATGGTGATTGGTGGTGCAACATTCATTGGTTAAATGTGAGACTGTAGCGCCGTCCTGCATGAAAGGCATCGTGCTGGCAGTTTATTTTGGGTTAGAATAACAGCTACGGCATGTGACACCCGCAAAGTGATTGAAAGAAATCTCACTTACTGGAGGAACATCTTTCATCAGTTCCTCCTCTTGTCCTCCTCCGTCAAAAATATATCTACTCAAGGTTGATTGTAAGTCTTCTGGGGTCTCTTCAGCTGTCTGGTTGAATGGTTGTGCATGTGCCTGTACACTAGGTGACTTACCCCATGCTTTGGCACTCCCCAATTATTTGTATTGTCACACCTTCCTGAATCTTCCTGCATCTTCCCAATTAGTACCCCGTCGTTTTTGTGAGGGACACATGTGGAGAGGTTTGTTTCTGGAACAGCTCTTCTTGATCAGGTGTTAAATTGCACGCTGTTTTGTCCCAATGGAAATGTGTCAGGTAGGCACTGGTGAATGGAAGAAATATTCCGCATATCTGTGATCAGGACCAGTTTATGGTTGTAAAACATGGTGCAGTGCAGGTGTTAGTTGGTTACTTTTTGAGCCTGGGCCTGTGGTTGTAAGCTTGTAGCTGTACCGATAATTCACAGAATTAACAGTCGTTCCTTCTTCAAAAGGAATCCCTCCAATTCCCAGAGTCAGCATTAAATCTCTTCCCAGTAGATTCATTGGTGATTCAATGTCAATATGTTCCGACATCGTTTCTTAATGCATTTTTCATTTGCAGACACAAAAATAGATCCAGTGGAGAGAATGATGCTGAGTACCATTTTTGTGGCTCTGAAGTCACACAAAAATGTTCCGCTGTGTCTGTTTACAGTCAAAGTAACTCCATCTTTCACACCATAGTTAAGCTTAATTTTTAAATCAGGCAATTTCTTTCTTTCTATGGGTTGTAATGTAATTCTTTGATCACCCTGAGTGTGTTTATGTAGGTGTGTGCATGTCTGTGTGTGTGTGTGTGTTAGTGCATGTGCATCTGATCTCGGTCTAGTCATTTCAATGATCCTAGATGGTTAAAGTCAGTCTTTCTGCCCTCCTGTCTGTCACCCCTGTTTCCTGCAGTCTCTTAACAGTGTCCTACTTCACCACACTTGAAGGACGCATTGCTGTGCAGGCCCCCACCTCTTTCCCCGCCTCGTCGTCATCCTCGCCGTCTGCATTGTGATTCTGCTTGAAAGAACTCAGTCCCTTCTTCCCCATTATCTTCCAATTCGCATGTCCTACGGCACGGTCGGTAAACTAATGTGGTGGGATTTTGTAAGGTGCCAAATGGGTTTGGAAACTTGGTCATTGGAAAAATGTCTGCACGTCCCACAATTTGTGTTGACTTTTACGTTTGTTACATTCCAAACTTGTCCTGTGTTCCCATGTCTCAATTCTTGTCCTTCAGTCCCTTTAGTTAACGTCAGGGACACCCGGTGTTTCAGGAAGGTTGAAGTCGGCCAAATTTGGATAAAGGGAAATAGTCAGAGGAGGCTGGATAGGATAAGGAGGAGGTTTGAGCATTGGTCCGTATAAATCATGTGCCTGTCTTCTTGTTGTGATATTGTCATCTTCTTGGTCAGTCAATGCGAGTGTTTCTCAGCTTCTCTTCTGTGCTTCTCTGTCGCCCCTTCCATCATCATTCAGCTTCTGCCAACCAAACTTGCTATTTCATACCCACATGACTGTTTTTGGATTATTTTACTGTGAATATCAGGTACCAATTTTGCGCAACCTCCCGAATTCAGTTTACCATTAAAACCAAAATCATGCTTCCATTTACCCAGATGTTTCACGTTCTCCTCATCGTTCAAGAACATGTGCTTTTATCACCTTCGTATTTAGGAGACATTCCTCCTTTTCAACATTTATTTCCCATTTTACCTTTTACTGGTAAGTCCCAGACTCGCCACTGATCTACAACTTATTCAACATATTTATTCGGATCTGGCATCTGGTTACAAATGCTGGCAAAATTTATTCTTTTCTTATTCTATTCTGATACATTCCAGACTTGTCTAACCCAAAAAAAGAATCAGGACAAAGATAATGAAGCCAAACTAAACACATGGTGCTGACAAATGAAGACTTGATGTGTCAGAAATCTTTAATAGTCATATTTGTATCTATTAAATCATTCTGTTTTATACTTAAAACCACTCCTACTGCTTTATTATAAAATCAGTAGAACACACATGGTTATACAAACACAGTGTAATGAGGCTTAAAAATGTAATGAGTGTAATGAGGCTATACTACATTTCTGGAACATGTTGATTCAAACATGGACAGCTAAATTCCCTCTATATGGAACTAAGAATTCTACAAGTGAACTATTTTTCTCAGTGAGATGATTTCATTATGATCTTTCGTTATCCCCCAAAGGGGATGATAATCGGAGTAAAGTGTGATACGAAAATAAGAAAAAAAAAGAGTTAACTAACTCCATTTCCTCTTAACAAACCAGTCACCACTTCCCAGGACGAAGGTCATCCATCCTCTGATCTATCTCTCAGCGGTCCTTTTCTGAAGTAGTGATTAACACCAAGCAAAAACTAAATCTGCCTGGGTTTGGGTAAAGTTACTAATCACTTCATTGGTCAATCAGTTAGAAAAGAAATCATCCAAAATCATACATGCGTAAGTAAATATGATCTAAGAAAGGGAAAAGTGATAAAAACTAAAAGTAAGAACACAATTGAACATTTATTTCTAGTAGTTGAGACAAAATGCAGTAAAAACCTATCCTTATTACAGTGTATTTGCATATTTTAAAACAGGAGCAATTCAATCATACAAGCATACAGTTTCAAGGGTTTCAAGCTTTTATTCTGAAACAAACTTTATGCGGACAGGAAAATAACTACTTCCGGTCGCGAGATAAAGGCGGAACTAACGGCCTTTTTGAGGGAACAAAGAGGGATAGTGTGAGTATACGTTAAAACTAACAGTCATATTATTTTGTTCTGTACTGATTCATGTTATCGAAACCAAACGTTTAATTTATATTCATGTAACCATAAAATACAGCTACAAGTAAAGTAGCACATTGCCTCCATATAAGAAGTAGCAACGCTAGCCTGCTTTGTCCTTTAGCCTGATACCGCAGGTTTATTGAAACACTGCCGACTTTTGACTCCTCTTCATATACGCAAGTGTGTTGATTTAGACCATTTATATTCTAAACGTTTGAATTGATGTAAATAAATAAACATGACCACGTGTTGTGTTATTTTGTCTTATTAAATCCGGCAGGGCCGCGTTGGCTAACATTAGCTGCTAATTCCCGAGAATTGGGAATTGTGTCATTCATTGTTGTTGTTTATTTTGCCGTCGATTATGCACATTTTTATGGCTAAATCAAGTAACGAGCTTGGGCGCATTTGCTCCTTTTTCCTCATCCAGGGGTTTCATTATGGCAGCAAAGTCCTCTCATTAAGCCAGTCTTCAGCAACGATGTCAAGTAAGTATATAAATAGTTCTGACTATGGTACTGTTGGTCAATAATAATAGATTACATTACATTATGATTTATTTATTTAATTAAATAAATGTAACAGCCGTAATGTCATCTTTAAAAGCAATTTGGGTATTCTGTTTTGTGTGTAATCAGTAGAAAGTCTGTTTTCACTAATCTGTTAAATTTTTTGTTGATCAAATCCACATTTACGGATAGTTATTAATATCTTTGGATTTCGTGTGAATTTGACTGTTGCAGAGGTTATCTTTATGAGTAGCCATTGTCATTTTTAAGTGTGCTCACCAAATTGTCTTTAGAATTGCAGCCATTTCGTGCAATATGCCAGGAAGACTTATAGTATTTTGGTAAATGACCACAATCACACCTACCAGTTGTGGTTGTATTGGCTTCAGTAACTCAAAAAGATGCTTTGTCCAGCTTATGTTTAGGTGCTATTATGATTCCTGAACACAGATTCATGTTAAATCTGTGCTGCTGCCACGATGTGGTGGGCCATTATCGTCTGTGCTGCAAGATACATGGCAAGAATGTCAACACAATTTCTACACTGTAGATTCCCCTGGATTCCACGTCCTTTCTCGCACGCTACTCCTATTAATGGCTCCTAAATCATGTCCTTGGGAAGTTATAATGAAATTTTAAGTAAAATTTGATAATGGGCCAACAAACAGGTGATTAAATTTTGGTTTTATATATTTATATTACACACACAACCTTGTAAACGTGTACAGTTATTAAGTTGAACATTATCCATTAAAAAAAGACAATTCAGATCTCTTTCCAGGTGCCTATTTGGTGGCTTTTCTAGCATTATACTTTGATATTATTTTCATAATGTCTGTAGATTTAAAAAAAATCTTATAATGTATTTTCCCACTCCACAAGCCTTTAAAAATTAATAATACAATATTATTTATAGCCTGAAAATAGTTAACTGTGTTGGAATAAAAAAAATAGGGTTATATGGCTATTTTTGTCTGGAGTGAAATGTAAACATTTGCTTAATTTTAAATTGGTCTAATGGTTGTAATGATTACATCATTCCTCATTAAGGACTAATTGAGTTCCTGTTTCAAAGATTTGAAATGGGCACACAACTCATGTCTTTCTTCTGTCTTTCTCACACAGAGCGACCTTCATATGCTCCCCCCCCTCCCCCTGCCCCAGCAACCGTAAGTGTTTTCATTGATTTTACTACCCATTTGGAGACCTCACGGTCGTGTTGGCTCTCTCCACATCTTTAGTGTCCATCCACCTCCTACCTGTCCCTACACTTTGCACAACTTCCATCGAATTGCTGTGTCAGAGCACATGGTGATTGGTGCAGATGCGTGGAACTCATCATCACTCTCCACTAACCTGTCTAACTAGCACATCCTAAAGGTCTTGAGCGGAACGCTTTCAACCTCTGCTGTGTAAATTTGTTTAAACCCCACATTTTATGGTTTCTTTTCAGTTTGATAAACGTTCCCATGGGCAGGAAGACTATTTTCACGTGACTGATGAAGTGCAGCTATAGCTAAATAAGAGCTGGATGTGAGCATGTAGCCAACCTGTGAATCCCCTTTAACGTTTGCATGTTGTGTATTCATCTGGGATGGCAGCCTGCTGGCCAGCTGCCCCTCTTGCCGTGCATGAAGACATATCATGGAAAACAAACAAGCAAAGCAATAAGCATTATATAATTTCATGTTCCCCTTTCACTTATTTCTGTTTATCCCTCTTCCTCCTCTTGTTTGTGAACCATTTCTCATTCGTGTTTTGTCTCATTTGTCTTCCATCAGCAAATGCCTTCCACCCCAGGGTTTGTGGGCTACAATCCTTACAGCCATCTGGCCTACAACAACCTCCGGCTGGGAGGGAGCTCCGGAGGCTCCAGCAGGGTAATGAATTAATGGAGGGAATTTGGGGGAAAGCAAGAATTAAGTAGATGGGCTCCAGTTAAAGAAGCCGTTTGTATTTTCCAGAAACGTATTAAATACTGTCAAATACTGAGGCAGACATCAATCCAGGTCATGAGTATTTGGAAAACTCTTGGATTTGTGTCGATGTCCTGGGTCATGACAGTCAGGCCGCGTTACAGCTCCCGCAGTTTGTTTTTGAGCCAGCCACCATCATTTCTCCTGCCATTTATCCAACATTTTATTTATGTTGGATAACTCAAGTTGTGTTGAAATGTTTCAATATTGGACGGTTTTAGCATTTACGGGGCTTAGAAATATGAAAGTCTGAGATGGACACAATCACTAATGGGTGAGTCCAAATGGAGTGAAGTGATGGTGATTGATAACTTTTAGAATTTGCTGAGCCTTGTAAATACACAACATTGGCTACACGTTGTTTTTCGTTCTTGAATAAATAAAATGTACTTTAAGTGATGCTCTGTTCCAACCAAACTAAGATATTGCCAGATGTTTTTTTTAATAAACCAGGCAAACCAGCGGGAATTAAAAACAGCTCACGCTTAAGTTGTAGTGCATTACGCTTGTTGCACATAGTAGCAATGATCCTGCATCCACTTCTGCCCTTATAGATCATTATTATTGCTCTTTAAGATGTTGTCTCCTGTCCTGGAAAAGCACGAGGCTGTACCGTGCTGCATCAATATCTTTAATGCCATAGATTCACGCATTATAGAGTAAATAACCCAAGTATTTGACCCAGTAAAGTCCCTTTAGAAAATGTTCAGAACCATTCCCTTTTTTTAGATAATGTTGAGTCTTTTGCTGGGGGGGATCAAAAATTTTTTAATCAAGTTTCACTCAAAAATGAGAAAGTGAAAACAGAAGCTGAGATTGTTTTACACTGCCATATATATCCCTTTGATCTAAAACCTTCCTGACTGCACTGTATATTTCTTAATGAGTTTACAATGCTTGCAGATATCAGTACATGTCATATCATTACATATTCCAGCCATTGAGTTTCTATTTTTTATTTGCATATACATAAAACATGTGTGCAAACATATATTTTTATATATATATATATATGCTTGTTCTGTCATTCTTCTAGTAACAGGTAATTTGTAAATAAATAGTTTTATTATATCTAATATCCTTCCTGTCCATTGTGTGCAGTTTACCTTCATTGTTGTCTATTTTACTCGCATCCATTTATGTCCATACCAAAAGGCTGTCCAGTTCTACGTCTTCAGGGCCTTTTTGTATATTTGTTTCTTTCTACACATGTCACCGGGATCACATTACTACTGTGTCCTCTGTTTTTACCGATCTCCTCTTCTGTCTCTCTCCTCCCACAGAACTCCTCGGGCATCACCGTCCCAAAGCCTCCCAAACCTCCAGACAAGCCTCTGATGCCTTACATGCGGTACAGCCGGAAGGTAAGCAGGAAGGTAAGACACCCATCCACGGTGTCTGCTTTTACTGCTTGTCCTCCCATCCCCTGAAAAATTCACAGGGGTTTTAGGGTGGGAAACAGCCAAGCCATGACGCCTTCACCACATCTCAGCTCTCCTAGTGATGAGATGACTCTACTCTATTACAGCAATCTAACAGTTAAACATCCTGCTTTTGTTTTCTATAAAAGAGAAATCACAGCAAATTTATTTTCCTCCTGCATGCACAATCTTCTTCTGCCTTAATTTCCCACCTTTTTGTGCTTGTTGCTGCTTCAATGATTCTTGTTTCCCACTGGATTTTTTTTTTTATCCATTAAAAACACCACCTGCAGAGGTACCAACAGTTCGGGGCACTACACATGAAAGCACCAGTAAATAATTACTAATAATTAATTATATATATATATATAACAGTGCAATTATTAAATTATATATATATAATTAATAATTGCACTGTTAGTAGTGCCATTGGCTATTTAACCAGGTCTATAGGATAAGACTAACGGGTATTGATATTATTGAATAAGGAAAGTTGGTTTTCCCGTCACCCATGTTTTAGTTCTTAGAAAGAGTGCAGGAATATTTGGTCAAATTTAGTCTCTGATTATTTTTAATGTGAAACTGCTGTGATTCATGTGTGTTGTCTTAAGTTGTAGTTCTCTCAGCTCTCAATTGGTTTACATTCTTCCAAAGCTGTTCCCTCTGACTCTATGTACATTTCCTCCATTATTCTTTTAGAATTACATAGAATGATTTTAACTGCAGGTGTTCTGTAGTAACCAATTATTTTTGTGTGTCTGTCTGGGGGTGTGCTCCCTTTTGTGCTTGTGTGTTTGTGTCCTGCATTTGTCTGCTTGCAAGGTATGGGACCAAGTGAAAGCATCCAATCCAGACCTGAAGCTGTGGGAGATAGGGAAAATAATCGGGGGGATGTGGAGGGACCTGAGCGACGAAGAGAAGCAGGATTACCTAAACGAGTACGAAGCTGAGAAGGTGAGCTTCAAGACCTTCCTGTTTAATTTGAAGCACATAACAAATAAATGTCTATTCAAGTCAGGAACTGCTGTTGGTTCAGTGACATTGATAACCTGGAACATTGCATCGAGTTTAAGGGCAGGCTCTTGTAATCGTAGCTGCTCCTTTTCTCTTCCTCCTCAGATTGAATATAACGACTCTCTGAAGGCGTACCACAACTCGCCGGCATACCTGGCGTACGTCAACGCCAAGAACAGGGCTGAGGCGGCCATGGAGGAGGAGAGCAGGCAGAGGCAGAGTCGCATGGACAAAGGAGAGCCGTACATGAGCATTCAGCCTGCTGAAGACCCCGATGGTAAGTTTTGGATTAAGGTCATTTAGTTGGATTTTAGTGTAAATGAATAGGTTTAATCATGTTATCACCCCTATATTCGACAGATCTACGGCACATTACATATTGTCCCTCCGCATTTACATCCGTTCCTCTTTCCAGACTACGATGATGGATTTTCAGTGAAGCACACAGCGGCCTCTCGCTTCCAGAGGAACCACCGTCTTATCAGTGACATCCTCAGTGAGATTGTCGTGCCCGACGTCCGCTCAGTCGTCACTACGGCCCGAATGCAGGTCCTGAAGAGGCAGGTCCAGTCTCTGATGGTGCATCAGGTAGGTGGAACACAATTGCGGGCGACTATCAGGGCAGGAGACCTGATGATTGTCAGTGTTTTCCTCAGCATATACTAAGTAACAACATTTATCTTTGGCCTCTAGATGAACTGTTTCTGCCTTTATGTATTTGTGATTCAGAGAAAGCTGGAAGCAGAACTTCTGCAAATTGAGGATCGTCATCAAGACAAGAAGAGAAGATTTCTGGAAACTACAGACTCATTCAATGCAGAGCTAAAGAGGGTACAGCAGCAGCTTCCTTACTCAGAGAAAGCTAATATCAAAAATAGTGTTCCGTCATGTGTAAGGCCTAGTTGGAGTAACGCTCTTTATATGTTCAGATATGAAGGATCACTAAAAGCATGTGTGTGTCTGTAGCTGTGCAGTCAGAAGGTGGAGGTGGATATGGAGAAGCTAGCGGCAGACATGGCTGCTGCTGAGGAGGCTGCCAGGAGGCGCGTGGAGGAGCGGGAGCGGGAGGCCGCTGAACAGGCAGAGAAAGCAGCTCAACAGGCGCAACAGCAGCAGGAGGCCGCTGGAAACAAAGCTGCAGAGCAGAACTCTGCTAATTCAAACTCAGGGACCAAAGATGAGGACAAGCCTGCACCCATGGAGATGGGTAAGAAGCACTGAACATCCTCTTTGTATATTCCAAATTCTATTCTATTCGATTTTATCTTATTTTTCTCTGCGTGCTCTTGCTGTTGTTACACTGTAAATTTCCCCGTGTGGGACAATAAAGGACCTGAATCTGAATTCTTCAGGGATACTCTACCAGTATTTGGAGGGTTTTTCCTTTATTGTGACTAAACAACATGTTTCTCTTTGTGTGCTTGTGCAACAGTATTTTTTTTTTTTTTTTACAATTTTAATGCAACTAAATTGTTAAAACATTGACAAATGATGCATCATTAATTACCGTATTTTCACAACCATAAGGCGCACCGTATTAAAAGGTGCTGTTTCAGTTATGGTGCCATTTCTGTATTTAACACATTCATAAAGCGCACCGGATTATAGAGTGCAGGCATACCGGACGCTATCTTAAAACATGCACGCTAGCGTGTATTTCGCAATGTACTCACGTTATTTTTTGATCTATGCTCATCCACAAATCCATCAAAGTCCTCATCGTCTGTATCCGAAATGGCTTTTGCGAAAGCCGAAAAGCATTTACAGATTTTGGAACTCGATGCACACATAACGCACACTGCATTATAAGGCACCCCGTCCATTTTGGAGGAAAATTTAAGACTTGTGCGCCTTGTGGTCGCAAAAATATGGTAATGTTAGCTAATATTTGAAATGAGTAGAATTTACAGTTTCTGCGTAAGCTATTCCACCTGCAGCTGCTTGTGAAAAACCTGTAAAAACAATACAAAAAGACATTTGAAACAATCTGTTCTATTACACATTTATATAATATTGGTACTATCATAAAACACTGAACCTAAATCCATACCTTTTGTTGTGGACATTAGTATGTCCCCGAAGCCTTCAACATTTAAATAATTTAGGCTTTGTTCTCACTATTCACAGATGAGGAAGCATCTGCAGAGACCCCTTCAGACTCCCAACCTGCTCCAACACAGGGTGCTTCATCTGACCCCCTTTCTGATAAAGCAGCCCCTCCTTCAGAGCCCCTCAGGGAGAGTGGTCCTCCCAGTAGCAGCGATGGAAGTAACTGTAGCGTGACCCCTCCCTCTTCAGACCCTGGAGCAGCAGCCACTGAACCCCCTGCTGCACAGGAAGCTAGCACAGCTAGCCCCAGTGTGGCTGCAACAGCACCACCACCTCCTCCCCCTGCAACAGAAGAAGGAGGCCCGCCACCACCACCTTTGCTCCCACCAAATCAGAACAGCCAGTTTGACATATGAAGGTCAGGTAGTCGGATGGCGACCGCTGTAGAAGCCCCAAGACTGCTGGAGTAACGGTCAACAGTCGGTGTCTTTCAAGGATGTAAGGTTTCCATGCTCACGACCAATGTAGAAAGTTACAAAGTTGTCTCACTCTGACCTGCAGATGTCAACTTCCACACTTCAGGGTTTTTTTTTAAATTTGAAGACTTAAAACAGGACTAGAAGTTAAACTGCTATCCTCAGGCTTGTTATGGATATTAAACACACAGGTCGCATCACTGTTGCTACTGTCTGCTGTCAAAGTCAATTTTGAATCCACCATTTTTATTCAAGTGCACATGTCCTAAAAGTTGATCCAACAGTCAAGAGAGAACAGAATAGAGAAGAAAATCTGCTTTCCTGTGCTGCTGTTGCTATGACAGTGACTTCAGGAGCACGCTGTAGAGTAATAACTGTGACTGTAGGCCAACAAACCTTCAGATCAGCATTTGTTCTTTTCACAGCTGACCTAAAAGATTCAGTAATCCACGGCCCACTGCCATAAACAGACCTGATTCTTTTTTTTCTTTTTTTTGTAGGTTACACGTTTGCGTGATTTGTTAAACAACTACTGTTATTTCTGCTTTTTTTTTTTTTTTTTTTATAGATCTGTTTAAACCTTTGTAGACAAACTTAAATTTAACAATTTTGTATTAATGCTCCACAAGAGAGAACAGATGCTTTTTCAGGTCCTGTTGACCGGGAGAGGGGGGTGATGTTTCCAGTTCTGAGGTCAGGCACAAGTGCATGCACCAGTATTCTGCATGCAACACTAAACATTTTATCAGGACACCTGGAGGAGTTCTGTATTTAACAGATTTATGTAGAAACAATAGATGCCTATTAATGAACATTGAATGCAAATATCTTTGATTGTTCCGCCTCTGAAATTGAGAAATACTCACACCCCCTCGTCCGAATATACCCCCCCCTTACTAGTTTTTTTACTTGGACCTGACTGTTTTTAGTAATCTGCCTGTTTTACATCTTTATTTTGTACTGTCGGAACATATTTACCCAAATAAAATGTCTTCTCAGTCTTTATTGTCTTAATTTTCTCTTTAAGTGATTTGCATTTTATTTTTGAAATGAATCAAGCTGCAATAAACAGGATGAATAAAATAGTCTAATAGCTGCCCTTAGTTCCTTGTTTTATTTATTAGATTTCTGTAAAACTTTACGTAATTCAGCTACACTAAATGTGATTTCAACCCTTTATATCTTCGAAAGGATATTTTTGGGTATCTTGGAGTGAGAATGCGGAGCCTGCAAAATGAATAGCAACAGTTGTTTTTTTTGCTGTGACAGAACCTTTGGTTAAATTATACATTTATTCTTGTCTGAATGGCAGAGCTCCAAAAATAGTATCGTGGGGACTGGACACTAGGGGAACCATAAATGAAGAACAATATAAATTTGTGTTATGCTCAACACAAATTTATACAACACAATATCCAACATGCGGTTTAAATGTTAAGTGTTAAAGGATAAGGATAAAAAACTTTATTGATCCCACATCGGGGAAATTACACGTTACAGCGGTAGCCATAAGTTTTTATTTTCCTCTCAATTCTACCCTTATTCTTTTTATTCCCAGGGGTTCCTTCGATTTTTGGACGTAAAGAAACGATTTTAGTCAACAATCTAAAATTATTGGATTGTTAACATTTTGAAAATCACAAAACATTAGATTAAATAAATATTCAGCCTCAATTTGTCAAAATCTAAAGTCAAATGTGATGAGTCAAGGAAAATATTGAGTGAAAAGTGAAGATGAACTTTTAATTTGCTCTAAAAAGTCGCCTCAGACAGGCAGCGATATTCTCCCGTGAACACGGTCGTGTGCGCTGTATAGTGCACAGGTGATCCGCCACGCGCGCGTGCCAGCGTCACAGTGACGGAAGGAGGTGAAGCTGGGCGGGACGGCGGACATCAATCACTTCGGTCACCATGAGCCACCGGCAGCGCGCGCTTCCCGCGCTCGTCCTGCTCCTGTGGCGCGTGGCGGCGGCGGAGTACTCCACCAAAACCGAACTGGACTACGAGTTCGGGGACTACCGCGGGAAGTGGTGCATCGATGACCACGGCTTCGTCTACGGCATCGGCGAGGTGTACTACCCGAGCCCCTCGGCGTGCCCGTGCACGTGCACCGTGGACGGACCCGTGTGCGTTCGCCCCAGGTGTCCCCGCATTCACCCGCGGTGCACGCGCATCAGGTACCAGGCGTGCTGTCCGGTGTGCGAGGCCATGGCGCGCGTGTGTGTCTACGGGGGCAAAACGTACCGCCTGCTGGAGGAGTTCAGGGTGAGAAGTCGGACCCTCAGCCCCCTTTACAAGCTTTACATCTCAACATATAGTTCGGTTTTAAGGTTAAATTATGACTAATTACCCTGGAGTAAATAGGACGCATTCTTTTTTTTTTTAAATCAAAGCTTAAAATGTCTTAAAAGAATCTACCCAGAGTGCCTTTAACGACAGTCTTTTTTCTACTTTGTCTATATAACTTTCATCATACAGTATACAGTATATACATTTGGGAGTATTCCTGTATTCAGCCTATTTTCTGCATGCAAAAAACAAAGAACAGACTTGAGTCCAAAAGTGTTGTTTTATTAAAAGTACGATAAAATATAAAAATATATAAATAAGTAAAGAAATATTGTAAATTATATAAATAAATATATGTTGTTGTTTTGTTTTTTTTTACCTATAGTGCAGCTGACCACCAGGTGCATCCGAAATGTTTCTCAAGTCTTCTCGGTCTGTCTTATCATGGCAATTTTTACAAAAGTCAGAACTTTTTTCCCCCCCAGGTCTGGAACCAATGCTTTTAAAAATTCCTGATGTTTCAGAGCTTTCACTTCAACCTCGGTGTTTCTGTGTGCAGCTGTCGAGGTGCGAGCGTTGCCGCTGTGAGGCCAACAGAGAGGTGTACTGCAGCATTTCGGACTGCCCGGCCCCCCACTGTGTCAACCCCACCTACGAGCCCAACCATTGCTGCCCCGTCTGTAGGAGCGGTGAGTCTCAAGTCCGACATAAATCTGAAGTGCCGGGTCACCCACGGAGGAGACGCTAACGTCCCCTCAGAGGTTTCAGGCTAACTTTACACCTTTGTCTTTCCAGAGACATCAGTGCTACATTCTCACAGAATTCCCACCTCCTCGCGTGTGTTAGAATCCTGCAGTATTCAGGAGCAGAGGCAGTTATGTCACCTCCCCAACACACACACACACACACACACACACACACACACACACACACACACACACACACACACACACATCATCCCGTTATGTCACATCCAGGCTCCCCCTGCCAGTGGCATTAAGATCCCTGACTGATATGACTGGGATTTCTCTGTCCCCAAAATAGAAACAGGGACGAATGAGCACTTTCTCCACATCTGCTTTTTGATATTGAATAAAATAAATGAGATTATCATGTTATCATATGATGACTCGGGATTATCCAAGAAAATCCATACGAATATCTGCTGTCCATTTCCCTTATCCCTCCACCCCGGTTGAGGTTTCTATTTTTTCCTGCTCCCCCATTGGACAGTCACTGGGACAGATGGCTTGGTGTGTTGCGTCATTGTTTTTTTTTTGTTTGTACCCCCTCCCGCCCACATCAACTGTGCTTTATGGATCACAGTTGGAGCTGGCATCAGATTATCTGTGCTTCCTGTTCCCCCACTAACCTGCCTCGGTAATTGTTTCACAGGTGGCTGCCAAATGAAGAAAAACCCCATCTGTGAACGCCAAACGCAGCCTGTAAACATTTGAGCAGCTTGTTTGTTTTGCCCTATAACAGATATGGATTCAAGATGTCTGTCCGTCCATCCTGATCTGGGGAAGGGAACCTCCAGAACGAAACGTTTTACCGTTTTGTTACCATTTTGTTCTTTGTTAGTTGTTTGATGGTTCTTGGGACTTCAGAACGGGTCCATTGTGTCCCCTTCGGGCCTCCATCACCACCCTGAAGCAGGACCACTGTGACAAACTGTATTTTTTAAAAAGCAAAAGTTTCTAAATGTCTCATGGATGAAGTGAGGAGGTTCCTGTGGCCAAAGGTCACTGCTACCTCATATTTCATTGAAAAGCTCAAAGATTCCTTTTGGCTAATTGGAGCTTAAAAATGGAAGGTCAAGGTCAGTGTGACCTTTCATCCTAACAATCCCCAGGATTGTTCCTTTCTTCACATTGGTCACAAGTTACTAACATAAATATTCTGCCCCCCCCCCGGTTATCCTCTGCTGACTGTAGGGCCCAACTGTTTTGCTGGAAACCGGGTGATCCCAGCGGGCGAGCGTGTGACCATCGATGAGCGGACCACGTGCTACTGCACCTACCGGGACGGGACGTGGCACACACACCCCCAGGCAACCTGCGAGCAGCATCCCAAGCCCAGCCCCACGCCCAATGCCAGCACGGAGCCACCCGCGGAGACGGCGAAGAAGCCGAGCGGGAAGAGGCCGTTTAATCCCAGACTGGACGTGATACCGTGAGCGACAGATTAGCTGAGGAGCAGCTTTAGATGTGAGGAGGCGCGTCCACGTCCCCTCTGAGCTTCCAGCACAGCCACTGTTTAAGCTTATTTTAATCAGTTTATTCCCTCCACAACCCAACAAATGAACAAGAAATGGTCTATTAAAAAGGGATCTTTGTGATGCATCATCTAAAGATAATATTGATATTAACTTTAGTCATAAATTTTTTTGCCAATATGTGGTAGCTTGCACAACTAAAGGATATTCTTAAGGATTTTCTGAAGCAGGAATGAAAATTGTCACTTTAAAACCTTTGGATCAACTAGTCAGGTAACCATGTCAAACCATTCAGGAGAACTTCAGAAATTATACTCATCTCTACCCAGATGTGTAAAAGGGAACCAATTTATTGACCAGAAGGTAAATAAGAGCAGAGTAATTGGGACATTGTGATCTTATAATTTTTCCTTCAGTCTTACATGTTCTCATCTTTAAATCAGGACGGTATTGTACTCAGGTTTAGAACACTGATCCTATTAGTTTGTGAATTTTTCAGTCTTGTCAGATTCTTTGTGTTTGTCCTGTTCAGAAAACCCTATTGAGCCAGCTTGTCGCGCCCTCTAGCGGTAACTCAGGAAATCTAAGGATACAGTTAAATATTAGCATAACGTTCATGTGTAAAACAAAGTGATAGCTGTGAAAAAGCCATTCTATTAATGTGACAACTTAGCTTCCATTTTGTTCCATTATAGCCTTGAATAGAATTCCAGCTGTGTGTAAATTTGAAAAAAACTGAAACTTAATGAATATTTTATACTCGGATATACAAAGTGAAATGGATCAGCATGAGAAATGAGTTCGTTGATTCAAGAAGTTTTTCTTTTAAGTGCAAATAAACCACACAGACTTCAAATTGATTTACCGAGACTTTTTATTGAAAACAATGAGGTGCGGGGTCCAGCTCAGGCTATGCTACCAGCATTGGAGGCGATCCTGGGCCAAAGGTCGGCGCACTCTTTGGCCACTGGGCCTGTGATGGCTGAACCTGAGGGAAGAGGTGAGCAGAGTTCACCATCATCATGCAGCACAACAGCCCAATACATCAAGAGACGGTGAAGTTTGTCCAAATCAAATTGCTGCTGGGATAAACGTCAATATTTCTGACATGTCTGCCCAGAGGGAGCCGCTTGTCTCATCACTGATTGAGATCAGTCAGCCAGAGAGTCGCTGCCGTCTCACCCACAGTGAAGACATCAATATGCCCTTCATCGACAACTCACCCCGCCACTGACAGGACAAAGCAAGTGCTTTTGGAAGGGGGACGGGTTCTATCTATACACCTGAGGTGGGACTCAAACACAAGAGCTACTGAAAACTAACCAACGACTGGGGCAATTTAGTTAGAGTGCTATGAATTTCTACTGAATGATCAATTTTAAGTATGCTTGCCAAATCCTTTTTTGATTATAGAAATGATTTCAACGCCTATTTAAAGAGCTCAAATGTATTAGTTAATACTGGCCCTCCACAGCATGCGGCACAGCCAGAGCATTTAAACATCTACAAGGGCAACATTTCAAACATTTGTCAGCGGCCATTCTCAAGAAACTCACCTTTCATTTCTCCTTTGTTGTTTACTATGACGCCTGCATTGTCTTCAAAGTAGAGAAACACACCATCTTTTCGCCGATATGACTTCCGTTGTCGTATGACCACCGCAGGATGCACTGTGGACAGAGAGGGTGCTCGGCTCAATGTGAACACAGCTGGAGAGACCCAGAGAAACCGTGGCTGCTGCACTGAACATTTGCTCTTTCCAAAATTGGAACCATTGTTTTCATTCATGAAGATGCTCCTCTTGTTAAAATCGGTGGTCAAAATGTGTGCATGTATCATTCAAATACAAATATTTGGTCATGTAGGCACAGCAGAAATGCCACACAGACCATTCACAAGTCAATTCACACCATTTCACAGAGGTAAATTCAATCAGGCCGTACATTGCTGTGAATTTATACAAAGAGGATTAAAACTGGACAGAGCTTTTCAAAGATAGATGTAAACTAGACTACAATTTAGTCAAGTGTAGGATATCAGGCACAACTCACTGCAATCTATCCACCCAATTTCCTTCAGTTTTTTTTTTAACAAGCCTGCAGACAGTGCAGATCAACCACATTTTTTACTGCAAATACATGAAACACCAGAAACCTCAACAAATAACCATGCAGTCAGTTTAGTGGTTCACCGTCGAGGTCCCTTTAGACTACAAATACTGCATTATATGGTTGTGCTTAGGCTCCGGCTTCATGCCAGAGGGAGCCGCTTGTCTCATCACTGATTGAGATCAGTCAGCCAGAGAGTCGCTGCCGTCTCACCCACAGTGAAGACATCAATATGCCCTTCATCGACAACTCACCTCGCCACTGACAGGACGAAGCAAGTGCTTTTGGAAGGGGGACGGGTTCTCTCAAGTCACAGATTTGTTACAACTGAAATGAAAGCTTATGAACACGTGACAGCAATGACGTTTTGCTGACAATGTTCCCCGTGCTGTGCTCTTGGAATTATTTTAGCGTTAGTTATGGACTGAAAGAGTCACTCACCCTTCTTCCTGAGCTCCGGCTTGCCTTTCTTCACTGTGGCCATGACCATGTCACCTACTCCTGCAGAGGGCAGACGGTTCAGACGGCCCTTGATGCCCTTCACAGAGATGATGTACAGGTTCTTGGCACCTTGAATTGTTGACAAAGTTGTCCTATTACCACAAAGGCTGGAACTTAAATGAAGGAACATCAATTTCAAAGTTGACAATGACACTGGGACCACTTGAAGAGGTCAGGTGAGACGTACCTGTGTTGTCAGCACAGTTGATGACTGCTCCCACTGGGAGACCCAGTGAGATGCGGAACTTGGCTCCAGATGAACCACCACGTCCTAAAAGACACAAACAGTGAGATCCACCTGTGTTACTAACACCATTGTGAGAAACAGACACGTGAAGCCTTGATCTCGACAAAAAAACCTGCTAATTTACATTTAAGACGTACAATCACAGTCGGTGTCACCTTACAAATGCCACCATTCCAACGTAAAACCCTGACTAAATTTCTGCTGATATTGATTTAACATCAAAGCAGGTAGAAAGATCAATATAAACTCCAGTAAAATCATGGAACGCTGCAAACATCTGGATAGATAAAGATGCTTTTGACAGCCGGATTCAAAGGAAGACAAACACTGACCGAGCTAATATTCACGAGGCAATGAATATTAGTTCTCACCTGGTCGGCCTGACGTCCTTAAATAACGTTAATATTTCAGGTATTAAACAACTTGAGCATTGAACAGGATGTGCAATTTATAGCACAGCTAGCGTTGCCGGCTATCACTAGCTATAGCCTCCCTCGCTATACCGTCTTAACGATCTAAACATTCCAACAACGACGTCTAAAAACTGAGTACTATCACAGGAAAACGGTTGTAACTTTAACGAGTCTGTAGGAAACGAAATTTCAATCAATTACTTTTCTCGTTTCTTAGCTACATGGCCCTGACAGCTAAACATGGCTTCCGCCACCGAAGAAGCAAAAATGCTCTTTTAACTGTAAACCCTTTGCTTAACATTAGAACTGGACACATAAATGTTGTGGTTTTTATGTTATATACTCCCAAATAACGTTATATAATCCGATTCGGCGAAAAACAGATAGGATGAATGCGGATTTCATAAGGTGAGTTTCATACCTCTCTTAGACATTGCTGCAGGAGGGAAAGAGGAAGGCGGAGAAAGGAATTGTGGGATATAAAGTTGAACAGAACTACATCCGGGTCACGGCGCGGAGTAATGGTGCGTTCAAGAATTCTACAATACTGTATATACTTGAACGCACCATTACTCCGGAGTTCAATTTAAGAGGATTTTATATTTTAAATTTGTAAAAGGCTAGCAATGTGGAAAAATATTACTTACCTTGCGAACGGAAAATATAGTTGATATTTTTTTAAGCATATCTTGATTGTCAAACAATTTTTTGAAAACTGTCAGTTGTAAAATACATAGGAAAACGATTCTTTCTATGAATGTTAGAAAGGAGTAAAATTAACTTAAAGAAGAAGACATTTATTGATATAAAAGGGGTTTAAAATATGCACACAGCTGAATGATAGGTTAATATTTTACCATTATTTAGGATTTTGGATTTGGATTTTATTTTGGAACATGTTTACTTCAAGTTATATCAACCCAAATGTAATGCACAACACAACCTTCCACTAGGGGGCAGTAGATCATCACAATTTCCGTCTCTGGCGTCTTCGATGAAAAA
The DNA here is from genome assembly GCF_901000725.2 of Takifugu rubripes. Lineage (NCBI taxonomy): Eukaryota > Metazoa > Chordata > Actinopteri > Tetraodontiformes > Tetraodontidae > Takifugu > Takifugu rubripes. Next base: position 2,771,294 of record NC_042289.1, read on the forward strand.
CGTATCTGATCAATTAAACTGTGGCAAAGCTATTAATTTTTCATTGCAGAAAAAAATCAGTATTATCCATTAAGAAGACACACATCAAAATTCGTATATAATGAAGAAGCATCAAAGTTTACTCTTTTCTATATTTCGCCTCTGCATCAGTTAAAGAAGGGAGTGAAGATCAATTAGTTTTGAATTCAGATTCTACTTTTGCCAGCAATGACATCAATAAGCACCAGTAACTCTGCTTTGATTAGCAGTTCTCCTGTCATAACACTGCCTCAGCAATGGTTGACACATGATGTGTGGCTGATCATGAGCACTTCATTTCCTTCCTCACACTTTTTTTCCCTCTGAACCAAGTTTATTTTTTCCCTTCAGAGTCCATTTAGGTGTTTTAGATCATTTCAAAGTCTAACAGTGATACTCCAATAACCCCTGTAGCCCTTTCAACCAGTCCAGATGTTGTGGAGAGCTTTTTCTTTTCAAATGAAAGGATTCTGTCACGTTTGATGCTGTTGGTTCATTCTAAAAAAAAAAACCCCAAAAAACCCAGAAAACCCCCAAACAAACAGAAAAACCCTTCCACACAGCTGAATTGCTCCTACCTGTTTTACTGTCTGATAGATTTGAATTTTCAAGTTCAGTTCATAAGAAAATGATGCAACGCTCTGGCAGCAACCAGGTGCAGGGGTAACAATCGTGCATTGCACATTGAAGCTGCACACAAGGTGCAATTATGGGCCTGTTATCACCCTAAAATCATCAGAAAAAAGATGCACAGATTTAAATCCTGACCTTTTCTGAAATAAATAATATATGTACGTATTTAAGTGTCTCAATCCACACCTACTGACAGGCAACCAAATTTGATAGTGGAAGAATATATCAAAAAGTCTCAAAAAGCTAAATGTCAGTTCCATTCTGTTCCCTTAATGGCATTATTTGACAAGTTGAGTTAATGGGGGCTTTCCTCATTTTCATTCATACTGTTTATTCCAGACTTTATATTAATACTGGCCTTCAAATCAAACGGCTGCCAGCTGCCCATTCAACACCTGAAGTGAAACTCACAACCTCTGATCTGCTCAGCTGTGGTCTGTTCCCTCCAGACTCCAAACCACAGCTGAGTCTGAAGCTGCCGGGCTGTCAGTCAGCAGCTGGCTGCCTTTTTCCCTGCAGTTCTGGCATCTCCTCAGCATAAAAGACAAAGAAGCTGGAACAAAGACTGGACCAACTGTGGACCACAGGCCAAAACAGTGACGTTGTGACAATGATCACGACGATATTTAAGGATTTGTGTAGGTGTTTTGTGGCCTTGTACTTGTGCTTTTCAAAGCCTCCATGTGAAGCGAATTCCCGCACTTAATGCTGTTGGACATTGTTCAATAATTCACATCCAGTGTCCTTGCTCTGCACGGTGACTTTTCTTCTCTCATCAAAGGGGCTGAGGGAATATGCGCTCTCTCTCTCCCTGTCTCTCTCGCTCCCTCTCTCTCTCTCTCTTTCTCTGTCTCTCTCTCTTTCTCTGTCTCTCTCTCTCAGAGGCTCACTCGGATCTTGAGTCCTGCCTCCACTCTCTAACCTTTGGCTCGATGATCATCCTCTTGTTTTAAAATTCTGAAATGGAAACCTGCGTTGTACACGGCCCCTGTTAAGTTCTGGAACCATTACTGGCACAAGTTATTGGTTTATTGTTTACTACAGTCTGTATTTACAGGGTTAACTGAATGCTTTATCTTCCAATTGTGGAAACGGCTGCTCTAATACCATGACAGTATCGATACTTAAAGACTTTGCGGGGGCAACAGATGAGCAGATTACTGCTAATGCCATACTGACACATCTGTATGACAATTGTATTGATGTGTCACAATAGCGATGTTTTATTTTTAATAATCCATGAAAAGAGGCCATGGTAACAGTTGCTTTTCCCGCTGCCATTCACACCTCCGACGGTTACACCCATCTCCTGTTCTCTGAGGACGAGCTCAGTTCCTGGAACTGCTGCTGCTCTCCAGATGGTGGCTAATCTTGGACAGAAGAGATTTAGGACCTTATCTATCTATCTATCTATCTATCTATCTATCTATCTATCTATCTATCTATCTATCTATCTATCTATCTATCTATCTATCTATCTATCTATCTATCTATCTATCTATCTATCTATCTATCTATCTATCTATCTATCTATCTATCTATCTATCTATCTATCTATCTCCGTCCGTCCGTCCGTCCGTCCGTCCGTCCGTCCGTCCGTCCGTCCACCCACCTGCAGGAATCAGGTTCTGCTGTGTTTGTTGTGGAACAGCTTGTGGACTTTAATCACTAGATCACGTTGCAACATCAGATAAAATGGGGCAAAACAGAGAAAGTGCTCAATACTACAGTCAGGATTTTGTGCAGCAGGGCAGCGAAGAGGCGCAGCGGTTAGCACCGTTGCCTTACAGAAGGTTCCGCTCCCCCCGGGGGCTTATCTCTGCGGAGTTTGCATCCCTTCCCCGGGTCCTGCCGGCTGCTCTACGCTGACCTTCGGTGTGAATGTGAGCGTGAATGGTTGTTTGTCTCTGTATGTTAGCCTTAGCGATGAGGTGGCGACTTGTCCAGGGAGTACCCCACCTCTCACCTGAAGGCAGATGTTACGTGACCTTTTTGAAGACGATGAATGGGTCTGGTGCGATAAATAAAACAAGACAGCGTAAATGGAAGCCAAAGTGCCTGCATCAGGCTGCGGATAGTTGCAGCATTACAGTTTGATCAAGGCGGCAGTGAGGCAGCAGGTCGAGTTAGGTCATCAAAAATAACCCAATAACAACTGTGAAAAGCAAAATTCAAATTATGTAATGTGTCAGATGCTAATTGGACATCCTAATTTTACCTCAGGCTTACATAAATATTTGTTAGAGGAGCAGTGAATTGTGCACGAGTGGTTACATTTGCACTTTTGTGAAAGGGGGCTTGAAGTTATGCAACCACAGCGCTCAGGTGTCGTTATCAGCTCTCTTTTTAGCTTCTCATTAATTAGGGAGCTCCGCCATGAAGTATTAAATATTGCCACTGTGTGAAATGAAGTGCTGAATGCTCAACATGTTGTTGTTTTAATTTTACACTTTCATTTTCTAACAATAGGAAAGCAAAAAGCATTAGCACTAATTACTTTTGATTGTAATTATGGACAGTATGATGCTGGGACTGAAAATGTACTGAACCTTATTGATTTGTTTCCAGGTCTACTTTGCGTCTCTGCTTCTCTTTCATTTTCACATCTCACAGGGCTGGTTGCAGAAACAGCCTGAGACACGTGGTGCTTGCCTTTTGTGTGTGTGTGTGTGTGTGTGTGTGTGTGTGTGTGTGTGTGTGTGATAGATCTTTACAGCCTTCTCATTTAGTGAATTATTGCAGCAGGAGGTCAAGCCTGAAAAATAGACTTGCAAGTATTGTGTTGGGAGAAACTGGAGGAAGGATTATGCGTAAGTAAGTAATTCAGGAGCCATTTTCTTTGAAGAAATGATTTCAGAATGCTAAATTAAACTTTATTTAAAGTGTTTTTTGTTTGCTTGTTTTATACTACGGCCCCATTCCTGATATCTAACAAAGAAGTCCTTCAACCACGAGACACAGAACCGAGTTGTCCATGTTCACAACTGAATGTTGTCCTGCAGATAAAGTAAATTCAGATGCGGAGAATACGAAATGTGCGCTGAGGAGATTCTGGTAGATGTTAGTACTGGTAAAGTTAGGTTGCTAGGATACAATGGCAGGTTGGAGTGAGAGAAAGGGGAAAATGGTGCTACGTGTGCAAGTGTGTCTGTGTGTGCGTGTGAGTGCAGCTGGGGGGGAGGGGTCAGTTGAGACAACTGCTGAATGCTTATCAGACATGTAGGAAACAAGAATATAGGAGGAGGAGGTAGGTAAAGACAAAAATAGGGAGATGAATAAGAGGCATGAAACAGCCAGGGAATGAGCGGCGGAGAGGCAGAGGGAGGGGGAGGTGAAGATTTCTCCCTGGAGAGAGAGAGAGAGAGAGAGAGCAGGTGAGAGAGGGGGGAGTGTGAAGCCGAGGGGGTGTGGAAAACTCAGGGGAGTATGGGAGGAAGTGAAATGTAGGAGGACAGGAGATGAGGAAAAACAGAAGCAATTGCACGCGAGGGATGGAGCTGCACAACATGGCCAAAAGTCCACGGAGGGGAACGGGAGGCGCTCGTGTGCCAACGCCGCCCCAGAAATGGAGATTTCTGACCATGATTCACTCTGTCACATAAAAAGGGTGATAGGACGGACGTGTTTGACAGGCAAACCCTCAGAACAGTGGCAGCCTGGATCTACTGACAATGCTCACACCTCCCGTCCTCCGGGAGGACCCCAGAGGATGCAGACGATCCGGCAGCCCTATTTTCTAGATTACAATTCAACTTTAATTTACAGTTTAATTAACACGTTTAATCTGTGGATGAGCTGATGATGCAGGCAGGTTCCTGGGAGCAGGAGATGGTGTAATACACATAGTTGTGTGGTTTTATTTATTTGGAGGGACAAGAGAAGGCATGAAAGCTGTCCCTCAGTGATGTGAAGAGTGCTACTTTTATGTGGGTTACAGCCTCATCGACCTTGAATCCAGCATTAGCAGGCAGACGTTTGAGAGAATGGGCTGGGATTAACCCCGTGAGTGCCGCCTATCCCCAGTAAATGATGCACGGTGTGGGAGTAAACAGGCACCATTATCAGTAATTGCTGCAAAACAAAAAAAGGGATTAGGTTCGGTCAAAATCCCGTTTTGTGTTTTAAATAGCTGAGCTCAAATCCAACGAGCGAGGATCTGTGTGCGTCTGCCACCTTCCGTCATTTTAAACAACTCAAGTACAATAATGTAAAATTACGGTGAAACAGTCACTAATCCTGAGTTTGGATCAGCCATCAGGTCGTAGTTCAAATGTACATGGTTGGATTTGCCTGATACAAGTGACAACATCAGATGATCTACAGAATCATTAATAATTGATCTGAGTGCACAAATATGTCAATAACCTTTTATTTTAGACTCTTACACTCTTTCTTCTTTTCAGCCACTCTGGCTGCTTGTTTCTCCGGTCATGAACAGGTTTGAACTGGTTTGAAATCTACAGACTGCTGAATCCTTCTGAAATCATCGTTCTTTGATTGGCTCATTGATCGGTGCAAAATAGCTCACAGGAGTGGATGGAACACATTTGTTAGAACAGGAGACAAGACAAGCCTGGTCTTAAGAGGAGATTCAAAACAAGATTCTAAAACGGAATTTTAAAGAATGTTTTTTGACTGGCCAGACAACCGCTGCATAAACATGCTCAACTAGTTGCTGAGACCTTGTGCGGAGATGGTGTAAGCAGAGCTAGGGGCATTCAGTGTCCATAAAGTAGTTGGTGTGGGAGGTTTTATTTGAACAATGCTCAGTCTCCGTGCTTATGTGATGCAGCGACAGTTCAGCAGTTGATACTGACGTCTTAGTTCCTCATGTGTCGTGTTAAAATGAAAGGTGTTGCAGATCCATGCTGCGTTCACTGCTTGTATTCAAACCAGGCTAACATTGGCGTAATTAGCGTTGCTCTTAATGTGTTGCGCAGCCACAGAGCGCTATACACCATCCACAAACAGTGCATTGATCAGCACATCCAGGATTATGTGCTGAATTATTAATCCCATGATGGAATGATTTTCACATTCCACTTCGGGCTCGAAGCTCTCCCGTGTCTCCTGTAACCACTTATCAGGATATGCTGCGGATAATGATCTACACAAGAAAAGCAAACAGTATTACCTCAATTAGTAATTAACTTGGTTATGTAATTAGTATTACCTTCCTGGAATAAGTGACATCACAACATCAGTCTCAGAATACAATGCTTGTCATGGAAAAAAGAACCCCGAGGTGCACTGCAGACATCCATCAGACCAGAATAATCTATGCCCTCACCGATTAAAGAAAGACGCAAGGCCTTGCAAACACTGAGCACCTTTGTGTTGCCGGGCATTAGTTTGGACTGAGACGACCTTCCAGGAGATGAATATTAAATCGCGATCGATGTGTGACTGACACCGACGCGGCATAAAAGCGAGACCCGCAATAACATTATTGTTCATCATGTCCACGCTGAACCCAGCGTTGTGTCAGGGAGAAAGAACGAGAAAGAGAAGCAGCCCATGAACTGCGCAGATGGAGTGGGTGCCAGGGAGGGAGAGTGATGGAGATGGAAAGGGAGGGAACCAACCAGAGCGGCGGAGTGCTTCTAACCCGAGGGCAGAGCGGAGTGTTATATTCCCATGGCTGCTATTGTGATAGACACCGAAAGCAAACTAGACAGCAGGCTGCTTAACACCCAGCATCAGACCCTCTTTAATCTAACAAATTCAAACTACAGCCCAGCCGAGAGCTGCACACGCACACACACACACACACACACACACACATGCACACACATCACAGACCACTCTTCCCAGTTACAGCTCTGAATCCAAAATGAGGATAAATATTTGATAAGGAGCGTTTCGTGAGTGGAATATGTAGACAAATCACGTTGTTGGACGTGACTGTGAAAAAAGAGAGGGCTGCTCTGCTCTTCAGAAGAGGATGTAGGTCAAATACAGTGTAACTTCTTCAGGTGACGTTCCGCGCTCCACGCTCCGCCTCAGACTAGAGCCTGTCTCGTTTATTCTGGTGTGCCTGATTAGAATTTTAGCTTCAGGTTTCAAACTGCTACAGTTATCAAAGGCGCCCAGAACCTCGTGGGTTCAGTTCCAGCTCAGGTTTTTCTATCTAGAGTTTGCCTGTTCCCCCAGTGCCTGAGTGCTTTTTTCCTCCTCCCACGTTCCAAAAACATGCCCACCGGGATAACAGTTGACTCTGAACCGTGCGAGTGTGTGTGTGAATGCTGTGTGTCCCACAATGGACAGGTGACCCCGCCCACAATGTATTTCTGCCTCTCACCCACTGGCTGCTGCGACAGACTTCACCAACCCCGAACAACAACAACAACAACAAAACAAAAAAAACAACAAAAATGGCCCTTGTAGATGTGATAAAGCTCCCCCGGTGGCCGCTTGCTGTAACTGTGCTCTTCTTAATTGGGTCTGGTTCTACAATAACTTATCAGCAGGTCCGCAGGCCTCCAGTCCAGCAGGTGTGTGAGCTTCCCCCCGTTGTTGCAGTTTGGTTGGGATGAACTAAGGATCACTTCCAAATGTGCCAAAAAGATCTTTTTGCTTCATAAGACAAATATTCTGTCGCAAATAATCTTTTAAAAAAAGTCTCTCTATTCAAGTCAGCATAATTACATCAGCGTTTCAGGAACGCCGTGTTGAAATACTGAGAGAAGTTAAATGATTTATGAGGCTGTTATAATGCTGGACTCTATGCATATATACTCACATTTTTGAGCATTTTAATGCAGAAACTGTGCTTTTTCAGTGCTAAAACGCATCTCAAGTGAGCATGAATTTCCATAATATGTCAGTGAGCGCAGCGCAGTGGACCATCCACCTGATGTCCACCTGGATGATCTCCAGCAACAAACCACCACCTTTTTCTCCCAACAGATACAAGTCAAATTTGGATTATTATGAATACTGTAATGCCTTTTCAGTCGAGCTCCCTCTTCTATTTGTAATGCCTGACCTAAATTCCTGCAGCTACCACTATGGTGCCGTGTACACGTGTGTAAACCCACACGTTTGAGCTTGTGTGATAGGCAGACGTACTTAATTATGTTCTTCTGCCAGCCGGTGCTGAGAAGTTGCCGTTGATGCGGAAGAGAGCGGGAGCTGGTGCGCATTAATCACCGCTTCACAAACGTGAGCGCAAAGTCTGCAAACACGACGCCGCAGTGTTGGGATTCACTGCAGCAGCACATTTCATTACCTTGATGAAATGGTCTCAGCCACGTTCATCGGCACGTGTTAACTTGAGCATTTAGGCAGAGATATTTGCTGCCCCGCGATTACACCACGGCTCTGTTAATAAGAATGATCTACACGATCTTAGACGGTGTCATTTTTCCAATATCTTGGATTTCCCCTGCATCAATCGCTTGGGTTAAAGCATGGAACAGCTAAACACATCCCTCCACAGGGCACGTTTGGCAGCATCTGTTTCGGCAGAACACTGCGAACTGTTATGCAGCCACGTAAGACTCCGCACTTTATAAGTGGGACTCGGAATAGCGGAGTGATCTGTTACATAACATGGGGTTTCCTTTGGGTTGAGGGCGAATACAGTAGATATCACATCTCAGCACAACAATTCTCGTGTAGTTTGGAGCACGTGCTTATGTAATCGAGGAGGCAGGTTTGCAGCTTCATGTGCAGAATGTGCTCAGCAGCACCACCAGCTGAAAACCTCCATCATATACTCAGCAATAGATACATTCCTATTCTGCAATGTATATCTGTATTTATCCTTATTGCCTCTTTTTCTTGTTAGTTAGGCAGAATTGTCTTCGGTATCAAGGTTCCATCCTTGATGTCTGCAGACACCAGTCCTATTAGCTTCGGACAATGACCTTACTATCTCATTGCAGCTGGGAGGACGATTCGCTCCTCCATGTCTGATCCGTAGATTCTGAGCCAGAGGGCGGCGAGTTGCCGAGTTAACACCAGAGAAGGGTTCGTGATGATAAGTAGATTGGTGTAGCACGGTGTTGTGGAAGCGGAACCGGAAGTCTTTGGCTTTTCAATCTGTGGTCCACCTCTCACATATGACTGTGAGCTGTGGGCGCTGACCTTAATTGGCGAGTGCTCGCGAATGCATGTTGACTGAAACGAGCTTCCCCCGAGGCCGGCTGAGCTGAAGCACAAAGTTGCTTATAAATAACACACCCTTAAGCTCCACGTGTGCTGCGCGAGATGAGGTTCCCCCCTCCAACAAACATCACAATGGCTGAAAAGAAATTATTCCACCTGCAAAACATGTACCAAAAGAGGCTGCTACACCTGTCGTCAATGTTTAATGCATGTGTGCTTTTATAATGTGCACCAGGCTGTGAATGGACCGTCAAGGCAGCAGCTAACGGAAGAAATATATATATATATATTTGGTCTTTATGTAAAGTCAGCGCATACACACACCTGGATCAGATCCTTTAGCACTCTTTTACCTGTGCTGTAACATTCTGCTTCCATTGCTCTCATCTCTCCACTCTTGTTTTTTGATTGAACGATTAATGCTGCAACCTGCGGGTAAAGGTCTGCTGTAAGTCGCGTGTCTGACCTACTTTCCTTTTCTGTGGTAGAACTTATATAACCTGTCCTAAACTGTCTGCCGGGTGCTTGTTTTGTTTTCTATCAAATCTGGCATTATCATTCTCATCTCTAATGAGATGGAGCTGACATCAATCCTGCTGCATTTTATTGTTCTAATGAGGAAGCAATGACAGGGTTTTGTAGTAATTTTCATTGTGACATTTACCAACAATTTGTATTCCGAGCCATGTTTGATGAATATGTGAAAAATCTTTGAGACAAGCCCCCGAGGACTGAGAGGCACAAATAAACTGGCACAAAGTTATGAGCCAATTCTGACTTTAGATTTCCGGGGGGATGACGAGATGTTACTCGCTGCCAGTCTCTGAAGGGGTTTGCATCTAAAGCTGGCTTTTGTTCAATCTTTCCACTCTGCTTTGATTTACAACTTTAAGCCATAATAACGTTAATGATTCTTGCCCGAAAAGGTGTAAACATCCAGCGTTATCGAGTGAATTCATACTCACCGGGCGCCGTCCCACGCACCGCTTATGTTTTATGGCGGTGCAATAATGCTGATTTCAGACCTCACATTTCAAATCTTTCTTTAATAACACAGAAACAGCAAACATACAGTGTTGTGTTGGTGTTGAGCTGTTATATACCTACTGAAGGTCACCCATTCACTGCGTGGAACAGAGCACCTCGTTCAGCTCAAACTAATGGAGACCTGACTAATAAATGCGGGCTGTTTGGGTTCAGCCTGTCTGATTCGCAAGGACAAAAGCCTGCCTGTGGTTTTGTCCTATTTCTGATGCACAGATGCTTGTGTGGCACCGGTAAGAGCACCAAGGCCTTAGGCGGTTTTGGAGAGACATAACGTTTTGGCAACTCCAACTAAAACCACAACATTGAGTGAAGCAAGTGTTTTATGGCGATTCATGGCTTTAATAGCTATTACAAACATAACTTTCTTCAACATGTTCAAAATTGTCTTGAAATATCATTTTAAAAATGGGACTTAAATTAGACTGTAATATTCCAGCCTGGTCTCGCCCTGTGGCGGACAAATAACACACCATTAAGCTGCGCATGTAGTCATCGTTGAGAACAAAATATTGGTTAAAGAGCAAACAAGTTCACGCATGGCGACAGTTGGGATGGTGGATAGGGGCCGCTGACATTAAACAAAGATTCAAGACGCGTCTCCACATAATGCCACTGTACACAAATGAAGCCAAAAGCATATTAGATCAGCCAGAATTTGCACAAACAGTAGACAATTGGGTTCCAACCTGAATAATACCCACCCAACTCAATATCATGCAGGACTCAGATGTCAAGTATCACCTTTTCCTTCTGTTCTATAGAATAAAATAACAAGTAAAAGCAACAAAAACATGTGGCCGTACACTATAGTCAGGTCCATAAGTGTTTGGACAGTGGCACCTTTTGGCCTCTACTGAAAACCAAAATTAATTCTAGGGTCAACGTAAGAGAACGTACAAAAATATGGCACTTACTGTTTTCGGAGTTACAAGTATTTAATTCAGATTCCCTCCACTTTCATCACAGCAAAAGTACTCAAAATCATGTCACTGTCCAAATAATTACACACCTGCCGCCTAAACTGACAAAAAGTTCTTTTATGAATCAAAATATTTTGGTTTCAGTGTACGAACATTCTCATTGTTGTGAGTTGAACATATATAGCCCAGACCCCCCCACGATTTTTACTCCTTAAACCTGCACCATGGGTGGCGCGACGGTGTCAGCCGTCCTCCACGTTTAAGACCCTGTACAGACTAACGAGATATTTTGCATTTTCAACGGCGAGCAAGTTCAGAAATGAATAGTTTAACTCTTTATTTTCATCATGTTTTAGGAAATATAGTCCAAATAAACAGGAGGCAGGATGAGACAATCAAAAGATAAACATCTGTTAATGTGGACAGGGTCTAAAACGTGTCAGAGAAATAGCAACAGCCGCTTTAATTAACATGTGAAGTAGCTTTAGAAAAGATGTGCTATTGGGACGCAAGCGACCGTTATGTCCTGCTTTTCTCTCTCCAGCTGTGCTTTATTGTGGCTCCACGTTACAATTCAATAACGGCTGCTTGGACAGCGATGCGACGGTCCATCTCAACTGTTTTTGTGGAATCCGACCTTCGCTGGAAGTCTTTTCATCAAACAATGGCGGGGAGCGTCTGGCGCCCGCTGTGTGCGCTGCTCTTCACAGCAGACTCAGTCCTGTTATCATTGTCGACGTCTTTCGAGTCAGTCTCTCAAGAAAAGTGAGCAGTCGCAAAATCATGCAAAATGAGTGACCCCCCTGAACTTTCCAGACCTGTGTAGTTGTCGCAGACGCACTACCCCCCCCCCCCCCCCCCCCCCACTCCCACTCAATGGAACCTTGGAACGGCATCATTCACATTACTGCTGAAAATGACATTCTTTAGTCACTGCCATTTCACAACGGTCGACGCTTCTTTGTCGCCAGTGGTTCTGACGACCAGTGGAAACGACGGTGTTTCCTGCAGGCTGTAGCTGAAGGCCGTGCATGTGTCCGAGCAACAATCCCGGCCTATCAGAGTGTACCGTCTGCTGAAAACATCGATCGTCTTATGAAACCCGCTGAAGCGCATGAAAGAGTCTTTACATCTCTGATGTTTGTGAGCTCACAACACGAATAAATTAAAAAAAGAACATACAGTGATCACACGAGGGTCCTTAACACACTATATCACACTCCTGGACCCGGTGCGCGGCCTCCCAGCCTGTCCACGTGAGTTGTGTTATGAGTCTTCACATGTAGGAGGAGTGTTCGCACAGTTCAGATGGATCGGCAAGGTTGGTGAGTCTCTGTTTTGTTCTGCAGTATGAAATTGTCTTCTACACTCTGGCGCTGCTCCCTGGGCGCTGCAGTTTGACATGGGTTTATCTCTTACTTCAGAAGCCACTGATTCACTGAGGAAGAGAAGAGATAGAGGAGGAAATTAGTACAAAAGGGTAAACAGGGTGTGCTAACAGAACAAAGCTCTGCCTCAGGTTTTTCAGAAGTTATTACTGAGCACTTCAACTTTTTTTTTTCATCTTTTTAAGTTTCATTTCCTTTCTGGCATAATGAAGTGATGTTTATTAGGTTTCAAATTGGAAGATTGCTTTTAGTACAATGGAATCAATTATTCTGCACAGGATTGGCTGAAGGGAGCAGGAAGCCATTGATTTTGCTCTTCTTTTTTCAGGTGATGTTTTCAGCGGGTTTCTCAGCGATGCTGATGCATCAGATCTGAGTGAGACGGCCCGGTAGCGCCAGTCAATCTCAGTTGCGGCTCCGAAGATTAAACACAGTCAATGCAGTAAGGGACATTTTTGCATTATGTGACGACCCTGTTGTGATGGGTTCTGTCTGTCTTGTCCTGACAGCTGTCTTGACACTGTCCTGTAATCTTGGGTAATCTTGGGTTGTCAGTTTTTAATCAGATTAATCACAGAGAAGGTGTGAATCAATCATGATTAATCCCGATTTAAAAAGGTGCCCGATAGATTCCGCTTCCTCCATTGGTGTAGGAATATAAAGAAAAATGGCAACACACACATTTATCCAGCTAGTTCACTTAAACCAGGGGTGGGGAACCCTCGGCCTCCGGGCCGTATACGGCCTACGAGACCATTTCTACCGGCCCGCAACGCAATAAGATTTTTATATTTTATATATGCACTTATACAGTGGGACCGTTCGCTAAACTCCGCGAGCTGCGAGTAGCAGCGGTAGCGTATTTTAGCCTTTCGTATCCTGAAATTTCTTTCGTAACAAGAGGAAATATTTTCCCGTTTTCTGAGATAAAACGGACGGTTATGTTACGTCCGAGTCAATGTCAGGGTCAGTGAACACAGCATGTGATGTACGTAGTGGGCTGGACTGATTGACACGGACGAAAAATGCATAGCGAAACACGCTAAACTCGACGAGTTGAAAGGACAGATGAGTTTGGATAAAATGAACGCTCTTCGTCGGAGTTTGGAGGCTCAACAAGCAGCTTTAACACGACCATGTACCGACAGAGAGAATATTACGCGTGCAAGTTTTGTGGTGAGTGAATTAATAGCCACGAAGCTGAAACTTCACGCCGAAGGAGAGTTCGTGAACGCGCCTCGTAGCCGCCGCTGAGGCGCTCGCGCCGGACAAAGTAAAATTGTTTCAAAGCGTGAATTTTTTTTCGTGAATAACTATTGAACTAAGACATATATTGTTATGATTCCAGTGGCTAACGGTATGTTTTTATGGTCAAGGAATCTACATATGTAGTCAAAGTATATGTGGGACTAATATTTATGGTGGAAATCACAATATGCCAGGAATTGTTGCGCTTGGCGGAGGTCTGCGCTCTCCGAGTGCTTTCTAGTTGTTATTATTATTGTCTTTATCTTTCTTTCTTTTCATTTATTTTCTTGATTATCTTGTTGTATTGCAGTTTTTGTGAGTAGAGGCCTCGAACAGGCCCTTACGGGTCTCTTGCCTCAACTCTGCACCTTTTTTTATTGTTTTGTATGATCATGAAAACATATTTTACTTGATTGTCATTTTATTCTATTTTTTTTGGTGATTTTATATGCATGTGTGTTAAATAAATAATTCAAACTCAAATGCAGCAATCATGAGACTTAGTAACACAGTGGTTATAGACTTTTTTTTTGTCTTTTTTTTGCATCCCTAGGTATGTGTTCATAATAGTATGGCCCTCGGAGGACTTTATAAAAATTGAAATGGCCCTCGATATGAAAAAGGTTCCCCACCCCTGACTTAAACCTTAAGCCCAAAAAAGCAAATTCATTTAGCTGAGATGTAGTAGTAGTCCAGCTAATACTGCTTGAGTGAAACAAAGCTCTTGCCCACAGTTGCACAAATCATTATGTACTTATTCATCCCTCCCCTCATCTTGTACATAAACTAATCATATGTGCCAGGGGGTTCTTCTGGATCATTATTATTATTTAAAAAAAATCACTCCTCTTGGCTCTGCTCTCTTTCAGCTACATCATTAACATGATGGGTTGCAAATGCCTTAATTGTGTTAAACAAATGACAGCATTAATTCCAAAAATTACCACCCTGTGTACATGTTAATTAACTTTTTCAGGGCCAAATGCATTAGATGTTGCTTCATGGAGTATAAATACATGTGGCTTGTGGACCTTTAGATCCAAAAGGTACTATATAGACTATATACTGTATATGCTATATGCAACATGTTTCTACATATGACAGATGCTGGTAGGTTTATTACTGCATCATCAAATCAGTCGTGCGTGTTATATTTGATTCAGATATCATGTGCATTAGAAATTTGTTGATAACTGAATCAGATATTAAAGATTCCTGTAATTTGTTGTGTCAAAAAACTACCAAAATGGATTTTTGCTCGCCTCACATTAATCAGACTTATTGTGCAGCAATGTAACACTGAATAAACACTAAAAATCAATATCTTTCTCAATAGTTAATATCACCTAAACTCTCACAAAGAAAAGGAGAGAAGGTTCAGCATGAAACAGCCGTTAAAAGGACGGAGCAAAGCAAGACGCAAATGAACTCAATAGAGGAATACATTCGTTTGTTTCCGTCTTCTGTCTTCCGTTCTCCTCTCCCCTGAGGAGGCTGACCCTGAAGAACACCTCAGCACCACATGTCTCAAAACTTTTCCATGCGCAGCAGTCATCCTTATTCCCACGTTAGCGCAGCTCTCGCTTTCATCATCTGCAGTTTCATCTCTGAGGAGAATGCAGTAATGTTCGACCACTTATCCTGCAATATCAGCTCAGGGAGTAGTTCAATTACTTTGCCAGGGCCCCTTCTGCAATGGTATCTGTACTCAAATCAAAAAAGTCTAAACGGGCACAGTTAGGAAGTTTTTTGCACAGGAGTTAAAGCTGCTACGTTAACTCTCAGCAGTAACGCATTTACTTACGTGTACATTGTGTACGTGCACATTGTGCAATAAATACTGATTACATGTTAATTTAAAGCCAAATACCAGTTTTATAGTAGTCAAATGGGAGAAGCATTATGCATTAGCATAGGCTTTCACCTTAGCCAGCCTATCATGCTAGAAACATTCCGATACGTCTACCTCTCCCCCCAGATCCAACTTACTGAAAGTAGAAGTGAAGACCCAGCATTGAGAGGGTCAGGTAGTCTAATGTCTCTCCATCCTCTATAAGGGACGGCAGCACTTTCTTAGAAAGAACCACCAGACGAGTGGCTCAATTTTAAAACGTTAAGGAGTGTATATATATATATATATATATATATATACAGTATATATAAGACCAACGAACTACTGAATCTACATTACCAACAGGGGAGGTTGATTCATGCTCATTCTCCTCTGCATGGAGACTGAAGTACCCGAGGACAGAATGAAATAATATTACCTCCATCTAGAAGGTTCTGTTCCTGGTGGTGATTGCCTGTCTTCTGGAAATTTGACATTAGAACTACTGCAACAATTTCAAGGTCTGTTATTTTTATTTTTTTAACCATAGTTTGGAATCCTCTAAATATTTAAAAATGGGCTGTGGCTGAAGGAATTTCCTTAAAACAACTCAAAAAGGCTGTCTTGTTAGAGCTTTTAATTGGAGTATATGTCCAGGATAGAACAGACTCAATTTCCTGACTCCAGCAGGAAAATGTCACTTACTGACATACTGGAACTTTTCTTTAGCCGACAGTTTGTCACATTAATGCTGGTCCACCTGGGGGAGAAAGCTGGGACGGCCAGGAAGGGACCAAGGATGGGGCAGTTTTGGGACCAAGCTGAGGCATAACCCTACAGGAATGATTTAATTCCCAACAGGATGTGTTAGTCCTTTTCAGAATTCCAACTTTTCAGCCCTCTAAAATGAATTGGATGACACGACACCTGTGATCTCCATCATCAGTTTACTGCTGCTGAACCAACACAAACGTAAAACTTTAGCCTCGGAAGTTACGCTGTTCCGGAAACTGCAAGGACTAGTTTGCCTGTTCCTCTAACTGGATCTATACATTACCAGGATAGATTTCCCTGCACAAGTGGAAACAGTGTTTCTTTCCAAGTCTTCCTGGGGAACTTGCAGCTCTCTGCTTTGCGCCCGGGTAAACAGACACTCCTGTTGGCGGCTGTAGATTATAACTGACCATTATCAGAGGCAAGGAGAGGCTGTGGAATCTGTTTGTTGTGATGAGAACACCGCTCATATGGATCGATGACAAAGACAGAGAGAAGCGTGAGCGCACAAGGACTCCTACACTCACAACACTTCCGCGATTGTTGTGTGCGCCGCTCTAACAACAGTCGGCTCACCTACACACTCCCCGTCCTCTCTGCACAAACGGCAAGCGCACATCTTTTATCATCGTTATTCCTGTCTTTCCTTCGCGCTGGGCTTCCAGGAGATCGCTCCCTCGCTGCCGCTCTGTGTTTTCACATTCTGGAGTCTGCTGACATGGTGCCACGCTCAGTTGACCCCTGCCCCTCCACTTCAGGTGCTTTTAATGATCTGCTGTAGCTCTGAGGACCTTCCTTAGGCTGGAACTACGGTCCGACTGCTCTGCGTCTGCCAGCAGGTGAAACTCTCCTGAGTGTTTTACAAAGCCAAAATCTGTCTGCTGCAAAAACCGAGGGCGCGATCTACGGTTGCCATGGTGGAAACTAACATGTTCTGTTTTTTGATATCTTTTAATGGATCAAATGACCACTTAGGCTGCCCCCCCCCCCCCCCCCCCCCCCCATTTTCACTGTTTAGCACCTTTGGGATTGCCTACTTTCAGCTAATCGTTCAGACATTTAAATAGACAGTTAAAGGCAGAACAGCGGTGCAGTGGAGTTTACATGTTCTCCCGATGTCAGTGCGGGTTTTCTCTGGTACCAGTCCAAAGAATGTGTTATGGTGACTGTAAATCGACTTTATTTGTGAGCGTGAATGGTTGTTTTTTCTCTTTTTTATAGATGATAGCCCTGTGATGAGCTGTCCATGGTGTAGCCCACCTCTCACCTGAATGCAGCTGGGACCTGGTTAAGGTATAAGGCCAAGGGATAAAGCAGTAAATGATGGATGGATCCAATTAAAGGCGTGATGTGAAAAGTATTTTACTGTTGAGTTTTCCTTCTCAGGTTGCCAGTTCCAGTTGATGGCTAAGCCCAGTGTCAGGGTTTGACACCCTTCTTACGGTTACACCGAATACTTCATTTGAAATTGGAAAGTTATCCAAGTCGCCTCTGGCAAAGCCTGAAGAGCCAAAATCAGGAGTCCAGGGCCAATATTCTCATTATTGCTCTGCTTTGCAAAAATAGTGCTAATGTCTGAAAATGTCCTTAAGAGGTTTGGATATGGATATGTCACAGGGCTCAAGACAAAGGTATATTTAAGCAGGATCCCACGCCAGCACCTACTGTTGCCATGCAGAACCCCAAGGCTGGTGTGAAGGATGCATAAAAGTTTACTCAACAGACAGATTATCAAAACTGAAGCAGCTTTCACAATAGAAGCCAACTACTGGAGGGAAGAAGCTGATTTGTACTGAAACCCACCTGGAGCATGCACAGGATTAACAATGCCCTGTAAACACCTGTAGACAACCGGCTCACAACCTCTTTCAGATTTGTGTACAGCTAAAATAATAGCCTTTAGAGGATTTACTCTATTAACTCTAATAGTGGTATAAAAAGATATTAAATATACAATAAGATAATAATCGCTTTGTCCAGAATTTTGGCTTTTAACCAATAACTATTATTTCTTTTATAATCATTATTCAGTAAGTGGACAGAAAACATATCAGCCAAGCAAGTAATTCATTATATCTTAATATATTCAGAAAATGTAAGTTATTCCCCAAATGTTAAGGTTTGTTTCATTTTTATTGTTTTAGGCATCACGTGTCTGCAGGGCTGGTTAGCATGTTAGCTGTCGCTGAAGACGTGAATGTTGGCGACAAAAAATACCCCCAAAACGTTCCTTAAAAAACCGAAGCTGCAACTTGCCATTGAAACCCCACCAGCATGTCCTTGCAGCGGGACGTCACAACGCGTGTGTGTGTGTGTGTGTGTGTGTGTGTGTGTGTGTGCGTGTGTGTGTGCTACTGCAGAAAGTACCGGCTGTTTGTCAAAGGAGGCGGTTGAGGTCAGTGGTGAGTTTTGATAAAATATACCTGCTTTCTTAGCAGAGCTGAGACTTTTTAGATTTACGAAAGTAAAACTTTGCTCTCATTTCTTGTACATTAGAATGTCTTTGTAATACAATACACACACACACACACACAGACACACGCACACACACTGCGTTACCTCTGTACTGTGGGCGGAGGGCGCGGTTGTTGGGGCAGTTGCGGCCCTGCTTGCTGAAGTTGATGTTGGTGCGGATGCAGCGCTGCAGCAGAGGCTGAGTGGGCCGGATGTTGTCACTCATGCTCAGGAAGATCTTATAGGGCTCGTTCTGACTGAGGAGGCGCAGAGAGTGCATCTGTGGAGAGGAGAGGAGAGGAGAGGAGGGAAGGAGAGGAGAGGAGAGGAGAGGAGAGGAGAGGAGAGGAGAGGAGAGGAGAGGAGAGGAGAGGAGAGGAGAGGAGAGGAGAGGAGAGGAGAGGAGAGGAGAGGAAAGGAGAGGAAAGGAGAGGAAAGGAGAGGAGAGGGGAGGAGGGGAGGAGAGAGGAGAGGAGAGGAGAGGAGAGGAGAGGAGAGGAGAGGAGAGGAGAGGAGAGGAGAGGAGAGGAGGGGAGGAGTGGAGAGGAGGGGAGGAGTGGAGAGGAGAGGAGAGGAGAGGAGAGGAGAGGAGAGGAGAGGAGAGGAGAGGAGAGGGGAGGAGGGGAGGGGAGAGGAGAGGAGAGGAGAGGAGAGGAGAGGAGAGGAGAGGAGAGGAGAGGAGAGGAGAGGAGAGGAAAGGAGAGGAGGGGAGGAGTGGAGAGGAGGGGAGGAGTGGAGAGGAGAGGAGAGGAGAGGAGAGGAGAGGAGAGGAGAGGAGAGGAGGGGAAAGGAGAGGAGGGGAGGGGAGGAGTGGAGAGGAGGGGAGGAGTGGAGAGGAGAGGAGAGGAGAGGGGAGAGGAGAAATATTCACTTGGGCTGTTTGCGTGTGCTGTTTCCAACACTTTCGGTCTGTGAATTCTGCAGGTAACTATTGAGGGTTTTGGTTCTTGCTAAATTTTTGCACCAGAGAGTCAGCGAAAGGTGCTTTGAATAAAATACATTTTGTGGGGAATTAAATTATTTATGTTTCTTTCATAATGAAAAGCCCGGATTCTGATAAAAAGTTGACCTGACTTGTGTTGTTTATTTGATAGATTTTCAGCAAGATCATCTTTCACTCAGTTTTTAAAATGTATTTGATGAAACTCTTTGGTTCTACACGCTGCAGGAATGATAAAAACGCATTATGTGGCCTTTAATTTATGATGAACCATTAGAACTGTGGCTGTTATTAATGACCCAAGAATTTATTTATTATGAAATGAATGTAGGTGTATATTAATAATGAGGTACTTTATCACTCACGTACACACTTCTACAGAGACTTTTGACCTTTATGTTTAACCCATATTTGTGTGTTAGACCTTTGTGAACCAGATCAGGCTGGTAAATCAGGGCCTTGGATTAATATTGCTCGTTTTGGGACGTGAGAGAGCACAGAATATAAATAAATAATCACGGAAACTGCTCAGGAAGACCTGAGGCCAGGCAGCAGCGCTAACCACCGAGAGCTGAGCGTGGCCACAGTCGGAGAATGTAACGGGCTACAGTTACCGTTATATGGCGTCGTCACGTATTCCACACAACCGCACTCAGCAGAACCTTAACAAGACTTCCTGACAACACTGTGGCTGCACGTCCACCCTCGTCTCTGTGGGATTTCCTCCTCTTCTATCGCTGAGAAGTCCTGCGCTCATTATGGTTATTCTAATCCCTGGGCAGCAGATTATGAGTTGCTTCCAGATTACAACTGCTGCCAGGAGCTGTCTGTCAGTCAGAGACAGCCCTCAGCATCTATCCATCTATCCATCTATCTATCTATCTATCTATCTATCTATCTATCTATCTATCTATCTATCTATCTATCTATCTATCTATCTATCTATCTATCTATCTATCTATCTATCTATCTATCTATCTATCTATCTATCTATCTATCTATCTATCTATCTATCTATCTTCTTAATGGGATTACATGCTAATTGTCACTGTAACAGGAAAATGAAATAATCTACAGCATTTCAGGAGTGTTTCAAAATGGCAGAAAATCAAAATGCAACCAAGTGTGTTAGAAAGTAGAACGGCGAAGGACAGGTTGAAGGATGAGGAAGAAGAGAGGAAGTTTAGAGGAAGATGTCACACAAGTGAGAACAAAGCATGTGCGAGAAGGGTTGGGGGGGTTGGTAAGAGCGAGGAAATGGCAGTGTGGGTGTCGACTGCACGCAGGTGAGCACTGTGCATGATTGTTAAGTGTGCACTCTGACACGGAGCTTCTTGATTTGAAGAGTCGGATGAGGGGATGATCAATTGCTCTGCTCCTTGGGGCAGAATTACACCGCCAACACAAAGGAGTGATACCATCAGCCACAAGTGTGTAAAGTTTGGTGCAATTAGGAAAGAATTTGCTGAGTTCTGGCTAAACAAAATGATTTACTCACCTTATTACTAGATTATAACTCAAGGGCATACTCTCAAGTAAGCTAACAGAGGTAGCTATTAGCGGTATTTAGGCCACATCTGTGATGTCTACAGAAGCCCCTGCTAAAATCACTTAATTTAGCAGCATATTTATCAGATTTAGCCAATATTTCCTTTGATGCTTTTAAAATGAGAGAATAAAAATTACCAGCCAAAACCCTGATGATGTCAATAACTGCACTAACTTTATTTACAAATATACAGCTAACGTGCATTTATTATTTGGCTATGATCGGGCTATGAGACAAAGCCTACTACTCTTAATGCTGAAGGTAAGTCCCAGTTGTGGCTGTGTTGTTTCTATAAAGAATATGTCTCGTCTTTATTCCTGCTGTATAATCCAATTGTTGCTGGTACAAAATCAGAGTAAGTAACGATGTAATGCCCAATGTCTAATTTTACTTTAAAAACCTTTGATTTTCAGACTGTTTAAATGTCATTTTCAGGGAGGTTTTCATGACAATGGTCAATTTCCACTCCCCTCAAATCATTTGGAAAAGTGCATTAGAATTTCTACATGACCTCTGGTGTCAAAATCCAGCGTTTGGAGTGTGTAATTGATAGATTTATGAGCCTTAAGCACAACTGCTTATTTCGGTTGTGATGCAATGGCAGCATATAGAAACCACTCTATATACACCGATAAACAGACATCTATTTGTAACTTCTAACAACTAAAAAATACCTCATCCAGCCATAAAATCTTTAAAAATGCTGTATCTAATATCTGCACAAGTATCATTAGCATAACCAGCAATGGGCGAGGACAGAAGGGTTTAACCTTTGACCCCCAGATTGATCAATCATGATCAATTTCCTGTCGAGTCAAAGTTCGTTCCGATAAAACATCATCAAGAAGGGAGGCTTTTTCTATAAAGCTGACATTACTGAGAGGTCAAATTAAACCCGTGGCTGTCCACGTGTATTAAATGATGGTTGTAACCCGACACTCCATCACTGTTTCAGAGCTGTCCTTCACCCCGATACCTGCATCTGCGTCACGTAGACGGGTTTGTTGATGAGGATCCAAGTGGAGGTCTCGTAGCAAGGAGGGATGGTGATGGAGCCCTCGTAAGTGATATAGCGCGTGGTGTCAGGATAAAGGTCGGCAATATTCAGGCCCATCAAAAGGAAAGCATCATCTAGAGAGAGAGTGAGAGAGCGAGAGAGAGAGACAGGTTAAAGTAGCAGTGCCTTGTGGGAATGTTTACCGGTATGTTACAACCATTATATGAACACCGTGGAAGAAGAGATGAGCATGCACATGTGTGTGTGATACGTCTAAAGGGATACAGACAGCCTAAAGCCTCTAACAAGAGTCACTATTATTTGTATCACTATTATTGTGCTATAATGCACAACAAACACCGTTTGTGTGTAGGTAAAAAGGTTGGATGCACTAAACTCAAATGTGGAAATATGAGAGCAGGTCAGTGCCTGTTTAAAATGGGAGAAAACTTATTTTGTATCACAACATCCAAGACGTCAGGTTAACAGCTGAAAAAATAAACCAGGGGCACCAAGGTGCACATGTGCACGTGGGCGTAGCTGTATCTGCTAATGCAGCACAGCGGTTATGTTGGTATCTACAGATTTAAGCCATAAAAGTCATAAAATTAAATGTGAACAGCAATTAAGACCCATATAAAACAAAACACTTCAGGATGATATAAAATCGGGCCTTCGTGCCGACAATAAATATGAGATTATTGTACGTGCACCACCTCGCTAGCATCCGAGCCAGGGAACTGGGAACCGGCTTAAATGCTAGTGAATACAAATGTGTCCCAGAGTGATGAAAACAAAATTCCGTTTGTGTGTTATGGTACACTTAAAACACTGCCTAACCATATAAATCTGTTGGGTTTGCATCATTTAAATACGGAAAGCCAAGAAACAGCCACAAACAGAAAGCCTGAATGTGTTAACATGCTATTTTATGAACTGGGGGTTACAAATCTATTTGGAAAATCACTTAAATGGGACACAATGTTCATGTTTCCAAGTCAAGACTTCCTTTTTGCACTTTTCCAGATAGTAAATAATAAGTAAGTGTAATTCCTTGTTATTCACCTGTCATTGTGTGTGTGTGTGTGTGTGTGTGTGTGTGTGTGTGTGTGTGTGTGTGTGTTCGTGTGGTTATGTAGCTCTGCTATGTTTATCCCCATTAGCAGAAAGGAATCCTCCAGAGGGGTGTGCATCTTTGCTGCCGAGGTTAGAAAACACGTTCTGGCAATGTAGCACTAATTTGCGGGAACTCACGAATGCATTCTTGCTGAAGGAACATCAGAACACATGTGATCGTGTGCACGCTGCTGCGCTCCGGCATGCAGAGCAGCGTAGAAATGATAATAAATCGCATATTACGGGAAACAATCTGAGTGAAACACAGAGACGCCGTCAACTCTAACGTCTCGCTTGTCTCCCAGGCGCTCCACAAGGCAAATCATGCAGCCGTTGCAGAAGAATTCTCAGCCTTCTCACTTAAACAACTGATTGGCTCCTGGCTTGACTTCAAACGCCTGTTTGTTTTTCAGAAATGAAGTGCAAACTTTGAACTAAACGCTCTTCTTGCGTGGGTGTTTGTCTTTAAAAATGATTCACACTATTCAGAGATGAGCATCGTATTATAACCACGGAGCCTAATTAATCTCGGTAGATGTGGCAGGATGAGGCGTTGCGTTGTATGTGAGGGTTTTTATATATCCAGGAAGAATGTGACGGCGCCTCTGCTAGCCGGGCTTCCGTGAATCCCAGCAGGATCCAAAGACCAGGATATCGATGCAGATGCATGAAATTTTCAGCTGTTGACTGAATCTGCAGTAAAGTTAGCCTCAACCAAAGTGCACAGGCACTGGTGAATGAAGGGTACAGCGACGCCACACAACGAGGCTTTTCCTGGGGTGTGCGTTGTGTTGTCTTTGTGTCTATGTTAGCTTGCGTTAGCGCACGTCAAAGCTGTGTAGATACACGAAGGCAGATGAGAGAGTCTTACGTCTGTAGTTGATTCTGGTGATGGTGTCTCTGTTGAGCATACGGTTGAGGAAGGAGTTGGAGTTTTCAGAGAGCTGTGAGAGGAGAAGGAGAGGGATCAAGTGTTTTCACACACCCACCCACACACACACACACACACACACACACACACACACTCAAACGGCAACTGCAGCGATGTGAGCGGGATGACTGAAACATCAGCTTTACATTAACGAGACGACAATTAGAGCTCCTCGTGTCGTAACTCTGCAGTCAGCTCAGAGAAACGGCGCCGGCTTCGCTGGCGCTCAGGTTGATTTGATCTCTGACAGCGTCGGTTCTGTGTCAGCGTTCAGGTGTGAATGAAACATCCCGCAGTTTCCAGACGGATTCGCTGACCTTTATGAAGATGGAAACCACGGCGATGCCATGAGGGCTCTTCGCCGCCTCGCTGTAGTTGGCATAGAGGTCCTGGTTGTAATGGATCAGCTGGACCTGTGGAGAAAATGAACAGAACAAAAGTCCAATCACAGGCTGCTAGCCTGCTTTTACCACAAGCGCGCCCAGTCTCTCCCGGGCAGCAGCAATTAACTTTTACTAGCGCTAATTAATATCTGACAATAATTCCAATGGTTGTTACAGTCGGAACGCTTGGTAAGTGCTGATGAAGCGCTTGTGTTGCTTGGCCCCCATACTGAGCTTATTTCAAGCAGAAAACGCTTGAAGCCCCCCAGATTAGACTGACACCAACTGAAATGGAGCCGCAAAACCGCTCCGCTTAACAAGAGGAAGACTGTTTACAGTTTCCTTTTAACTTCCCTTCGGGGATGCAGCTTCGTGATCAATGGGCAGCAGACTGAGATGCTCGGGGAAACTCCCCAAAATTCTGCAGAACACCAGAAAACGCGCGCGTTTCCTATTACGGGAAACCAGATTTGAGTTTACTTCAAGGCCTGGAACGAGCTGGGAGTGAACATCAAGCTCTGACATGAAAGGCAATCCTCTAAATGAGAGAGAAAGGCTTCCCAGTCTTTGACTGTGTGTACCTGGTGCGGCGTTGTCTGTTTGTGTGTGCCTGTGTGTGTTCATGTGAAAACTGAACCAGCCAAAAGCATGTATTTATTAATCCTAACGAGTTTCCCCGCGCGTCTGTCTGTCGTTTAGAATTATTTCAAGGCCGCTTGGAACTGCTCCGCTGTTGCAGCACATTCCTGCTTCTTTCCTAAAACGATCCAAGAGGATTCCTCTGAATCCTGCGTTCTCCCTCCAAGTCTGGTCTCTCACCTCTCCGGGAAATCCCTGTCCGTTGAGGAGGTGCTCTGAACCCTGGGAGTCCTCGCTCCCGAAATGGAGGCGAACCTCCTCCAGCCTGTAGCTGTATCCCAGCGGGCCTCCAGAGATGTTCACAAGGTGGGCTTTGTCTGGGCGCAGGGACACGTGCTTCCCTGTATTATACATGGTGCCTCCCATCTGGAAAAGAAAACCAAGAAAACATGGAACAGGGATTAACAAACATGCAGGTCCACTCAGGAACTGGTCAACAAACCCACCGCCTGGGGTCCTGTTCTCATTTTTGTCCTGTCACATGTTACATTACGGGCACGTACACCCGTCTGCATGTGCAAATCCAGAGAGCTTTGTAGGTTAGCGTCTATGGATTGGACTTGCTCGGGCATGTGCGATCAAGCAGGGGTCTGGGGAATTTGATCAAACCTTTGACCTGCTCGTGGTGGCGATCAATGTCATCACCTTTATACTCAGCCGTCTCAATATACAGTCATGTGCTATGTTTTACAATCCTGTTGGATTTTAGAGTTAAATATCAGAAGTCAGTAAAAAAAAAACAGAATGGATCCCATTTAACCTAAAGCAGCGCCATCTTGAGAGGAGATTTTCTCATTTCTACATCTCTTATGCCGTTGCAGTCTGTTTACCAATACATACGAAGCAGAATCAGCCAAACAGTAAATGTTCTGACGTGCTGTTTCACATCCCCCCTCAGGTCAGGATGGATAGAGCCAGAGATCTTATGGTGGAATACAAGAAGCTATTCTTAAATGTGGATGATTCATAGACGCACAACCACAAACTGAGGACATCAGGGTTCATTCTCCTTCCATCCAAAATGCTCATTAACCCCCCGAACACCTCGGTGATGGGTGATGGGGTTGTTGATGGACCTCCTTTTATCTGATGTTATTGTTCTACTTTTAAATTAATGATATTATTAACCATACCAAGAACTCTACTTCATTATCGACTAACGACTGCACTCAGCTGGTTCCAGAGAGGACATTTATGTCATTGATATTAGGATTTGTAAGTATATTACACAATTATCCAAGGTAGTTTTCTTTGTCAACTGGACTGTATTTCTTTTTTTTACAGGTTTTAATACAGTCCAGTTGACAAAGAAAACTACCTTGGATAACTGTGACCTGGATGATTGAGAATCTACACTTATATAGACATATATCACACAGTCTCCCATGACATGGACGTTATGTATAGAATTTGTTTTATATAATTAACCAAGAAGCCTAGAGAAAACAGCATTAATCATCAAAAGAAATAAACAAGAACCATTTTTTACCATTTACTGTGCCTTTGTAATGTTGGGGCCTTAAATTGACAGATCCACTCTCATCAACCTACACTTATCCCCACAAAGAAAGCGTGAAAACAGAATTGTAGCAAATCTGGCCAATTTCTTCTAAAGTAAACCGTCACATTGACAGAAGTATTTACTCTCTGACACCTGAAGCTCTCGCGCTCTTCCCACTTCACCTGATCATCTTTGAGACCTTTATTCAGCTCGTATAAATAAAACCGCAATGTTAAAATAATTCCACAGACAAATATCCAGCACAGGTGCATTTTTAACAAAAACAGTGTGTAAAAGGGCACTGTCCTGCCATTAGCCTGGCTCATAAGATATTTGTTTGTAAGTTATTTCTTTGCTTGGCTCCTAAACAAGGGTCCCCGACAATGAACACAAACCATTAAGGGTCTTCCCCCTCTTGCAAGACATTTTCCTTACATACATATTAAATGACATCTGTAGTGTTCACTGACTCTTGCCAGTGATTTATAATAAATGGAATGAAAGTGCTAAATTGAGTAAGCAGACATGTTGTGAAAACCCCATCAATGTTTATGAGCCTTTTTTTCTGCTCTGAGAACACGAGCAGGTGTATCCAAAAGGTTACTTTTTGTCACACCTTGTGCTAATTGGCAACGCTTTGTGTAGCACGCTGCTCACAAGTGTGCAGAGAGCTGCCATGAGGAGGAAGCTGTGGTTGGGTCTCAGACCCTGAAAGGCATCTGTATAATGAAGAACCTCTGTTCCTTCAACAATTAATGATTTACACTGAGCGTCATTAAAGCAATACCATGGCAGGGATGCGAATCGGAAACAGAGAAGTCACTTCTGGACGGTATGTATGTTTTATTTTAGCTGTGAATAAGAAAACACAAAAACTAAGTAGGCGTCTCCTGAGATTTGAATTATTAAAGCCGCCTCCGCTGTGTGTAAAGGTGCTGCTTTAACAGGAGTTGTTAAATAAGCTGAACAGTTAAACCGAAATGCTGCTGGCTGCATTCTGCACACTAAAATGTTGCGTGACTGTCGTTCAGGTTTTAAATATAAGGGGAAAACACGCTCTACCATGGCCACAGGTGCGCCGCACAATAAAATAAATAAATCAATCTTTGACATCAGATGCCATAAAAATGCATCAACAAGACTTCAGTGTCAGTAACCAGATGCATAAATCTGCCCAGCGACAGATGATATCGCAGCTGTTGGTTATCATGGAGGTTGTCTGGACGGTACCAGTCAAAGATGGATTTTCCCCATTAAGCTGCTGGTGCTGTGAGCACAGCGCTGCACGCGTCTTACCTGCTCCAGGTGACTGTGGGTGTCCTTTGCTCCGCGGCTTTGTGATAACATCTAATTTCTCATGTCACAGGAGCTTTTTCGCTGTTGAGAAGAGACCAGGCTGTATGTTTCAAAGGTTTTGGAGCCTTGTTTTGTAAAAAATAAACGGGAAAAAACCTAGAACCTGCTGCAGGACAACCTCTTTTGACACTAAATATCAGTAGATGTCACCTTTACCACCTTTTGATGGATGCTGTTACTTTAATTTAAATTCTATCAAGCAGCATCAAATGAAATGGAAACTAAGAGATGGTGCATTGGTGAAATATTAAACATTAAAATATTGATAACATGCTAATGTGATGTGGAGCTTAACTAGGGCAAATATGAGGTCTTATAGATCTTGGTTGCCTTTTAATTATTTACGATATGCTTTATTTGGGAATGAGATGAAACCAAAAAGCAAGGAAAGCCTTGAAAGACAGGAACTGCGGGAAGAGGGGCTCATAAAGGAAGGTGACAGCTAAAAGCAGAGAATAGGGTGACAGAAAAAAGAACTGACTGATGGAGAGGGCAGACTGCACGGAGATGGGATTAATAATGGTGAAGATGAATTTAAAATAAAGGAGAGCTGTGAAGGCTGAGTGGTCAAGGCACCCAAAGTGAAATCTAATGAGGATCTGTGGGCTGACTCAACCTCTGCTGAGAGATGAAGATGACGCTGTATGTTTTATTCCCATTTACTATCTAAATTCAATTCTAAAGTGCTGCTTTGAAAGAGCTCGGCCTTCAGCTTCATTCTTTTTTAAAATGCACGCCGATGCAGCGCCTGTCACGCCTGAGCAACACTTTCTGGGTTTAGTGCATTTCTATTTGGAGTTTTCTCCACCCACAGACCAAAAACACGCAAGAGGTCGATCAGAGACACTAAATGTCTGTTCTTGATCTAAAATATCCTGAATACAATAGTCTTGATTTATCTGCACATTTTATTTGCATCTAAATGTGATTGACAAATAAAATATTTCAGTGCTTCAGAAACATGAGACATTTGACAAAGTACAAGTACACTCTGGTTGCAGCTCCTTATTTACGAGATCAGGGCGAAAACTGTGCAGAAAACATGGTTTAAATGTGAAAAACTGTTGTAAAAAAGAGGGGAAGTTTAGGCAGGAGCTTATCAAAGGGGCCACAAACCAGACAAACAACCATAACCAGTCAGTATGTGTATATGACACTTGAAAAAAATGAATTAGAACTTGAACCTGACAATACCTGGACAACTGAAGCACATGTAAGCACAGATTAATACCAGAGTGCTCCTTATCTGACAAAGACACCCAGATAATGCAATTGTAAATCAGCTTTTCAGCATGTGTACATGAATCTGAGGTAAAGCAGGAGAAAGGATGCATGTGCTCCACATCCCTTGTGCTGACGTAGGTACCCAGCAAGAACAAAACCAGCCAGCGAGCTGGTCATGACCACGAGGGGTGGCATGGATTTTGACTCCACAATCAATAACATGTACATTACGTACGAGAGCAAAGCTTTATCGCTGCTGCTGCTCTTCAAAGTGCCAGTCTGACTCCACTTGTTTATTATGTGATGCAATAGTTCAAATGTAAAAGGGGCCATACTAACCTGTTGAACAGAGGAATATTGCTACCTAGTGATGACGAGGAGGACATGCTACTATCCTTTATTTGATTTTCTAAACGTGGTCAATGAATGAAAAAACCCAGACTCTTCATCCAACTTCCTGCACCTCTGTGCCCCCCCTGAACTCAAAGCACGGGCCAGGACCACTAATAACAGTCAGAACCAGTAAAATCTGCTAATCACCTTTGGCTCAGCCCACCAACAACTGTTAAAACCCCCAAACAAACAGTGGCACAGATTCAGTCCTTAAACGAGACCAGCACCAATGGATAGTGATGAGGACTGATCACCCACAGCCTCATGTAGCATGCTAGCTGTAAATATTCTTAAGACCACAGATTTACTTTTGTGATCTCAACAACAAACAAAGTGAAAGTGCAGAGGCATATACACGCTTGGAGGCCCCCAGCAGGCCGGATTAACCTCCCAAACTAATTTTGTGATTAAATAGCTATTGCCAAGCCAATGAACCACAGCTCAGTTACACTGGTGTTAATCATGCTCTGCTTTCTTACGGGGAGAGAAAGACAGAAGGTGTGAAGCCCTGTGGAGTAAAACTCTTCACGCTTAATCAACTCAGACCACCACCACCATAAACACACAGACATGGGCCCTGAATTTAAGCAGCCGCGTGTGAATGTGTGGTCAACCATATTGTAATCATGATCTTGGGATAACCAGCTGTTGTGCATCATATCTGAGGCACATTACAGTAAGCCTCACCATTAATGTGCTCTACAGTAGATTTGATGTCAGGATAAAATGATCAAGTGTCCAGCATCTGTCTTGCAGTCTAGAGGTGTGTTGTAGACACTGACAGAATAACCCCCCCACGCCTTTCTCTAATTCCCCCCACTGCTCAGAAAAGGAGCCAGATGCTCAGAAAAGGAGCCAGAACTGACATCCCATGGAGTTAGCTTTTGCAGCAGCAACCTGGCGGACAGCAGCACTCAGCCGTCAATCATGACATTTCACCTGATGTTATGACATAAAAACCTCAGTCACGTTGACCTGTTGTCCGAATGAGACCTCAGTACAGCGGTTTCAGTGTCCGATCGATGTTACGCCTTCAACGGCATCAGAACTGCACCGGCGGCGGGCAGAGGTGATTTGGATGGAGGCGAAGATTCCCTCACAGACACAGGGCACATGTTAAAGTGATAAACAACAACACTATCATTTACACCAGATGTTGGGCAATTTCTGAATAAGATGAGAAGAACTGTGAGAGAAAATGTCGTCATCTGTCACGACACCACCATTTACACGGTTTAAGTAACGTGCTGAAAAGAGACGCTTAAACTTACACAAATGTCATAAGTTGTTATCATCATTTACAGAGCGCACTTAAAATGAAACACACTGATGATGAGGAAAGGACAAAGCATCCATTCATCCCTGAGAACAGAATACAGTAAAGGAGAGGAGACAAGAGGGGTTGGGGAGAGAAAGTGACAGAGCTGGGCGCAGTTTAACCAAAGTTCAATGATTGGCAGGCAGAGGAATGTTGTGCGAAGAGCCTCAGAGAAAAGCTTGTGGACAGAGACTGAAATTGGTTCGGACGAACTGCGGCTCCTCAGAGAAACAGTATGGAGAATGAAATGCTAATATTTAACAGAGGAAAAGTGATCGGTCCCACCTGGGCTTGGGCTGTAATGGTCTATTGCATAATGCATGTAACCCAATAAGCACACACAGCGTTGAGAAGAATTTTAATTTAAGTCCTCTGCTCTGTCGGTGTCTATTAGGAGGAGAAAAAAGCCTGTCGAGGGTCGGCTGCTGTTGACACTTTAGCCTTGATTATCACGGCAGGGGATGACGAGCGGAAAGTTCCGCTTTTATTCCCATAATGTGTGAATCACAGCTTTCAAATGATGTTGCGGATCCCGGCTGAACTAGACTAGGATGACAGCAGAACCATTCAAATCCACATCACAGTTAAAACTGGAGCTACTCGCCAATGTTCGCTCACACTGATCCCACCGTAAACACTGCAAAGTCACATGACACGCAGACACGTCCGTCTCAATCACTTCTGTATAAAAAACCTATTTGCCTTTGTGGAAAACACTTCTGCTGTTGCCAGGTCTCTCATCAAAGCAATGGAAACACGGTTTTTACAGACAAGCCGCCTGCAGCCATCTGGCGTCATAGACAAGAACAATTTCTGATCACCAGTAGCAGATCTGAGACGTTTGGGGGGCAGGGGGCAGGTAAAAATCAGGGCACCTTCACGGCACATTTCCACTGCACATGTGACACATCTGCCATGGATTCACCTTGGGGTGCATGCAGCTTCACAGCAGAGTGCTTGTTTGGTTTGAGATTATCAGTATTTATGGGCACGCTGCTTCCTGGATATTTTTATCACATTTGCGTTTCATCGATGCTGAAATTTGGCCCAAGTCGCTGCACCAGTCCTGCCCGAAGTTCCTCATTGGTTAGAATCTGCTCGGTGATTGGCATCGCTTCTATCGAAAAGACAGTCCTCCCCCATTTTCTCAACAGAGCGGAGCGAATACCCACTTCTGGGGAAATCTCCCAACACAACACGCGCTTCGAACAAACAGAACAACTGAAGACTTGGTAATTAGGCCATGACACCACCAGCAGTTACTGCATCCTGTTAAAACTTACAGGGCTGCACATGTAGTGGGAAGGAGCTGTAACCACTCATTTAAGTGGAAAAAACCTAGCCTCATTTTACTGTTGGCAGGTAAATTAGACGACGGGAGGCCTGTGCAAGCACACCATCAAGTGAGACATTCAAATGTTAGAACATGATGCTGTTCTTTTATTGACCTTCCCAGAAAGACTTTTAACTGTATTTTCCTCATGACATGAGTCTTTTCTGGTTTTGTGCACTTCAGCACTGGCCCCAGGGAGGTTTTCAGAAGGGTCCTCAAGTAGCTTACTTGCTTAGTCGACCAGCTGTGTGGCCATGCTTGTCCTGTGAGGGGACTTCAGTGTTCCTGTTGATGGCGATGGCAGCCTTCACGTTGCCACCCTGCTGCGAGCAGATGCCCGACGATGTTTGCAGTTCCCACCTCGATATTGTTAGTGTAAATATTTGCCTTTTACTGTGTCGACATCGCTGTCAACATACAATTGCATCCTTGTCCGGGTTCCTTATGTTCCCTGTTGGAGCCACGCCAACATTTCTGGATAACTGGATATAGCGTCTGACTCCAATCAGTAGTGATCAATCAATCAATCAACCAACCAACCAACCAACCAACCCACCCACCCACCCACCAACCATACCTACCTACCTACCTACCTACCTACCTACCTACCTACCTACCTACCTACCTACCTTCCATCCATCCATCCATCCATCCATCCATCCATCCATCCATCCATCCATCCATCCATCCATCCATCCAGAGAATAGGCAGAGATCATGCAAGTGCATTAATTACAACAACCTGTCAGCATAAAAGTTGAGTGGGTCAGTGGGGTCAGAGGTCAACGTACACCTATGACGTCGACGATACCTGTAAATGAAACTCAACTTTGGGCTGTGACCAAGGCCTCCTTGTGAGCGAACATCTCAGAAACAAAGGAACAGCTGCACTACTTCACACTGAGTAATGAAGTATATTGAAGCATATGGGAGCACAGCTATCACCAATCAATGTAGGAAACCTGAATGCGTCAGTATGCGTTAGTAGTACTTAGGGCATGGGTTTAACCAGATAAAGCTATTTAATACACGAACAGCCTCCCCACCTAAACTCAAACTTACTGTGTGGGATTGAAGAATTTACAGTGCTAACAAACCCAGGATAGTTGCATTTGTCTTGACAGCAGTCATGAAATTGCTGCTTCACATCCTTTATTCAGAGCCTCATTAGACAACCATCCCCGTCCCACACACTCCTCAGCAGACACACCCTGAGAAATTATAATAAAAAAATGGGCTCTGTCAATTGATTTACAGCCTAAACTTGGCTTGGCTACACATACCACTAAAAACCTTCACATCTTCGATTTGATCCATTGATGTCTGATCTGAAATTGCTTCTAGTTTTCTCTTGATGTTGGTCTCATCTGTAATTCAGTCAGTCCCTCATTAAGAGCCGGACAATTTATTTTCATGGCAGCAGACATTTGGACTCTCGAATATTGTATCAGATCAGATATTTATTTACTAAGGGCGACTAACTGGCATTGATAAATGCCCTAAACTGCCAAATTGGGTAAAACAAACGGCGCTATTATCCTCATTTTCACCAAAATTTGGGTGTCTGACAAATGTTTTCTTCTTCATCTTCAAGACACCATCCAGTTGTGGGCGTCATACCCGTTGATTCCGCCTTTAATATTTTCTGTAATGCGACAATGCAAAAGTAACAACAGGAGGTTCTTTCATTCATTTTCTGTAAAGCTCCCCTACAGTCGTCGCCTGCACTCAGCTGCAGTTTTTAAATTTGTCACGTCCTGTGGGTAGAACTGATTTCCTGCCAGAAATCCATTTGAGCAAAGAGGCCCATTATGGCGTACATCATGCCATGTCTGTTTGACCGAATGGAAAAAGGCTGCTGCCGCTGCCGGAACTCCTCGCTAGCGGAGAGCTACGATTCGCCATAGTTGTGTATGGATGTTGCTATGGTTCTGCTCGCGTCACACTAACTTTTTAACAATCCAACCCGGACCCTTGAAACGGCGCCATGCAGACCGACAGGTGGCTCATTAGATCTGCGTGAAGCTCATGGGGAAAGCTCGTCCTGGTGTGCAGCCTGCGAGCAGAAATGTCAAAGGCAGGAAGCCACAAGGCGTGTTTGTGTATTGACTTTATACCTGCTTTAATGTTAAATGTCTCATTTATATGCTCTCTTTGGCAAACTAAAAAGCATTGTTTTAAATTGCAATAACATCATTCATTTTCACACGCTTAATAGGCGCACTGCCTAGAAATACAGACGTGTAAATGAACGCAAATATTAATATAGACTATAATTTGATGTTGCCATAAAGCAAGAAAAAAGAAGATCAAATAATTAGGACTGATTTATTCTTAAGAGCTAAACTGAATATCTCGTCAAAAATATTGCAGGTTCTTCTGCAAACAAAATTATTTCAATGGATTTGAGTAGTTGTGATAGAAGTATGCAGTTATATAACTGCATCTTCATAAGTTTCCCCTTTAATATGTTGCTCAATACAAGAGTAGAGTAAATTAGAAGTCAGTGACTACATTTATTTGTCATTTTGGAACAAAGATTATGCTATAAGCTCTAAAAATAAAAGATGGTGGGAGGGTGTTTCACGGTGTAAGCGTAAAAAATGCTGAAGTCTGTTGAAGATTTTGGCGTATGAACCAGCCTTAATCATTTTACTTATCACGATCTATATTTTCCTGTTTTTACAGGAGTATCATTCACATCTGTGACTTCAGCCTGTGCCTTGATTGATGACGCTCTTAACCCATCATTTCATCATGACTTGTTTGTGAAGCCACACAGGGGGGGAAAGCTGCATAATTTTGTTCCTACAAGAACTTTAAAGGCATTTAAATCCGTGGTAATGAGCTAAACTTTTAGAACAAAATAACACACATTTGCTAATTTATTACACTTTGGTTTGGACCCAGTGAACCAATTTAAAAAATAAAATCTGTTTATTTGAATCCCAGCAAACGATTGCATTTCAAAGAGAAAATAATGTGATTATAAAAATGAATCAAGAAAAACTGCACAGAAATCATTGGACAGAGCCGCCAAAGATACAAGAATAGCTGCTTGAAGCAGTGTGCACGAGGGCGTGTTTTGGGACAGATAGCCTGTCAAAATGATTAATTCCCTGTTTAAATGACCCCATGGTCACCTCTGTCTCCTTCCATCTCCTCTCTGCACATCCTTTCCTTCTCTTTTAATTCCTTACTCATCTCTTCCAGCCCCCCGACAGCCTCTCTCCTGTTCTCCACAGTGCTATTTTCTGCCGAGCCTGTCTTCCAAACGGCCCCCTACCTTTTCAGTCTGTTTCCTGTCTTTTATTCTTTCAACTGGTCCTCTCCTGGCATTTATATCGTCAAGTAACAAACACTATTTGGTTCCTCTACTGTTGCCACTGATATTTCCTCCAGGTAGTAAAAAGAGAGTCGACTCAACTTTCTCCTGGAGATTTCACCTGATGTGATCATTTATAGGCAGGCCTTGGTGCACAGCGCTGAACCTATAAACTATGAGGTGAGTCTACCTCTGGGACTGAAACTCAGCAGTAAAAATATGGAATCTTCCACAGGAGTATTATTACTATTTTTGATGCTTGTGCTTGTTCTTTTTCTGAACATCTCTCCTACTCTATCTCCCCCTCCAAACCATCAAACCATATGAGTCTGGTCCTGCTCAAGGTTTCTTCCTTTTTTTTAAAATCTCCTCAGTTACTTGGTTAGGGATCCGGCTCTGGGTCTCTGTAAAACCCAAGAAACCACTGTCACCATAGCACATCATATAAATAATGTTGAACTTCAATGAATTGAGCAACCTTCTGGGATGTGAGGAGTAGGATGAGGCAGCAGCTCATTAGATATTGATGTTTCCACACAGCTGCTGCAGAGCTGCACATGGTAGCCTGTCACGGTTTGATTGGATGTGAGATGCAAAAGGTGGCCTTTGAATGTATAATGACAAGAAATAGATCCTGTTTCTGTTGTTGGACAGGCGGCCTGTTGTTCAGCTCCTGGACCCCTTTGAAACTCATCTAACATCACATAGGACCTTCTGAAAGCAAAGCTAAGGTATTAGCAAATTATGAGAAACTAAGTTGTTTTTGCCCTTTTGGATATCAATAACTAAATGAGGGCAAATCTACTAAAGAAGCTAATCTGTTCCATAAATCAGTTAATGAAGCACATCCAAATCATCTGCTCTGTAAATGAAGGTGAGTCTTTGTGGACCAAAGTCAGTTAGACAGGATAGGACTAATGATTTGTCACTCTGACACCAGACACACAGGCGCGTACATGCACGTGTACTATCTGCCCCATTAGTAAAATGTCAGCATGCTGCAGAGGCATCAAAGTCTTTTGTGGAGTCAGTCATTTGTCATATTTCTTCTAATACCTCTGCGTGGCTTCACTTCGCGGCTAACGGGAAGGTCACTGTGTCGCTCTGCCTCTGCTTCTGCCTTAAATGGAGCCAATGGCCTTTCCTGAGCAGCATGGGCATGAGTTGACATATGATAGTCTGCGGGTGTCACTGTTGTTGACTTGGTATTAATGAACATCTATCCACAATAAATGTCTGAGGGCAGCACAAGCTTGGAAGAGTGATGGAAGTGTTTTAAAGAAATGTTTGGAGTCACCCATCAAAGTACAAATCAATGCATACGCCCGTCTTTTTGCTGTTATCTCCTGCGCCGACTTCAAAGGAGTGAGATTCTCGTGCACAGTGCTTGCATCCTTTCTAAAATTCAGAAAAGGAATATTAAAAGAAAATGATTTAGCAAAACTAAATATATAAGACCAAAAATAACCTATCTATGAGGTGACGTTTGTAAAGCAACTCACGCTAGAAAAGGCATTTTGTCACAATTAGCTTCAAAGTGTGCGCTTATTTAAGTCACTTTTCAGGATTTTTACATCTCAATTGACATCTTAGAAATATATTAATTAAATAGTTAAATGTAAACAATAAATAGTAAATGTAAACATTAAATGTGACATGAAAATTTTAAATGTAATTGCTAAATTGAAGTCAATCTTTAATCTAAATCTCTAGTGAAACTAAATAACTAATTTGCTAGTATAATATGGTAATATTCTGTCAACATGTCACCATGGCAACTGCAGTGATGAACATCAAAACATCCACGTAGGCCACATGTCAAATAAAATTCCCCAAAACACGTTCCATCATTTCTTTGTAGAAGGTTATTGTCATGATATAGAATGGTCAAATGCTCGTGTTATTAGCTCCTGGGCTTTTATTTTGGTACTTCCTGTCACCTTATAATATTAAATAATAAATATTTGGTTTAACCCCAGATTTAGATTCAACATTTGGATTTAGCTGGTACATTTAGATCTGAAATTAACATATATCCACTTATGTACAACATTAAATACATATTTACATTTGACTATTTTATTTCCAAAATGGCAATTTTATTGAAATTTCCTCAAAAAATTTGATGCCCTCTTGAACAAGGATCGAAGCTAAATGTGACATTTATTTCTAGCATGGGCCTCTTTTCAAACAGCCCCCTAAAGCTATGTGGGTCAGATCCGTGCACACCTAATAAGAAATCAGGCTGAAATGGTGAGGTCTCGGACCACATTCACACATTTTTGTTGCGCTACTTTGCAGTTTTGCTTTCAACATGAGAGCTAAGAGACACTTTAATTTCAAGCAAAACAGCCACCAAAAAAGATCCTCAAGATTACCCAAAGCGTAGTGATCTTGAGTTAAAGAGAATTGATATTTGACTCGAAGAGGGATGCGGGGAATCTGAAATGAATGGTTTCAGATACCGAGGAGTGAAGCATTCTTTCATGTCTTAGATCAAAGCGGGGGTGAATGCACCGTGTGCAGCAGCGTGATGGAGCACAATGAAAGCCAATGAAAGCATTTCCACCACAAAAAACAAACCCAGAGGTAAGGGCAGAGCACTGTTACGGGGGCGCATGTGTGGAGCATCAGAGACAACTTAATCTTTCATTGTACCCTTCAGGTCAGCCAACGCTAACCTACCGCCGCAGGTTCACGAGGTTGATTAATCAGCTGAAAACAAAGGGAATCGTTTTTGGCAATCATTTGTTAAATGTTTTGTGTCTACTCAGAGCTGCACAAAAGGAAAATGTGAATCAGCGTATATCTTTGTGCATTTAGCATTCATTATTTATGGCTTACTCGGATACATTTACTCTCATTTTCAATAGGAATGACCAGACTCCATGATGGTATTCCTTCAGGACCAGCTACTTTCTCTTCAGCTTGTTTGTGCAGTGCAAACGTGCGTCCGCGTGTCTATGTACAGTATGACAGAATTACTGTAACACTGTATGCTCGTGGATCCTCCAGTCGCAAAGAAATCTGTTGCCGACAGTGGGAGCCAATCTAGTCAATCTGCTGTGTGACAATTTCTGAGGAAGCTCACTTATGAGAGGCTGGAACATTGGAGATGCTGGGCCTGAATTACTGGGTTGCAACCAGCTGCGCGCACACACACACACACACACATACACACACACACACACACACAAATACACGCAGAGTTTTGATTTTGGCACTGCAGTCACACAAACACAAGCTCACATCTGCCCTCAATCTTTATGTCAGTGTACACACACACACACATACACTCGCTCTCTCGCTCTCCCTCTCTCTCTAGGACAGATGGCTATACTGTGTGCACTCTCTCAACAGATGCACCAGAGCATTAATCATAGAAAAGATTCAGGATTTAACTCTTTCTACATGTGCTACTTCTGCAAAGGGCTCAGAATAATTCCTCTTTTAAAGGGCAGCAGTGTTACAACCCTCAGTGCAGAGCTGCAAACATATGCACAGAAAACATAGCTGTATTTTCAGAGCCTAAAACTGTAAAGTAGTTAAGTAGTTATTCCATAGGGCAGATAGATAAACTACAGCCCAACCCCTGCAGGCCCTGTGCAGCTCAGAGGGTCGACTCTGGCAAAGTGAGCAGAATTCCTCCCACCTGGTGCAGTCACAGGCATATTTATGCACACACGACGAGTCTCTTTGGAAGAAAATGGAAAGTGATTAGCTTTGTGCTGGCAAGAGCCCTGATCAGTTGGCACTGAGGTTCAGGCTGAGAGCTAGACGCGAGGGAAAGTGCTCAAAAATCAGAGAATCTCAGGAAAACACTCTGTTTCTGCAGGCTGACATAAAAAAAGACTTTTATAGTGTTTGCTGCTTCCTAGTTGATTCGTAGATATTACATTTTAAACAGCTATAGAAGACTACAAAAACAAATAGCCTCAAAGGGTGAAGGCGTCTTCCTGTGCACTAAAGATCAAGCAGCCACAGCAACGACGCCTGCACAGCGCTGGGAACCAAAAGACTGATGGAGACTATTGTCAATATTAATAAAAGAAAATCTCATATAGAATTTCATGATAATGCTGATGTGAAGGATCTCCGGGGTGGCAGTGTTACTAATCATTACGTATCCCATCATCTCAGAGATACATTTACATAACACATAAGAAATCTGTATATGTGCATAAATGCTGTCTGGAGGATGAAGTCAGCAATTCTAGTGCTCACATACTTTAATAAAAGTATTCCCAAAACAAAATCCCTCATGGAGAAGCTTACATGGCATTATACTCAGTCTCTTTCTGTCTGTCTGTCTGGCTGGCTGGCTGGCTGCCTGGCTGGCTGGCTGGCTGGCTGGAAACAGGTCCTGGGTTCTGGAGGTATTCTGACCACAGTCCCGTGTACCAACTGTCATGATGTATGGATCAGATTATTGATCAGATTATGGTTTTCCATCTTATTCCTATGGTCAGAGGTCTGAGAAGAATGTTGAAGTTTTAGTCAAAATAGACATTTAGCAGAACTCTGACTCATAAAAAGGAAACAGTAAATAGCAAATATCACCACCTACTCTGGACTGATGTTTTCCTGAGGCAGCAAACACAATTAGGACCTCACTGGCGTGAGCCTAAAGTGTTCCTGTTACATCACACATGAACTGTTTAGTTGTATTAAAGCCATCTGACTGCACCCATCACACACAGCACTCAAGTCTAAAAGCAATAAAATTACAGAAATCGCTGAGTCAGCGATGAAAAGAAAACCATTAAGAATGTAGAAAAAAGGTATAGATTTATCGCTGTCCTCTGTGTTAGAATCAGCCAGTACCATGGTGTGCCTTTGTGCCTAATTTCATAATCTTTACTCTTTGGCACGCATAAACTAGATTGTTATTGTTTTTAAAACTTTGGGGAACATGCTGTGACATGGTCCCATGTTACAGACTCAAAGACGGTAAACAGCGTCTGAGACTGGACGACCTGGACAAAAGTAACAACCTTAACAGGCAAATGAATTTCTTACAAATTATTTAGCATGACCATGTGTCAAAAAAAATGAAAATGTGGGGGGAAATTCCAGGTTTAGGCCACGTGTCAACGATGTAAAGCTGAAGGTAACGCGTGGTGATGTCATCATACTGGTATTCAAAACAGTAATTCTATAAATTAAGTGGCAACAAAAGTCAATAACTGATTATTGTTACTAAACTGTAGTGTAATGTAAGTAATTTAGTTTTTATTTGGCTATTATAAGCAATTAGCTAAAAAAAATATATCATTATTGGGTAATTAGAATTTGTTTCTCATCCAAGTTCTAATAATTAAAATATGTAATATAAATCTTGGAGGACTGTGTCACACAGGACGGTCAGGAGACATTTGCAGACCCACAGACTGTAGATCCAAAACAGGCAGCGGTTTCGGGGCAGCGGTTGTTTTGCCACAGGTACACCTGCACTACGGGAGCCTGCGGTGTCCAATTTAAAACCCCAGAACTGTGTTTAAGACATGAAGCAGAACACTCAGGGCTCGCTGCACCATCAGTGGGGGGTGGCCTGGACAAACAAGAGCAAATAATGCCTCGAGTCGGATTTCCTGTTTGAGAAAACAGCTTCACTCCTAAAAAGCTGGACGCATTTATCCCAAACACACCACAATTTTCTAACGGCTACTATTAGCCACCAGCCATGCTGCTTGACTTTAAACAGCTCAGAGCTGGTTTTTGGGTCTGTCAGTCTCTACAGTTCATTACACTCACAGGCTAAATGAAACCATCAGTCTGAAATACAGCTCTTGTGTCACTGTTAATATCTACTGTCGTTCTCCTGTCAAAAAGACAGGACGGATGCTGCAGAATGTCTCGATAAGTCAGCTCAGCCTCAGAAAATGGCTCCTTCAGCATTCCTCAAATTGCCTCTGTGAGTTTTTCAACTGGGAAAATCGCTGGGAAGGTCAGCTGTTATCACGGAGATCGGGATTATTTTTTTTTTAGCTATTTTTCAATACAGTAATACTGAGGTTCGGGCCAATTTTTGTACGTAATGCTTGAGCTGGCTGGCTGCTTGAGGTTTGGTTACAGAGGCTGCATTGATAATCTCGGCCCGCTGCATGAGCACCGCCTGGCTGCTTCACACTGAACACAGAGTCAAGATGGGGAACCGACAACTCGAGCAGCTCCAAAATTCTGCAGCTGCGTGAGAGGAAGTAACTCTACATTCATGAAGGCAAACAGGATATCGATGACAACAGTCACCCGTGCTGTCATTCAGCCACATGGCGTTTACGTAATGGAGGATTCAGAGATGGTGCTGACATCTTCTACATTTCCCTAAATTTTACCCTCCTCTTTAGAAAATAAAAACAGCTGATGATTGAGAGAAGTGGATTTCCCTCTTAATGCCCTTGTTGGAGCATTTAAAGGGAAATAAAATAAGCTGCTCGTGACTAAATAAGCTCTATTACTTGTTTAAAATTCAATCACAAAGGGTGTGCGAATGAGGTTCGCTCACATTAGTCCTAAAACCACACAAACATCCAACAGCAACGCTTCTGCCTCCATGCACTTCTGGAGTTTGTTGTCCATTAGCCATTACTGAGCCTGCCCGACCAGACTCAGCTCTCATGTAATAAACATGTGGGCTTATGTGGTTTTAGTTGTGGGGAAAGCCAAAACCTCATCGTAGTTACGATTATTACAGTGCAACGTCTGTCAGGGCACCTCGCTACAGGATACATTATTAACAAACATGGCTCCACCACCCGCTGCTTTGGGAAAAAAGAGTTACATGAAAAAAATAGAGCAATAGAATGGACTGCAGAATACACACACACACACACACACACACACACACACACACGCACACACGCACATTCACATCCAATTTGGCAGAATTCAATCAATGCCCAAGTTCTGGGGGGGTGCGTGGGGATTGCGTCATCAGCAGGGCCCCCCACAACCACACACTGCCCACAAAAGCGTACCCAGGGGAGCCGTGATTTGTTTGCCAAACTACATCCTTTCCGACGGTCGCTTCTCTGACTTTAACTTGTATTGTGTCGTAACTTGCGTCGTTTTTGCCAGGTGATCTAAATTCATCTGCTCTCAGTTTAAAAGAAAAAAGAAAGAAGCTGGTCACATTGACCCGTTTCAGCGAGACGACAAATGGAATATATTGTGTCTTTTTTCATATGGCTCGCTCAAAGAGTTTTTTTCTGAATGTACTTTGTAAGAGTACAATTTGTCGCGTGTGTTGTATGACTCTTGCCCCTCATTTGGAACTAAAGTTGGGGAGATGTGTAGCGATCCAGTCGACAGTCCGCTGAGGCATAAATGGCGAACCCCGTCTACATAGGAGACACGTTCACACTGGCGATAGCCTATGAAGGACCATAATGAGCCCTTACTTTCACTCCTGTCCGCTGTCAGATTTCTTTTGTAACAGATGTGGTGAAGACGCAGCATATTCTTCCCTGTATTTGGTGCAGTCGGCTGTTTCTGTTCACGCTGTTCCCTTTGCTTCCACTCTCGCTTCTCCTGCTTGTTTAAAGAAGCAAAAACACTCGTCTTTGTGTCCACTGTTGTGGTTATTCATGCTGATGGACAGTTGCTGGAGAGACTCAAGGCACTAGGTCCTAGCCTCCAGTAAACCAGCCCCCAGCCCACCTCTAACAGTGCTCTGGACCCCTGGGCCAGATGCCCGAGGGCTGTGGACTTCTCCGAGCAATCAGAGGAAAAGGGTCTTGGTAGAAGCCCAGTGGTCACGGTGGCTGAGCTCCAGAGATTCTGTGTGCAGATGGGAGAAGGTCAAAAATCACTGCAGCTCTCCACCAATCTGAGCTTTTGCCAGACAGATGAAAACCCATCTCTCTTTTCATTAGTCCCAGTATGAAAAAAAGAGTTCTCTTTATTCAACCCAAATGCATGACACAGATATCTTTGGAAATCGTCCTGTATTTGGCTCACCAGGTAGTTTGGTAGCTCAAATAGGTCTAGGAAAATGCTCCAGTGTCCACCATAACGGACATAAATAGGCTGGGTCTCAGAGGGCTGAAGGACTCTCGGACCAGCAGAAACAACGTTCTC
Source organism: Takifugu rubripes (assembly GCF_901000725.2). Classification (NCBI taxonomy): domain Eukaryota; kingdom Metazoa; phylum Chordata; class Actinopteri; order Tetraodontiformes; family Tetraodontidae; genus Takifugu; species Takifugu rubripes. The sequence goes on from NC_042289.1 coordinate 2,814,802, forward strand.
TGGTCTGATAAAAGCAAGATGAAACTTTCTTGAATAAGCTTCATGGTTAGAGGAAACCAGGCTGCGCTCACCTGTCCAATAGCATCACTGAGGTGAGGTACAGCGGGACAGCACCGTGCTGTGGTTTTTCAGAGGATTTGACAGGAAACTGTTCAGGGTTGAGGGAAAGCTGAATGGAGCAAAGCCCAGAGAAATACTTAATTAAACCGGGGAGGATCTCAGATACCCTTAAGGATCTGTAGAAAAAAGTGTCAGAATATCCCCAAATCCAGGTGGGAAGAGCTTGTGACATCATGGCCAAGAAGACCGGAGGCTGGAACTGCTCCCAAAGGTGCTTCATTAAAGAGGAAATGGTCTGAATACTTATGTCATTGCCATATCATAGATGCTGTACACACACACACATCCGGCTAGATGCCAAGGAAAGATGGCTCGTAAATAAGGAAGTGCACAACCTGCAATAAACCATGTGAAAGCTACAAACTTCCCAAAGGATGGATCCCGATAAGCACAGTGAGGTAAACAACATAGATTGTGGATTTGCTGCATAGTTGGATTAAGACCCCAGGAGCTCCGCTGTGTGCACGGCATCGCCCGAAACCATTTTGGATGGAAAAACCCTGGGAAATACAAGGTGCTAAGGTTTTTTTTCTTTTTTTTTTTACAGCACGCAGAGCCTCAATCCCTGACTGTGGGACGGGGCTGTGCACGTTACATCATTCTTAATAGCAGCTTTGTATAAAAACGCTCATGTTCAAGACATCAAAATGAAACTGAAAGCTGGTTTTTGAGTTTGGGCTGCTGTTCACAACCTCCAGGTAGAATTTTAGGACGAAAATAGTTCAACAGATATATGACATTTATGAATATGTGCTAATGTAGAAGCATTGTAAAAAAAATACTGAACATCACATTAAATTGTTTATTCAAATACAGCAGATGGAGGTGATGAGTGTGTGTGTGTGTGTGTGTGTGTGTTTGTGCCTTTCATATGATCCTCATTCAAGTATTGACCAATTATCAGATGTGCAACACGTTTTGTCATGGAAGTGAAATTCAAAGTTTACTGTACATTTTAGTCTAATATCTTGAGATTCAACTTTCCGTCAACGTGCACAGCTACTCTCACACAGCGCGCGTGCGCCCTTGTGTGTGTGTGTGAGTGTGTGTGTGACATTTTCAACATGCAGAAAAAAAAAAAAGACTAATTAACATTCGGGTCACTGGATTGCTCGAAAATAAATCCTCTCCACCAAAGTCACAGGTCAGACAGAACCCGCGTTACCCTCCAGGGTTTATCTGCATATTTACATATTCGTGTAGCTTCTCTCTTCCCAGTCAAATGTGATTCTGCAGCGGAGCATCCGCACATATTGAGGGCACCATCACTGTGATTGACAGTGGGGAAGATGTGGTTATAACATGAAGATGGTCTCATGGTCAAACCGCTTTATTTTGTTCCGCCAGAGCTCTCCCAGATGCTCTTGATGGCTCCAACATGACTCGAACATCAAGCGATGAGTGATGAGGCATCCTGACAACAGTATGCAGAGAACCTCTCATTTTAAAGGCAAGAGCCTTGAACTCCTTGAATTGAGCCATAGGCTCCCTGTTAATGTAAAAACAATTGCTCCGGATATTTCTACATTAGCGCATTTCTAATTTCAATCAGCATTTAAGCAATTCTCTCTTCTTGTCTTCAGTCTGAGCACAAGCTCACAGGTGTCTGTTCCAAACTGGCAGCTGCATGTGTGGACGATCCGGTCTGCAAATGAGAACCGTTGAGGACTGCAGACGTGAGTTAAAGGTGAGCAAAGACACATCCCTCAGCCTACAGTTCTATCCCAGCCGGCTCGGTGTTTATACCATTATGTCCGTCTAATAGCAGCCCCACAGATTAGAAGAATTTTGTTGCCGACTCAGGAGACACAATCAGGAGGGATTGAAGCTCTCATCCCGCCCATTTCTGCGTGCTCTCGAAATCTGGGTCTGCAGTATTAAACCCAGCAGTTGTGGAAGGTAAAAAAAGAGGCCAAAAGGTATAAAAGGGCATTGTGGACACAGGTGAAGACAGCAAAACTTTTATTTTCAAATTAGCTAGGTAGCTTCTCTTTAGGAAGGTTAAAGTGCACTATAAACATGCCTTTCCATTAATTTGTAAATGGAATAAAAGATTGAAATGAAATTTTGTCAGATTGGTAATGTACAATTATCTGGGGGGCAGTGTAAATAATTATTGATCCAGATTTTACAACCTAACAATTGGATTTTTCCCCTAAATGAATCAACAATGGATTTCTTCCCCTCCAAAATATACTACTATGTTTATATTGTCGTGTTCTCTGGGGTGGAAATGGGCTTATATTATGAAACGTGTTGGAAGTGTCCACATATTAAAACTGATTCAAAAAGAATAATCAAAATCTTTTTTTAAAAATTTGTATCAATACCACCAAAATTTTGCTTTTTTTGTTTTGTACTTGGGTGCTGCTAGCAACAATTCCAGGCACGTCATTCAAACTAGCTCCCGCTCGGTGTTTCGGTAGTCCAGATGTTTCATTAGTGCGGGCGACCTACATTCACCAGGGTTTGGATTAGCAGACCATGAGCTTCTGCTGCCAATCATCTGATCTCATCCTCGTCTGAGCCGCTGCGTGTCACGACGGCCGCGTCACGCCCGGCGCTGCTTTCTCTGAGAGTTATGTGGAGCTCATCCTGCAGTAGCTTTTCGCCCGCGTCACTGTGGGTCTCGGGGGAAATTACCAGGACTGTCTGAACGGAGCTCCTGGGTGGTGTTAATGCTCCCCGAGGAAGAATGTTTTTGCACACTATCAATGGGTTTTATATCACAAGTGAGGCATTAGCACGTGCCGTTTGATGACCCGACGGAAGCCTAGTGTTTCTTTTTGGGTCTCATTTTGAGGCGCTATTATTCCACATGACTTTAAAATAATTAGTAACAACATTGATGGTGGTCTTCAGCATATGTGGACGTTCAGCCACTGGTGTTGAACAAATGTCACTTTGTTTTATCCAAATTCCTGATTTTATTTTGAATATAAAGGCCTATTCTTAGGTAACACAAAGTGTCCTCTGTGACAACGACTGAATACAGCGTTTTATGTATTGGGAATTTTCTTTTTCTATGAACCTTTTTTTGTTTCTCATTCCACGGTTCTCTGACACAGAAGCCACCAGCTTTGTGATATTCAAGTTAAGTACTATAATGCATGTTTAATGTGAAAGGGACTGTGGTCGTGCTAGGACATACGTATTCTCCTCTGTGAATATGCATCTCTTTCTGGGCTTACTTCAAGGCTACTTTCTTCCTTGTTCCTCTCATTACCGTCATATTTGTGCAGTAATATTCCTGCTACAAGGTTGGTGTAATAGCTCAAGTACATAGAATTTCAAACTTCTCCCAACCAATTTAATAATAAAGGAATTCAGAGGTTATTTAACCTACAAGCTTTTATATCAATCGGGTAATTGTTGGATTCATTTTGGTTGGCTGCCAGTTCATATAAGCTCATCGCTGCAAAATTAAAAGCCATCTGTTTGTCTGAAATAAAAGAGTGTAGGTGTGGATCCAAGTGAAAGGATGGTAGAGGAGGCTGTCATCTTAATCCTTTCACACCCGAGGAATTGCTCCCCACTTTCCTGAGTCACTACCTGAAGTACTTCTGCCTCAATGTTCCTCAGAAATGAGGAATGATCATAGTGGCAGAAATGCCTTTTGGAGGGATGATATCAACTCCCTCTTTAGCTGAAGGGGGTCAAAGATCTTACGATGAGCTTTACTGGCGGCTACGTGATTTATAACACATATCATGTTTAAAAGGCTGGAGTCACCTCAAGGTTAGTTCTTGAAAGCATCAACAATTAACATCGAATCAAAAATATTAAAGAAAACAATTGACTGTCCACAGGTGAAACACTGCTTCCATGTTCCAGCACCTACTCAGTTTGATGGAGGAGAAGGTCGTTTTGCTCTCTCTGCGCTCTGCCGCGCACATGTTTATGTCACAGCTTCATTTTATCCTCCGTGTTTTTGAAGCATTAGGGATGGTTCGCTTGCCTCATAATAATGTTTTACTGCATTGTACGGTCTGTGGGCTCTGTGGAGGAAATGCTAATGAGCAGCAGTGCTTTTGGTCTGGGCTGGGAGTCGGAGGGCTTCCGGTTCAATGGCGCGTTCCCCAAGTTTTAACAGGAATGCTGACAACTCGGCTGCGACCTCATTCCCATCTCCAACTTTCGAGATAAATGGAACGCAGCACAATGTCGGCCGAACTAAAAATTGGATAGTATGCTGGCAGCAGTGGGAGGTGCCAAGATACCATCAGAGCACTGCTGAGGTCCCCTTGAGCAAGGTAGAAAACCCCAAAATGCTCACATGGGCGCTGTGATGAGCTGGCGACTCGTAGCTTCATCGCGACCCCACAGGGGAAGACAGCGGTCAAGGAAAATATAAAGTGTGCGATATCTTTGAAAGAAAATTAAAAATTAAACTCCAGAGCAACAGCCTGACTGTCAAATAGATAAGAGAACCCTGCAATGATCAAATTCTGATATCACCTGGTGAAATAACGAGACACGTCTCATAGTTTATCCCAGATCAGATCTCATACGGTCTGAAGTCAAATTATTTTCAAAAAGAATTGCAATAATTGTGCAGGTAACAGTTAAAAATATTCTGCTGATGCAGTTTGGAGGGCCTGCACTGGAAAGACTACATGAGGAGCACATCTGCCGATCACATCTGGAAATACAAGTGGAGGAAATCTCCCTCAGTGCCTCTCACTGTTAGATGCTGTCTGCCTGTGATCTTAAATGCTAAGAGGACGACTGTAATGCCAGATGTCAGTTTGATTTTATGAATTTCTACCTATTCATAATTTATGAAGCTCATTTTCTGGACTTTATTGGCATTTTTGGTCATTTATGCCTCAGACTTATTGCTGAATATTTTCAATAACCCACAAAAGGCAGGGAGTGTCAATCATGGCCCGCGGAGTGATTTCTACAAGATACAAATCCGACTGGGAAAAAACGGAAGAACAGAGAACCACGCTGAAACTGTTATCAATGGAAAGCTTTCTTCATGATGAAGACACGATAAATACATGACAAATTACTCCCCCCTCCGGCACACACACATACAGTATATCAGCGTGTATCTGGCTATCATTTATTACCGTCCAATTAAACTGACTGAACTCTGAACTCAGCACCACTGTGTTTTATAGCATATTTACCATGGGACTGTAGTTTAGTGCCATTTTCATGGTCACTGAATTGAAATCCATCCTGAGGACACCTCTGCCACTGTCCCCCACCTCTCTCCTTTGCTTCGCTGCAAGTCCGCATCACAGTTACTTTGGCAGGTGTTTATGATGCAGCCCCCATCAGCGTTTCCTCCTCTAGCATCCAAGCTTTTAACGGTCCTTCAGAGGGGCAGCTGTAGTAATATTGCATTATACATCCAAGACGTGTCAAAGCTCGGCCTTCCTCTGTGAACCAGAGGCAGGGAAAAGATTGCAAGGGAATGTAAAGCGCTTCAGGAAAATAATTTCCACCACGTCCTTATGGGACTCCATATTTGCCTCAGCTGAAATATATGTCACACGGAAACTCCCTTTAGTAATTAAGGCTTGATTTTGTGTATTAAACTGACATTTATTTTGCACTGCCTTTAGAGGCAGAACGTTTATCCAATCCAAACGTGCTCAGCATCGGGGGGGTTTGATGGGAAATCAAGCTACTGAAGGATGAAATTTAAATTAAATAAGGATTTCTTGAAGGAAAAAGCGCTCTTTGGACCAGTACCTTTATGTCGGAATGTGCTAGATAACAATTTCATTTCACAAACTGGTACATTACACTATTTATTTCATACATTTTGTAATACTGCATCAAGATCACTTCAAAATGTGATGAAAAAACTGTTTATTTGCTTTTTCTGGTTTGTGTGCCCAGGGGGCGATGTTGCCACAGCGAGTGAAAAAATACTGCCCTTCTGACATCCCATAATCTCAATGGTCACTAATTCCTCACCCGTGGTGTTGAGATGGGTCATAGGGTAATACAGTGTGGTCATTAGGGGCTTCATCATAAATAAACCATTGTATTCTAACCTAAAGTCGAATATTTAACAGGAAACAAAGTGGGTGTCAGTTTACGCCTTCTTCTTCTTCTTCTTCTCCGCTTCTTCTGCAGACTGGTGCTGAGTTGGACATATTACGGCGATTTCAAAAAGTTCTCAAGGGATCAGATGCAGCCATATTGTTCAAAACCTGTGCTTGATGGGTGGAAACCAAACAATAGCTGTCATTTATTGGGGGTCCAAATATCGCACAAAGAAAGCTAACCATAATTCGAGGTTTTTCCCCCCTGTAATTCTTTTTTTTCCTGTTTATCTGTTGTGGTTTTAAACAGAAAAACGAAACCGATTTTTCAATTTTCGAATGTTGTTTTAAAACAGAACAATGAAAGAATGAACCATTCACAGATTTGTTTCCATTCATTTTTATATGTGCATTTAGTTTGCCATCATTTTGTCCGGATGCCTGTAACGTGTTGCTTACAGAACCATCTAAAATGATGTCAATGCAGCTTTCCCTCTCCAGTAATGTGGTGAAAATGCCCACAACAAGGTACTACGCTCATTTAGCAGAATTTATTTCCAGTATTGCCTGAGAACCTGCTCCAAATTTAGAGGGAAACTGCACTGAGAAGGATTAAAGTCTACAATCGACAATAAGCATTGATATGAAAGAATTCCACGTGTAATTGCTGGGGCGACAGATTAATTTCCTTAAATAGAAAGAGAATTCATGACATAGTAAAAAGTAGAAACCCTGGGCATGCAACATGGTTCCAATGTTTGAGGGTACTGGATGAAGCTATCTGTGTTCCACCCCAGAGGATATATTATATATAATAAAAGGTACCATTCAGAACAGAAAATGGCTTTTATTACCAAGAAAATGTAAATGTATGATTAAAAGTGTCCGTGGCTCAGATCACGAAGTGGCAGCTTGTATATATCTGCATTTAAACGATACGGTTGTGAAATCGCCACATCTAAATGTGGCCACTGATGAGGATACACTGCTGAATGGCCAAGTTAATCCAAAGGGCAATCTGCAATTGCACTAATGGGATGTTCTGGGTGTTTTAGGGAGGACTTTCATTTTTTCCCTGCCAAGATTATGTAATTGCTGTGTGAGAGGCTAAAGTTGTAATGCTAAACGAGCTAGGTCCAGTCAAATACAGCTGAGAATCTGAACGCCCTGTGATGTGGAGGGAACGCTCATTTATGCGGCCCTGACTGAAGCCCCTCTACCTCTGATTGTATCCTGAGATGAAGAAAGGCTCACACTCGCACGGCAGTACAGTCCTTTGATTAGTTCTGTCTCCAACACTCAGGTGGGAAACACACAACCCCATCAATGAGTTCACAGACATTTCTCATTCGCTGACTAAAACGTTGCCTTTTCTCACCTTGCGTCCTCCTGTGTTGAGCTTCAGAGGAGTCAAATAGGGGTCGAAGATCATGTGACTGGTCTCGATGTTGATGGGCGACTGTCTCTTCCCGATGGCGCACAGATTCCAGGCCGAGTGGACCAGACCCCAGAAGGACGGGACTGGGGCCGGGGTGAGGAAGGAAGACGGGGAGAAAGAAGAAAAGGACAGCGCTAATTAGCACATGAGACATGTTTCACTTGCTTTGCACAAGGACAGGAACATCAGAGCCAGAGGGCTGAAGAAATGGGAGGATAAGGATTTTGAAAGGCTTTTTCAGTCGAACCTTAGTGAATTAAAATAATGTAACTCCAGAAATCCGACTGCATTGAAAGGCCAAGGGAGGACGGCTCTTTTTTCAGATCTTTCAGATCTTTTTTTTGACTGTGCCTTTAAAGATTACTCAAACCGTATTCATAAAAAATGAAGAAATAAATATATCTGTGCATTAAACACATCAGGAAGGCCTTTAATTATTCTGTCAACTTCAAATTTGGCTGTTGTGACTTTGACAGGAGTCAAAATATACCAATATTGCAGCAAATAGTCACAGATTACACAATTTAGAGGACCAAAACTATTTTTAGCACCATCTACTGGCAACAAGAATGTGACTTTTTGCTCAACCAAAGCGCTGACAAATACCAATCTAATATGAGGTACACAGGAAGTAAATAGAGACTTTAACTGGGTGACAAATCTGACACAGAATGATACAAACGGTGACGTGACTTCAATTCTTCATTAATACAGCCGTTGCTAAGACTGCACTGTGGGTTTTTATTTTTCATTTCAGTCAAATGAAGAACAAAATAGAAAACAACCATCAACACTGGGTTAAGAACCTTAGCCTGAGCAACTGAGACTCATTAGTAAAAATGTCGGCTGAAATTCATTAATTAACTGCAGTTTTCTGCAGGAGGCTGGATGAACAACAATGGGCACATCGTTATCAGCGATTCCACATCCACTATTCACTATGCAACTCCAGAGAGTTGGATACATATTGCCGCCTGAAACTACAGTTCTAGCTGGCTGGCTGTGGCTGGTCTGTGAGAACCTCAGGAACCCGCACGTTGCGTACGCCACGAGCTGCGTCAGCCGCTGCCTGAACATGCACCTAGCCGCTCCTGTCATCACAGAGCTCAAGCTTGAACCGAAGGGGAGATGGCCCCCGGTTCCGTAAGTCATCATTAACATGCACTAAAATGAGATGGATTATCAGACGTGAACTTCAAGCAGCTGCACGTTTGATGTGAGCTGTAGTCTGAACTGCAATACAGTAAAACCCACAAGGCAGAGCTGTGTCTCTCATCTTAATTTCAATTGAATAAGATAAGATAATGACTTAAGAAACGATACAATAAGATAAATGATGAGCTTTACAAGAGGAATCGCTTTGCGATCCATATAGGATCCCATAGATTTTCCCATAGAGCGGAAGCTGATGTAGCCTTGAAGTGAGGAGCAGCTGCAGAAATCTTTTTAACTTCATACAAATATCTCTGCATCAAAGAAATGTTTTAGACTGACCCAAGAAGACATGCAACTGCACCGTAAAAGACAGATACTGCATCAGAAACCTGATGAATGGCAGAAGTGCTACCTATGGATATCAAGCTAGCAAGAATGCGAGCGGAGCGACGTCAGAGCATCAGACGCTCTTCCTTTCATGGACTTGGGCTGAAGCAGAGGCTCCGATGACTCTAATTCAATGTGGGTCTGAATTAAAGAGATGTATGACTGCAGAGTGCATTAAAAAATCTGCTGCAAGCTCTCTCTACCACCAACTGATCCTTTACTATAATATGATTACTGAGCTCTCTCCCCCCACCCCCCCACCACACTGAATCTAAAATGGGATATGGGATTGTATGGGAATATGGAGCTGGGAGATGTGCAGCACAATGATCTGTATGGCTCAACTGAAAGGAAAGGGAGAGGGGAACACATCTCGTTTACATACATACACACACACACATACACAAAGGCAAACACACAAATCCACAGCTGACCTTATTAAAACTGCAACTTTGGTGCAGACAGGCGAGAGAACGTATATTCTTTCTAAACTGTAATAATCCTCGTCAGAGGGAGGCTTAGGGACAACTAAGGAGTGTGAAACAGCTGTCGTTTCAAGCGAAAGCTCAGCGGCAGTGGCTAAAGTTCACCGTTTTGACTACTTTTAACGTCCGTAACGATGGCCAGCACGCAGTTCGTCCCCCTTGTCTGCTCCTTCCTCTACCTTTTTCTCCCCCTCCTCAGTCACCCCCTCTGTCATCCGTTCATCCAGCACTCTGCACAAGTGACAGATGTGTCGGCTCTGAGCCCCAGAGTGCAATCCTGGCCTCCGCCTGGCGTAAAGCCCCGTGTCAACACACTGTTATATCGCCCATCTGTGTGTGGATAAGTAGATCTGTGAGCAGGAGATGCTGAAGGTGATCAAAGGTGGGATTTGGCATGTAGGCCAGGAACTATCTCATTAATACGGTTTACTTCTTTAAACGGATGGAATTAAATCAGAGCTCTCGTGACCTTTCTTAGCAGCGTATACACATGGGGCACGGTGGGGGCGCCTGTCGGCTGGTTGGCAGCAATTCTGCATTTTTCCTGACGGCTCGTTTACGTTGAGCATTTTGAACTGTGGGGGTGTGAACTTTCACTTGTTGCAGGGGAACGGATTGCATCAATCTGTATTTAATATCTTGCAGACGTCCAGCATTAATGTAAAGAATCAACGGCCCTGCATCACGATAATCAGGCAGTGATGTCAGCGATGGAAACCTGAGGTTCCCCCTTGTCCGACATAGCAGCTTTGGTGGTGGAATACCGCCGAAATTCCAGACTGGCAGGTGACACAGATAAGGGAGGCAAGACCTAAGTGCTTATGGACATTGATAATTCATGACCTTTGCCGGGTCACAATGTGGGGGAGAAGAGGAAAAGGGAGAAGGAGTCAGACCAGACGAATGGAGATAGCAGCAGGAAGCCCTGAGGATTCAACATCCTGTTTAATATTAATAAACCAGCAAGCGAGTGCTTCTCAAAGGATGAAAGTACATTTTCAAGGGAATTAAGAGATAAGAACCTGCATATTCTGCACATTATCATGCACAGCAATGGAAATGACAAATGATAATTTGAAAACCTGCATTAATATTCCGACTGACAATTGTCAACAAGTATATAAAAGATCAAAACAATCCTCAAACCTAAACTACGCTTGTGGGCCCAACACCTCCACTGTTGTTCAGACACACGCCAGCGAGACGAACCTTTGATTTGTTCGCTCGTGGCTGACAGTGACCAGCTGTTTCAGGAAACAACTAAGCTCTTCCTAAAAATAAATGAATTGAAGGAGGCTACCGTGGCCGTCAGGCAGTCAAGGAAAAAAGAGTTTGGAGGATCCGCTCATAGTAATATTAAAAAAAAGATTGCATAACTCTGGACTAAGAGTGGAAAGTTGGCCTTGAATTAAAAATAAAGCAATCTACTCCACCCCGGGGCTCCGGCGTTAAAACATGTAACACGTCTCCACAGAGTCGAATCTTTAAAATGTTTGCAGCAGAAATGCAAATTAGGTGCACTTGAGTCCCAATGACAGGCAATAGGTGGTGTGTGGAGGCAGCAGAGGATCGCACTGGGAAGATTCGGATTCAACTGACCTCTATCTCTCACAGGCCTGTGAGGGGCCACTGGTTTTGAAGATAATCCACTTGCACAATAAATCTCTGCGCGTGTCACAGGCACGGCGTGCGCGCTGCCTCATCGAGGCGAGTCCATTTGGAGTGACCCACCTCTCCCCAAGAAGAACAGCCATTAGGTCGATTGTTTACTCGGAAAAAAAAGGGTGCGTTTTAACCACTTTCAGCAGTGATGTATCACGGCCGGGAGAAGTCACACAGCCTGCAAATGCCCACATTAACCTTTCCTGTTCTTTACAGAAGCAATTTATCCCCAGAAATGATTTCATTATCAGCTAGCGCTTCACTGAAAGCCATAACACAAGTCCCTTATCTGACAGCCATTCTGTGTTAGCGCTGCGGCGTCAGTTCACTCTTCCTGTCAGTCAGGACGCACGCACACGCACGCAGAAAGAGAGAACGAAGGAGGGTCGGAGCGAGAGATGCATGGCTGGCACCGCCTTGCATTTCTCTCCGTTTAAAAAATGCCATACAAATTGCGTGCGTTGCCTTCCTCGTCTGAAGAGTCTCACAGTAAATGTGTTACACTTGATCCAAAGACCAACGGCAGTTTAAAAATTCATGCACATCGTGAAGTTACAGTGGTCCAATGTGCTGCAGAGGTTCAGCTCGAGTTCAGGTTCAAGCCGAGCCTCTTTGGGCAGACAGAGAAGCCACTGGGGGGGGGCGAGGGGAACAAATGAAGACCAAAATGAGGCTGAAGTTTGGAGATGAGTCGTCAGTTCTGGTCCATTGTGCACCACCGGCAGGACCTGAAGAGCCCAGAACCCAAAAAAACTGAGAACAACCCCCACAAGAAAGGAGTTTGGAGATGACTCATATCCTCAATCTCAAAATGCAAAAGCAAAAGTGAGGATTGAACAGGACTTTTGTTCAGATACAGGATATAAATAATCCGCTAACACATGAATGAAGAAGATGTTTTAACACAGATGGCTGGGTGAGAACCAGCCAAAGTTAAGCCTCCCAATAAAACATTTATTACAGCACTCAACTGTTGACGATGGCCATGAGGCTGACAGTTTTGTTCCATTTAACGTACAACTCATGCCACAATACCCCCGACATCTGTCACCCTGTTTTAGCCGACACCCAGCCAAGTTCCTTAACGCGGTACATGCCTTTTAGCTGTCCTCGTTCCACACTAAAAGCTTTATTTTGACATTACGACACAGGCATCACAATCTACAATGCTGTTGGGTGTGGCAAGCCTAATTCTGTTTGACGGAACACCTTAAAAACATTCGGTTAATCATTTAAATTCCCCTCTGGCTTTTTCTTTTTGCACTGAAGCTGCTGTAATGGAACAAGGTTTCTAAGCATACGAACACATCATGCATAGTAGGAACCCTCTTCTACCACTTTATCCCTAGGTGGATTCACCAGGGTTGGGGGGGTTGGGGTGTGTGTGTGTGTGTGTGTGTGTGTGTGTGTGTGTTGAGGACACCCTATCGGCAGCTTGTATATTGTATATAATATATTCACACCTCAAATTAGAGTCACCAATTCACCCAACTGCAGGATTTACCCTGGACAATTCACTATTTCCCCCTAATGCGTATCACTGGCATCCATATTGATTTTAATACCCTTAATTTTATTTCAAATGTTGCCTATCTGTGCATTCCACGAGTGCACCGTGAGCAGCCGTGCAGCCTGAGATACAAATGGGCCAGATGGAAAAGAACCTACACAGGAAGAAGCAATCAGATGTTCAACAACCTTGTGTGGGAGCAAAGCTAAAGGAAATAATTATGTGAAAGACCAGATAGCACGTGTGAGCATGAATTGTCTGCTCAGGGACATTGCAGTAACTTTATATGTTGTATTAAATGTTTTTTTCCCCCGTCATGCGTCTACTTTAGAGCGTAAACTAATCTGGTTTTAGGTAGAGAATTCTGCGGGTGCTTGTTCACTGTAAAAAGTCCTGCATGTACGGTATATTATAAAAGAAATCATGAGTCAGTGCTGATATTTGTGTCACTCTGAGAACTGCACGCATGTTAAACACAGTGAATCAGCCGCCCGTCCCAACCCCACTAACCACGCATTAGCCCAGCTCAAGGCTTAAGAGACTATTAACCATTATGACCTATATCACTAAGGCGTTTTCTCACATATCGTCTTAAATCAGAGGGGAGGCGCACGTTTATGTAAAGGATGCATCCCTATCCTGAGCTGCAGGGTAATGACATATGCTTTCATGGCGAGCCTAGATTACATTGTCAACTATATGGGATTTCCTTGATAGCAGCGTATTACTGATAGAGATTTATCACTTTGTTAACTTCGTAGTCCAGGAAATTGCTGGTGACGGGATATTGATATCATACGGCTCAAAACTCGCCGCACATCATGTGTGGCGGGACGATAAGGCTGTCGGATCACTTTGAGCCATTAAACAAGACTGATGGGACCGCAGCCGAAAAAGACACAACATTTATCAAATGACAGGGGTTAACAGCTCCATGTACTCCCAAACCTGACAGGCAATGGGGATATGTGAACATTTCTTTTTATTACCTGTGGACTTTCTGAGAGGATTTTAAATAAATGGACGTATTCCTCTGTCTTACTGCAGCGGGACGTCTCCAGAAACCCCATTGCCAAGCCTCCAAGCCTGTAGCTAAATGTCTTCTCCCTTCAAAATCCAATTTAGCTTAGCTTTTAGTGCGTTGGAGCTCATTGTTACCAGCCAGCCGGCATGAGGACACCAGCACAGACACAGCATGGAGATTTATGTGGTACTGATCAACTTATTAACATTTTGTGAACTCCATCCATCAGCGTAGTCATAAACAACAAAGACACTACAGCACACTGACACCCTAATTGGACACAGTATGCAACACACACACACACACACGCACACACACACACACACACACACACACACACACACACTGAGAAAGCCCAAAAACTTCACAGGCTTAAGGGTTCTGACGAACACATTCTGACAGAATTGGGACCAAAAGACGATGATGTGACAGCTGAAATGAAAGAGATGATGGAGATGTCACAGTATAAAGATTTTACTTCATTTATGCTAAAATAAAGACAAGAACCACCGTCTGGTGCCAGTTCAAAAGCCGACATCCACCGTGTTATATTAAGGCGTCTCCTGATAAACATGAAACAATGTGTTAATTAACACGATGGACTAAGCTTCATTGCATATTCGGGGTTTCATTTCTGGACCATTTTCTGATATTTTCTGTCTTTGTTTTTCTCATTTTCTTTCCCCTCTGATGACCTTTGTGTGTCTCGTCTGTGTCCCTCCTCTGGCTTCGCTCCTGCAAGTCCTTTGTGTTTTCAATCAGTTTACTTCTCTGTGTTTTGAATCTGTGTAGTCTTTAATAGACTTTAGATTGGGTTGTCTTGAAATGTTGCGCTGGTTTTGACCCAAGTGCACCTCCATTTATCTGAGTTTGACTTCACAATAGCCTGGCCAACTGAATTTGTGTTGTCTGCTGAATTTGTGTTGTCTGCATTTTAAGCCCGAACCCGTCCGATGTTTCTACGGCACACTTGCCCCACCGCTGTTCCTTTAGAGTTTCAGCAGTTTGAACTGGATGATGGCTTACTTTCATAAACAGCAATGACTCTTTGTAGCTAGGATCTATTCACAATTATTTTCTGATGATCCCTGAAGGGGAAATCATTACAATTTAAACATCAATGTCAGTGGAAACAACCTTTAAAGGCATCTACTTCCTCCTACGGTGCGCCACAGCTTTTTGTTGCCAACTCGATCAAGCCGGACCACTGCAGGCAATGTAGCGGCTCCCTCGATGGGATGATTTTGTTTCAAGTCATCCTCCAAAAAACTGACAATTCGCACGATTGTCAAGTGGATCTCAATAAAGTGTTTGCAAGTTGTAGTTCAATTGATGTATTATTTTTATTTTGATGTCTGGACACCATCTGTTCTCTAGTTAGTGTGTATATAAAGGTATATTGTGTATATTATTTTACCCCAACAAAATGAAACACAATGATCGATTATTGCTAAAGCGTAGTTGGCGGCCTCCTGGTGGATCGTGGTGGTACTGCAGGTGGGCTGGCAAAGGCCATTTAAAAATAGAAATAATTATATAAAATATGAATTACGTGCTAAATTAAAAATATACATTTATAAGTAACAGAACAAAACATTTGACTGTCATCTACTGCAGCTAATCTTAACATATCAGGTGTTACTTCAAGTTGTCTGTGGCAGCTCAGATGGAGGCTCAAAGGTGTCAAAAGGACAACAGGAAATTAAGCATCAAGCGAACCCGATATTCAAAACATTTCTGTCAAACCAAGCATCACCCCTCCCACGGCCTAATTAAAGGTTTAAAGATTAAAGATGCTTTGTTGCCGTCGTACTGGAATACAATGGAATTTCGTTTGGCAGAGATGGAAGAATTTTCACACTAAAAACTGGGCCGTGGTTTTCTGAGGTTTGGGGATGGCTGGTCTAATCCACAGCAGCCTCGAGATGCATCGGATTGAAAATGTTATCATTGGACAGCCCTCGTGTACTGTAGAGAGATTCTTACTGTACCTCAGAGAGTCAGAAATGAATCCCAGAGGTACTGAAATATCAGGAAAATTAACCTTAGGCTGATTTCACAGAATTTTTTAAACATAATCGATAATTTGACACAATCTAAAAGTTAACCTCATTGTTTTTTTAAATATATTTTTTAGAAGCATGGCTATTTGAACTTGTGGCATTTCTGTGACAGCGAGGCCCACCGGATGTCACCGGCACTCACGTGTTGATGCCCGTTGCTATGGAGTCAGCCAAACAACTGATGAAATATTTATTTATTCTAATATCCCGCAAAGAACAGTAAATGATCAAATCACCTAAGAATCCGGCAAATATCCGTCGGCAAAACATTTCAATGGCGTTGCGTTTCACTCATCACTCATTTAACATTGACGCTGCCTTCACTTCCCGCACACTGTGATAGTGGTTACCATAGTAACCAACCAGCTTTGTTGGCATACCAACAGAGTGGGGTGGGGGTCCCGACACAGTTGCCTATGCAATAGTTTTCCTGGGTTTAGTCAAATTGGGAAAATCTGCACATTCAGTTGGAATATCGAAGCTTTCCGAATGGATTCCAAACACAACACGAGATGCAGACATTTAAATATCCAAGACTCCCTCAACCCTCATCCCAATCCCAACCGTGAAACTGGACCGCTCAGCTAGCGATAACAGCGCCAAGAAAAAAAGCATTTGGCTGCGTTGTTGTGTGCTGTGCATATATCTGACTTCTTTTACCAGTTAAACGATGTGTGATTGATTCCATGCTTGGCTCTTGTGCAGAGTTTGAGCTGTTGCACTGTGTTTGTTTATAACCACTGATGACTAAATACATCAGAACAGCAGCTGGATGCTGAACGCCACTGGAGTTTATTTGGATTTTAGCATCTTTCAAACATCTGGATTGGCTGTCAGGTGGCATTTGGGCCTCCTTTGTAACAAATGAGCAGCGAGACCATTATAGCATAAAGCTAACATCCCATACTGTACATATGCATCTGTGTGACTGAACCTTGTATCACCCCCAAGTTGAAACTACGTCCCACAGCCATTTTGCTGAGTGATTTCAGTGAAAGAATGAGTTTTAAGGAAGGAATATATAATCATTAAAAACGTCTGTGTTCTGTTTTATAGCTGCAGGCTTTGTTTTAGACAGATTTATTCCCTAATTGCCATAGAAATCTACCAGGACCCGACTGAGTGGATTAAGTTTTCCAATTTTCCAGGCAGCAGTATGAAAAATAGCTCTTAAAAGTGGGGCAACCTGCTTACTTTGGAACCTTTATGTCCGACTGTCAACTCTGCAGACAGACACCGGGGAAAATGACTTTATGTCCCAAAGTTTCTGGGAAAATATAGGCCACATAAACTATTTACATGATCCCAAAACTCATAATATATGGCCTAAAGAGATACAGCATGTATTTTATTAATAACTATTGTGTTATATGTTAATGAAAATGCACTATAAGTGTGCAGAATGCTACTGTAATTCCCAGGTTTATAAATAAATGTATTTACATTTGGAGGCTCTTACTGTATCTTCATCAAGGATTAAAACAAATATGATAAATTAAAAGTGTTTATTCTAGACCCGCTAGCTTCTATTTCTTCCAGACGGATACTTGGTTTGCAACAACAGGTACATATAGCTCCAACTGATTTTGATTAGACTCTAAAGTGCATTTGTCTGACTTGGTATTGATATGGAAGGAGCTGGATTTGGTTTAATTAAAAGGATTTATCCCCCAAAGCTGACAAAACAAACAACAAAGCGGTGAAACTGCAGCAGAAAGGGGAAAATCTGGGAAATTCATGCAACCAAAGAAGAAAACGCGAGCAAACTAAGAGTTGTACTGAAACTAAAGCCCCTAATCTGTATGAAGGCTGTCAGAGGAGCAGACAGCACCTATAAACCCAGTGTAAACAGCCATTAAACTCACTGAGAACAAGCTCCACGTTATAACGAGTCAGCCGCGCCAATTAGGTTAAGGTGAGGCTAAAGGAACCACCAGCTGGTGCTGTTCTGACTGTTACCTGTTACCTAAGGCTGGTTTAGAGTCTTGTTAAAGGCTTTAAGCCAATAAACAACAACAATAGCTTCTCAAAGACAAATTCTGAAAGGCGTTTCCCTCATGACAACTCAACGCCAGTCCCCATCTGACGGGACGTCTCGTTATTTAAAGCTGAAATTGTCTAGCGAGAATCAGGCGGCTTCAGAATCTGCATCACACGCAATAATCTCACACCTTAAAGGCGCCTGAGAGACTGCGGCTGCTTGTAGCAGCAGATGAAAGCAAAAGTGTGTACTACAGCATCTAAAGGAGGGCTTCACCAGCCTGCATTAAAGGCTTCACCGTGAGATGTAAATTGTGTCTGAAGCTCTCGTGGGTAAAACTGAAAGATCCCAGAGCCACTGGGAGGATTTAGGCCTATAAAAAAGGTAAATCTGTGTTCGATTTATAGATGCCAGCAGGTGTATTTTATTGGATGAAGACAGGTTGACCATTAAATTTCACAGTGGGTTATAATGCCTGTCGACAGCAGGATTTCACTGAGCTTTTTCCACCAGGATAGTTCATCACGGTAAAATTCTCATCCTCTTTCAGTCTTCTTTATTTAGCAACTGCTTATTACCGCAGCCCAACGATGGAACACAAACACAGGGATCACCTTAAGCCGAACAACTACAACTATGCGGGAATTGTTTTACATTCTGAGGTTTTCATCGGAATCCTTGGCAGCGTCTACGTCCTCATTTAGGTATCCAACCAAAAAGTTCTGTCAATAATCCATTTAGGTTTTGGCAGACTGTCTGAAATCTATATGGGGGCCAGTGGATTTTAAAGGTGTTACCCTCTTGTTTTTGCACTAAGGAGATGGAACAGTAATGCAACAATATCTGAAATCCAGATTCAAGAAGGAGGATGAAAGAAGGAGAAGAACAAAACCCAACGACTTGTGTTTAGTGGCATAAAAAGTAAACAGGATGCTTTTATCATGCCTCTGTTGTGTGGTGCACAAGGGCACAGGAAAATGAGCACTGACAAAAATCCCCTTGTTAACGGTTGGGTTTTATCCCAATTTGCCCTATTTTTTAATGTAATTAAAACACACCCAACGTGCTAATGTGGCTGATGGACAGTGGAGCGTGAAGAGGAGCAGAGCCGACAGGACTGACACGGAAGAACAAAGCTCATTGGGAACCTCCTGGCCCACTTGGTGGGGTTGAGTATGAGAAAATAAAAAAGGCAGGGGGGGATTTAAGCAAGTTTTCATGACACAGAAGCACTTTGGACTGGGAGGACCTCAAAACTGAGCATGTGCTAGCTATTCGCTTTCTGTAACACCTGAAAAAGAGTATTTAGGGTAAAGCCTGGCTTATTGAACAGCTCTCTCTGCCAGCACATCCCTTTATTATCCCACCAACCTCTGGTGAGCCGCTCCAAATCGACATTTCTCACAAACAAATAATATTCTGGGATGTGTCTCTCATCAAAATCATTGTCAATAACTGAATTGGCTGACAGTCTTGACCCCTACTGCTAAATATGTGTGTGTAATTTGATCGTTTCAAGGTTTCTACTTTACAGAGTCTATTTTGTTTCCGTTTTCAATTAAGATGGAGCACCACCTTAACGTGAGTGGGGTCACCGTGCCATGAAAACGACCTGAAACTCTAGCGATGTCTAATTACCCGTGAGAGGCTATTAGCTCAGAGACCTCCTGTAAACCCGATCATTTTTGGCCCTAACTGTCTGACTCCCTCTGGGTTCTCTCATCAGCCACCAGCCACATAGAGCTCTGCACCTGGACCACATTGTTGCTTTCCAGATAGCTGTTATTATTTAGCTCACTGAAGTAGCACAAACATAAATCCTGCTATTGGGTTTTAAAAATGTCAGGCATGAGTCTTGAAAATGAGTTGCTCTCATCCAGTGAGGTTACCTCCCCGGCCAATCAGTGACCTGCGGTCACATTTCCTGCTCCCCTCGGCTGTCTTTCTACTAGCCGGGACTAGAAAAAAGAAATAGCAGGTACATTTGCACTGATGCGCTCCGTCCTAAATCATCAGGATGATCATCATAGACATAAAACATCAGTAGTGCATCAACTTAAGCTATCCACCAAATAAGTTGTTTAGTATCCCAGCACATGGTTGACTTTAGCGTTTACCTGTCCTGTAAGAATATTCTTCTTCTTCTGAGCTCTGTTCAGTTTTGGTAGGTGCAGCGACTGCTGGTGACATGAACGCACCACAACTTACCAAAAGGTTTTTATCGTATTTTAAACCGATTTTCTGCTGCCGTCACAGTGTATGGGTCACCAATGATGGAGATGGTGCTGTTATGAGATTCAATGAGCGCGTCCGAATCCTGCTGATGGAGGTCGAAACTGCATGACCTCCAGTGTGGCATCGCTGAAATAACCAATCTTGGATAATGCAGGGAGATTCTACGCGCCCACACACCAAGGGATACAAGAAACGTCCAGACTGAGATCAAGACTGGTTCCTGGAAACTGTCATTAACCTGGGAACAAACTTCGGGTCGCGGTTCCTGCGCGTCCAGAGTCCAGTAGAACTACGCATTTCCAATAGTCCAATAGTGACGTTAAACAGCAGATTAATCACAGCATCCACATCAAACTTGAACTTTAATGTTTGCTTTCGTCTTCTCATCTTCGTATGCAAATGAGGAAGAAAAGCCCCCTCCAAACACACAAAAGGACGGCTTATCCTGTGATAACAACAGCAAGATTGGGATGATACTTCTTCAGCTAAATAAGCATCCAAAGTGGCGGTCCCCGGCTCAATTAAAGATCAGAGTGAAAAGAGAACATTGAAGCTGATGCAATGACCCCAATAGACAAAGAGCTTTCCTCTCCGCCACTGGCCCACTTGCATCAGCCTGACTAATAGGAAAAAAAGTTTCTCCATGCATATAGGGAACTTCTTTACCAAAGTCCTACTCTGCAGTTCAGACACTAAAGCCTCGTGGTCACGCTAAATTTGGGTTCATTAAATCAGATTTTGATATTTTTACCCAGATCTCAATTACTTTTAAAAACAGTGCCACGGGGTGAGAGCTCAGACGTGCCTTCACATTTTTTCCGATATGTAACGAGCTCTCGACGAGGTTGATGTCATTTACTGGATGATCAGCCATTTTTACTTTGACGTTGTTGCGTAAATTGCCCTGCCGTGCTCAGCGTGACGTTTCTCTCCTATTGATAATGGAGGAGGAGGCTGAAGGAGCGGAAATCACCATTGCATTATGATGGCTGAATGTTTTCCAGCCGGGCTCCTTTTCCCCTCTGTTGCTCACCTTCTTGTGATTTTATCCATCGTTAAGCATCAAGCTGATGAAAGGGGCGTGTGGTTAAGTGAAGCCCCGTTGTTTGCAAGACAGCTTGATTTTTTTTCGGTCTGTTTTTCATCCTTTCTGCTGGCATGCAGCATTTAACGCCACCTTGCCTGCTTTCCGCCCACTTGAGCTGAGCTGTTGCATGTGGACTGGAGATGCATTTGCATTTACACTTGTATTTACTGTGGCCGCTGTTGGCCTGGTTCAATTTTATGCAGGGACTGAAAGCACAAGAGCCTCTCAGTTGTTAAGTAACTCCGAGTTAACCCCCAAAAGTCCCTGATTTAAAGTGGTCACAAAAGGCCAGGCTGAAAAATTTGAAAACATATAAGTGAAACGCCCCCTGGTGGCCCTGGTTGTAGTCTACAGTTTCCCTGAAAATGCAGTGTTTTGAAAAAAGAACCAGAAAAAAAATGATGTCATATCTGCTGCAGAATTTAGCACAGTTGCCTCGTATCAGGAGGGTTTGTAGTTTGGTGCTCCCTTTGTGCCTGAGTGGGTTTTCTCCAGGTCCTTGACAACTCAAAACTGCCCCTGAGCCTGAGTGGATCATGCGTGTTGGACCTGTGTTGGACTGGAGACCAGTCCAGGGTGTTTATTCCTGTATTCCTGTACCTCACCTGCTGGCTGCTGGCACAGAATCCAGTAATATCAAGCGCCCATAACGCGACATGTAAAAACGTCCTTTGTGATAACTGAACAACTTTGTAAACAGACTGTAAAATTGTGATTCGTTCCAAAATAGTCTGGAAAAAAAATACTTTTCTTACTTTTCCATTACAGTTCATCAAACTCTGAAAAAAGCTCGCTCAGTCTTATTGTCTTCACTGAAATATTCAGACTGTCAAGCGTGAAGTGAAGCGAATGAATAAGAATTGAGCGGCAACAAAGTTATAAAGGTGCACGTCGCAACGCAAATCTTATACAAGCGCTAAAATCACGACATTGATATGCTTCTTGTGACATGTTCATTCTTCAGGAACCAAATGAGCAAATGGAGTTTATTTCATATTTCCTGTCTCAGAAAATGAGTTGTTGAGATTCGGGATCTATTTTACCAACACCGTAAAAGTGTAACAGAAATACTGGGGCAAAAATATAGTCCTGTCATCCTGTAAAGCCCAGGAGGCATTGTTATGGGATGGATCATCCGGGTTGTCGGCTCACCTGAATCTTTCAATTTCCAAATGTCAATTAGTCAACATGATTGGCAGCGAGGCAGCGCGGGCTATCGGAACAATTTCACAGCTCGAAGCTCAGGCGCTATTTTGGAAAAATTCATTGCGATTTTATATCATATCCAACGAGGCAACATTCCCAACATGTCATATCATCTGAACGGACATTTCCAAAGCCTGGACCATGAAATAAGGGGTAGTAAACTATATGAGTTTTCATTTGAGTAACCTGAACTACATGTGCGAGGTGCTAATAAACCTTTTTTTTTTGAGAACTGACTCTATTGGGGTCATAATGTATTATATAGATATTAGCGTTGTAAAACAGAATTTTCAATCTTGTTAATCACAGGGACACTTAGGATTAATTTAGATCACACTTTTTCAGCTAAAGAGCTCCTCAAGAGCTACTACGGAGAGCTACTAAAGACCTCGCTCTTTTGGGAGAAGTCAGTGACGTTGGATTCTGCACATTTGTTCAGATAAGCTGTAGATTTACTGAGGCCTCCACATTCTGTGAGGGTGGTTTGGCACAAGCCACGAATCACCGAGGCTTTGCAGAGGGATCCCCCAATCACATTGATGTGTTGCTTTAAGCTGGAAATGTGTCATTTCAAATAAGGTAATCGCCTTCATTTAAATGCCTTTATGTCCGTCGATCCTTCCGTCTTGAGGTTTTTAGGACTCAAACTTCCTGTTGAGAGGGCCACTTCCTGTTGCTGAGAGTGGTCACTCTAATGGAGTTGGTCCTGCCGACAAATAGTTCTGGGGCAACGATTATCTAAATTTAGTGGAATTTTAAGTGCTGCATATTTATATATATGTGTGTGTGTGTGTGTGTGTGTGTGTGTGTGTGTATACATATGTTTTTAAGCCACGTGCTTATGTTAAAAAATTACCGTAAAGGTTCAAATCTGATTCTGTGTTCCACTGCGCACGCACACACACACACACACACACACACACACACACACACACACACACACCCACACACACACACACACACACACACAACTCCCTCTAGGGCTTCCAGCCAGAATATTATTCCTGATTTCCCAACAGCCTCTTTCCTCTGTGACTTTAGTGAATCATTAGATTTAAATTATTATTTTTCTTTTTAGCTTCTTTTTAAAATACAGTAATAATATAGCTGAAAGAGGATTATAATTAATCTCTTATGATGATTCTGAATAAAATCTGCTTGTCAGTCAAGAAGCAGCTGTTCATTTTTAACTGAAACCCACGGATTTCGCTGATCTTCCTCTATTATCCACATAAAAATGTGCTTCAAGAAAATGTTCAGCGTTTAAACACAACTCTTGATCATAATCAAGAAGAAATGTATTGAAAAGGTGACACTGCATCATACATTCTTGTCAGTGTTTTTCCTGTGATTATTAAGGTCACATGCCACAAGGTTGTTTCAGAATTAATGTACATTTAGATAAAAAAGAAAGTTTCGAGTGTTATAACTGAATTAGAAATGGAGCAGAAAGAGCCGATCCACTTTATACAGTAACAAACTGGTTCTTTGTTTGTGGGCTTGGTGTAGACAGGGGAGTGGTGGGCTTATGGCTGTATAGCCTGTTGAGATCTGTGCCACTCCTGGGGTAAGTGATGATATTCCAGGGTTTCAACCTTCCTTTAGTCATCATGGGGGATTTGCAGCCATCTGCTGCTGAGCTTCAGCCTCCCCCTGCAATTTTATACGCCTGTACAAGTGTGTGAGTGGGACGGGGTCACATCTCGCTAACCCCCTCCCTGTGTTGTGTATTCTTGTCACTCTTCTGTCTTCCCTACAGTCTATCCTCTCTCTTTTTAGTGCCCCAGTCGGAGACCTTGACTCAAGCTTTGATAACTCGGAAACAAAGGTCAGCACGGCACCTGTATGAAGACGTACGCTCTCTTTTCATCGTGCCTTTCACTTTTTGAACTTTTGGAGCGGGGCGTGTTGGGAGGTTTTTTGGTAAACTAGTAAAGAGAGCATGTTAATGTTAATCAGTCTCAACACGAGATGATAAGATTCACGATGTCACGCCGCACAACAGCAAGGAAGCGGAGCAAATCTCATAAACACTGCAAACTAATGAAGGAAACATATCTTCAAACACTATGACGCAATAGTCTCTGACATTTTGAGTTATTATTCATCTAAAGAAAAGGTAAATTAGGCTTGTGGATACCAGATCCAACACATTCATAATGCATTCATTCAGGGGATTTAAAGAGCTTCACCTCAATTTAAAACTTGTACCTGATCTGTTTTTCCACTGTAATTTCATTAATCCACCTATTATTTTTGAAACTATCTTTGGAAAATGGATCCGACTTCCCCCATGCAAAGCACTCGCAGGTCTACATGTGTCACGGCATCAACCTTCAGTCGGAGAGGATGTGCCAGAACAGCGCATGGCAACACAGCAGAGAGACAAAAAAAAGCCCCAAACTCGTGTGTTCCACATCTCAGCCGAGGAGCGACTCTTTAAAGACGCTGAGCAGTTTCATCAGCACTTCGTGACGATTCGGTGAAAACAGCACAACGCTGACAGGAGCCCAGGAAGCTCATTCACTGTGAGGGGATTCTAGCAAAGTGCAGTATTATACACAATCCTGAAGGAAGGATGCTGCATGATTTTAACATCTTTCTCAGGAACAAAAGCAAAGCAAAACTAAAGATGGTGGACGCTCTCAGTCATCCAGGTCGAAGAGAATCTCGGTTAAAGAGAATTCAATTGGACTTCTGTTAGCGTTTTGGAGACGTCTATCCTCTTCTGTCACATCTTTGACAGACCGACAGAAGTCCAGCTGACTTCTCTTAAGCCAAGATTGCAGATCGTGTTTGCTTTACCTTAACAAAGGTCTTTCTGTTCCATCAACAATGCTCGTGCTAAACACCCACTTCTTTGGTACACCGGTTCAACTGCTTGTTAAGGCTAATCAGCCAATCTCAATGCATTTCAGGATGTGCACACAGTCCAGAAAACCTGCTAAAGTTCAAATAGAGCATCAGAATAATGAAAAAGACCATCCGGCCATCAGCAGGAGGGTCCCCCTACATGAGCCTGGTCCTGCTCAAGGTTTCTTCCTGTTAAAGGGGAGTTTTTCCTTGCCACTGTTGCTTGTTGGGGGTCAGGCCCTGGGATTCTGGAAAGCCCCTAGAGACAATTTTGATACTAACAGAGGCTTCATACATAAAGATGATTAGAGTAGATTTTGATTGAGTTCAGGCTGGTGGTGCTGTAATGGTGTGGTGAGTGTAATGGTACTTTGTTGGCCCAATTTTAAGCACCGGAGCATCGTTTAAATGTCGCAGCCCCCCTGCTGTTCATGTCAATCCATTTCTAACTGCATCCAGCATTAGACAAGGCCGGAGCTGAGCCGCGTTAGTGTTTCCGCTCACAGTCTTTATTTGGCTTTAGCTCTGGCCCAGAAGCAGCTCTGCGCTTCAATTTATTTTTGACAGAAGCTGTGTCAACAGGGTTGTACTAAACACCAACTCCAAATTCTCCAAATACAACATACCCACAGTAAAACTTCTCACAAATCAGAACAATTACTAGCCCGAAACACTGCTGCTGCCCACGAGGGAGCTTGTAGTTGAGACAATCCTCTTTACCGAGTATTGCGCAATGTCTCATTTCTGGTTATGTGTTTTTAGTGAACACAGATTCATGACCCCAACTAATCAAATGTAATATTATTATTATTTACATATAATCTCAGCGATCAAGAGTCCACGTTTCTCTCTTCATTTTCAGTTTATCACATCTAACTTTTGGTTACACTTGGCACACTTGAATTATCCCCGTCTGGTACAATAAATGCTGGAAATCAAAGACTTTTCATCCCAATCTTTTCACATATTCCAAAAAAAAAACATTGCTTTAAATGAAAGCAAGTCTATTTTACTTTAAAACACTTTTTAAATCCATCAATAGTTTAGATAATTTTACTCTTGTGCTATACTGTCTTTGCTAAAACATGTCTTGGGATGGTGCTAAAGGTCATCCAGGCTGCTCATATAGAACCCAGAATCCCTCTTTTATAGCCTCTTAATGTGCAGAATCATTAGCTAATACAAGCCATTGATAACTGATTGGCTATTTCTTCAGGCTGTCTCTACTGATCCCTTTTCAAAATGATTACAAGTGAAATATCAACTAAGTCTCATAAAATGTGACTTTAGAACAACAGTTATTGATTGATGTGCGATATTTGGTCACAGCAGCGATGAAATCTCCAGACTTCCTTAACACATTCCACAAAATTATGTAACCAAGGCAGCTGTCAGATTATCATCAGCGCCTCAGCGCTACAAGTTCATCACTCACTGTTGTAATAATCAGCTTAAATCTGTCTAATGCAGACTGATCATTTGTCCTGTTATGACTGTTTGGGCTGATGGGACGTTTGCGTAACAGATGATGTGAGCGTTTCTAAGCGAGAATCTCTCTGAGATGATTAATAAGCAGGAAAACTGAAGTAAATGTGCATCTAGTAAATGGGTTTGGTGAAACAGAGCACATGCAGGTAATATTAATGTGGTTTGCAATCGCCTTCCTTTTATTGCGTTTCATCCGTATTCTCATTCTGCTGCCACCTGCATGTTGTCGAACTTTATAGCTGAATAAATAAAGTCCACTTTAAGTTGTTATCCACAGAAAACAGTGAAAGTTAAAAGGCAAAAGATGAATGAGTGGAATCATGTTGAAAGAATGCTTGTCATTAGCTTTTGTCTCTCTCTCTCTGCCACAGTTTTTCAGATAAATGTCAGAGTCTTTTGTTGCCCTCAGAGTGAAGAGGAGGCTTTGCTCCTTGTTTATTCGTCGGCCTGGTGAATTGTTGCAATGGAGCTTATTGACGGGTTACTTTTCAGTGAGACTAATTAAATAACTGTGGGAAATCTACCCTGAAAGAGTCCTTAAAGATGAGAAAGCAGAGAAGATGGATTACACACATATCAAAGTTCACACAAGAGTCAGCAAAGGTCACAGAGGAGCAGGTCATGGCTGTGCCACTGTCAAGTGTCTGTTGTTTAAACCAAAAGCCACAACTGTGTTTGTTTCAGGTGGCATGACAGTGCACCAGTGGATGGATGGATGGATGGATGGATGGATGGATGGATGGATGGATGGATGGATGGATGGATGGATGGATGGATGGATGGATGGATGGTTGCGTGGGTGGGTGGGGGGATGGATGGATGGATGGATGGATGGATGGATGGATGGATGGATGGGTGGGTGGGTGGATGGATGGATGGATGGATGGATGGATGGATGGATGGATGGATGGATGGATGGATGGATGGATGGATGGATGGATGGTTGCGTGGGTGGGTGGGGGGATGGATGGATGGATGGATGGATGGATGGATGGATGGATGGATGGATGGATGGATGGATGGATGGGTGGGTGGGGGGATGGATGGATGGATGGATGGATGGATGGATGGATGGATGGATGGATGGTTGGTTGGGTGGATGGATGGATGGGTGGGTGGGTGGGTGGATGGATGGATTGATGGATGGATGGATGGGTGGATGGATGGATGGATGATGAATGGATGGATGGATGGGTGGATGGATGGATGGATGGTTGGGTGGGTGGATGGATGGATGGATGGATGGATGGGTGGATGGATGGATGGATGGATGGTTGGGTGGATGGATGGATGGATGGATGGATGGATGGATGGATGGATGGATGGATGGATGGTTGGGTGGGTGGGTGGGTGGGTGGATGGATGGATGGATGGATGGATGGATGGATGGATGGATGGATGGACGGATGGACGGACAGATGGACGGAGTGTTTAAAGCTGTGGCAGGTGGGGGTCAGACATGTGACCCCGTCACGGCGGCTCCACCTGCAGCAGTGAGGTCTTTGACCATCTCTGCTCTGCCCTCCTGCAGGTGCCAGCTGGGTCCAGCTGGGTCCAGCTGGGTCCAGCTGGCTTGAGGTTCTCTCAGAACAGCAGTGGGATGCTTCAGGATTTTCAAAGCTCAGAATTGTTCTTTTGTTTTGAATTGGAAATGCATTTCCAGCAAGAGCAGCAGCCACCTCCATGAAGTTTTTTCATGGCTTTCTGTCAACACAGAAAAGCTACAGCCTTTTTAATTTAACAACAAAGGCAGCTCAGCTGGGTTTTCACAGCTCTTAGTCCACAAAAGTTCTAATTACATCAGACATCTATGTGTTTTACCTGAAAACAGCTACGACTACTACTGCAAGGTAATGAACATTTATCAACACGCAGCCTTGGCTCAGGCTAATAAACGTTTCATTTAACCCACTTTTACTAAAATTTAAAGGAATTTTGCATGTAATATGTTCTCATAGCAGCTAGAAGATGGATGGCTGGGTGGATATTCACATAGTGATATTATCCCTTCAACATAAGTATGTTCACTAAATAAAGGATCTATATAAATTGTATAAAGTTATGGCATAAAATAGCCTGTTTCTTTCTCTCCACTCGTCGAGACAACTGGGAATCAGTTATTCATAAATGCAACCGTGCAGCAGAGTGAGCTGAAACACGGATCCACCTGATGTTCTCAACATGGGGGAACAAGAACAGGCTGTGTCTGCTAGAGAACTTTACCTGAAGACATGATGGAGACCTGAGAGAGTCAACCCCCGATACCCCCCCCCCCCACAAAACTGCATTTCGGGGATAAGGACCTTGAGGATGGGGACAAGACCAGCAAATGTCTCGCCAGCCTGGGAACTCCAGTCGTTCCCCCCAATTCAAACAAAATGGTGGATAACAGATGATTGAATATTTAATTTACGATATTAGTTAATACCTAATTAAATGTTCAAAAACAATAAATGGAAACAAAACACTTGAATGTTCTGTTCATATTTACATTTTTCGATACACAACTTTATAAAGCGCTAACATCCATAAATGATACTGGAGTGACAACAAAGTACAGAAGCACCAAAGTAGGGCCCAAAGGGGGGAGTTTCTCCCTCCACTTGTGCCAACGTTGCATTTAATGCTTAAATGTTGCACCTATATCGATGGTCCCAGGTACGTCACATCAAACTCAGCTGTAAACTCCTGTAGGAGCCTATTGATGCAGCTTAATGCTTTTCTATTAGCCCTGATCATTACGATTATGGCCGTTGCCTTCTTCCTGTTTGGATGGAATAGATCAATACCGCAAGGTAATAAGACAATAATACTTGTAGACAGAGAAATTCACAAGCAACTACCAGCATTTTTTTTAAAAAAGACCTAGCTTTCACCTGGCGTGTCTACAAAATTTTGGAGTTTTCTGACAGTGGCTCCACAGTGGAGGTCTCCAGCCAGGTGGTCTTGAGTGGGCAGAAATGGACTCAGGAAGTGGAAGAACAACATTAACCTTTAAGCGTATTGATCAATTTGTCCAGTGAATTAGTTTAACAAATTACAGTGAGGTGGAGTGCATTACAGTGGCGGCTAACTGCCTCAGATCTCCCTGATAATGTGGCCTAATAGCACCTGCGCTGCTCTCGCTGCAGCTAGTCGTCGTCAATTTGTACCCGGTGAGCCTCCGTCGTCTCACCTCAGCTGCGCTCCATTAAAGAATAATGAATTCATTAGAATTTTTAACTATGGCAAACACTGTCATCTCCACAAGCGCGTGCCCATCCATTACAGCGGCCTGCGGCACACCCGGCTAAATAAGAACAAATAGCAGCGGCTGGATAATCACCGCTAGCATTAGCTTTAATGTCATTACTGCTGTGAGTAATTGCAAGAGTTTTAGTGGGCGCCCATCAGGCATGGAGAATATGGATGTGTAATAGTATCCAAAGATTATTAAGACTGAGTATCATAACTCCATATTCCTCCGTCTTCCTTCTCCCATTCCTTTCCTCTTTCTTCTGCCTACTCTGTTTCTGCCGCACATCTAGCTGTCCTTCTTTTAGTCCTATCTAAAATTGCTCGTGTCTCCTGTGTGGGAGGGGAGACACTTCCACCACCTCTTCCTCCTGTTAACTCTCAATTCCATTTCTTTTTTGCTCCATTCCCTTCTCTCCTATGGCCCCAGTGAGTCTATGCAAGAGTGTGTGTGTGTGTGTGTGTGTGTGCATGCACGCACACGTTTACAGCACAAGAGAAAGAAGGAGTGAGAGAGCAAGGCAGTGGCTCCTCTGATCACTAACTTGGTGTCCTACTTATTCACTCTGCAGCACTTCCAAATAACAACCCTGAGCTGTGATATTATGCTTAAACACACACACACACACACACACACACACACGCACGCACACACACACGTATACTGGAATGACGACACATATGCACCCATGCACACAGAAAAAAAAGCATCAAAGATATTACCGTACCTTCTGTTCAGTCAACCGCCCCCATCTTCACACACACACACACACCCACACACACACACACTAGAGGTGACACTCTGTTTTGCATCTTATTTCCCTCTTTTGGACTTTTAAGTAGTCCATCTGAAATCTCCCAGCAAACATCCTCAACAACAGGGGACCTTAAGCAGCGCTTTCAGATTCCATCTTAATTTCTCCTGTTCAGCACAAAGATCAAAAAACCCCACAACTACAGAAAACACCACTCAACCACAATAAGCTTTGAGTTCTTAATGTTTGAAACAATACGGTTGCATTTTGTTGTTTCGCTGTGTGTTTTTCTCTTGCACTGAAATTCTGTTGGAGGCTCTGACATTTTATGTGCATTTAAAGTAAATTAGCATTTCACCCAGAAGAGACAGCAGTTGTGTCTCACGGCTGCTTTCGCATCTTCCAAACAGGTGAGTGTCTAATCAATCCACCCCTCTATTAGCCATGTTGGCTTTCTTCCCTGTACCTTTTCACCTACTCCTTTCACTCCTCAGGCAGCCTCTTTGTTTTCAGAGCGTGGACACGGACGCGTTGACATTGTCAGTGCTGCATTTTCCTGCCTGATACTTTAAACAAAAG
The DNA here is from genome assembly GCF_901000725.2 of Takifugu rubripes. Classification (NCBI taxonomy): domain Eukaryota; kingdom Metazoa; phylum Chordata; class Actinopteri; order Tetraodontiformes; family Tetraodontidae; genus Takifugu; species Takifugu rubripes. The sequence goes on from NC_042289.1 coordinate 2,846,072, forward strand.
AATTTCGACCTTGTATGAGAAACTCTGCTACCAGGATAAGAAAGGAAGCAGACTGTGTGCTATCTATGAATCTAAACACTCTTCTAATGCATGCTCATGTGTTTGCTGGCTCACACTGTCAATAATTCTACGGATCCACGAGCAGCAGTGTGCACGCCGAAGAACTAAAAAGCACCAAACTGCCAGGCAGCAGACAGATTTGCCTTGGCTGAGAATTACACATTTTAGACAGTATAAGAGAAACTGACCTTTCACAAAAGGTCTTTCTCTCATAAAAGCATACAAATGGAAAAAGGTAAAGTCTTCCCTGCAGACGTGTAGATATGCTCCTCATCCACATTATTTAGATCACTTTAAAGTCATTATTTCCTTTTTTAAACTGATAAATAAATGCATATTCCTCAGTGGTCTTTCTTGATTTACTTTTGGAAGTGTGATGGGTTCTTTTTTAACTGTTGAGAGTCATGTGACCCCAGAAGCTTTGGCTAATTCACCCCAACCCACTACACTAAAGTTATTTATCACAATACACATAACGAATCCATCACAGCGCAGGAACTAGGGAAGATAAATGTCTTTCATGGGAACTAATTTATTGCTTTCTTCGAAGGAAGTACTACCGCTGACATAAATACATTGGGAGGCCTGCGGGAAAGAAATCGTAGGAAACTCCAGTTTGCTGCCTGTAGCCATGTTAATGTTTCCTGTATATGTTCCAGTTAGCATCGTATACCACTCTTAAGATTAATACTGATTTCCCTGGATGAGGCATCACTCAGTGCAAACTCTCCCAGAAAGACACGCAGGAGGGAAGTCAGTGGATTTCCCAGGTGAATAAATCTCAAAAATAACCGGATTCTAGTGGCAGCCTAGTCCAAATTGGGGTTGTGTCAGAGAAATAACAAGCTTCAGTACACTATAAAACTTGGGGCCCTTCTGAAACCTGACCTATCACACTTTACAACACAAGAATGAGCGGTAAAAGTAGGGCTGTTAGCTAAACCAGGAGAGAAACAGAAACTTTTTCTTGTACTTCAAAAGTCAGAAATTCCTTTTGGCGTGAAACAAGCAGCGTAGTTCAGACCTGTGGAGTGAGACTGGGGTGCGGTAATCCAGAGAGACGAACCCGATCCAGCTGGCAGGCTTGAACCTAAAACCTTCTCGCAGTGAGGTAAAGATGTTTGAGTTGAGTCATCTGAACTGGCGCTTAGGGAACTAGAGTTCCCTGCAGTTCCCTGGAGTTTTGATGTTATGTTGATGCACAGTTGCCATTTTCTAGAAAATATGGTGGACAAACAGACAGACAGACAGATGGACGGACAGATAGATAGATAGACAGACCTTTCTTTACTGGTTTGATGGCATCTGTCTGTGCTTTGCTGTCAGTACTGGAAGGTTGACCAACTTAATCCCCTGAGCCTTCCATCTTTGTCTCATTCCTTCTCTCATCCTCCTCTTCTTGTCCCTCCTTCTCACACAGATAGAGCCAGTGTTATGATCTATCTAGAGAGAAGGCCATCTCCCAGGAGCATTTCCTTTTCTTCTCTTGACACCAAAAGCTTCCCGTCATCTTTATGTGTCCAGCTGTATCCGCCTCCTCTTTCTTTTTTCCCCTTCTGTTCCTTTCTTTCTTTCTTTTAACCCTCAGAACGGTCTCAGTAAGCCGTACAACGGCAGTGATAGGGAAACCAGGCCAGCCCGCTACCTTACTTGTTCTTGGGTACATCGACACGTCCTAAAACAGCTCTGCAGACGTTCAGACATGGCTGCCACACGCACCGAGAGAACTCGACACCAGGCAGACAAGTGCAGGAGCAACCCCTGGCTGAGAAGCTGGCAGTCTGACAGTTTATCTCGCCTGCTGCATCGAGACAGCCAGAACACGCTGAGGAGGAATTCAGACGATTCTCTTGCTGTTTTGAAGGCAAAAACCTGTTGTGGCATCTGCTCAAGTCGCTGTTATAAAGTGCTGCTGTGAGCTTAGCGAAAGCTAATGAAGCCATTCGTTCAGGTTAGATTTCCCTTCAGCTGGGCTGGAATCAGAGAAGAACGAGGGCTTTGTTGGTGGCCAGTTTGTTTGCTCCGAGTTGTTTTGTCAGAAAAATAATATATATTTCATGACATCCCAAAACTGACAGCTTTTGGTGACAAACAGGTGGCAACACAATTCTCAGTTGCTGCTGCACCAGACTGCAGTGCTCATATTCTACATGAGTTGGCTTCTTATTTGTACAGTTGGAGAAATTGGCAATGCATCATCCGTCTCTGTCTGTATTCCATCATCCTCAGGCAGCCTCTTTGCTTTCAGAGCGTGGAGACGGACGCGTTGACATTGTCAGTGCTGCATTTTCCTGCCTGATACTTTAAACAAAAGAATTTTCTTGCACCAGACGACCTTGTATGAGAAACTCTGCTAACAGGATAAGAAAGGAAGCACCTAGGGCATCACAAAAGCAAGCAGACTGTCTGCTTTATAGGAATCTAAACGATAATCCGATGCATGCTCATGTTAGTTGGTTCACACTGTCGATAATTCTAGAGATCCATGAGCAGCACTGTGAACGCCGAAGAACTAAAAAGCCCCAAACTGCCAGGCAGTAGACAGATTTGGCTTGGACGTAGATGAGAAGTGCACATTTCAGACAGTATAAAAGAAACCGACCTTTCATAAAGGTGTTTCTCCCATTCAAGCTTTTGCTCCTTATCCACAATATTTAAATGATTTTAAAATAAAAACCTATTTAAGTTGCTTTTTCAACTGATTAATAAAGGCAGCTCACTCACTGGGTGTTCGTCGATGCATTACGTCCTTCATAATGGAATCTAATAACTAACATCATGTCATCATTACTTGTGTCACCACAGAGGATGATGGTTTGAAACCATTGGTTTTGCACTATTTTATGCAATGCATTATCACGGGATATATTGAGTGCGCTAAAGGGTAGAGCCAGGCTCACTTTCGGACAGCCCCACAAAATGGCAAACTAATTGGTCCACTACTTATTCTAACTAATGCAATAATTCAATTTTTTGCTGGTCTCATGTGAACCTTCGAAGTAATGAGATTAGCATAGAGGCCTGTGTAATACCCTCTACAGACCCCCGGTAGATCTGTAGTTCGACCGCGGCGCTTATAGCTTAATGCTGATAGCTGTGAGCAGTGTGCTCGCTATCTTTGTCTTTACCTTCCTGACGTGGGGAAAAACCCTGGCGCAAGCACAAACCTTTGTCCGACACTTCCTCACAGTATCATAATGGCTGAATATAATCTGCACAGAGACAAATCCTCAACATCTACAGGATCTAGTAATGATGCTGCTAATTGTGTTCTTACTTTCTCTAGTGAGCGTTTTTAAGAGAAGTTCAACGTATCCATTAGACCAACAAAACATTCATTAAACGCCCATGTGGTCACGGTGGAAAGCGGACAAACTTTCTGTTAGATTCATTCGCTTACTTTTGCTGACATTTCCCATAATAAGCAGCTCGTGCTTTCATTACCAATAGCTCAAATCCCCCTCAGAGCAATAATCACACACTTATGTTTAATGTTCAGGCTGAAGCACTTAAGAACAAAATAAATATGCAGAGGCGCAAAAAGAAAAAAAAATAGAAGATGGCAAATTATGTAATTGGCGACTATTTAACCACCCATTTATAAATAAAATAATTGAATTGCTAATAAAGCAATACTGTCATTTCGCCATGTACTGCTGCCCACGCATTGTTAAAGAAAATTCTCTAATGCGGATTTCATTTTCTGCTTTATGTTCACCTCGGTTACATCAGAGCTGACGGCGCCACCGTTGAACCTACCCATTCTCTGCTGAAGCTGAAGATGTTCCTGGCAAATGTGTCCTTTTACGATCGCTTTAGAGCGCCGACACAAAGAAGCAGCCGCCTACTGAATGTGCTCATCTCGGCGACGCATTCAGAAGCTTTCTATTTGTAAGATGGAAGCACGGATCCTTTTATTTTGGCGTGAAGATCCAAATCTCACCTTTGATGGTCCCTTTTTTTTAGCACATTCACGTAAGCTCTCGCAGAAGAAGCGATTCAGAATGACTCCCTCCCTCTGAGGGTTTGAGCGGGCCGCAAACTGCTGGGAGAAATTCAAATGACGTATCGCAACGTCTTCGGGTTATCCGGGGTGGAAGGAGAGTGGGAATGAGCTGGAAGAGTGAGCTCAGAGGGATAAATAGGGTGATAAAGTGAAGCAGAGGTGACTATGAAGGAAGTGGATGGAAGAGAAGAAGAGCAGAGGGAAAGAAGAGGGGGACGGAGGGGATAAAAGGGACAGGCAGACACACAATCAATTATACATAAGAAGTGCGGAAGTCCAGAGCGAACCGCGTGTCCTAGTGCAAAGAAAGATGGGATGAGTGAAAAAGAGGAAGATGGCTGTAACTAAAGGACAAATAAGGGAGGGCGATTAATTAAGCTGGATGAATAATGCAGCCATGCATGGGTGACCAACTGCTCTTCAGAATTAAGGCTAAAATGTGGGAGAGAAGACGGAATGTTTATAACGAAGTGAAAAAGGAGCATGTATTTGCAGTATCCACAGCGGCGCCTCCTCGATCCAATACGAGAGGAGTCAGAGGTCACGGTGACGTTGTCCATTTCACCTGCAGTCTCAAAAACACTCGTAGTGGAGGGTCACAGGCTAAAAATGCTAAACTCTGAAGCTTCCCTCATCCAATAGTTCAGGTCAAGATGGAAGAAAAACACACAACTGAGTCCTCTTAAACGCAGCAGCATCGGGCGTAATTGTATCCTTATTTTGAGTGACATTATTTTCAAAGCCCTTTAGGATTTCGACACTTGAGTAACGATGTGATATTTGTATTCTGACACCGTTGATCCTGCGCTCAGGTGGAACACCGATGATTTGTTTGGGATGAAGGTTGCCTGGGAGTTAGCGACGATTGAAAAATATAATGATGATCCAAATTCGATTTCAAAGCTTCACATTTATTGCACAGATTATGTTAAAACATCGACATATCCTTGGACCTGTTATCAAATAAATGTTCCTGACGTGTTCCCACCTCACTGCTTTGCTGTGAGAGCGCCATTGAACAGAGAAGAGCTGAGATCCATGTTGCTATCTTTGTCTGCCAAAGATTCCCCATTGTTCCGTGGCATCTGTGGTTCATACTGTATCTCGTGTTATATTTAGTTTTTACATTTCACGGTGCCAAAGTAAAACCTCACTGGGCAGGCGCGCTAGCACTGCCAGACTCTGCTCTCTGCCACCTTTTATTAATGTTCTCGTGATGATGGCTGAGGATGTGGATTTTAGGTTAGGCCTGCGTTAAAATCTACAGCATTGGACGTTTCAAGATGGATTTCCTCCATTATTCAGGGAAAGACATGTTGAGTGAAGAATGTGCTGACATTTTATGAATCGACAGAGCAACTTAGCTGAGATCTGCTCCAACGGTGCAAGATGGCAGCAAACTGAACTCAATTACTCAGATAATTTTTCATTTTCTTCTCATTTTCCTTGGTGACGTAACCTCACAGGTGAGGTCTGAAAGGGATGTCAACTTTAGACCATTAAAAACTGATCCAGAATGTCGCTGCTAGACTGTTGAATAAATAATACCAGTATCAACAGCAATAATCTTCAGTGTCCACCTGTATCCAGTAGATCCCCAAATCGGGCCTAATTTTGCTGCACCCTGATACCAGGCTGGATTTTAAAGGTGATGGAGCCTTTTAATTAAAAGCATCTACCTAGTGAACTTTTCCACAATCAACGGACATCTGACATTGGTGGGTTAAACGACACCGAAAACATAAACACACCCAACTAATGCAAAAGTCGATCTACACCTGTATGTACACAGACCAGCCGGCCTGGACCGGGACCAGATGTTCTGCACACCGCCAGAGCTCTGCACTGAATCCTGACCCGGTGGGCAAACAGCATGTAAACAGGGTCAACATTGTCCTCTGTCCTGCCAGTTTATCTCTGGGTTACAAACTTGCTGTTTTGTGAGCTGAAAGAGAGAAAATGGCCACCTCTCGTGGCGAAGATTACACGCTTCAACAATCAAACTATTAAACCCCCGGGACAATGACAATAATTGCAGCCGAAGCTTGACTCAACGATGACATGAGCCCCAGACACAAATGCTGATTTCATGCTTCACAATGGTCTCTAATGCTGGTGTTGTTCTCCATGTTTTCTGTTTTGCATTTTCAACCTTCAGTCATTCCTTACTAGGCCCCCGTGACTGGTGACACCCCGCTTGACACGAGAGCTGTCCAATGATTAAGGCTTCACTTTCAGAAAGAGCTTTAATTTGCCACAATTGTCACTGAATTCTATCAAATCTATTTTTTTTAAACTCTGAAATCTATTAAGCCTTCCTTTTTTATGGTTCTGGACTTTGTCGTTCATCATGGTTTATGGCTGGGCATGTTCTCTTCCTTGTGAATATGCCTGTATTAAATTACAGAAATAAGATGCCTTGTGTCAGAGAAGCATTAATGGATCCTACTGGTGCGTTTCCACTGCAGGAACTTCATTTTACAGATCCCCAAATCGCCATTCACAGGAACTTCTACAGGACCTAACCCAGTCTGTGCTCCTGAGCAGGTACTCGGATCGGTCTCTAAAAAGTCATCGGCGGGGCTTGAAGTTTAGTCGGTGCCAGTGGGCTAAATCTAGAGCAAGGTGAGACACGGAACCCAGAAGAACAGGAGCATCAGCCTAGCAAACACCTCTCATTCATGCACACAAACCCTTTTATACGTACCCCACCACAACACATGCTGTTTGCTTACTATTTATGAACACACACAGATGCTCCTCCAGTATTTACCAGGAACTCCTGCAGTGGAAACGCACCTCAATGCATCCTGAATAACATCCACGTGGAAAAGTATTTCTGGGATTTCCACTTCCTGGGAGATGCAAATGCCACATGATTGAAGCCTCGTTAACATTAACACAGGTGAGATTTTGGTTCACAGTGACTGTGTCCATTTGGGCCTCTCATCCAAACCCAGAGAGTACTGTGGTCCAGGGAAAATGGATGACTCTCACATGGACAGAGACCACAGCAGCAAAGTTCTGATTGGCTACATCGTGTGCATTAATGATAGATTTGGTTCCTGGTCTACATTTTGTGTCATCTGCATGTGAGTGTCAAGAGCACAGACAGAAGCAGAAACAGAAAGTTGCATCGCTGAGCTTTAAATATCGTTTGAGGACATCTTTTCCGCTGACTGTATTCCCACTTCCTTCCTCTGAAAGCAGCTAAAGCCGCCTCTGTCTCCTCACACAAAGTGAGGAGAAAGAGGTAAAAGCAGAACCAAGGTGAAAAATGAGGCTCCACGCGCCATGATGTGAGGAACCTACCGTCGCTCTCAAATTTCCCAAAAGGCCTCCGGCCTCCTCTGCATGCAAATATCTTTGCTTTATCATTTTAAGTGGTAAATGTACCATTTAAAATAAAAGCATATCTCAGTGTGGTTGTAACCCGGTGTAAATCGGTTGTAAAGTGATCTCTTTGAATCCAAGGGTACCCGCAACCTCCCAGCGACATCATTACTTTGACTGGGCGCAGGGATCCTAATCTACATTATTTCCAATGTTAATATACTAATGCACACTCCCATTACTGCCCCCGATGACAAAAGACGGGCGATGGATGCTAATCCCTCTATCGCAACCCTTCATCTCCAGCGACCTACACCTGACACTATCTGCACACCATGCTGAGGCGTCAGAAACCAATCCTACATTTAATGAAGGGCATTTATTTCACCGTTGGACATACATTTCAGCTTTTAACACAAGTTCAATATGTCTCTTTTACAGCTTGCAGCGGAGCAGAGCGCTACCGCTGCGCATAAATCACCGGCTGTCTGATGTTAATACCATGTTTGGCCACACTGAAGCATACTGAGCTGCCTTTGAACCTTGCTGTTCAAGACCTTTCACACCCTAAATCCTTAATTGTTCCGTACCTTTGATCAGTCAGATTTCCATTATAATAATTCTAATTGTTGATTCATTTTCATTTTCCACTCAATAGTTGCTAGTAAATACTGGAACTAGCAGGAACATTACAGGACCTGTTCCTTCCTCGTGGCCCTCTCGAGGGTTGTTTCCCCACTGTGGGGTAGGTCCCCCCCGATCACTGGGTAAAAGTCAAGTCATCATTTGGGCTGCCAAAAGCAAAAATCAGAAAAAAACAGGTAGGAGGTAAACATGGAAGGTGCTATGACAAAGTAATATTCCAAGATTTGCCCATGTCACATGCGTTCACATGTGTGCATTAGTAAATATTAAGTAAACAGCACATTTTGTCCTCTGATGTTTCTGGTTTGTGTGTTCATGAACAAGAGGAAAGGTGATGTTTGCTAGCTTGGTAAATGCTCCTCTCCTGGTTTCTGCATCCCATCCTGCACTCGGTTTAGCCAATCAGAGCCAAGTAAACCTCCAGTCCTACCCAGGGGATTTTCAGGGCCGGTCCAAGTAGCTAACTTGAAGCAAGGACTGGGCTAGGCCCCGAAAATGCTCCTGTTATTGGCCATTAGGGGGGAGGGTCCTATAGTGGAGAAAATTACCCTGAAGTTCCTGCAATGGAAACGTGCGTAATAATGTCCTCTGCAGATCTCAGGGAACATTGTTACAAGCACTTAGAACACGCAGGAACATGCACTTTATGTCTCCAAAGCTGTTCTCCTTTCAATGGAAAAGAAAAACTGGCTTTTTTCCACTTACAGTAGTTCCGTATTCTCTTTAACAAGGGAATGAGTGTGGAACAACAACAACAACAACAAAAACAAGCCCACAAGACCTGGAACAAAATGGCCCCATAACAGCTTGTCCTGTGGATTCAGTTTGTGGTAGCCCCAAGATCCAAAACTTATTTGCAGAGATGCTATTCCCATATTCTTCAGTTGAAATATGCACTGTGGCAGAGCTCAAGCTTTCAGGTTTGAGTTTGAACCTAGAAAGTTTCACCCCATTTATCCTCAGCACGGAAACCAAAATCATGATTAGAATTTTTGAGGGCACTGTCTCTTCAAAGCCACAACAAGCCTGGGGTTGGCTTTATTATAAATCAGAGCGTGAAAATGTTGTGTTTTTGGTTGGGTTTTATTTTTTACCACACTGCTTTGTTATCTGTGCTACACAATAAATGAAGTCGACATGTCCCACCGACAGGAAGTGACCGACCGTCATTCCTGTTATTGACTTTCACTCCACATCATGTTTGGAGGGTTTTATAGCAGAGGCAGATGGCTTATCCAAAACCACGAGGGAAAGCAGGTTACAAATCACATGTTGGACAAGAACATTCAAGCTCTAACGTCTAAATGCAGCTTATTTCTGTCATGATTTAAAAATAAGAGCTGTGTAGCGGCCGTTTACAGATAGGATATTGAGGTTTGTAGAAGCCTCTGAGGACATATAAGTACCGTATATAATAAAAGAACATGTGACCATTAAAGACTGTTGCATACTGAGATTTGTTTCCTGCTTCAAGGTGACAAGAACAGGAACAAATCCTGTTTCGGCTGGGACGTTCTACTTCACAAGAGATCAGAACACCTGCGCTAGGCCCCGCCCACGCGTGCTCATCGTTTGCGGCAGATATAAGTCAAGCACCAATTTGCTGACCGTCCGCCAGTTTTTGGCTTAATTTCTAATCAGTCCTCCCGACAGAATCACTCTAGCTGTTGACTTTGAGTCTGAACTTTGACAGGTCGGCTCTAAACTGTTAATTCTGTCCCGTTTTAGCGGTTCCCTCATCGCTTTTATTCCGTGCGACCGACCAACTGCAGCCAAGGCTCAACCATCCAGAACCTTCATTGCTGTTCACTTTCCCTTTTCGGTGCTCAGTCTTTGCTGTGCATATTTTGGTTTGTTTTTTTTTCATTTAGGGCTTCCAAATCAGGATTTGCAGCTACCTTGGGACAGAAATGTGCACCGACTGCAGCTTTGTTTTCCTAAAAACTTCACAAGCGTTTTACTTTCAGACAAAGATGAAACCAAGGCCAACAAGTAAAAACAAATTATTCACATTCATGCTGCTCTTCTTTACTCCCAACAAATACAAAAACCACAGCTTTGCTTTCTGTTCTCTTTCCTTTTAGCTGCTCCCAGGTCAGATGATGGAACAGAAGTTTCTGTTTGGTGACGGACAGACGGAAACCGACCGCTTTGAATCCACGACCACCTCGCCCAGGTTCCGCCTCAACGTAACCGCAATTCAAAATTTTAAAAGGAAATATATAAAGTAGATGAACCTGTGACTTCTAAAGTGACTTTGCCAACTGGATTGAATAATAATCCAGTTTTGAGATTGATGCTGGACCGTTTGGACTTGCTGTAGCCTTTTAGTTGGTATGACCATGAACCAGCAGTTCTAATCACATCTTCACGTCTTTACAAGCTGTTCCTGATATCCAGATATGCTGCGTACCTATACACAGACTTCTTACCAGTGAAATGGTGTTTTTATTTTTGCTCCCAACAGACCAGATCAATAGTAATGTCTCTTTAATATCTGTCCGCTGGATTGAAATCAATGAAACCTTGTTTCTACATCCAATTCTAAAGGCTACAATTTGATGAGGTCATCACTGCAGTAAGTGCCGGCGTTTACTCTCCCGCGGACATTTCTAAACACTTATTTAGAGATGGTGATCAGGATTTCTTCTCTATCTCCTTGCGCACTGCTGGCTTCAATGTTTTGACATGTGATATTTCAGCAGCGGTCTAAATTAAAACCCAGTCTGGACAGAGACAGGTCAGATGGGAGCAGTCTGCTGCCTCCTTGACCTTTTCAGCCATTAAAGTTTTAGATCTGTCATTAAAGTTTCTTGGAACTCATTATGTCCTTACAATAGCATTCTGATAAGGAAGGTGAGTTAGAACAAAGGGAGGATGTTTCTGCTGCCGAATACACTTTTCATCCATCGACTCCACGGAAGTTAATAACTGGCATCATCCTCCCTTTATTGTTTTAGAACCCGACACACACACACACACACACACACACAGAATACAGAAATCACACAATTATCCTGAAGATGCGGTATCAGGAGCAGTTTGGGGCTCCATATCACCTGGGATAGTCCAGGACACCCCAGCAAAAGAGACGTGGATTCGGAGAACATCATTTAAATCTGCAGCTCTCCCTGAACCTCCTAATGTGACAGCAAACACTGTTTTATTTTGACTTCCAGAGTCCACCTTCAGCCGATGGGTGTGTGTATGAGTGCAGACAGAAATTTGTCCGAAAGGAATTCTATGCAAATAATGGCGGGTTTCCATTTTTCACAGACATGACAGCACGGCCACGGCTTCATTAGAGCTGATAAACTCAACGATGTGTTGTTTGTGAAGATATGCTGAGCGTTTGTTACCTGGAACGAAGCTCCCCTGGACAACATCTTTATACGCCCACCAACTGTCATCGAGCTTGGATGCGATAGGCTGAGCTGCAGAGGAGAACAAGAGAACAGTATAACAATGGAAATCAGTCAGTTCCAGAAGTTTCTATGAAAAGATTTTCTTGCTGTGACACCTGATATAGAAAAAATGCTACGGCTGTGTGTAAAACCACAACATTTCTGGTTAAATTAGGTTAAACAGACTGGTTGTAATGGGACAGAGAGGATCAATGGATCGCTTAGAACTTGACAGAGCAGGTAAAGGGACTGTTGTAATAGGGCAAAGAGGGAAAATGGATTAGTATATTGACACTGAGATGCTAAATGGTGCATATGTAGTTGAAAAGAGAGGCTAAAAGGACTGGTTATATGGACCCAGAGATTCTCAATCAACTGGTAATAGTGAAATAGAGAGGCCAAATGGACTGGTTATATGGACCCAGAACTTCTAAATCAACTGGTAACAGTGAAATAGAGAGGCCAAATGGACTGGGTGCAGTTGGTACAGAGACTAACTGGACCGCTATAACGGGGAAAATTGGCAATGGACTGGCTAAGGTTGGACTGGTTGTAATGGGACATGGGGGTTAAATGGACTGTATGTAGTTGGGCAGAGAGGCTGAATGGACTGGTTAAAGACAATCTTTAGACAATTCTCACAGTAAACTCCAGTTTTGCTCCATGTCATGAGTAAGTGTTGCTCTGAACACTGATCACTACCTACACTTCTGCCACCGCTTGGACCTGAGGAATGAGCCACTTCGGACGGAGTCAAAGCCCAACAGCTACTTTTGCTGCTGGCAGAGAAGAAGAACTTCCACCATTTTGTAGCCGAGGCTGTCAGCGCATTAGATTTATCTTCAGGCGTTCCAGAGAGAAGAGCATAACTCATACAGTACAAGTTTAGAGGACTTGTAGCCCTGAGCCGGCGGTACAGCACAGCGGCTCCTACGTGCACCAACAGGGGGACCGAGAAGTAAGTGACAGGAATGAGATGAGACAGAACTGTGATGTCAAAACCCACAGGAATGGAGGGATGAAAATCAGGACTGCGGATGGCTAAAGGAGGAAACGCCAGTGTCCGTGGTGACCATAGCGACCATAGGTGCTGACTGCAGCAGCCCAGCCAGGCCCACAATATCCAGAACGTGCACTAAAGCCATTTTAAACATCATTTTAATGCATGCCGGAGTCTATGGATACATTGTGGTTAGTAGATAATGGAGCCAAAGATTTAATTTCAGAAAGCATTGGGGGGGGGGGGGGGTGCATAGCTTGAGGGGGTGTTTCTGCTTTGTGTGGTCCGCCGTGCGCTCATTAATGTTAAATCCTCCGGCCTTGTGCACGTTCCACGGGGAGGATGTCAAGAATTTTTTTTTCAAAAAATCCTTTGATTGGGATTATAAAGGCTCTCTGCATTAAATATTCAGAGTGCAAACAATTTTCATTTAATAAATGCTTTTCTGATAAGGGAAGTTCTGTCAGTGGTTTTGAACCACGCTTCTATTTTGGGGCTGAAAATGATTTTAAATTCATTCTTCTTCTTTTTTAACTGGAACTGACAACAAGGACAAACTGGCCGGAGAGCTAATTAATTATTCAGTGTGAGAAACACGGCCGTGGTGTCTGAGGCGCTCGCAGCGCCTAAATTTAGCTGCTAATGAAGATTAGGATTAAATTTGTGGTCACATGTTTCGAAGCCATCTTTCTTCAAACTTGATTCAGGACTAGAATAGCACCAAAGACCTAAAAATAACAAACTCAGACCAGTTTAATACTGCATTAAGTATCATAATCATGACGTGATAAATTATATCATAGATTTTTTACGGGTATGTAGTTCACAGAGGCTCAAACTCTGTTGAAGACTGGTGGGTTACAGAAAAATCGGAGCAAATTCGGCTACCACTATGCTAACTGCAGAAAATTATGTTGAAAGGGGGTCAACATCAACATATGGGGCCTCAGCCAGGCAAGGAAATATCCCAATGACCCCAACAGTGCTCATGCATGAGCACCAGTGCATTTTCAAGGAGCGTGATGCTGCTGTGGTTTTAGATTCAGCCGTCACCTGTCAGTGGCGTACGTCCTGGTTTTGATGCATCTTCCCCCTTTTATTGGCAAGGATTTGGGCTAACCTATTAAGATTTTGTTTTTCAAACTCTTCTCACTGATTCATTTCACCACATTTCTTCAGAAGCAGCCTGAACATCCTCACGTTTCCACAACATTACAATCATTGTTCTTTTTTTTAAGTGCAACAAAAACACTAGAAAACTATGACTGGAACAATTTCCCCATCAAAAGTATGCGCATTTCATTGGTTTTGTGATCATTTATGGTCTGCTGGCTCTGTTTGAGTCTTTGGAGAGTAGCAACTGTACGGAGGCTGGAGGTGGAAACCTTGACTCACTATCCCGGTGTCTGCATGCATGAGCTCCATGTCATATCTGTTCTCCGTGCGCTTCCGTCGGCCGGCTGTAATCCGCATGTGTGCGTGAGCGCATCAGCGCTCGCCCCCCAGTACGCGCGTGTGAGTATGTGTGTGCGTGTGAGTTGACTCATCTTCGCGCTTGACGTCGTATAAACCGTGAAATAAACTCGTCTGTGACCGGCGGAGGGATTTATGGTGACTTTATCGGGGGGGGAAACAAAGAAGGCGAGAAATCGAACAAAAAACTTGAATCCCAATGAACTACAGTCGCAACAACAGCGGCGTGCATTTCCCGAAGCCTCACCTGATGACGTGCAGATGATAAATGTTTGTAAAACCACAGCTATATCCCAAACGTTAGGCATTCTTCCTTCAGTTCCTGCTCATTTTCTGCAGCTGTTGCGGGACGCTTGCGGGTCGCTCTTGAAGACGACACGGCCTAACTTTAAACATTTTCTGCCAACCCTTCCACACTTCTCTGATCCTCAGTCTCTCCGTCTCCTGTCCGCGGCGCGCAGAGATGGCTCGGAGCCGTGCGGGAGCTCGCTCTTCACAGAATCCTCCATCCTCGACTCGCTCCGGCGTTCGCGCAGCATTTTCGGCGTTGTTGGGGGAACCTATCGGCCGATCATCAATGACGGTGGCGTCCCTGTCAAGAGAAATGGAACCATGTTTTTTTTTCTCTCTCTCCCAGCTCCTTCGTGTCTTGGTTTGTGATGCTCGTGGCGCGCCGCCCGCTCGTCTGCGCAGGAACTTTGAGCGAGGACGCACGCAGAGCGCAGCCAAAAGCGCACAGACCGACAGGAGAGGAGGAGGCTGCTCTATGTAAATAAGATCATTAAACTGCTCGCATAAAATGGCAGTAAAAGGAAAAAAGGGAAAACTTTAAGGTGGCACAGTAAAACGAAGCAAACTTCAAAGGAACAATCCAAAAACAACGCTTAAAGCAACGTTCGGCATAACTTATTCAATAAACAGACACACAGTGGAAACAGTAATTTTGTTAACAGTAATACTTACATATTCATCAATAAGGACAGTCTACTCACTGTTTTGTCTGATTGCCTTGATAAATATTGTTATATTGACCTATATAAAGACGCGGAGGCTGCGTCCTGTTGGTCTTTTCCGTCCTCTAGTGGTCACTATTGGTTACTTCACCTCAAACCATCGCGACGCGACTGCAGCCACACTGACAGTGCACAAGAGAGGAAATATTAAGTGATCTACTATACTCATGTGGAATTTTAATCCTATATATATATATTCGACCTTGTTGCTTCTGTACCTCAAACGTCTGTTCCATTTGGTGCTATTCTATAGCATCTGGACACCTCATTTTCTTTAATTATTTAGATTATACACTGCAACATTGGGGGGGGGGGGGGGGGGGGGGGATTACATTTATTGCGCAGACGAGAAAAAACAGTTGGGATTCTATTAAAAAGTCAGAATCCAAATATTTCCTTCAACATATGTGTTTTCACAAATAGTTCCAAAACCCTTGTTGATCAGTAACTTGTTGAACATTCAGGCATAGATTTAAACAGAAATTCAGGCCAACATAAATGATGCTGGAGACTTTGGCCTTGGAAGCAGAACTGCAGAAGGAATCCTCATCTCCAGTACAGGCAGGAGTGGGTCAGAAACACACGTCCGTTCACATGGAAAAGTAAAAGATTTGCCTGGACATAAATATGCTGAAGAACAAGGAAGCAATGACAAGGAAGGAGGAACCAATGTAGCAACACATGCAAAACAGATGTGATGTGTTACAGTCTTCTTGAAGATGTTTTTGGTTGGGATTTGTTTGTGAATCAGAGGAATCTGTGCAGATGCAGCCTGTTGGCTGGGTGGGGTTCAAGGCTTCAGACCCTTTGTTGGGACATTTGCATCTCTGTGGAATGATGTTTCTACACACTATACACACATGCACACACACACACACACCCAAGACTGTCAGACTTAGTGTAACAAGATTTTTTTCCTCTTATCACCTGTCCGACACCAATTCGTGGAGCATGCTGGGCAGCATCATGCTGGGAGGCTGTTTTATAGAGGCTGGGGCAGGGAGACCAGTCTGGGTTAAGAGGGAAACTGAATGGCACGAATTATCCGGAGCACTCAGGACTCCAGACTGCACCAAAGGTTCACCTTCCAACAAGAGGGGTCAGTTCCAGTCTGCCGTGTTCTGAGTGTCTGCTGTGCATTGTCACACTGATGACTGTCTGGGCTCTCTTGCACGGCAGAGACGTGCGGCTCTGGTTTTAAATTGGACCTCTTATTAAAGTAAATTTGGGCTGAAGCCAAACAGATTTGGCTTCTGAGCAGATTGAAGGTGAAATGCTGCCTTTTGCCTCTGCCTCCTCTGTTGAATGATGAGCACAACGATCCCGCCAACTGCTGCGGCAGCAGGGACCTTCCCGTCCTGGAGGTGCAGAGCATATGTTTGCTGTCAGTCGCCTATTGTAAATTTGAATCTGGGTCTTTGGCTCAGATTAGAGACAATATCAGACAGTGGGGAAAAAAAGAAATGATGTGAGTCATGGACAGGTTGTTTACACACAATTTACCAAAGAACAAATGCAGGTTTTTGTATATAATACATATTTAGCCTAAGTTGTGGAGCCCTACACCAGGCAGGAAGGAGTCCCATATATGTGATAGTGAAATGACTGAATAGTGAGTTGAAGTGAAAACTCCCATCTTACTGGGATGAATATTGGAGTTATGATTTAGTTAGTTAGTTCCATTGGAAGGGAGTTAGTTGTTCCAGCAATGTAAGATTTTCCAAAGGCCTTGGTGTAAACAATGTTTATTCTACTCATGTCATCATGAAGTTGTAGGATTGGTTGACTAGAAAACATAAGATTTAAATTATAATTAGAACACAGAATGGTTTTCTAGATACTATTATGACCAGTAAAGATTTCTCCTATATTAAGTCACTATTCATTATTCATTTGTCAGCACCGTGAGTATCTTTTGGGTTTGGTTTGGATTCATTTTCTGGTCTTTTATTCTGATTTTTTCCATTTGGTTCCTAACCCACTCTGCTGTCCTCAACGCTGCTATTTTGGTCAGTTTCCTTCATCTTTGAACCCTTCTTTAGAGGCTTGGGTGGTGTCTAGTCCCGTTATAATTCCCTGACATCCGTCTGGATCAATTGAGTGTCTCCCATCATGCCTCCACGATGAGGTGGATGAAGTCCAGGTTCTTGGCTGTGGTGGAGACGCATTCACAGACAAATTCTCAGCACTCCTGTTGAACTTGTTATGACACTTACACCAAATTGGACCTCTGTTCGACGAGGGGAGCCACTAAAAAGGAGACTTATTTCCCCCTTATTCTAAAATGTTATTAAATTCTTTTTATCTCCATGCTACACTCTTCATCAAAGCACAAGCCTCATATTGATTAAAAGATCCGGTCTTCCTCCACAACTTTAAATGACCAACAAGCAATCCAAGCAAACTTCAGTTCATGTACTTTTTGTACAAATACCTTCTCTTTTTTAAAAATCAGCACTTTTCCAGATCCAATAAAGATGCGGAAAAATGCTAAAATTTCTAGTTTTATTTATGAGATTTGATCAAGATTACCTTGGTTTACTAATAGTAACACGGTTTTATAACAGGGATAACTACGTAGGTGGACGACATGGATGACATTATAGTCATTTTTGGGGTTATCCCTCCATAAAGTCTCCAGCTTCTGAGAGTCAGTTCCTGGTCAAGCAAATATCATGTAAAAGAGTTGACGGTAAAAGTACATCCTTGTGTTTGTGATTAGATCAGGTTCATTATCGGAGGTCAGTCCCGGTGAAGTTTGCCTGTCCTTCGTCTCGGTCCTTGCGGGCTTTCACACGGGCCTTGAGGCTGATCTTGTCGGATTATTGTGGTGCAGTCTCGGCAGCAGAAAGTGACAGCGGGTTTGGGTTTGAGCTGTCTGGTGGATGCACCTTGTTTGGACGATCTCCTTGTGCCTCTTTCCTTAACTGGGAATAAAGGATTTGAGACAGCTATTTTGAGGGGGGGCAGTCAAGCATTAGGATGGCGTGCCCCATCCCTCTGAGCTGGCGTTGGGAACTGCTGGCCCTGATGGTGGGGGAGGCAGCCTCCCCTGGGATGTTGCTGCAGCCTATGCTAAAGCTTTACCAGAGGCTCTCTGATAAAGTCCCTCAGATGTTTTTAGGTGGCTGCTGTCTGTGGTCCAGCCTCTGGTGCACACAGTGGGGGGGGGGGGGGGGGGGGGGGGTCTCTTGTCATAAGCTGTTCCTCAACCGTGGGTAAGCTTCAAGTCCCCAAGTTTGCTTAGGATACCAAACAAACCCACCAGTCTTCTTTTATTCTCCAACTGCAGTCAGGGTTTATTAGCTGTAGTGTCCTTAAAAATACTGCTGATCTCTGAGACAAAGCACAAAGAATCACCTCTAAATATCATTTCATTTCAGTTAGACAACTCTGGATTAGGCTTTATAACTTTATTGCGCAGTTATTTGCAGAACATCAATAATTCACCATTACTGAAGCAGGTTCACGTCGGTCTCTGTCTCAGTGTAGTCATTCCCTGATAATGGTCCGCTTAGACATTACAGGGAAGGAACAGCAGAGCCCCACTCAGGATGTAGAAACCGAGCCCACTGGATGCTGGGGAGCTGCTGGGATTGAACTTCAAGGCAGCGAGGAGTAGCTGGGCCAGTGCAGAGCAAAGGGGAATGATCAGGTAAACTGGGAGCTTTGATTTGTCTGCCTGAATTAACGTTTGCATCATGTTCTGGTGAATGTGGTTTTCATTTTTGATTTTGAAGACATGGAGTTCTGTGCAGACTTGATTATTTCCGATCATATTAGCTCTATTTGCACCATTTTGGCTTTTTAAAAAAATCCTAATTTGCTTTCTGTTGACTGATTTCCTTGACAGTTATATTTGAGTTTAAGTCAAAGGATTAAATGTGGGTGAGGTGAGTCAGGAATCTGTCGCGGCTGTTCTACGAACTGAAGGTGCCCACAGGCCCAGTCTGCTGGCAGATGTCTCCGGAGCCCGTAACCAGGACCAGCATCACTTTAACATGTGCAGGCATCGCACAGGCACAACCTGTCCTCCGCTGGAGCTCTGCTCCACCAGAGCAGACGCACCTGCTCTTCTTTGTGAATAGGAGCGCCAGAAAGCCATAGGATATCTCTGGAGCCCATTACTGGGGCCAACATCACTCTCAGGCAGGCAGGCAGGCAGGCAGGGAGGGAGGCCGGAGCTCCACCCTGCACCTGAGCAACTGCACCTGCTTTCCTCCATCTTTCAGAGCTGCAGGTAGCCACAGGCTGGTCTGTAGCCACATACCCAGGCCAGCATCACTCTAATACGGGCAGGCATCACAATAAGGCAGGTCGGACCTCCAGAAACCCATGAAACCTCATTTTTCGAGGTGCACGTGTCTCTGGGTGCGGGGGTGGGGTAACAAAGTCATAATATAATAAAAATGGCTCTATATGTGTGACTTATTACCTGTTTGAGTTTCATTGGCCTGCTTAAATATTCCACAGTTGCTTTGATTCCTCTGTAGTGGGATATCCTCAGAGGCAATTATCTTTCTGATAACGCAATTAAATCAGGAATAGTCCCTTCAGGACCAAAGATATTGAATGATTGAGACCATTCTGTGCAGCAGTATTGCTTTACTGAATATGTCAACCTCAAATTTGCATCCTTAACACGTGAGTTTAAATTTTGCCCTACCGTATTTATCCAGGGTGGCGGAGCAACAGAGGAGACTTCTGCTGTTAGTCAAGTGGCATTGCAAAAGGCAGCGAGGCAGCTTTATATTTAATCCGTCTTGCTTTGTCAAACATTTATCTCCTCAGGGTGAATAAAAGTAATAAATTCACCATAAGCCAGTTCTCACAGGAGAGTAGTACTGTAAAGCAGCAGCTCGTTACTATATGCAGCCCATCCTGCTTTTACGTCCCACTTTTAGATATATCCTGGGGAAATGTGAAGTATTTACATTTTATTTTGTGTTTTTAGGATCAATCAATCAAGTAGGTAACATGCAGAAGAATAAGAGCCTAAAACCTGCAGAGCGCCACCGGGTGCACTCCAAGATGAACAGGAACCAACAGAACATCTTTAGAACAGCTCCCCCAGCAGGCTGCAGTGGAGGAAGCACTCTTTTGGATTTAAGTGTATGAAGGGATGGCAGGCTGGGCTCCAAGCTGCGCTCACACGGCAGATTCACATAAGTCAATGACCTGGGCGTACAGCTCAACTCTAAACAGGCGACATTCACACTGTGCTCGTGATTTATGTGCAAATCAAAAGGAGAATGTAGCTTTTTGGTGTAAAACTATTGCTAACTGTTGAGAAGGCATCAAAGAATAATCTAAAATGAAGCTGTACATCACATTAGAGCTTTTGTAATAATGAATAAAACACATCAGTGAGAACTCTAACAGAATTAGTGAGGCAGACTGAGGCTCTGCAGGTCAGACTGATACCAAAGGCTTCTCCAAGCACCTCGCGGCAGCTGCCTCGGCTCCCTTATGAATATTAGCCTGTCTTTTGTTTTCTACGCAGGCACACACATGTAAAGGATGTAATTATGCAGATGTTATGTCCAATAAATTGTGAATTACGATTCATTACATGGCGTTTTTGTTTGTTTTTTGGGGATGTTGTGTCTGTTTGAGATCTGCAAGTTAAGTCTTTATGTTGAACAAGCTCAAAGTGACCAAATCACCTTGACTGAGGAAATGAGGGAATGAGAGAGATTCCAGTTTCCTGTAAAGTGGAAAAGCATTCTCTCTTTAGTTGTATTTTCCTGATAGTAGAGGCCCACCAGGTTGTCTGGTGTGTTTTGCCAGCATGATGGTGCCGCTCCATTGATCGGTGGATCATCAGGGGTGGCTCCGCTTTCTTCCTCTGTGTTCTCCATGTTGATGTTCTGGAAATGCTTGGCTGTACCCTGAAGGTTACAGAAACCTGTAAACCTGTAAATCTGTAAACAGAAACACTCTTCACAACATTATTAATTTAGGGTGAAAGTCTTTATTATGTTGTAAAGGAAGTGTGGGCGACAACTCTGAATTCTGGGCACGTTTACTGAAAGCTGCTATAAAAAGACCTCTTCATTAAATGTGACAGCACATTTTCCCCTCCAGTCATCTGAACTAGAGCTAAGACTTTTAAAAAATCTATTTTTTCATTTAAATAGATATCACAATCTCTGGCCAGTAATAAGAACAAAAATAAACCCACTGTAAAGTACAAAAGACAACAGCACCTATTCATTTTATATAATATAATGAATAAGACGAATAAGGAAATATGTTGTCAGGGAAAAAACACTTGAAATGCCACAAATATTGACCTTTGCATCACATGATATAAAGCACTATGGACAACATATTTGTATTTTTATAGGGAGGTAGGTAGATAGATAGAGAGGTAATGGAAAATCTACATTTTGATTACTTTTCTTGACATGATGGTGAATCAACATTTACTGAATCCACATCAAAATAGACTCAAACATGTAACAACATTATATCAACTTGTCTGTTGTTATGTTGAGTGCTAAAGGTCAGTTAGATTTTCAACCCAATGTCCAGTCTAGTCTTCCACACTTTGTCTTTTATAAATGTTAATCATTTGAACTGCCCAGTGATCATTGTGCATTGGGATCCTGCATATAAAGTTCATGACATGCCTAAAAAAAAAGCAGAGAGGGGCAAATAATCGGTCACAGCACCATATCTCATTATGCCCTCTGTGGAATTACAAAGAACCTCTGGCCCTACGAGCGTTTGACCCCCTGGTCCACAGGGGTCAAGTGATCCCTGATGACATTGATACGAGTTTGTCTTTCTTTTCCCTGTTTGTCAAGTTCTTGGTTTTCAAACGTCATCGATTTATGTGACTATCCCAACATTAATTATAGTACACTTGATTTTTATCTTGATTTTACCATATGCAATAATAGAAAGCCTGGGCACACCAGGGAGGTAGATGCCGGTTTGATTTCGGCTCTTGGATGTGACATGTAATGACCGGCAGCGGCTCCTCAGGCCTCTGAATGCAGCCCTTGATCCCATCCTGCTTAATTTTTGCTAAAATAAATCCAACGATGGCTCGGTTTCCATCCTCCTATCTTTTATTTCAATTACTCTGTTGTGCAGATTATCCGTGCGTTTCAGTTCCATCAAGACGTCCTTTTCTATCGCCATCGAAGCTAATGCTGAAAGTCGAGCCTGCCCTGTCGTATTTCTGGCATAAGTTTTAATTCGCTTTAGGGCTTCACCTTTTTGTTGTGGAGCTCCGTTTCCCTGCGCAATTTTACAAGCACCGTTGCTTGTAAGTGTCCGGCAGTCCTTTGATGCCTCGTTGCTGCCTTGGTTAGGCAAGCCAAATTTACAAATCCAGTGTCAATCAGTGGCAAATAACAAGCACTCCCAGCAATACAATTTGCAGCGTTCCTCAGAGCCTGTGAGCCAGGAGTACCGCTCGTCGTTAGCAGACTGAAAGTGGCGGACAAATCCTTTTCCCGGTTGTGACAGGTTGTGACTGACTATCCAATCAAAGCGTGTGAATACGCTGGCGTTTCCGTATGCCTGCTAGAGGGCCTTGGTGTCGCCAACTCAAAATCTGATTGGTTGAAGCAGCAGTTTGATCGACATTTATTTTATGCTACAGGGCCCACAGAACTGATTGCGAAGGCCTCCAGGCAGATTTCTTTGACCCTGGCAACAAATAGTGGCTGAAATGTGATTGGTTAAATGCTTAAATATGAAAATACACATCTGGAAGCAGCGCAACCAGGGGGCTAGCAATGAAAGGAAGTGGACAGACCATTTGGAATTATTTAATACGTATTCATAGAAAAAATATAATTAATATCAGTCCAGTCTGTGATTCAGATATTTTTAGGCCAGCAGAGAAGGCCTTGCAGGCTCTGATGGCCCACCACTGGGCAATTTACATCTTGGCCGATTTAAGCAGGTGGTGCCTGCCTGTCAGTGCCAGGGTGTCTGTTCGGCGTGTGAGGGTGTCTGTTCGTCTTCCTCATCGTGTGCTGGTTGTTTGTTCGGGGTTCCCTCGTCGTGTGTTGGTGAGTTTTGGATTCCCTTGTCGTGTGTTGGTGTTGTGCGGTCCTGGAGGGCCACGTCTGTTCCCGAGTTTCCTGGAGGGCCGCTCTTGTTTCCTGGAGGGCCGCTTCTGTTCATGAGTTTCCTGTGGCCCTGGAGGGCCACCTCTGTTCCTCGTGTTGCTCCCCCCCACCCCCCATAAATAAAACCTGTTGACCATTCTACCACTGTGTCCTGGCCTGCGTTTGGGTTCTGTTTAGAAATCCCCACTTGTAACAACTTGAGCTTGATGATGGACCTGGTCTCTCTGCCAGCATATTCGGGTTGAGCATCAGATCTCAAACTGGTGCCAACATTGAAGTTGACAGTGGAGGAGGTGGAGAACACTGGTGCTCATCTGCACAGACAATGGTGTTAAGAAGGTCTAACTCGTTTCATATTTATGTCATTGAAAGCCAATCTGGTTTCAATATTAGGTACCTACCTGCGTTACGCATGTGTTGAACTTCTGTCTCTTTCTTTTCTCCGTTACTGTCGGCAACACGATGCTCAGTGACCTTGTGGTGGTCAGGAGATCGATCACAGTGCTCAATCTGATCCTTCTTACTGGAGCGCCAGTTCTTGTCATCGGGGGATCCTTTTTGGTGGTCACCATGATCCCTGTTGCGGTCATTCCCCGAGCGCCAATTCTCACAGTCGGACTTGAATTGGGCGACAGCTTGTCTGTTGCTATGTGACCTACGGTTCAATTTCCTATTAAAGTTAGCCCAAATCTTGTGGCGAGATGGGTTGTGAGGATTCTTCTTTTGCCCGTTCTGACAATCTGAGGAGTGATTCGGGTCTTTAAACCCATTCTTGTTGTGGCCGTTCCTCAAATGCCAATTCTTACCATATGAGGCGCGTTTAAATGGGTTGAACCAATACCCATCACCATAGGGCCCGTTATTACTAATGGGCCAAACACTTCCATGAGACGTGTTCCGAGCTCTCCTCTTGTGCCATTTCTCAATGTTTGAGGTGCGTTCATTGTTCTGAACACTATCCCGCCTGCAATCATTCCGAGAGCAACAAGTCTCACAGTTGGAAGCACGTGTGAACTTGTCATCACCATGCATGTTACTGTGGCGCCTGCTCTTGTAAATAACAGGCTGGTCAATGTCTGAGGAGTGTTCCAAGTGCTGAACGCTCTCCTGGCTGAGATCTTTCCCAGCTATACAATTCTCCCACATGCGTATTAATCGGTTGACCCTATGCCCACCGCTGGTCACAGGCTGGTCACCTTGGGAAGATGAGCCACAAGCTGGGATTTTTTGCCACTTCTCATTGTCTGAGGAGCGATCACTGTGGGGCCTGTTGTACCCTACTAGCCCATCACTCCTGTAAGCTGAGGTGTAAACTCTCCTCTTGCACCATTTCTCGAAGTCTGAGGAGTGTTCCTTGAGCTTTACACAGTCCCGACCGCGCTCACCCCTAAAGTGCCAATTCTCACAGTGGGATGCATGTTTGATTTGGCTGACCCCAGGCTGACCAATGTGGTACCTGTTCCCATCACATCGGCAAGATAAACTGTTAGAAGATAAGGGGCCCTTATTTTTGACGGAACGGTTTCTGTTGTGATCAATCATGGGCCGAGTCTGAGTCATTTGATCTGTCATTCCACCTCTTCCCTTTCTTTGCTTTGGATCCCTCTGGTCTTCAAACTTTTCTTCCTCGTGCATTGGCTTTAGGGTCTGGGCAACTTCTTTGTGTAGAGGAACAACCCAGTTATTCTGAAGATCAAACATGGTACACCATTATTATGACTTTCTAATGCCACCGAACTGATGCAACAATTAAACTCTGGGTAAGAACCCAAACAGTTACGCTTTAATCCAGAAAAACAAGCATTTCATTCATTTATGGCATGTTTCCATGGCCGGTACCTATTCCACTTTCTGCCAACAAGGTGAGAAAGGTTTTGCACCCCTCAAAGGTCCACAATATAAAGTTTCTCATGGCTATGTTGAATAAACTTCAGCATCAACCAAATGGCGCCCAAGGGTTTGGCACCCAAATAGCGGCTGCCACCAAAAAGCAGGTTGCTTTAAAGGTGTAAAATGCAGAGTATAGTAACCTAGAGTACCTTCTGGTAGTGGAAACTCACCACTCTGGACTCTCAGTAGCAAATGCATGCTTTCGTTGTGTCAAGAGGGGCCATGATGAATTCTACAGTATTATTAAGAAAATAAACGTTTTTTTTTTTTTACCTTTCTGAGGTCCAATACATCACGCAAAATGTGCTGGATGCTCAGCGAAGTCTTGTTTTCCGTGGCAATGTTTTCTAGTTTGCAACAGTAATCGTCTAAAAGGGGCTAGAGTGGAAAAAAAATTGTTATATGAAGACATTGCTCACACATTGCGTGTGTGTGTGTGTGTGTGTGTGTGTGTGTGTGCTCTTACCTTGGTATTTCCAGTGTCCAGTTCTTCGCCAATAGTGGAGAGAAGCATGCAGAGGCACTTCATGGGCAGTTCACGTTGGTCGTCCCTGAGGAGCTCCAGTACAAAGGTTTGAACTTTGTCCAAAGTGAGCATCTTCACCTTGAAGAGCTCTCCGATAAACTTCATACTGATCAGTAATCGGCGGTGAACCTTTAATCGTGCCTCCTCCAGCTCCAGCTTCAAGTTCCTGAACTTTGCTTCCTGTGTGGACAGACGTAGGTTAGATTAAAATAAGCTTCGTGACATAGTTGTATTTTTACTATATTTAAACTGGTTTGGTACAAGAGCTGGGATCTGTAATGTTATAAGTAGAAGAGTAGCCTATTTAATCAGAATTCTTAAGAAAGTGGGGGGTTTTATCTGCTCTATGCAGTAAACATCTTGCAGCATTGGGTGTCACACGTACGTTCGGTTCAGAGACGAGCACTTTCTCCTTTTGGTTCAGGTCTTCATCTCCACTGTGGACCTTCTTCAGCTGCTGCTGGCAGTGAGTCTCCAGGAGTGTACAGAAAGTGACGGACTCTCCGGTCATTGTGTCCACTTTCAGCTGAGAAGAAGCAGTTATAAGAAAAACGTTATCAAAGGATTGTGTAGCACAAACAGATTGTAAAACATCTAACCCTAGGTCTGTGGTGTTATTAGACCCAGATGATGATTAATGCGAGTAGCTCACCTCCTTTAAGCAACAGCACATTTTAGCATACAGGCCAATGGAGCTTGGCTTCAGCACCACCTTGAAGAAGATAAGTTTGATGGATTCCCATAACTTCTTCACGGTGTCAAATTTAAGGTCTGCCACACTTTCCATGAGCTCATCAAAATTTTCTGGAGTCAACTTATACACGATCTGGCGCAGTTGCCGCAGTGTCTCCTGAGTTCACATTTTTTCCATCTTAATATCTGTAAGTGTGTTTAACTGTTATCTATATACACTTTATACACTGTACTACTACATTTTTGGTGGCTTTAATATGCCTTTGATATGTGCTGAATACATGCATTTTACTTGTTTCATAAAGCTTTGACATTATCCATCAAACATCGAATTCACAAAAAACTTAAAATAAAACATAAGCTGAGGACGGCACAAAGATGATACAAACACATAATTGCCACGATTAAAAGGAGGCAGAGGAGTAGCTAAACATTTCACACACTGAACAGACACCGGGTGAAACAGACGGTGAGGCCATGCTAATGCTAATAATTGGCCGAGTCCTGTATTTGTTTAATATGGATTATTTCTCCCTGTTGTTATCGAGTGACTATAATTTACCGAGTATTCCATTTTAAATAAAGTGAATCCAACAGACACCATGCACAGTGCACCAACGAACTATGGAGAAGACAGGAAGTGACGCAATATGTTACCCAACGGATTCCGTTATTATTATATCGGTGTGCAACTATGCAAAACGATGTTGGACTCCGTAGCATTCTCTGGTCCCCTCCCGAATCTGGGCAGCAGGGAAATGTTTAGTCGCATGTCGTCGCTTCATCGCTGGCTGTCACCAAAAACCAGGTGTCCTTTGTAGACAATTGGAACAGTTTTTAGGGAAACCTGGTCTGATTAGGAGAGATGGTGTCCATCCCACATGGGATGGTGCTTGTCTCATTTCTCTTAACTTGGCCAATTTTATTAGACCCAAAGTCACCTGACAAACCAGGGTCCAGACCAGGATGCAGAGTTGTAGCCTTACACATATCTCTGCTGTTTCCATAGAACCCTCATCCACCAATAATAATATATTTAACACTATAGAGGTAGTCTGTGTTCCACGGGTAAAAGTTCACCAAGCACAGAGCAGGGGAGCGGCCAATCACCATAAACCTATTAAAATTAATACCAAAGCACAAATAGAATACACTTATATCACAATTAAATGTGGACTATTAAATATTAGATCTCTTTTGTGTAAATCCCTGTTAGTGCACGACCTGATCGTGGATCATCACATTGATTTATTCTGTCTTACTGGGACCTGGCTTCAGGAGGAGGAGTATGTTAGCTTAAACGAATCTACTCCTCCACTTATCATATTCCTCGTGGTACTGGTCGAGGAGGGGGAGTGGTGTAATCTATCACGGCAAGTTAATAATTAATTGTAGACCAAAACATGGTTCCAGTTCATTTGAAAGCCTGACTCTTGACATAACCCATCTGAACTGGAGGACAAAACAGCCACTTTTGTTTGCAGTTGTTTTAGAAAAGAGTAAATCAGAGGAGGTGTTTCCCCTGATATGATTCACACGTTCGGTATAATTCCCACGCAGGTTTTCGGTGCACGTGCTTTGAGTATTTGTTTGTGGGTGGGGTTCTCTGAAATCTAGTGAAATGGGCTCCATGATGCACATCTCTGAATCAATGGACAAGACAATCTGAACAATATTGTCAGTCTTACTCCCAAGACCTGCCAGTTCTTTAAGTCACAATTCCAGACGTCTGTCCCCTGCCTTAAACATTGTAAACCCACCACCATGGTCACCCATGTCAGGTAGATGGTAGCATGTGATCAAGTGCTCTTCCCCATGCATGGAAGGTCTCTCTTCCATTTCTGTGTAGCTTCAACAACTTTTAATCGTGCAGTTAATTTTTTTACATGCTAAACTTCTGCATTTGGTCAAGTGATCCGACGCCTCAAGACACCGGTAGGCAACTTGTATTGTATTTCGTACTCCTGTACCTTTCCTAGGGGATTGACAGACTTTCCAGGGGAACAATGAGTTATTTTATTCTCTATTCTATTTACTTGTGCTGTTCATATTCAGGTGCTTGCCTGGAACCAGTTTAGTAGGTGGAAACGCAAAGAACTGGTGCAAAGACGAGCACTGGCTCCAAACCAGCCCTGGACCCTCTTTGGCAGAAAAGGGGCTTTTGATGTCTGGCGTCAGTTTGTACTTGCAAAACAGTCATCAAATTCCAGAGTCTGTTTCTCAGTGAGGGTGAATGAGTAGGGGAAAATGATTGGCTGTGGGAAGCAGTCGGTGGGCCTCTGAGTGGGACTACACTTCTTGTGAACGGTCACCCAGCCATCCTGGCAAGATTGTCTGCTTGGATGCTACGAGGGGACAGCCTGCTGTAGCTACGCTGGGCCGTGGTGTGGCTGCTACATTGTTTTGGCTAACTGACCTGGCAACTCTAACTTGTAGAACCGTGCCTCAAACTCAGAGCCTCACCCCCAAACACTCCAGGGTGAAGCAAATGGTGAGGTCATGCTAATGATACATGAATTACTGTATAATTGGAAGAAAATCTCTGAAAAAAACAAGTCGTGCTTTTGAGTCATTTTAATTGTAAAAATAACTACAAATTTACAAACATTAATTAATTGAAATGCAACACAAGCAGGGTACTGACAGTCTCTATGACCAATAAGACATAAAGTGAGAAAATGCCTTACGCAATGTACCATAATTTTTTGTAACAATGATCAAAACACCAGCCAGCACCACCAGTCTGCCCAGTATCCATTGACGCCTTTCTTCCTGAGCTCTGTTTGTGCAGGTTTCTTCCCCATAAATGGTAGCAAAGCAATCCTGTAACAGAGACAAAGGTTCAGACAAAAACCAGACAAGGTGTTCAACTAAAGCAGCATTAGCATGAAGGGAGGCTAAAGGTGAACTGGCATTGATGGGGACGGCTGACGGAAGCGCCAGGCAGTGTACAACATGAGAGACGGGGAAATAAAATTATCCGTGAAATTATTCCCAGTTTATTTCTGAGGAAGCAACAAACATTGTAAATGGTGGTGGGATTAATCCACATGTAAGTTTGAATTCTAGCTTGGATTCTAAATAAAGATTCTTTTTTTACACACCAAGGTGGCATGCCAACGTTAATTACACAATTCTATTCGTTTGAAAGGAAAAATAAAGAACAGATTATCTTGGAAATCCTGTCAGGTGAAGGGAGTCATTTTTCTTTCAAATCTTCATACAACACAGCTACTACACGGTACACTTTCAGTTACTTCAAACTTAAATTCTATTCAGAAAAAACACTATTTTCTGTTGTCAGATGAATAAAATTCCACTAATCAACTCATGGCCATTAGTCATTCTAAAAATAAAAAAAAGGTTGTATTTGGGTCATCAAATCTCTAACTGCAGCACAAAGGAAGCTGTATTTTGAGTCTCTCTCCTTTACACTCACCCATCCTCCTTGACTCTCGATCCATGGGTTAATCTGTTTGTCCAGGTAAGCTGTCATCCAGTCTGCGATGTGGCAAACCGGTTCACTTGCGCCACACTCGACAGATTGCACACAAATGGCGCCGCCCACGACAAAAAGACCCACAACTGTTCCCCAGTTGATTTCATCCTTGAACATGTCGTCCATCACCTTGTTAAAGCTTTCCTGGTTGCGAGTCATGGCAACGTATGCGGAGAGGTCACCCGCTAGCTGAATAAAGTCCTGCTCGAACTTATTTGCCATGCTCCGAAGAGCTACGTTCACAGCCTCTCTGCCAGTACCTGTGGATGGAGACGCTCCACTGCTCTCTCTATCGACCAGCAAACCGCTTAAAGCATCTTTTGGTCTGAGCAGAGTGCCTGGGTAGTTCTTCTGAGAGAGTTTGTAGATTAAATAGTTCTCTACCAGCTCTCTATTAGACATGATTCACTCTAGTAGGGACTGGAATGCAATAATTCTGATTAGCGGAGTTCAGGACGGGATGTTGGTCAGGACACGATAAGAGTCCAATTGTCTTTAAATTTGGCAACTGTAGCTCTTCACAACACACTGTATACAATATACAATATATTTTGCTTTGAATAAATGCGCCTTTGATCCTTGGAAGATCAAGGCCTCTTTGATCGTTACCCACTTCCGTTGGGCAACGTATTGCATCACTTCCTGTCTTCTCAATAGTTCGTTGGTGCACTGTGCATGGTGTGTGTTGGATTATGTGTCTGTGTCTTCTGTTGATTCACGCAGGGTTTTACTGGGTTGCAACATAATTTGGTCCTTTGAGCCGGAGCCCAACATCTGTGAGGGAATCTCGTCAGCGGGACGCCGACCACCGAAGACTGTGCACAGCCAGAACCCATCAACGGCAGTTCTGCATCAAAGACCTTGGTCGGGAATTCAGCGCGAGGCTGGTCGGGCGGCCTCCTGAGACGAGAGGTCCTCCAGTGACGGACTCCAAACTACATTCTGGTGAACCAACGACACAGATGGGTAAGGAGCGTTCCCGCAATTGACTGAGGTTCATTCGGGGAACCAAGACCCATCGGGGGTCTCGACTAAATTGTCGTGGGGATCCTATACTGTCCTCTTGTGTTGGAAGCAGAGGCACGACTTGTCCGTCTCATTGAGGTAGAAGCCTGACAAGTAACAACAAAGGATTTAAAAGGAAGTATAGAAGTCTGAGATTATACGTCCTGTAGGGACTCGCATAACTCAGAATGGGCAGGCAAGAGACCAGTTCGAAATCCCTCCATGTTGTAGATACATGGAACAAAGGTATCCAGGGTCAATATATTTTGTCAAAATATGGCATGATAAGTTTGGATTTGATGGACAATTGGATAAACCAGAGAAATTAGGGGCCCTGATGAAAGAAAAGGCAGAATCTGATCCCAAAAAAGAGGATAAATATGGCCTCCTCCTTATGTCACAGTCTGGTATGATGAGTCTGCTAAAATACAAGAAGGTCAAAATAAAGGCAAGAAATTTTTATCTTGATTTTAACATATGCAATATTAGAAAGCCTGTGCACACCAGGGAGGTAGATGTCAGTTTGATTTCGTCATGTAATGACAGAACCAAGAGCGGCTCCGTGTAGCGGCTCCTCAGGCCTCTGAATGCAGCCCTTGATCCCATCCTGCTTACCTAATTTTTGCTAAAATAAATCCAACGATGGCTCGGTTCGAGCAATGTTCTGACCTCATGTGGTAATTACAGGATGAGGAAGATCATTATTTGCTAATGATTTAAAACCAAGTTAGTTGAACGTGTAAATGGAGACACTTTTATATACATACATATAATAAATATTGAAATGAAAAGGCATCAGTGAGAGCTGGTTTCAGTTTGGATTTTATTAGGGGGCTAAAGCAAAAACAGGTGAACCTAATGCCAGTGGGGAGCTGGGCAAGGACTCCTAGGAGACAGCCTTTGATGGTTACACCGGCTGGAAAGTTTTCTTTTGGCACAGTCTCCCCTTTTGAAAATAACCATTGGTGGAAGTTTGTGGCCTTTAGCCTGGCAGGCGAGAACTACAGTGAAGGATGCCTTCTCATTCCCTGTCATGCGAACATTCACCGTATGTGCTCCCGTTTTGTCCACAGTGCGGTTCACAGGAATATCAAAGGTGAGTGGAACATCTTCCATGTTGATGATGTGTTCTGGCCGGATTTTTTTCCCAGTGATGTTGTTTCTGCAGTATGCACGGAAAGTGGCCAGCTCTTCTTGGTAGTCTTAAGGCAGTCGCTGCGAAACACTAGTTCGTGTGCGGATGGAGAGGTGACGTCTTTTCATAAGCCTTCATTCGAATATTGACTGTCGAGACACTTCTACTTGCTGCTCTCTGTTCAACAACCCACTGTTCGAGTTTGTCCTCCAACTGTGGCCATCTTGCTTTGTTCCCTCGGAAGCTCTGTTTAGTCTTCTTTACCTGGCGCAGGTCATCTTGTTGCTTCCTCCACTTCCGCACCATTGACTCATTAACGTTAAATTCACTTGCCGCTGCTCTATTTCCGTGTTCAACTGCGTGATTGATAGCCTTCAGGTTGAACTCTGCATCGTAAGCGTGTCTCTTGCAAGGAGCCATTTTGGGGTCTTTACACACAGAAATGGTTTGGGACTGGACTGGAATTCCTCTTTATCGTTCATACTGCTGCTGTTACTTCGGCCACGCCTTCTGACTGCAGTAGCCGCGATTAACCAATATTAATCCATATTATTCCATACAAAAGGCGCACCGTCGATTTTTTTTAGAAAATTCTAGGTTTTTAGGTGCACCTTATATTATTGACAATACAGTAAATGAAAGGGGAGTGGGGAGTCTCAAGACCTGCCCAAAGAAATAGCAAAGAGAAATTTAACCCGTTAATGCGGCTTCATGATGCAGCCAGTAGCGTTTCTAGTGTCTTGAGCTTGATGATGGACCTGGTCTCTTCCTACTTTCTCTGCCAGCATATTCGGGTTGAGCATCAGATCTCAAACTGGTGCCAACATTGAAGTTGACAGTGGAGGAGGTGGAGAACACTGGTGCTCATCTGCACAGACAACGGTGTTAAGAATGTCTAACTCGTTTCATATTTATGTCATTGAAAGCCAATCTGGTTTCAATATTAGGTACCTACCTGCGTTACGCATGTGTTGAACTTCTGTCTCTTTCTTTTCTCCATTACTGTCGGCAACACGATGCTCAATGACCTTGTGTTGGTCAGGAGATCGATCACAGCGCTCAGCCTGATCCCTCTTACTGGAGCGCCAGTTCTTGTCATTGGGGGATCCTTTTTGGTGGTCAACATGATCCCTGTTGCGGTCATTCCCCGAGCGCCAATTCTCACAGTCGGACTTGAATTGGGCGACAGCTTGTCTGTTCCTATGTGACCTATGATTCAATTTCCGATTAAAGTTAGCCCAAATCGTGTGGCGAGATGGGTTGTGAGGATTCTTCTTTTGCCCATTCTCACAATCTGAGGAGTGATTCGGGTCTTTAAACCCATTCTTGTTGTGGCCGTTCCTCAAATGCCAATTCTTACCATATGAGGCGCGTTTAAATGGGTTGAACCAATACCC
This sequence comes from Takifugu rubripes, assembly GCF_901000725.2. Lineage (NCBI taxonomy): Eukaryota > Metazoa > Chordata > Actinopteri > Tetraodontiformes > Tetraodontidae > Takifugu > Takifugu rubripes. Next base: position 2,879,244 of record NC_042289.1, read on the forward strand.
GTCACCATAGGGCCCGTTATTACTAACGGGCCAAACACTTCCATGAGACGGGTTCCTCTTGTGCCATTTCTCAATGTTTGAGGTGCGTTCATTGTTCTGAACACTATCCCGCCTGCAATCATTCCGAGAGCAACAAGTCTCACAGTTGGAAGCACGTGTGAACTTGTCATCACCATGCATGTTACTGTGGCGCCTGCTCTTGTAAACAACAGGCTGATCAATGTCTGAGGAGTGTTCCACGTGCTGAACGCTCTCCTGGCTGAGATCTTTCCCAGCTATACAATTCTCCCACATGCGTATTAATCGGTTGACCCTATGCCCACCGCTGGTCACAGGCTGGTCACCTTGGGAAGATGAGCCACAAGCTGGGATTTTTTGCCACTTCTCATTGTCTGAGGAGCGATCACTGTGGGGCCTGTTGTACCCTACTAGCCCATCACTCCTGTAAGCTGAGGTGTAAGCTCTCCTCTTGCACCATTTCTCGAAGTCTGAGGAGTGTTCCTTGAGCTTTACACGGTCCCGACCGCGCCCAGGCGGACTAATGTGGTACCTGTTCCCATCACATCGGCAAGATAAACTGTTAGAAGATAAGGGGCCCTTATTTTTGACGGAACGGTTTCTGTTGTGATCAGTCATGGGCCGAGTCTGAGTCATTTGATCTGTCATTCCACCTCTTCCCTTTCTTTGCTTTGGATCCCTCTGGTCTTCAAACTTTCCTTCCTCGTGCATTGGCTTTAGGGTCTGGGCAACTTCTTTGTGTAGAGGAACAACCCAGTTATTCTGAAGATCAAACACGGTACATCATTATTATGACTTTCTAATGCCACCGAACTGATGCAACAATTAAACTCTGGGTAAGAACCCAAACAGTTACGCTTTAATCCAGAAAAACAAGCATTTCATTCATTTATGGCATGTTTCCATGGCCGGTACCTATTCCACTCTACTCTACTAACTTCCGATTGCATTTAATCTAGAAGTACAACCTCCATTGTTCACCCTGCCTCAGTGTATCTGGTTGCTATGACAACCAGACACCCTGCCTCAGTGTATCTGGTTGTCATAGCAACATCGAATAAAGCAGCACGTAGATGGCCGTTCATTTCTAACAGCATTGTACAGAGGTCAGCCGTGCTGCTCCATTTCTAATCCCACACGTTCCTTATTGACCCGTCCAGCTAGCTCTGGGTGTTTTCTGCCAACAAGGTGAGAAAGGTTTTGCACCCCTCAAAGGTCCACAATATAAAGTTTCTCATGGCTATGTTGAATAAACTTCAGCATCAACCAAATGGCGGCCAAGGGTTTGGCACCCAAATAGCGGCTGCCACCAAAAAGCAGGTTGCTTTAAAGGTGTAAAATGCAGAGTATAGTAGCCTAGAGTACCTTCTGGTAGTGGAAACTCACCACTCTGGACTCTCAGTAGCAAATGCATGCTTTTGTTGTGTCAAGAGGGGCCATGATGAATTCTACAGTATTATTAAGAAAATAAACGTTTTTTTTTTTTACCTTTCTGAGGTCCAATACATCACGCAAAATGTGCTGGATGCTCAGCGAAGTCTTGTTTTCCGTGGCAATGTTTTCTAGTTTGCAACAGTAATCGTCTAAAAGGGGCTAGAGTGGAAAAAAAATTGTTATATGAAGACATTGCTCACACATTGCGTGTGTGTGTGTGTGTGTGTGTGTGTGTGTGTGCTCTTACCTTGGTATTTCCAGTGTCCAGTTCTTCGCCAATAGTGAAGAGAAGCATGCAGAGGCACTTCATGGGCAGTTCACGTTGGTCGTCCCTGAGGAGCTCCAGTACAAAGGTTTGAACTTTGTCCAAAGTGAGCATCTTCACCTTGAAGAGCTCTCCGATAAACTTCATACTGATCAGTAATCGCCGGTGAACCTTTAATCGTGCCTCCTCCAGCTCCAACTTCAAGTTCCTGAACTTTGCTTCCTGTGTGGACAGACGTAGGTTAGATTAAAATAAGCTTCGTGACATAGTTGTATTTTTACTATATTTAAACTGGTTTGGTTCAAGAGCTGGGATCTGTAATGTTATAAGTAGAAGAGTAGCCTATTTAATCAGAATTCTTAAGAAAGTGGGGGGTTTTATCTGCTCTATGCAGTTCTTGAGTAAACAACTTGCAGCACTGGGTGTCACACGTACGTTCTGTTCAGAGACGAGCACTTTCTCCTTTTGGTTCAGGTCTTCATCTCCACTGTGGACCTTCTTCAGCTGCTGCTGGCAGTGAGTCTCCAGGAGTGTACAGAAAGTGACGGACTCTCCGGTCATTGTGTCCACTCTCAGCTGAGAAAAAGCAGTTATAAGAAAAACGTTATCAAAGGATTGTGTAGCACAAACAGATTTGCATCTGTCAAGTGTGTGTGTGTGTGTGTGTGTGTGTGTGGGGGGGGGGGGGGGGGGGGGGCATAGAAATGACTGAATAATTGTAAAACATCTACCCCTAGGTCTGTGGTGTTATTAGACCCAGATCAGATGATGATTAATGCGAGTAGCTCACCTCCTTTAAGCAACAGCACATTTTAGCATACAGGCCGATGGAGCTTGGCTTCAGCACCACCTTGAAGAAGATAAGTTTGATGGATTCCCATAACTTCTTCACGGTGTCAAATTTAAGGTCTGCCACACTTTCCATGAGCTCATCAAAATTTTCTGGAGTCAACTTATACACGATCTGGCGCAGTTGCCGCAGTGTCTCCTGAGTTGTCATTTTTTCCATCTTAATATCGGTAAGTGTGTATAACTGTTATCTATATACACTTTATACACTGTACTACTACATTTTTGGTGGCTTTAATATGCCTTTGATATGTGCTGAATACATGCATTTTACTTGTTTCATAAAGCTTTGACGTTATCCACACCACAAAACAAATAGGCCATTCTGTCAAAACTGACTTTCTAAATGAACATGTGCTTCTTTTATTAAAATTAAAATGAACTCAGCATGTAGTGATCAAATGTGTCAGTATTTGGTCTTTTCAGCAGATGGATCTGTACAAATATTTTGTGTTCTGGATCTACACTGGCGTTTCAGTCTATCTAGTTTATCAAGGGACAGCGTGCAACATTAATCAGTTACAAGAAATGAGATGTGGCACCAGCTTTAGCCATAACTGCACATTTCCATCTGCAGTTCAAACATCTAAAAAAAAAGCTTAAAATAAAACATAAGCTGAGGACAGCACAAAGATGATACAGACACATAATTGCCACGATTAAAAAGACCAAGTTGTAGCACAGGGAAGAACAACACAAGTGCAAAGCATGAATTTGCATAGATAAAGGTGTTGTGTTTCCCCATGACCTTAGCAGATATATAAATTGAACGAACAGAAGTTATTTTCTTTCTCATAGTATATTAAGTTATTTTCTTTCTCATATTATATTCCCACTTAACGAGAGTTGATGCTGTTAAACTCTCACATCTGCAGTATTGTAGCACGAGAGCAAGCTGCCCAGGTCACTTATACATTAAAAACTATGTACCGTATCGAGAACTTTTGAAGAATCAGTGGCAACTGTTAAAAAGTGATGGGCACCGTTGTCAAAGTGAAGGTAAACATAACAATGAGTTCTCGAGATGGAGAAACCTTGTTATGGAAAAAAGAGGCTTCCTAACAAGACAAGAACATAATTTTAGAACTAGCACTTCGGTAAATGTACAGAGTCGTGCGTGCGTTTGGGGGAAAAGGGTGAAACTTTTCCAACTGCCACTCTGATCATTGCGCTGGTGTAGCTGCTTTTAGCCACTTTGTCCAGCAGAGGTCGCCACATCCAGGTTTTATATTAGTGTATTTGAGCCGCCACATCAATCTTCTTGAAAGCGCGAACTGGCCATTAATTAACTGCATTAAAACATTTGGTGAGCATTCGTGTCCATGGAACGATAAGGCCCCGCGGTGACAAGGACACTTAGAATGCCCTCCACGAGATTATCTAGCTTTCTGTTTAGCCTCAACCCAACAAATCCCTAAATGACGTACATACTAAACGTCCTATTGTGGCGGTCATGTGACCGGAAGTGACCTTCCATAATTGTGGCATCACCTGTATCCAAAAGTGAAGGAGCTCATTTGAAAAAAGCTCTTTAGTAACTTTAATCACATGTAGCAGTTCCAGAGCTCTAATCACACATATACTGTACAGTATTACACTTGTGTAATTTGTGTTGCTAAGCGTCATTTTTGCCCATTTTCTAAAAAGCAACACGTTCGTCCCTCACGCTAAAGTGATGCTACTGAATCCCCCTCAGTGTGAACCTGTGACGGAGGGAGACGAGACGGCGAGTCTCTGAAACGGGATGGAGAAAACGGGGGAGAAAGCTGATGTGATGGGAGGAGAGGGGGAGGTGGAGGAGGAGAAAGAGGGAGGGGCGGAGAGGAGAGGAGGCAGGCGGACGGGCTGTCGGTCTGCTTGCTCGCAGGAGGGATCAGCAGCAGCAGCAGCCGCCGCCGCCGGCGCAGGACAATGGACCCTCTCCGTCACGGCTCCTAAGGGGCACCTGGATGTCTCCGGCACACTGGAACATAAGGTACGATTAAGGCTCAAGAGTGCGGCTCCCGGCGGCTCTTAAACCATTTGCTGTTTGGTTCGTGAGGGAGGAGAAGGTGCAGGAAGGAAGCACCGCAGCGCCCCGACGCTCTGGTAGCGGCAGGGCCTGACGGTCACCATCCGTCCAACACGCCTCCAGCTTGGAAACCGCTTGGAAATGTTAGAGCAGTGACTGAAATAATCACCTCAGCGACAGTGTTCGTGGGTTCGTGGTCGGGTTTGGACGAAGTGATTAGAATAGCCGGGGAAAGCGGCACATCCGGAGCGCCGAAGCACCGCTATTCCGCACACACTGGAAACAATGTGTCTCTTTTTTTAAATACGCCTCATAATAAGTTCCCCCGGCGTGTAAATTAAAATGACGAGGTTAAAGCGGCGGCACAATCAACAGTGTGGCACGCCAAGGTGTATTCTGACAGTGAGATAAAAGAGACGACCCCTAATAATAGCCGGATTATTAATAATATGCGTGATGCGTTCACGTCGGCGGAAAAAAAAAAGTGTGTTGTGTTGATCTCGTGTAACACTCGTTTTTGCTCTTAGAACGACGCTGGAGTAACGCGGACATTTGTTTGGATAGATGTCAGAGCCAGTGTATGTCCATCATGGCAACAAAGCGACAGCAGGAGTGCGTGTGTGCGTGCGTGTGAGTGTGTGACAGAGGCTCCCAGGCCCCCCTCTCTCTCCAGATGCAGGCCCTGTGGTGTGAATAGATGGAGTCATTGTAGTTGCCATAATGTGTCCTCTGTTGAACGCTGTGACGCACACAGATACAGAGATGCTGTTCACTTCAGGCTGGACTCGCAGCAACATCAACGATGTATCTGCAGTCCAGCACATCAGCCTTCATTTGTTGTCTGGACAGATCTTATTCTTGATGTGCCAGGAAAAGACCACGTACATGTCGGTCGCAGGAGTTTGCATGTGCTCTCTGAGAGCTGAGTCAGTTTTAAAGCTGATATATGGCGCTTAATAGAAAATGTTAGGAGGACACGTTTAAGACCGTGGGATGATTCAATTAATTGGTTTAAATTGAAGGGAGGCTTAAGAGACGGAGTTTCCAACTTTGCCGGTTCTCTCGCGCTTGTTGTCTTCTGCTGGCCACCATTAAATCCTCCCAGCTGCTATCTGTGCTGCTATCTGTGCCTGCACTCTGCAGCGCGTCATGACTCATTTTTGCAAGCACCATGCAGAAATCAATAAAAGTGCTATGAAGCACTGGCTTTGTAATAACACTTTCTAATGTTAGCATTTAGTCTGACCGCTGAATATATTGTCTGTCCTTTTTACAGATCAAGCAATTCCAATTAAGCTATCGCAATAAAATGACACACAATCGTGCGCCTGGAAACCATTTTAGATGCATATTTGTGAGAAATTGTGATAACAGGCAGAGATGTGCGCATGCTGACTTGAACTCACTGGTTTTTTGGGGTTTTTTTTTTGCTCTTCCAGCCACTAAAACCCTTTACACATGTCATTTAGAGAAACACAGGCTGCTGTTTTTGTGCTGCAGCCTGTATTTAGCGATGGGAGGGGCGGCCTGACTGTGCGAGGACCTCCCATCGATAGTGTAGAAGGACGCAGATTAGCCTTCTCTATCTCCTGGGGGAAAATTCACACAACAGTCATTTGCATCCGTGTATTTTAGAACGTCGGCTGCTGCTGTGCTCTTCGTGTGTTGTAGATTTTATTGGCTTGACTTTGGGATTGTTTTTTTTTTATATCTCTCAGTGGTGGGAAAAAAATGCATGGGAATCTGGCTGGATGAATCATGATGGACACGCGGTGGCTGGAACAGCAGGCGAATCAATGCTGGTTGATGTCTTTAGTCACTGGAAAAATCTGTCTCTCTTTCACGCAGTTGGTGTTAAGTACTGTGTTTTGATCCCTTCCCAGTATCCCTGTTTTTATAGAGCACAAGCATGGAGCAGTGCAGTGAATGATGGGAACAAACCAGCAAGATTCTGCTGCAGTAGGAGACAGATGTTGTTCTTGGAAAGGCAGGGTACAGCGAAATCCAGGCTGCTGCTCATTCCAACTGTCACATTTATTTCAACCAGCAGATGAAACTGCCCCTAGAATTATGTGCCCCGACAACAGAGTCACATAAACAGAAGCACAGCGGCGGTCACAGTGCGTCACGTCCGATTCACTCTCTCCGGTCCACAAGATCAGCACATCAGTGTTTAATATTTGATAATACAGCGCCACAAGACATTGTGTGTGTGTGTGTGTGTGTCCGCCACGGCTGCCTGTGTGTCATTTGTGTTCAGCGGAGGAGGCCTTGTTTGATTCGGCTCAGTCAGCATCCAGGTTGTTCGTGTTGCCACAGAAAGGGATGCAACTGCTACGACAGGGGAGTTTATGCAGCTCTCGCGCAGATCTGTTCTCTATTGGCACTATTAGCTGTTTCTGCACACGTCAGCCCTTTAACACTGCTCAGAATAATACCGGAGTAAAAGGCCCCTTTAGTTTTCAAAAGGTACTTACGGCCTAGCGACACGTGTCGTTGTTATAGGTACGGATAATGATAGATGCTGTAGAATAGCAGCAAGATGTTTTAAATGGACGAGTAACTGATTATTGTTGTGACCGCATGGCCAAGCTAACGCTAACCGTGTTAACAGCAGACAAGCTCCTGCTCTGCACCGCTCCTGTGAGTTAGACCAGTGTGGACGCTGAGGCAGGCTAACGTTACCTTCAACAGTTTCATCAGCTAGCTAATCCTTCCCTGTTGTTGCCCGCAGATGCTCTAGCGTTCAGGCTTCTCTTGGCAGTTGTGTTTGTGTGTGTGTGTGTGTGCGCGTGTGTGTTTCGGATGTGCGTTTTTGATCCTTATATGTTTTTAAGACCGTTTTATTGCCCAATCCTGGAAATCTGTTTAGCAATAATATCAATATGCCTGAGGGCCAGACTAACTGTTTGCTATTGCAAAGACAGTTTTTACAACCAGTTCACATAATTGTTTAACTCACCTTTTAATGAGCTTGGGATCTTGAGCTAAATCAAAGCTTTCAAGAGTTGAGCAAAATGACAAAATTCTGCATTATGGCGTCAAGATGCACTGTTATTTTCCTTCTTAGTAACAGTACTTTGGAAGCAAAGTTTATTTTCAAGTTTAAGTTCAAGTTTATGACTTGATGATTGAAGCCAATTAACCACACCATCAGGAAGTGATGACTGCGGTGGTGGGAAAGGATTTCAACAGATTTTGACGTGAAGGCTACGAATGATTCAGTTCTTTTGGGCTGAGAAGAATCAAGTGAAGGATTCGCTTTATTACTGTGACAATCAGTCAGTTAGGACGACCGATCGCACCTCCGCTGTGAATTTTCACACAAATCCCACCGAGGCTGTTTAACAAACTGAAGATATGTCTTTGGCTCGGTCCACAGCTGATGAGAGGATTCTCTCGGGAACTAAACATTTTATTTTGTTTGGTTTTTAAGCTTGTGATGAACAGACTCATACAGAGCCTGAAAAGAGGAAGGAAGCTCTGAAATTTGTTACATAAATTGTACATATTAGGGCGAGTTTTATTCTTTTAAGCGTAAATAAACTATGACTCCTGTGTGAGCCAGAGGTGCTTAAAGGAACTTTAACTTTTGGAAAAAGTTGAACAGTGAATTTATTGCTGTAATCTAGGATTATCATCATAATTACTCAAAATTACATTAAAAAAATGGGAGTACATTTAGTTTAAGAACCGGCTGCTTCAATACAGTTTTGTTGCCATGCCGATAAAAAGATGTATGCAGTCAAAAACTGGAGAACTATCATAATGTTATGTTTTTAACATGTTTGATTAAAACAAGGAGACATTAAATATACCACAGACTGTATCTACTGTGAATTTCCCGAGGGATTTGTGGTGGCCTAACTGTTAGCATAAAGGCTCAGCTGTTAGCGCTGTCACTTTCAGCACACGATTGCAGGGTTTAGGCTTGAACGGCATTCTAAATAAAACAATGTCTAGTTGTTATATACATAATTCAGTTTTCTGCCTGCTGAAATTTGGTCTAAGAATAAATGACATTGTGAACCAGAGCTAACTGTTTCGTATCAGGGGACGCCATCTGCCTTCTCTATTCATGAGCTCGCGTAGCAGCATAACAACATGGGGCACGTGAGGCCACAGCGCATCACATTTAGCATTTAACTGGATCATTTTGATGTCCCCCGCAGTGCTGTGATGTGGGTGTTATGGAATCACACGTGAGGAGTGGCCAAAACAAACCTGGCAAGAATATTATCAGTCATCTGTCTTCACAGGTTTTAATTTTTGCCTGTTCCTCAGAACAGTAGCTATAAGGGCCCCTCTGATGATCAGTGATTCTTTAAGCATGTCTGGATGATGTTCAAACTCAACCAAAAGTCCCCGGTTGGAACTGGCGCTGACAGCTGGCTCCAGAAAGAAGAAGTGAAGCGAAGGTGAAACTTCGATGAATCAGCTTCCGCTTGTTCTAGACATTATTCTTAAGCCTCGGAACCTTGTGCACGACACATGAGAGAAGAGCCATTGACCTGCTGTTGTCCTTTCCTCCGTTTTTCTGTCTATTTTGGCAAAGAGGCCATGTTATCCTTACTTTGCCTGTTGTGGTGACCCATGCGTAAGAGGAAGCAGCTGTTATTTAAGATGGATCTTGGCTATAGAAACAAAGGCAGCAAATTTGCCATGTAAACTTATAGTGGGATTCAGCCATTAATCACCACATCATGCAGTTGAACTCAGAAGAGTATTGTTAGCATCACTGCCACAGACCAAGCGCTATGGATGCTAACCATTATTGTTGTTATTAAATTGCTGACCAATCCAGATCCAGCTTGTTCCTTTTTCACCTTTTTCTAATCTTGTTGGGCTTCTTTCATAACTGACTGTTGACCTTTTGACCCTGCGTGTGTTGCAGGAGGTGAATGTCAAACAGCTTCAGGATGGCGCCATCCTCGTTCCTGCCACCAGCGGGCATCTGACTTGCCAAATATGATGAGAAGCGACCCTTCTTCGGACGCTGGGGGCAACGCGACCTCAGGCGGAAGCAGCGGGGGAAGCGGCAACTCTAACCTCCGGAGCCCCTCGCCACACCGCAACGCGTACCAGGCGGGCCTGGCTGCCCTCAAGAAGGCCACCGATCATCTCAACAATGCAGCCAACGGAGGCCCCGACCCCGCCTCCAAACCTGCTCCTCTGCCCCGGCCGACGGGGAGGGGCCGGAAGTACGGCTCAAATGTTCACCGGATCAAGAACATGTTCATGCAGATGCAGTCTCCCGGCGACGAAGAGGACGGAGCAAAAGTCATAGGTGTGGTGACGTGTGTTAGAGGGTGAAGTAGGCTTTTGTTTTTGTGAAACTCTCCACCTCACCTTCCTCCCTCAGGCAACGATCAGGTGGTGAAGCTCTCCCTGCCCAGAGCGTCCAGCCTCAACGAGAACGTGGACCACAGCGCGCTCCTCAAACTCGGAGCCACAGTCTCCGAGAGGGTCAACCGCTTCGACACGAAGCCCGGCGGGGAGGGTGTGGGCTTTTCTAAGCTCCAGGAGACCAGAAGGATCTTTGAACAGCGCACCCTACAGGTCAGGAGGTTACTGTTACGCCGACACATGTGTTTGATTCCAATTCAAGACCTTCCACGCTGTCTGCTCCAGGAGAAACAAGCCGCCACCAATCGGATCTTGCTGAAGAAGGAGCGAGCATCGGGTTTCCAGGACAGCCGTCTGGACGTGGTGGCTCGCTTCAATGGCTCGACCGAGGCTTTGGACCGGCTCGATGAGGCCCCAACAGACGTGTGCGTGCCTGGCCCTGTTTGTGGGGCAGCAGATGCAGTGGGACCTGCAGAGGCCGTCAGCCCCACGGTCAGTCAGCTCAGTGCTGTTTTTGAGAAGAGCAAACCTCAGAGCGGCGTCTGCGTCCCTCAGAGCGGCGTCTGCGTCCCTCAGCGTCGCTCTGCCCCCACCCTTCCACCCAAACCAAAGCCTCCTGCCAGAGCGGAAGAAAGCGGGAGAAAGGTAAATTAAATTTCCCCTCGATATTATGAAAGGCGCTCTAAGAAAAGTGCGGATGACCTCATCTTTCCTCATGTTTCCATCATGTAGGAAGTGTCATCTCCGGATGAGGAAGACCACCAGCAGCTCATGGGGAATCAGGCAGCAAAGCTCCCAGAAACGGCCGATTCGTTCCCCACGTCTGTGGCCGAC